>NC_142489.1:54528797-55141447 GCF_049115385.1 Moschus berezovskii
AGCTCGCTATACATCCGGGTTTCTTACGCTCGTCTCCTGGCGCCATACATCCGGTTCCTTATGCTCTTGACGGAAGAGGCACGGCCGCCTTCAACGGTAGTTTAGCTAGCGGTCAGCTGAGGAAGGTTGGTGTTGCGTGTTCGCAAGAACGAGGCGAAAAAAGGTACGGAGTTGCACATTTTAAGATTGGAAAACAGATTTAGACCCTACGAGAACATGTTTATAGTTATAGCGTCCGTGTTTACTGGAGAAAAATAGTAACTCAGACTGATTTTTTCCTGTCAGGCCTTTTCCTGTAAGAACTAATAACTGAGTGAAATGTGTGTGTGTGTGTGTGTTTGTACCTTCTCCTGAAAAGTCTTATCAGTTTAATTCTTGAAAAGTATCTTTAATTTTTATTCCTTGGAGAATCAGTGCCTGAGGTAGCCATGGAAAGCCAGTGAAGGTGGAGAGTCCTTTTGTCTGAATGGAGGGCTGGGGGATGGACGGGAGGGTGGGGGTGGGCAAAGAAGGGGGTTTGAAACGTCTGGATGTTGGCCGTGGGAAGATATACTGGGCATATACTCCTTCCCTGGGACTGAGAAAGCTGCTTTTGCTTTCTTTAATTTGGTATATAACGCTGGGCTTTTCTCCATCCGCTTATGGCTACTAGTGCGGAATCTTGGCTGCTTTTGGTGTGTAATTCGTTTTTTTTCCGTTGGACTGGGGCTACTAGTCACGTGGAATGTTGCTTTGGTTTCTCGTGCAATGTTGCTTTGGTTTGCAGTTCGGCTTTTTTCCGTTGGTTTCGGGCTGCTAAGCGCGTGGAATATTACTTTCGTTTCTCGCCTAGTGTTACTTTGGTGTGTTCTTGTTTTTTCTCGCGTAGTGTTCCTTTGGTGTGTAATGCGGCTCTTGTTTTTACTCGCATAGTGTTTCTTTGGTGTGTGATGCGGCTTTTTTCCGTTGGTTTGGGACTGCTGCTGCTGCTGCTAAGTCACTTCGGTCGTGTCCGACTCTGTGTGACCCCACAGACGGAAGCCCACCAGGGAAGTCCCCCGTCCCTGGGATTCTCCAGGCAAGAACACTGGAGTGGGTTG
This sequence comes from Moschus berezovskii, assembly GCF_049115385.1. NCBI lineage: Eukaryota > Metazoa > Chordata > Mammalia > Artiodactyla > Moschidae > Moschus > Moschus berezovskii. Next base: position 54,529,877 of record NC_142489.1, read on the forward strand.
CCATTTCCTTCTCCAATGTGTGAAAGTGAAAAGTAGAAATGAACTCGCTAGAAGGCAATGGCAAGCCACTCCAGTACCCTTGCCTAGAAAATCCCATGGATGGAGGAGCCTGGTAGGCTGCAATCCGTGGGGTCGCTAAGGGTCGGACACGACTGAGCGACTTCACTTTTCACTTTCACACATTGGAGAAGGAAATGGCAACCCCCTCCAGTGTTCTTGCCTGGAGAATCCCAGGGACGGGAGAGCCTGGTGGGCTTCCGTCTGTGGGGTCACACAGAGTCGGACACGACTGAAGTGACTTAGCAGCAGCAGCAGCAGTCATGTGGAAGTTTGCTTTGGTTGCTGGCGAAATATTGCCTTGGTGCGGCTTTTTTTCTCTCCACTTGGGGCCGCTAGTGTTGCAGAATGTTGCTTTGGTGAATAATGCGGCTTTTTTTCGGTTGCCTTGGGCCTGTTGGGCGAATTGCCTCTTCGGTGTGTAATACGTGTTTTTTCTCCTCGCTGGGGTCTGCTAATCGTGCAGAAGGTTGCTCTGGTGTGTAATTCGGCTTTTTTACATTGGCTTGGGGCTGGTCGTTGTGCGGAATGCGGCTTTGTGGGTAACGCGACTTTTCTCCCTCCGCTTGGGGCTGCTGCTGCTGCTGCTGCTAAGTCGCTTCAGTCGTGTCCGACTCTGAACGACCCATAGACGGCAGCCCACCAGACTCTGCCATCCCTGAGATTCTCCAGGCAAGAACAATGGAGTGGGTTGCCATTTCCTTCTCCGGGCTGAATGTTGCACTGGTGTGTAATTCGGTCCGCCCCCGCACCCCCCCACCCACGTTGGCTTGGGGCGGCTAGTGCGCTAGACTGTTGCTTCAGTGTGCAAACCGGCTTTTCTCCCTTGGCTTGGGGCTGCTAGTTGTGGGGCCTGTTGCTTTGGTGCGTAATCCAGCTTTTCTCTCTCGGCTTCCGGCTGCTAGTCGTGGGATATTGCTTTGCTGTATAACTTAGGTTTTCTCCCTTGCCTTGGGTGTGCAAATTGTGCATCGCGATGTAACAGCCGAGGCTCCGTTTGCTTTCACGTGCACTTCTTTAAACAGTTTTTCTCCGAGATAGTGACAGTAGTTGGAAAACTTAACCAATATACCTAACCATTTTACTTACATGACTTTAAAGTTTTCAAATGTCGAACGGTTGATTATTTTAACAAAAACGGTCAAATTTTAATGTTCGTAAAAGTTAACATTATTCAGTTTGGCGCCATGATTCTTACTCTACCACAAAAGCCCACAGGTTAAATTTCCCTCAAGAAAGTATTTTATTCTTTTGTGGCTTTTATGACTTAGTATTGCAGAAGTTTTTGAATGTAAGTGTATTTTAAAGATTACTTGTAGGGTAATCAATATAAACGTGAGAAAATGGAGGAAATTTGAAAATCTGTTTAGTATATTTTATGCACATGTTATAATACTTAGATACAGTATTTAGGTTTTAATGAATGAAACCTTTAAATAGTGCAGCTCAAAAGAGATTTACAGCAGCCGTCTAATGTAATTTAAACTTCCAGGCTTTTGTCATCTGTAAAAAACGTCATTCGTTAGTTCAGCGCTTGTTTTCCTTTTTGCGTTACAAGTTTCCTTGTCTTTTTAGTAAACATTTTTTAAAGTTAAGTGTTTTTTTTTTTTTTAATGACACTTGAACATTTTGGCTCATGATTAGTTTTTTGGCATGTTTTTTGCCACCTAACAGTAAAACGATGGAAGCAGATAGGCCTGGAAAACTCTTCATAGGAGGCCTCAGTGCTGAAACAACGGAGAAGTCTCTTGAAGCTGATTTTGGGAAATACGGTCACATTATGGAAGGTAACTGTAGAATCAATATACATTAAGTCGTTAAAGCATATGTATACTTTGAGTAGTTTGAGATTTTTTTTTTTAATTGATTAAGCACTTGGCAGTCAGTGAAAGGGTCTCCTCTTACTGAAAATGGAAGAAAAGAGTGCTTTTAAAATGTACTAATGGTCCTGGGACATGAAATAGAATAAGATATGGTAATTGTAGAATTATTGAGATTATTTACTGTTAGTTTTTAAAATACTAGAAGTTATACATAAAAATCAAATTGTGTGGTGTTTTTATATCATATATAAAATAATATATAGATTTTTGTTGCTTTTAAGTAACTTTCAAAAGTTTGTACTCTATTGATAACATTCAAGTATGTTAAAGGGGTCTTATGAGAAAGCGTCAAAGGAGTGATTATTTTGAAAACAATAAAGTTCAGTTTTATGTGACATTTTAAATTAAAAAGATTTATGTCTATTACAGTTCTCTTGATAAGGGATCGGAACACAAACAAGTCGAGAGGCTTTGCTTTCATTACTTTTGAGAGCCCGGCAGATGCAAAGGATGCTGCCAAAGGAATGAATGGAAAGGTAAGTCTTAATAATGAATGTTCTTCATCTAGTACTCTTTATAGATTTCTTTATTGTTACAATAGTATAATGCTCTGTAAGGCTTCACTCTCCTTTTTGTCACATAAACACTGGATCCTCTGGTTGGGAAGAGATTGAAGTTAATACCCAGCAGTAACAAAATAGATTAAATCTGTCTTCTATTAGCATTCAAGTGTAAACACAAATAGGTTTTAACCTTCAGCACTCTACCGGTATTCCATTCTGTATTTTAAGTCTTGGCATTTTCTATTTAAGTCAGTCTTCACTGTTTCCGTGTTACGAATAAAAATTTGTCCCTTAGAGGCAGAACTGTTTTTAAACATTGGAGAATTGCTTTACAATATTGTGTTGGTTTCTTGCAGTCTATCAGCATGAATCAGCCATAAGCATCCCACTTCTTTAGCTAGTTACAGAGCACTGTGTTTGCTCCAGGATTTCCCCCTCTGTGGATTGTTATATTAAATAAAAAAGTCTATTTCCCCCATTTTGTATTGTGGGTCACGGGCATTTGTACTCATGATATCCTGTTAATTGTTAAATTATCTCTAAAACTTCTACATTCCCTTAGTGTGACTACATTAATTCCCTATTATCTATAGTTATGGTTCTAGTATATTTCAGGCATGTGGCACAAGCTGACCCTTGTACTTTCATTTTTCAGATATGGTAATACCTAAAAGTTAAGTTTGACCCAGCTTTGGGTCACAGAGGTAAAGTTTCCTTGAGACTACTTGATGGTAACTAATTGCTGTTTTTTAATTTGTTCTAGTTGTCTAGCCACAGGAACATGTAATCTGAAATTACACTTGAATTATTCTTTATTCAATAGGTGTTATATTGTAAGGCATTGATTGTATTTAGTAGCTGACTAATGGTTATGGATGAGACAAAGTATTTATTTTCTTGAGCACTGGTATTCTAGGGTGAAGGGAAAAGATGTACGAGAGGAAACATTAATTTCACATGCAGAAATGTTAAGGAAAATGAAGTAGTAATTTTGGTAGAGCTTATTGGGTTTTGGATACTATTTTTAGGTATATCTAGGAATGTAAGCTAAATCCTGCGTTGGGAAGGAGGCAGTGCATGAATTTGTGGAAAATATTTTGAACCAAAAAATAGAAAATAAGACCTAAGATGGGAAAAAATGGCTTTTGAGGCTGATTATATTGAGCTAGAGCCCATTTCAGCCAGAAGTCCTGGTAGGAATTTAGGATTTAAAATTATTTTCCAAAAATAATATGAAATAACAAGAGTCTATATAGTATGATTCCTGCTGGGTTTTCAAAACTCCCTTTGGTCTCTGTAAAAGATTAAGGCAGATATTGGAAGATCAATTAAGTTTAAGCATTTCTGAAAAATATGAAGTAGCATTACGGTAACTATTTGGGAACACAAAATAAAACAGTTGTGTAAGGCAAGAAATGTTAAAGACCAAATAAGGACCCTAGTTTTAAAAAAGAAAAAGGAAGAAAATTAATAGAACTAGAGTAAATACAGAGCAGCACTTATATTGAGAAATTTTCTTTATGTTTGTGTCTAATAGAACAAATGCTAAAATGTAATTATGATAGGAACAATAATTTTGAGTAAATACTGTAAGTAATATGCATGCTTTTACATACCCTTGGGAAACAAATTTTAAATGGAAAAATTACTAAAATGAAGCACGTTACAGAAAATAAAAATGTGTGCTTTTTCATGGTAATGGAGAGATACACATCTTTTAATACCAGAGAACCTTTCAGGAAATTCTGATAGTAAATGCATATGCTTTGTGGTGGATGACTTACGAAAGGCAATTGCCAATTAAGTCATGTTCATCATGTGGAAGGACACAGTCATTTCAGGAAAAAAATGTTTGCTTTTGGGGAAAAAATACTGATTTAACTCATTACAACAATAAGTTAAATTTTATGTAACATTAGTGATGCTGTACTTAATCTTTTAGTTTTTGGATGGAAAAACAATTAAAGTAGAACAAGCCAATAAGCCATCATTTGAAAGTGGTGGTAAACTGAGATCTCAACCTCCTGCAAGAAAAAGGGGCCATCCGAAAAATCTAAGATGTGAAAAAGGAGGAGGAGCAAGAGGGCGTGTGTCTCAAGGAGGACACTTTGGTAATGTATTAAAATATAAGGATGCCATAGCACTGAAAACCTGTTAAGTTTGAACATCTAGTAAACCTTAATTTTTATTGCATTGGTAATGAGCAGAATAATCGATAAGAATATATTAGGTGAGAAATTACCATTCTTGATAATCAAAATTATTTCTAAGTTGTAAAGAATTGTCGTAGTTTTAAAATTACGTATGTGCAAAAAATGTTTATCGTCTTACAGGGACATCACTTAAATTTCGTTAAGTTTTTTTTAACCATTGTTATTGATGCCTCTTTAAGAGTTTTTCTACAGAATTCATTTCTGTTGATCATACATTAGAATTTTCCAGCTTACAGCAAATAACTTTATTTAAAGAATTAAAACTACGTTGATATACTTTCAGAGTAGTCCTACTGTATTGTAAAAAGTACTGGATAATTTTCAAGATTACATAACAGATAACCACAGTTCAGGGGTGAAAATTCCATATTTTTGGACTGACCTTATAGTGTTTGTCTTGAGCATAAATGTGCAGACAAATCTATGCAAATATCCACTGTCATTTTGATATGGTGCTTTTGTTCCTGGGTTCTGTTGTAGTATAATTTGCATTTTGGAAAAGTTGTCTTTGATGCAGATGTAAAAGCATCTGTTTTGTATGTATATTTACATACAAAACATATATATTTACATGTTTGTGTGTGTTAGAGAACAGTGAGTTATTGAAAATGGTAATATGAGATTTTCAAAGAAGTTTTTACTTGGTAAGACAGAAGAAGGGAGTCACTTTCCATTCATAAACTTCCATATATTTAACGAACTTTGTCTCTTCTACTAACAGTAGCAAATCTTTAAAAAATTTCACTTCTGGTTTTGACAACCAGATGTGCCATTTTTAGAAAATCTTAAGTTCAATTACAGCGTGTGTTCATTATAAGATCACACAGCCCTGTTGTTTTCTCAAGAGATGAGGGGAAAAGTTTACTAGCTTATACTCTGCCAAGTGTAATTGGAATATATCTGTCAACATTTTTCTAGTTAGATAAAAAGATAATTTTTCATTGCATACCATGTATTTTTAACGTCTTTTAAACTTGAACAGAACATAGCCTTTTACTCAAAATTAACACTAAAGGTTATGCTTGAACAAAACAGAATTGATCTGTGTGAATTCAATTATAAGCAGGATTTTTTGTTTTTTATCGAATTATATATGTATCCATGGTTGTTTGAAAAGTTGCATATTTTCCTATAAAAGGTGTTGTTTGTATTTTTAGGTGCATATTTTTATTGTTTTGACTTAATTATTGTTACATTTTATTTATTTGAAGTATAGTTTATTTAAAAGAATGGATTAGTTTCACTTGTGCAACATTGGGACTTAATATTTGGATAGATTCAAGTCAATGTATATTTCATGTAAAATATTCTCTCTTTCTCTATGAGGTACAAATAGCTTTGGGACATGTTTTTTTTTTAATTTACATTATTGTATTGGTTGTCCCATACTTGGCATGAATCCACCCTTGTGTTCCCAATCTTGAATGCCCCTCCCACATCCCTCCCCATATCATTCCTCTGGGTCATCCCAGAGCACCAACCCCGAGCTTCCTGTATCTTGCATCGAACCTAGACTGGCAATTCATTTTACATTTGATAATATACATGTTTCAGTGCCAATCTCCCAATTCATCCCAACCAGCCCTGTGTCTCTATTGCTGTCTCACACACAGGGTTATCGTTATTGTCTTTCTAAATTCCCTATGTATGTGTTAGTATCCTGTATTGGTGTTTTTCTTTCTGGCTTACTTCACTCTGTATAATAGGCTCCAGTTTCATCCACCGATTAGAACTGATTCAGATGCATTCTTTTTTTATTATGTTAATTTTAATTGGAGGCCAATTACACTATTGTTTTGGTTTTGCCATACATTGACATGAAACTACCCGGGTGTACATGTGTTCCCCATCTTGAACCCCCGTCCCACTTCCCTACGCATATCATTCCTCTGGAGCATCCCAGTGCACCAGCCCCGAATATCCTGTATCATGCATGGAACCTAGACTGCCGATTAGTTTCACCTACGATGATATACATGTTTCAGTGCCGTTCTCCCAAGTATCCCACCCTCACCCACGGGGTCCGTAACTGGTGTATATATCTGTGTCTCTTTTGCTGTCTCGTATACAGGGTTATTGTTACCATCTTTCTACATTCCATATATGTGTGTTGGTATACTGTACTGGAGTTTTTCTTTCTGGCTTACTTCACTCTGTATAATAGGCTCCAGTTTCATCCGCCTCATAGAACTGATTCAATTGTAATTTTTTTCCCTTTTTTAATATTTTTAAAAAATTTTATTTGGAGGCTAATTATTTTACTATATTGTATTGGTTTTGCTATACATTGACATGCATCTGCCCTGGGTGTTCATGTCTTTCCCAACTTGAACCCCTCTCCCATCTCCAACCTATATCATTCCTCTGGGTCATCCCAGTGCATAAGCTCCGAGCATCCCGTATCATGCATCGAACCTGGACTGGAGATTCATATCACATATGATAATACACATGTTTTAATGCCATTCTCCCAAGTCATCCCACCCTCTCCCTCTCCCTCAGAGTCCATAAAACTGTTCTGTATATCTGTGTCTCTTTTGCTGTCTCACATACAGGATTATTGTTACTATCTTTCTAAATTCCATATATATGGACTAGTATACTGTATTGGTGTTTTTCTTTCTGGCTTACTTCACTCTGTGGAATAGGCTCCAGTTTCATCCACCTCATTAGAACTGATTCAAATGTATTCTTATATATATATTGTTTTAACTGGAGGCTAATGACTTTTGAATATTGTATATGTTTTGCCATATGTTGACATGCATCTGTCCCGGGTGTACATAAGTTCCCCATCTTGAAACCCCTTCCACCTCTGTCCCCATATCATCCCTCTGGGTTATCCCAGAGCACCTGTCCCGAGCATCCTGTACCATGCATTGAACCTGGATGGCCGATTCATTTTCACATATATTAATATACATGTTTCAATGCCATTCTCCTACATCATCCCCCCTTGCCGTTTCCTACAGAGTCCATAAGATTGTTCTATATATCTGTGTCTCTTTTGCTGTCTCGCATACAAGAGTTTCATTAAAATCTTTCTAAATTTCATATATATGTGTTAGTATACTGTATTGGTGTTTTACATTCTGGCTTACTTCACTCTGTATAATATGCTCCATATTCATCAACGTCTTTAGAACAGTTACAAATTGCTTCTTTTTTTTTATTTTTTAAAACAATTTAATTGGAGGCTAATTTACAATATTGTATTGGTTTTGCCTTTCATTGATATGAATCTGCTCCAGACATACATGTCTTCCCGATCTTGAACACACCCTCCCTCCTCCATCCTTATATCATCCCTCTGGGTCATCCCTGTGCCCCAGCCCAGAGAATCCTGTTTCATGCATCGAACCTGGACTGGAAATTCATTTCACATATGATAATATACATGTTTCAGTGCCATCCATCCATATCATCCCAACTTCGCCCTCTCCCACAGAGTCCATAAGACTGTTCTATATATGTGTTTCTTTTGCTATCTCGCATAAAGGGATATTGTTACTATCTTTTTTAAATTCCATATAAATGTGTTAGTAAACTGTGTTGGTGTTTTTCCTTCTGGCTTACTTCACTCTGTATAACAGGCTCCAGTTTCATCCACCTCATTAGAACTGATTCAATGTTATATATATTTATATATATACATATTTATATTTAATTTTAATTGGAGGCTAATTATTTAAAATATTGTATTGGTTTTGCCTTACATTGCCATGAATCTTCCCTGGGTGTACTTGTGTATCCCATCTTAAACCCCTCTCCCACTTCCATCCACATGTCATTCCTCTGGGTCATCCCAGAGGACCAGCCCCAAGCATCCTGTATCATGCATCGAACCTGGACTAGCTATTCGTTTCTCATATGATAATATACATGTTTCAATACCATTCTGTGAAATCATCCCACCCTCTCCCTCACCCACCGAGTCCATAAGATTGTTGTATATATCTGTGTCTCTTTTGATGTCACGCATACAGGGCTGTTTTTACCATCTTTCTAAATTCCATAGATATGCGTTAGTATACTGTATTGGTGTTTTTCTTTCTGGGTTACTTCCCTCTGTATAATAGGCCCCAGTTTCATCCACCTCATTTAGACTGATTCAAATGTATTCTCTTTTTTTTAATCTTAAAAAGAAAAAACAAACTTTACTTAGAAGCTAATTAAAATATTGTATTTGTTTTGCCATACTTTGACATGAATCTGCCCTGGCTGAACATGCATTCCCCATCTTGAATCCCCCTCCCGCCTCCCTCCTCATATCATTCCTCTGGGTCATTCCAGAGCACCAACCCCGAGTTTCCTATAAGATGTTTCGAACCTGGACTGGCAGTTCGTTTCACATATGATAATATACATGTTTCTATGCCATTCTTCCAAATCACCCCACCATTTCCCTCTCCCACAGAGTCCTTAAGACTGTTGTATAGTAACAGTAACAGATATCTGTATCTCTTTTGATGTCACACAGACAGGGTTATTGTTACTATCTTTCTAAATTCCATATATATGCTTTAATACACTGTATCGGTGTATTTCTTTCTGGCTTACGTCACTATGTATAATAGGTTCCAGTTTCGTCCACCTCATTAGAACTGATTCAAATGTGTTACTTTTTTTTATCTTTTCTGAAAAATTTTAATTGGAGGCTAATTAGTCTACAATATTGTGTTGTATTTGTCTTACATTGACATGAATCCGCCCCGGATGTACATGTGTTCCCCATCTTGAACCCCCCTCCGACCTCCCTCCCCATATCATCCCTTGGGGTCATCGCAGTGCAATAGCCCCGGGCATCCTGTTTCATTCATCAAACCTGGGCTGGGGATTTATTTCACATATGATAATGTACATGTTTCAATGCCATTCTCCCAAATCATCCCAAATTTGCCCTTCCTTCAGAGTCCATAAGACTCTTCTATACATCTGTGTCTCTTTTACTGTCTCGCATACAGGGTTATGGTTACCATCTTTCTAAATTCCATAGATATGTGTTAGTGTACTGTTTTGGTGTATTTCTTTCTGGCTTAATTCACTGTGTAAAATATGCTGAAGTTTCATCCACCTCAGTAGAAGTGATTTAAATGTATTCTTTTTTTTTAATCTTTTCAAAAAATTTTAATTGGAGGCTGATTACTTTACAATATTATATTGGTTTTGCCATACTTTGCCATGAATCTGCCCTGGGTGTACCTGTAATTCCCATCTTGAACCCATCTCCCTCCTGATAATATCCCTTTGAATCATCCCAGTGCACCAGCCCTGAGGAATCTGTATCATGCATCAAACCTGAGTGGAGGAGATTCATTTCACCTGTGATAATATACATGTTTCAATGCCATTCTCCCAAATCATCCCTCCCTTGCCCTCTTCCTCAGAGTCCATAAGACTGTTGTATATATCTGAGTCTCTTTTGTTGTCTTACATATAGGGTATCGTTACCATCTTTCTCAATTCCATATATATGATTAGTAAACTATATTGGTGTTTTTCTTTCTGGGTTACTTCACACTATAATTGGCTCCAGTTTCAACCACCTCATTAGAACTGATTCAGTGTAGTCATTTTCTAAATTTTAACTGGAGGCTATTTATTTTACAATATTGTAGTGTTTTTGCCATACATTGACATGAATATGCCCCAGTGTACATGTGTTCCCCATCTTGAACCCCCTCCCTCTTCGCAGTATCATTCCTCTGGGTTTTCCCAGTGCACCAGTCCCGAGCATCTTGTATCATTCATTGAACCTGGACTGGCAATTCGTTTCACATATGATAATATACATGTTTCTGTGCCATTCTCCCAAATCATCCCACCCGTGACTTCTCCCACAGATTCCATAAGACTGTTCTATATATCTGTGACTCTTGCTGACTCGCGTACAGGGTCATCATTACCATCTTTCTAAATTCCGTATAAATGTGTTAGTATACCGTATTGGTGTTTTTCTTTCTGGCTTACTGCTCACTGTATAATAAGCTCCAGTTTCAACCACCTCATTCCGTCCGTTCCGTTCAGTCACTCAGTCGTGTCCAACGCTTTTACGACCTGTGGACTGTAGCCTACCAGGCTTCTCCGTCCATGGGATTCTCCAGGCAAGAATACTGGAGTGGGCTACCCTTTCCTTCTCCACTGATGCAAATGTATACTTTTTCTAAAAAAATATTTTTATTGGAGGCGAATTACTTCACAATATTTTATTGGTGTTGCTGTACATTGACATGATTCTGCCCCGAGTGCACAGGTGTTCCACATCTTGAACCCCCCACCCCCCGCCGAACTTCCCTCCCCATATCATCCATCTGGGTCAACCCAGTGCACCAGTCCCGAGCATCCTGTGTGATGCATCGAACCTCTACTGACGATTCATTTCCCATGTGATAATATACATGTTTCAGTGCCATTCTCTTAAGTATCCCACCCTCGCCCTCTCCCATAGAGTCCATAGACTGTTGTATATATCTGTGTCTCTTTTTCTGTCTCACATACAGGGTAATCGTTCCCATCTTACTAATTTCCATATGTGTGTGTTAGTATATTGTATTGGTGTTTTCATTTCAGGCTTACTTTAATCTGTATAATAGACTCCAGTTTCATCCGCCTCATTAGAAATGATTCAAATATATTCTTTTTTAAAATTTAAATTATAAGCTGATACTTTACAATATTGAATTCGTTTTCCCATACATTGACATGAATCGGCCCTGGGTGTACATGTGTTCCCCATCTTGAACCCTCCTCCGACCTCCCTCCACATATCATCCCTCTGAGTCATCCCAGTGCACCAGCCCCGAGCATCCTGTATCATGCATCAAACCTGACATGATTCATTTCACGTATGTCGGCATACTTGTTTCAGTGCCATTCTCCTAAATCATGCCTTGCTTGTCTCTCCCTCTGAGTCCATAAGACTGTTCTCTATATCTATGTCTCTATTGCTGTCTCACATAAAGCGATATTGTTACCATCTTTCTAAATTCCATATAAATGTGTTAGCATACTGTGTTGGTTTTTCTTTCTAGCTTACTTCACTCTGTATAGTAGGCTTAGGTTTCATCCACCTTTTTAAAACTGATTCAAATGTATTCATGTTTTATCGTTCATAAAAAAATTCAATTAGAGGCTAATTAGTTTCCAATACTCTATATTGGTTTTTCCATACACTGCCACGAATCCACCCGGTTGTACATGTGTCCCCATCTTGAAATCCCCTCACACCTCCCTCCTCATATCATTCCTCAGGGTCATCCCAGTGCACCAGCCCCGAGCATCCTGTGTCATGGATCGAACTTGGACTGGTGATTCTTTTCCCATATCATAACATACATGTCTCAATGCCATTCTCCAAATCATGCAACCCTTGGCTTCTCCCACAGACTTCATAAGACTGTTCTACATCTCTGTTTCTCTTTTGCTGTCTCGAATACAGGGTTCTCATTACCATCATTTTGAATTCCAATATATGTGTTGTATACTGTATTGGTGTTAATCTTTCTGGCTTACTTCACTCTGTATAATAGGCTTCAGTTTCATCCACCTCATTAGAACTGATTCAAATGTATTCTTTATATATGTATGTATGTATGTATGTATTTAATTTTAATTGCACGCTAATTGCTTTACCTGAATTGCTTTACAATATTGTATTGGTTTTGCCTTACATTGCCATGAATCTTCCCTGGGTGTACATGTGTTCCCTATCATGAACCCTGCTTCCACCTCCCTCCCCACATCATTCATCTGGGTGATCTCAGAGCAGCAGCCCCGATCATCCTGTAAAATGCATTGAACCTGGACTGGTGACTCATTTCCCATATGATTATATACATGTTTTAATGCCATTCTCCCAAATCATCGCACCCTCTCCCTCACCCACAGAGTCCAAAAGACTGTTCTATATATCTGTGTTTCTTTTGCTGTCTCGCATCCAGGGTTATCGTTACCATGTTTCTAAATTCTATATATTTGTGTTCGTATACTGCATTGTTTTTTTTTTTTTCTTTCTGGCTTACTTCACTCTGTATAATAGCTCCATTTTCATCCACCTCATTAGAATTGATTCAAATGTATCCTTTTTTTATCTTTTATAAACAGTTTTAATTAAGAGGCTAATTACTTTCCAATACTATATTGGTTTTGCCATACACTGACATGAATCCACCGGTTGTACATGTGTTTCCCATCTTGAACTCCCCTCCCACCTCCCTCCCCATATCATTCCTCAGAGTCATCCCAGTGCATCAGCCCCGAGCATCCTGTATCATGGATCGAAGCTGGACTGGCGATGCATTTCACATATGATGATATACATGTTTCATTGCCATTCTCCCAAAACATCCCTCCCTCACCCTCTCCCACAGAGTCCATAAGACTGTTCTATACGCCTGTGTCTCTTTTGTGTCGCATACCATGTTATTGTTTCCATCTTTCTCAATTCCATATATTTGTGTTAGTATACCTTGTTGGTGTTTTTATTTCTGGCTCAGTTCACTCTGTATAATAGGCTCCAGTTTAATCCACCTTATTAGAACTGGTTAAAGTGTATTCTTTTAATTGCTGAGTAATACGGCATTGTGTATATGTACCACAGCGTTATTATCCATTTGTCTGCAGATGGACATCTAGGTTGCCTCCATGTCCTGGCTGTTAAAAACAGTGCTGCATTGAACATTGGAGTACATTTGTTTCTTCCAATTCTTGTTTCCTCGGTGTGTATGCCCAGGAGTCAGATTGGTGGGTCGTATGGCAGGTCTATTTCCAGATTTTTAAGGAATCTCCCCCACTTTTCTCCATAGTGGCTGCACTAGTTTGCATTCCCATCAACAGTGCAGGAGGGTTCCCTTTTCTCCACATCCTCTCCAGCTTTTTTGCTTGTAGAATTTTGGATAGCAGCCATTCTGACCGGGGTGAAATGGCACCTCATTGTGGTTTTGATTTGCAGTTCTCTGATTAGAAGTGACATTGAGCATCTTTTCATCTGTTTGTTAGCCTTCTGTTTGTCTTCTTTGGAGAAATGTCTGTTTAGTTCTTTGGCCCATTTTTTGATTGGGTCGTTTATTTTTTCTGGATTTGAGCTACAGGTGTTGCTTGTATATTTTGGAGATTAATTATTTGTCAGTTGCTTCATTTGCTATTATTTTCTCGCATTCTGAAAGCTGTATTTTCACCTTGCTCATCGTTTCCTTTGCTGTGCAGAAGGTTTTAATTTTAATTAGGTCCTCTTAGTTTATTTTTACTTTTATTTCCAATATTCTGTGAGGTGGTTCATGGAGGATCCTGCTGTGATTTATGTCAGAGAGTGTTTTGCCTACGTTCTCCTCTAGGAGTTTATAGTTTCTGGTCTTCCCCTTAGGTCTTTAACCCACTTTGAGTTTATTTTTGTATATGATGTTAGGGAGTGTTCTAGTTTCATTCTTTTACAAGGGGATGACCAGTTTTCCCAGGACCACTTGTTACAGAGATTGTCTTTTCTCCATTGAATATCTTTGCCTCCTTTGTCAAAGATGAGGTGTCCATCGGTGTGTGGATTTATCTCTGGGCTCTCTATTTTGTTCCATGGCTCTATATTTCTGTCTTTATGCCAGTACCATACTGTCTTGATGACTGTGGCTTTGTAGTACAGCCTAAAGTCCGTTGGATTGATTCCCCCCTTTCTTCTTTCTCAAGATTGCTTTGGCTCTTCGATGTTTTTGTACTTCCATACAAATTGTAAAATTATTTGTTCTAGTTCTGTGAAAAATAACATTGGTAGCTTGATAGGGATTGCACTGACTCTATAGATAACTTTGGGCAGTATAGTCATTTTCACAGTATTGATTCTTCCAATCCACCAACATGGTATTTTCTCCATCTATTAGTATCCTGTTTGATTTCTTTCACCAGTGTCTTATAGTTTTGTATATATAGGCCTTTTGGTTTTTTTGGTAGGTATATTCCTAAGGATTTTATGCTTTTCGTTGGAACGGTGAATGGAATTGTTTTCTTAATTTCTTTTTCTATTTTCTCATTATTAGTGTATAGGAATGCAAGGGATTTCCGTGTGTTGATTTTATATCCTGAAACTTTACTATATTCATTGATTAGCTCTAGTAGTTTTCTGGTAGAGTCTTTAGGGTTTTTTGTGTAGAGGATCATGTCATCTGCAAATAGTGAGAGTTTTAATTCTTTTCCAATCTGGAATGCTTTGATGTCTTTTTCTGCTCTGATTGCTGTGGCCAAAACTTCCAAAACTATGTTGAATAGTAATGGTAAGAGTGGCCACCCTTGTCTTGTTCCTGACTTTAGGGGAGATGCTTTCAAGTGTTCACCATTGAGGATAATGTTTGCTGTGGGTTTGTCATATATAGCTTTTATTATGTGGAGGAATGTTCCTTCTATTCCCACCTTCTGGAGGGTTTGTATGATAAATGGATGTTGAATTTTGTCAAAGGTTTTCTCTGCATCTATTGAGATAATCATACAGTTTTTATTTTTCAGTTTGTTCCTGTGGTGTATTACATTGATTGATTTGCGGATACTGAAGAATACTTGCATCCCTGGGATAAAGCCGACTTGGTCATGATGTATGATCTTTTTAATGTGTTGTTGGATTCTGATTGTTAGAATTTTGTTAAGGATTTTTATATCTATGTTCATCAGTGATATTGACCTGTAGTTTTCTTTTTTTGAGGTATCTTTTTCAGGTTTTGCTGTTATGGTGATGGTGGCCTCATAGAAGGAGTTTGGAAGTTTACATTCGTCTGCAGTTTTCTGGAAGAATTTGAGTAGGAGAGGCGTTCAGTTCAGTTCAGTCACTCAGTCGTGTCCGACTCTTTGCGACCCCATGAATCACAGCACGCCAGGCCTCCCTGTCCTTCACCAACTCCCAGAGTTCACTCAAACTCATGTCCACCGAGTCGGTGATGCCATCCAGCCATCTCATTCTCTGTCGTCCCCATCTCCTCCCACCCCCAATCCCTCCCAGCATCAGACTCTTTTCCAGTGAGTCAAGTCTCGCATGAGGTGGCCAGAGTATTGGAGTTTCAGCTTTAGCATCAGTCTTTCCAATGAACACCCAGGATTGATCTCCTTTAGAACGGACTGGTTGGCTCTCCTTGCAGTCCAAGGGACTCTCAAGAGTCTTCTCCAGCACCACAGTTCAAAAGCATCAATTCTTTGGTGCTCAGCTTTCTTCACAGTCCAACTCTCACATCCATACATGACCACGGGAAAAACCATAGCCTTGACTAGGCGTACCTTTATTGGCAAAGTAATGTCTCTGCTTTTTAATACACTATCCAGGTTGGTCATAACCTTCCTTAGCTCTTCTCTAAAATTTTGGTAGAATTCATCTGTGAAGCCGTCTGGTCCTGGGCTTTTGTTTGCTGGAAGATTTCTGATTACAGTTTCCATTTCTGGGCTTGTGATGGGTCTGTTAAAGATTTTCTATTTCTTCCTGGTTCAGTTTTGGAAAGTTGTACTTTTCTAAGAATGTGTCCATTTCTTCCAAGTTGTCCATTTATTGGCCTGTAATTGCTGATAGTAGTCTCGTATGGTCCTTTGTATTCCTGGGTTCTCTGTTGTGATCTCTCCATTTTCATTTCTAACTTTATTGATTTGGATTTTCTCCCTTTGTTTCTTGATGAGTCTGGCTAATGGTCTGTCAACTTTATTTACCCTCTCAAAAAAAAAAAAAAACAGCTTTTGACTTTGTTGATTTTTGCTTTGGTCTCTTTTGCATTTATTCTGCCCTGAGTTTTAAGATTTCTTTCCTTCTACTCACCCTGAGGTTGTTAATTTCTTCCTTGTCTCATTACTCTAGGTGTAGAGTTACGTTATTTAGCTGACTTTTTTCTTGTTTCTTGAGGTATGCCAGTATTGCTATGAAGCTTCCCTTTAGCACTGCCTTTACAGTGTCCGAGAGGTTTTGGGTTGTCATGTTTTCATTTTCATTCGTTTCTGTGCATATTTTGATTTCTTCTGCGATTTTTTGATTACTCAGCAGCGTGTTCTTCAGCCTCCATGTGTTGGAATTTTTAATAGATTTTCTCCTGTAACTGAGAGCTAATGTTACTGCATGGTGGTCAGAAAAGATGGTTGGAATGATTTCAATTATTTTGAATTTACCCAGGCTAGATTTATGACCCAGGATATGATCTATCCTGGAGAAGGTTCCGTGTGCACTTGAGGAAAAGGTGAAATTGATTGTTTGGGGGTTAAATATCCTATAGGTATCAATTAGGTCTAACTGGTCTGATGTATCATTTAACGTTTGTGTTCCCTTGTTAATTTTCTGTTTAGTTGATCTATCCATAGGTATGAGTGGGGTATTAAAGTTTCCGACTCTTATTGTTTTATTGTTAATTTCCCCTCTCAATTGCTAGCATTATCTTACACATTGCGGTGCTCCTATGTTGGGTGCATATATATTTATAACTGTTATGTCTTCTTGGATTGATCCTTTGATAATTATATAGTGTCCTTCTTTTCCTCTTTTCACAGCCTTTGTTTTAAAGTGTATTTTATCTGATATGAGTATTGCTACTCCTGCTTTGTTTTGGTCTCTGCGAGGAGTATCTTTTTCCAGCCCTTCACTTTCCGTCTGTATGTGTCCCTCGTTTCGAGGTGGGTCTCTTGTAGACAACATATATAGGGGTCTTGTTTTTGTATCCATTCAGCCAGTCTTTGTCTTTTGGTTGGGGCATTCAACCCATTGACATTTAGGGGAATTATTGATACCTATGATCCCGTTGCCATTTACTTTATTGTTTTGGGTTCGAGTTTGTACACTCTTTCTGTGTTCTGTCTAGAGAAGGTCCTTTAGCATTTGTTGGAGAGCTGGTTTGATGGTGATGAATTCTCTCAGCTTTTGCTTGTCTGTAAGGCTTTTGATTTCTCCTTCATATTTGAATGAGATCCCTGCTGGGTACGGTAATCCGGGCTGTAAGTTATTTTCTTTCAACACATTCAGTATGCCCTGCCATTCCGTCCTGGCCTGAAGAGTTTCTCTTGAAAGATCAGCTGTTATCCTTATGGGAATCCCCTTGTGTGTTATTTGTTGTTTTTCCCTTGCTGCTTTTAATATTTGTTCTTTGTGTTTGATCTTTGTTAATTTGATTAATATGTGTCTTGGGGTGTTTCACCTTGGGTTTATCCTGTTTGGGACTCTTTGGGTTTCTTGGACTTGGGTGATTATTTCCTTCCCCATTTTAGGGGAGTTTTCAACTATTATCTCAAGTATTTTCTCAGGTCTGTCTTTTTGTCTTCTTCTTCTGGTACTCCTATGATTCGAATCTTGGTGCATTTGACATTGTCCCAGAGGTCTCTGAGATTGTCCTCGTTTGTTATAATTCGTTTTACTTTTTTTCCTCTCTGTTTCATTTATTTCTGCCATTCTGTCTTCTAGCTCACTTATCCTATCTTCTGCCTCCGTTATTCTACTGTTGATACCCTCCATAGTGTTTTGGTCTGATTTATTGTGTTATTCATGATATATTGACTCTTATTTATTTCTTCTAGGTTCTTGTTAAACCTTTCTTGCATCTTCTCGATCCTTGTCTCCAGGCTAATTATCTGTAACTCCATTTTGTTTTCAAGATTTTGGATCACTTTCACTATCATTTAGAATTCTTTATCAGGTAGATTCCTGTCTCTTTCTCTTTTGTTTGGGTTGGTGGGCATTTATCCTGTTCCTTTACTTTCTGGGTATTTCTCTGACGCTTCATCTTGCTTATATTGCTGTGGGTGGGGTGGCCTTTCCGTCTTCTGTCTGTTTGTGGAGTTCTCTTTATTATGAAGTTTCCTCTCTGTGGGTGGGATTGCACGGTGTGGCTTGTCAAGGTTTTCTGGTTAGGGAAGCTTGTTCCGGTGTTCTGGTGGGTGGGGCTTAATATCTTCTCTCCGGAGTGCAATGAAGTGTCCAGTAATGAGTTATGAGATGTCAGTGCGTTTGGAGTGACTTTGGGCAGCCTCTATATTGAGGCTAAGGGCTATGTTCCTGTGTGGCTGGAGAATTTGTGTGCTGTGCTCTGGAACTTTGTGTGCTTGCTCTGGAACTTGTTGAACCTTGGGTAGTGCTTGGTTTCAGTTTAGGTATAGAGGTGTTTGATGAGCTCTTATCGCTTAATGTTCCATGGGGTCAGGAGTTCTCTGCTGTTCTCAGGATTTGGACTTAAGCCTCCTACCTCTGGTTTTCAGTCTTTTTCTTGCAGTAGCCTCAAGACTTCTCCATCTGTCACTTCCAAAGCCGTTCCCTCTGTTTTAGCTTCTTCTGTTTGCTGGTCTCTTCAGTGTCTAGCTTCTGCCCTGACACAAGGGGGCGGTGGTGGACACTTTTTTAGGCTCACGTTCAGTCGTGCTGTGGGGAAGGAGGAAGTCTGCAAACAGATATCACTGGCATTTGTGGGGAGTGCTCGCAGTCTCGGCCACACTGGGTTTGCCCCCGCTCACAGCGTGTGTACTTTCCCTCTCTATACTGCTCAAGCTCTAGGTTGCTCTGCCAGGAACTGTCTGAGGCAGGCCCTGGGTAGCATGCACTTCCCAGGTCAAAGCCGCTCAGGTTCAGGTAGTACTCCTCAAAGGCGCAGACTTGGTTGGGCCTGCGTTTTGGGCCCTTCCCCAGTCCGAGCAGCTCAGGTGGGCAGGTGTTTGGCTAGCACAGTCGCTGCGACTTATCACCTCCCCGGGCCCTGCTTCTCGGTTTTCTGGGTATACAACTGGCGTACCCTCTCAGGCTGTTGTCAACCGTCCAGAATCCCAAGAAAACTTGGTTATCATCGAAGCCTGCTTGCAGTTTGGTAGATGATGCCTCTGTGGGGCCTTGATTGCCCCCTTAAACAGCTCTGCTTGCCCTCTCCTGCCTGTCTTGGTGGGGGATTGGCCATCCGCAGCTGGCTAAGTTGCTCAGTCCTTTGTTCTGTGAGCAGGTCTGGTGGTGTCTTAGGTTTGGGCTTTTTGCCTTTTTGCAGGATATCTATCCCACAGTCTGCTTTGCTATCTCAAGTTAGCTCCCTCAGATTGCCCTCGGGGCCTTCAGGTCCGGTCCTTACTCTAAGCAATGCAGCCCGCATCTCCCTGCCAAGCCCCCACTTGCTAGTGGCGGATATGGACGTCTGTGCTGCTTCTTCACTGGGAGTTACCATTGGGCATGTAATCTGTGGGTTTTAATTATTTATTTATTTTTCCTCCCAGTTATGTTGCCCTCTGAGTTTCCAAGGCTTGCCACAGACTCGCCAGTGAGAATGTTTCCTGGTGTTTGGAACCTTCTTTCTTTTTTTAGACTCCCTTTCTGGGACAGATCTCCATCCTTACCTCTTTTGTATATCCTTTCGAAGACAATGGGCTGATTTTCTGGGTGCCTGATGTCCTCTGCTGGCATTCATAAGTTGTTTTGTGGAATTTACTCAGCGTTCAAATGCTCTTTTGATGAATTTGTGGAGGAAGTGGTCTCCCTCTTCTGTTCCTTCGCTGTCTTAGGACCGCCACCCTATTGTGTTACTTTTTTAAAAAGCTTTTTTGATACCAGAATAGTATGAATTATTATCATTTTCCTCCAAGTGTGTTTAAAAATTTATTTTATCCTGGTTTTTCTCCACCTCCTTTATTCTCTTCAGACTACTATCACAGCAGTGGTTCTTGACTCATTTCGTAAATTTTTCAAACTGAATTGTACTAACTGATGTATCATTTGAGGAATTAGTTTTATTGGTTTAGGCAAATACGAATGCTGAAGACAATGGTAGTTCTTTAGTAAATATCTATAAACAGTAAGCGAAACTTAATGTTTATTCTACTTAAAAGATTTCACTGAAATACAGGTGATAATGGATATAGTCGCAATATGAGCTCTTCAAGAGAAACTTATCCACCTAAAAGAGGACCATCCTCAAGATGTGAAGGTCCTTCTCCTAAAAGATCTGCTCCTTCTGCTCAAGGGCGAACCAGTAGTGGAATGAAAGGACAAGGTAAACGCTATATAATATAGGGACTGTTGTTTCTTAGTAAAAGTGAGCAATTTTAAAATGAATGCTTAACTTTAAGATGCACATGTTTACTGATCACTAGTTTATTTGTTGATTCACAGCTGGAAAATAATTCTTTAGCATCTAATTTTAGATGTGTAGTAGGTGATTAACATAGAAGTGGGGAAGACATTTCCTTTAAATCTAAAAGTGAAAGAGGAGAGTGAAAAGGTTGGCTTGAAGCTCAACATTCAGAAAACGAAGATCATGGCATCTGGTCCCATCACTTCATGGGAAATAGATGGGGAAACAGTGGAAACAGTGTCAGACTTTATTTTGGGGGGCTCCAAAATCACTGCAGATTCTGATTGCAGCCAGGAAATTAAAAGACGCTTACTCCTTGGAAGGAAAGTTATGACCAGCCTAGATAGCATATTAAAAAGCAGAGACATTACTTTGCCAACCAGGGTCCGTCTAGTCAGGGCTATGGTTTTTCCCATGGTCATGTATGGATGTGAGAGTTGGACTGTGAAGAAAGCCGATTGCCGAAGAATTGATGCTTTTGAAGTGTGGTGCTGGAGAAGACTCTTGAGAGTCCCTTGGACTGCAAGGAGATCCAAGCAGTCCATTCTGGAGGAGATCAATCCTGGGTGTTCATTGGAAGGACTGATACTAAAGCTGAAACTGCAATACTTTGGCCACCTCATGCGACGAGTTGACTCACTGGAAAAGAATCTGATGCTGGGAGGGATTGGGAGTGGGAGGAGATGGGGACAACAGAGGATGAGATGGCTGGATGGCATCACCAACTTGATGGACATGAGTCTGAGTGAACTCTAGGAGTTGGAGATGGACAGGGAGGCCTGGCGTGCTGTGATTCATGGGGTCGCGGAGAGTCGGACACGACTGAGCGACTGAACTGAACTGAAGCTTGCTAGAGAATTCCTCAGAATTTTTTTTTTTTTAAGTTGCTAACATTTGCTGCTTAGTAGGAGTTTTCATGTAGTTTCAAGGTCAAGTATTTTTATGAAAACTAATATCCTATGAGTCAGCATTTTGGAATGTAGAATCGTTTAGCTCTGTTATATTGTCTACCTGGTTCATGTAATTATAAACATTAACTGAAATTTGCCATATTAACTTTAGTTTCGATTCTTGACATATTTTTACTTTGTTGTTTGACTCCTGGTACAGTTAAAAACTTTGAATCACTATCAAATTGTCATTTTATGTATAGACTATTATTGAAGCCAAGTGTAATATGGTATTGATTTCAAAATAGTAAAGAAGTTGAGAAAACTAAAGTTTCACTAGACTATTAGCCCAGTAAGCAAACAAAACAAGAGAAGTCTGACCACCAGGAATTAGTAAGAATTAGCACAAGAAGTGAACATTATTTATGGGAATTAGTTTCCTGTTTTGGAAGAGGCAGCATTTTTCAAGTGCGCCCTTTATTACTAATAAGTAGTTGAACTCAAAAGCACTATTGTTTAGAAAGGTCAGTAATTCAGGTTGCGGTTTATGTTAAATTTATCACCGTTAGGAGAGAATCAGCTACTTTGTGATTGAATATGTGATAATAGTTTCCAAAAATTAATTAGATTTTACTCAAGTTTTGAGAGATTCTATTAGTTGTAATTTAAGGATTATGCAAAATGTACAGGGAGCAGATGATGTCAGAAAATAAAGTGTTCAGGAATTACATGTATAAAGCAAACTAAATGTGCATTAATGGGATTTTATAAGTAGTTTTTTTTAATTGTTTTGGAGAGAGGAAAGATACCAGTCTTTTGATTTTTTTTTTCTTTGAACTATTACTCTCAATTCTGAGATACTTATGTAAGCATTTTAAAATTAAAGGTCCAGTATTGCGGAGAGAAAATTACAGAGGAGGTCCTCATAGAGAGCCAATGTCTTCTCGGAGAGATAACTGTGTGTCACCAAGAGATAATGGTTGTGCTACTAAAGAGAGGTAAAGAAAAATAAAATACATGCATTTTTAAGTCATAGTTCATTTTGTTGAGGTAAAATTTATCTAACAAAATTTTAAAAGTGAACAATTCAGTAGCATTTAAAATACTCAGAATTCTACAACCACTCTCTCTGTTCAGTTCCAAAATAGTTAATCACCCCAAAACAAAATCCATAAGCAGTTGCTCCCATTTTTATCCTCCTGTATCCCTAGTAAACACCCACCTATATCATGTGTCTGTAAATTTACCTAATCCTGAATATATCATACGTTCACTGTAGCCTGCCAGGCTCCGCTATCCATGGAATTCTCCAGGCCAGAATACTGTAGTGGGTAGCCATTCCCTTCTGCAGAGGATCTTCCTGAGGGATTGAACCCTGGTCGTCCGCATTGCACTCGGATTCTTTACCAACTGAGCCACCGGGGAAGCCCTAACAATATGTGACCTTTAATATGTGGCTTTTCCATTAGTGTGAGTGTTTTCAAAGATAATCCTTGCTGAAGCATGAGTCAGTACTTCAGGTTTTGAGTGGGGGTTAACACCATTGTATGTATAGTTAACATGGTTTGTTTATCCATCTTTGCAGTTAATGTGTACAAACATTGGAGTGCCTGTTTTCAATTCTTGGTGTAAACTCTGAATTGGAATTCCTGGGTCGTACAGTAACTTCAGTATTTTAAGGAACCGTTCATCTCCATAACTGCACTGCTGCCATTGCAAGAGACTCAGGTTCAGTCCCGAAGTGGGGAAGATTGCCTGGATGAGAAAACAGCAACTTACTGCAAATTCTTGCTTGGAAAGTCCCATCAATAGAGGGGCCTGGTGGGCTACAGTCCACAAGGTCTCTAAGAGTCTGACACAGCTTTATATTTCTACCATGCACACACAGGATTTCAGTTTCTCTGCATGTTCACAAACACTTGATGTTTTATATTTTATATTAAAAAATATCTCTCTATATATATAGCCTGTCTGCTAGGTGCAGAGTAGATATTTCATTCGGATTGAGAAACTGTATTTCCCTAAAATACAATTATGTTAAGCAGTGTTTTATATTCTTGTTCATAATTATATATCTTCCTTGAGGAAAAGTATATTGAAGTCCTTTGCACATTTAAAACTTTCTTTCTGAATTCTTATCATTTAATTTTGTTTGTTTGTTTGAAGTTTCTCAGGCAGAGATTATTCAAGTTCGCGAGACACCGAGGATTATGCTCCACCGTCTAGAGACTATGCATACTGTGATTATGGCCATTCAAGTTCTCCAGATGATTATTCCTCTAGAGGACATAGGTACTATAAACAATTCTGTTTTTAATCAAATAACTTATGGAAATGGTTAATTATAACATTAATTCTCTTAAATGTAGTGATCGTGATGGCTACGGTGGAAACCGTGATAGAGATTATTCTGAACATCGAAGTGGAGGCTCCTACAGGGATTCATACAAGAGTTATGGTAAGAGTACAGTTACAGCTTACAAATGACAAAATTAGATTTGACATGCTAGATCTACATCATTTACTCAAGTTTACTTCTATTTTCTCAGAAAATAAAATGTAATTTCTACCTAATTGATTGGTTTGAAGGTCTTTGAATTATTTTTGATCTGTCATTTCAAATGATATGAAGGATAATTTGGCAGCTCACATTTTTTAATCACAAAAATTATTGTAACATTTTTAAAAGCAACAGTGCTGTTGAGAGTATGAAGCATAGGAACATTATGAAGTTCAAAATTTTAGTCTTTTCCAAAAAATTAACATTTAAACTCCTGCTAAGTCACTTCAGTCGTGTCCGACTCTGTGCAACTCCATAGACAGCAGCCCACCAGTCTTCCCGGTCCCTGGGATTCTCCAGGCAAGAACACTGGAGTGGGTTGCCATTTCCTTCTCCAGTGCATGAAAGTGAAGTCGCTCAGATGTGTCCGACTCTTAGCGACCCCATGGACTGCAGCCTACCAGGCTCCGCCACCCATGGGGTTTTCCAAGCAAGAGTACTGGAGTGGGTTGCCATTGCCTTCTCAACTACTGGAACTAAAAAGTACTGCTGTTTTAAATAAATGTGAAAGCCCCTTCACCACTGCTGCTAATTCATATCTTCACCACAGAGGCAGATAAAGGCTATCCTTTCAAAGATTTAGTACTTTACAGTCATGTTATAGAAGTAACGGGAAAAGTTTTATAATTTTATCAATTACTGATTTCACAGGGGACTCCCGTGGTGCTCCATCAAGAAGAGGTCCACCTCTGAGTTATGGCAGAAGCAGTCGCTATGATGATTATAGCAGTACAAGAGACAGATATGGAGGAAGTCGGAAAAGTTACTCAAGCAGCCGAAGTGATACCTACTTAAGTGGTCGTGACCGTGGCGGAAGACAAGAACCAGGGTTTCCATCCTCCAAGGATAGGGTGTACCCTCCTCCTCGTGAGTCATACAGTAGCTCAGGTTGTGAGGCTTCCAGGGGAGGTCATGGGGGGAGCCGATCTGAAAGAGTAGGCAGAAACAGGTACTAAAAATGTTTTCTTGGCATGGGAAAATTTTTTGTGAGTTTCTGTTTTAACTGGTACTTGAGTATTGCTGAAGAAAACCGTTGGTTTTGGAGGGAAGAGCTGTAAACTTTCACCTCCATGAATTTTCAGATAAATTGAAAAATAGAATTATTCAGATAAGTTGAAAAATAGAGTTATTCAAAGTAATTTCATACTTGTTACTGCTGGTTGAAAGATAGAAGTTAAAATTTTTAAATTTAATGTCTAAATTTTCTGAGTATGTTTTGTAAAGTGTTATTGTTTATTTTACTGGTGGGTTAAACGAGCATAAAAACACTTGTTTCTTGTTTAGAAGGTGAATTGTGCTGTTTGCTTAAAGTTTCCCTTTGTAGTCTTTGCACATGAATGCATTCAGAATTAAGCAGTATGGTATTTCTCCATTGCAAGCCTTACCTGCTTTATATTTAGGTTAACAATATTACATGTTATTTTTGAAAGCAGTGTATAGAAGGTTTGGCAAGGTTCTAAAAACCTGAAGGAAATGTTTGCATCTTTACTAAAATTTTTGTCTAACTTTTTAAAACAATAGTATAAATCAGAAGAAAATTTAGATGTGTGAATAAATGTTTAAGAAGTCTGAAGTTAAGTATCAATTTTCTTAGTCATTCAAGTGGCAAATGATAAAAGTGCCAACCACGATTAAAAAGAAAACAATCTGCACCTAAGTTGGGATTGAACTAGTTAAGTATTCTGAGTATGTATCTTCAAGAAAGGAAGCAGTTCTAGATTTGTTGGAAATGCAATGCTTTAAGTAATACTGATTTTCACTTCATTTTGGAGTACTTGGTATAACCCCAAAGTATAGGCTTATCTATAAGGAAAGTTAAGGGGTTTTGTAGGCAATCCTAGGTATCAGTAATAATACATCAACTTTTTATTAAGAGGCAAGTATAAGCGCTGCAGAACAAATTGGAATTTGCAAAATTAGTGGAGAAATTTGCAGTGTCCTTTTAAAGTAACAGAAATTTACTTGTTAAAAGTTCCATTAACAATAAAATCAAAATAACATTTGAGGCAAAATCAGAAGACAGATTAAGAAATTTCTTAGGATTGTTCCACATGTTAGACGTCAAAGGCATAGTTAAAATACATTTTCAAGACAAAGGACAGTGCATAAAAGTGACATTCATGTTTTACATGAAGTTCACCAGGCAGTACTGTCCAGGTAAGCAGGTACAAAATAAGCAGTAAGTTACTGATCCTAGTACGAAGCTGAGAAAGAACAGGATATGTTTTGAGTAGTTACATTGGTAACTGCTGAAATGCCAACCAAAGTCAGCAACTGCTCCTTTGATATTTTGGTAACATTTTTACTAGACATTATGAAGGCATAATTTTCATTCAGTTGTGCTGTAGTGTTTGTGAGGACTGAATAAGAGTATAAATGTTGTAGCATAATTTCTAGTTACCATAACGGATTCACAGGAAATAGTGTCTGTATTACCTACCCTGGAAGCTTTGAGCAACAGAAAGATCCTTGACAGGATGTCTGGTTATCATAGTGACAACATTTGTGAGAAAATGAGAATGGCAGCCTAGAATATAATTTCTCCCCAACATTGCTACAAGGATTCTGTTTTTGAGCGTGTGAAAGAGTAAACGCTGAAAATTATAACCAAAGTTAAAAGCCTACCTTGTTAAAACGTTCATGAGAATATAATGAATTTGTCTGTAGTACAGAGAATGAGAAGTAAATTTCAACTATAAGTTTTCTCTACATTTTATTTGTAAGGAGTTCCTGTTTTTAAAATCCGTTTGACCTGCAGGTTCCTGTAGTTGGCTTAATTTGAAAATGTCAATTAACCCAGGAATGTAAAATTTCCTGTTGAAAAAGCTTATCGTGTAAGAAATATTGTACCTTTCTGTTGACCCTAGCCATTAAACTGGTGTGTAGTAATAAAGAATATCAAGTTGCTTTAGAAACTGTGTTAAAAATCCTACACAATGAAGTTTTCTTCTTCTCTACATTTATCTAGAACTCTGTATCCCAGGCTTTGCTGTATATACTGAATATAAAGGTGCAATTTGTTTAGTGTCTAGCAACTATGAAATCGTCTACATTTATATAGCCAGAGTAAAGTGGAAAAAAGTCCTTGACTTAAAGTGGTTATCTTCCTGTATCTTGCTTGTTTTCATTTGATGTTCTTTCTGTTAGAGAAAACTTTTTTCACTTGTGATTTTTCATTAATTCTGTATGTGTTGTAAACTTTTAGTAGTTTGTGCTAAGAATTTTTATCTTGAAATTAAAAAGTTACATAACTTTCTAAAAGTGTTAGTTTGACTTTTTACACCTAATCTATTATTTTTTCTTACTGTGATATATGATATAAATATTTTCATTCCTTAGTTAAACACCATTTTTTCCAGTGAAAACTAGCATAAAATTTAAACTGTACATTCATCTTCACTCAGCTCTGTATTCCATTTCTCTTAATGAAAATTTCTGGTATGTATTGCCATGTACCGCATTACTTCAGAAGTAACTCAGTTATTGTCCAATTTTATCTTTTATTTTTCTGGCTGTTTGCTTTATATAGTTCCATAGGACACTGGAGCTTTGACTGTCATTGCTTTACATTTATCAGTGAATTAGGGTGAAAGTGACTTGAACGTTTTAAACTTTTCCCACCCATCTTTCCTTATATTCAGACTCTATTTAGAACCTGACAGATTCTCAGTAAAGGCCCTTATCACCTCATTTGTTAACGACATTCTCCTATTTACTTGTTTTTGGTTATGCTGGATTTTTGGAGCTGCATGGTGTTTTCTTTAGTTGTTGCAGGTGGTGGTTACTCCCTAATTTCAGTACACAAGCTTCTCATTGCAGTGGCTTCTTTTGTTGTACAGCACAGGCTCTAGGGCATGTGGTAGTAGTGGTTCTTAGGCTCCTGGATTACTGGTTCAGTAGTTGTGGCTCACAGGCTTAGTTGACTCTTGGCATGTGGGACCTTCCTGTACCAGGAAGTAAACCCATGTCTCCTGCATTGATGGCAGATTCTTTAAGAGTGAGCCACCCGGAAGCCCTGTTAGCTACATTCTTAAAGTAATTTTTAATGCTTAGGTCTTGAATGAAATTTTATCTATGTTGTAATTAACGAATAGATGTTCTTTTTGTTAAAAGTTGTTTTATTCAAGTGATATTTTATTAAAAATAACTTCTTAATTACTCAGTTTCCTGCATAAGCTCGCCATCATTTAAGGACACAATTTTGTTATTTGGTCTGTATCCCTGTTTTCTTCCACCACTCCAAGGAATTAAGCTTTCAGTTCAGCTCAGTTGCTGAGTGATGTTCCACTCTGCAACCCTATGGTCTGCAGCACACCAGGCTTCCCTGTCTATCACCCACTCCCACAGCTTGTTCAAACTCACGTCCAGCAAGTCACTGATGCCAGCCTACCATCTTATCCTCTGTCATCGCCTTCTCCTTCCTTCCCTAAATCTTTCCCAGCATCAGGGTCTTTTCAAATGAGTCAGCTCTTCGCATCAGGTGGCCAAAGTATTGGAGTTTCAGCTTCAAAATCAGTCCTTCCAATGAACACCCAGGACTGATGTGTTTTAGGATGGACTGGTTGGATGTCCTTGCAATCCAAGGGCCTCTCAAGAGTCCTCTACAACACCATAGCTCCAAAGACCAATTCTTTGGCACCCAGCCTTCTTTATGGTCTTACTCTCACATCCATACATGACTAGTGGAAAAGTAACTTTGACTGGATGGACCTTTGTCAACAAGGTAATGCCCCTTCTTTTTAGTATGCTGTCTGGGTTTATCATATCTTTCCTTCTAAAGAGCAACTGTCTTTTAATTTCACGGATACAGTCACCAGCTGCAGTTGTTTTTGGAGCCCAAGAAAGTAAAGCTTGTCACTGTTTCCATATTTTCCTCATCTATTTGCCATGAAGCTGTGGGACCAGATGCCATGATCTTTGCTTTTTGAATGTTGACTGTTAGGCCAGCTTTTTCACTCTCCTCTTTCTTTCATGTTCATTAAGAGGCTCTTGAATTCCTCTTTGCTTTCTGCCATGAGGGTGGTGTCATCTGAGATTATTGATACTTCTCTCAGCAATCTTTTGATTCCAGCTTATCTGACATTTCATATGATGTACTCAGTATATGAGTTAAATAAGCAGAATGACAGTATAGAGCCTTGACCTACTTCTTTCCCAGTTTGGAACCAATCTGTTCCTAATCGAGTCCTTTCTTAAACTGCATACAGATTGAACTTTGAATTGTCGTAATTTCTGCTTTTACCTCTAAAAATACTCTCCAATTTGGTGACTTCTAAGGTAAATCAGTCTCTCCTATTAACGAGAAAGGAAAAAAAAAAAAGTTTTCTACTAGTTGTTAAGCTATATTTGTTCCTTCTTCATGAGTAAATAGTCATCATGTTCCCAGTGAGTTTAAGATTCTTGCCTCATTGCAGAGAGAATTTAAAGATAAGAAAGGAAGAGTAAGAAGTAAAATGAGTGTTTTAGTTAAGCAAGGGTCTGTCCTTGGAGGGAGAACAGGCAGATAGGTGAGGAAGTGCTACTCTGCATTTCTTTGGTAAGCCAGCTATGAGGGGCATACAAATGAAGGGGTAGAATATTCCCAGGGGAAGGATTTTGGAGGTCCTTTCCCTGATTTTCACCCCAGCTCCAGTCTCCTGAGGGGAGGAGGGACTGTTGTCTTTATTTACCTTAGATCAGAAGTGTCATGGTGTTGATGCATGATCTGGTATTTCTTACTTGCAAGGCTAATTGTTTTGTAATGAAAGCATAATAAGCAATAGGTTACATGTGAACACAGGAACTTCCTTCCATTCCACACATTTCTTTGCTGACTTTGGGACACTTATAGAAAATGTGTGATTTCCTGTCAGTCTGGACATTCCTGCTTTTGTCTGCCTATGGGCCCCTGCTGTTAACAGGGTGAATGATTTCCTGCCACATGCCCACTGTCTCCATTTCTCTTCTCATAGCTATCTGCCTATTGTAACAGCTAAAACTGCCTTAGTTTTACTGTCATTTAGTTACATGGCAGTCACTGAAAAATATATTTATGCCATAAAACAAAATTTTAGCTATACCACTTAACCACATAATTTAGTTCATGAGTAAGTAATATTCAAATTTCTGTCAACTAAGAAAGATGCCCAACTTGAAAGTTACAAGTTGTCTTTGGGGCAAAATCAGGACTGCAGTGTGGGGGGCAGCACCTCAGATAGCTCTGACAGACTACTCGAAAGAGGTGCATCAGGAGAGGTCAATATGTAATATTTTGGTGACGGGGAAAGTGAAAGTGTTAATTGTTCAGGTGTGTCAGACTCTGTGACTCCATAGACTATAACCTGCAGTTTCTCTGTCCATGGCATTCTCTGGAGTGGCTTACCATTTCCTCCTCCAGGGGATCTTCCTGGCCCAGGGATCAAATCCAAGTCTCTTGCATTGCAAGCATGTTCTTTACCAACTGAGCCACCAGGGAAGCCCCTGGTGAAGGGGAGTGCAATACAATTAAGGATTCAGGTTACAAAGATTTTCTGGTAGTCAAGGAGCTGATGGGATTTAGTGCTTTTCTAACCATGAGGAGATGCAGGAATTGGGATCATGAAATCAGTTCCTGAAAATCACCAACTATCTAAAACCTGTCGGTCTAGATTCCCTGGAGCACAGAATGCCTCACTGCACACTAGACTCTCTCAAGGGGTGTTGATAGTTGGCAGCCGCCGCAGCATAGGGCAGATAGTAAATGTTCTTGTTCAGCTGTTGGCAGTGCTCTTGGCAAGTAGCAATTTGTAGTTGACACATAATGTGATTTTCTAAAGATACCACCTAAGATTTAATCTTGTATTTTTCTCTCCACTCATATATTTTATTTCTTGTCAGGATTAAGAAATTAATAATTATTAACATAAAATTTTCTTGATTTCTCACTGTATTCTGAACTTGTCCTTTCAATATACTGACTTGGAAGCTGTGAGTTGGCCTACATTATTAGGTATAAGCCATAAAACCCCTGAAAGGAAACAGGTACAATTTCCATAAAGATCAATTTCATATAATGCATATAATTGTTATCTGTCTGGTCTGTGGAAAGTGTCCCTATAAGTACCATGATCCAACCACTGGAAAACCTATGAAAGTATCTGTGGAAAGCATCCCTATAAATGCCATGATACAGCCTTAATCTATAAACACTGATGAGCTGGTGTTTATAGAAATGTTCTGTGAAATTCACTGAAACTGCACACCCTATCCAGGCATCATAGTAACCATTTATGTGAGTTATTTTATGACAGGAGGTCCTGGTAAGGAACATGGAAATAATAAACCACCACCAACAGAAGAGTTCAGCAAGATCAAAAGGAGATGCCATGTGTTCTAACACTTCCCAGAATTATATTCACTGGCACTCTTCCTGGTTGAACAATGTCTGCACCACCAGGAAGGATCTTACATCAAATTGCCTGGCCAAATACAACTTGGAAACTAATCCCATCACCATAAAACCTGAGGCTTCCAGCCACCTGGCAGAGCAGTCCTAGGTTCCGTTATCCTACTGCTGTCCATTTGGGTACCCTTTCCCAATAAAGTAATTTGTTAGCACAAGTGTTTTCTCAGACAATTCATTTCTGAGTGTCAGGTTAAGAGTCCACTCTTGGGACCTGGATGGGGTCCCCCTTCCTGCAACACAGGGACTTGTGGTTCATTCTGTACATATGTTTGTGTATGTGCACACATACATATAGGTATGTATATAATTGAATTTATATATATAATATGCATATATAAAACGTCTACACACACACACACATACAAAATATGCATGTGATGTGCTGTGCTTAGTTGTGTCCAACTCTGAGACCCCATAGCCTATAGTCCACCAGGCTCCTCTGTTCATAGTGAGGCTCCAGGTAAGAATATTAGAGCGGGTTGCCATGCCCTCCATCACAGGATCTTTACAACCCAGGGATGGAACCCAGGACGCCTGCCTTGCAAGTGGATTCTTTACCATCTGAGGCAGCAGAGCAGCCCAGGAATACTAGAACGGGTAGCCTATCCCTTCTCCAGGGAAACTTCACCAACCAGGAACTGAACCAAGGTCTCCTACATTGCAGACTGATACCAGTGGAGCTATCCAGGAATCACATATGAAATATGTATTTATGTATTTGATATGTACTAGGTTTTGTTCCCAGTTTCTGGCACAGAATTGCTGAAACCTGTGGAATTGCCTGAGTGGTTTTGGTAACAGGACTGCATTTTGTTATTTATACGCTTCTTTCAAAAATATGTGAGTTGACACTAAAGAGGTGACTTTGGGTTGCCACTTGATAGCTTTAGAATGGAGACTAGCTACCAGTGAAACTCACCATGAGATTAGAGATTTAGAAGTTTCCCTTAACTCCTGATTTCCTGGGAAGTCGGAGGAATTGGGAATTCAGTTAATCATTAATGACTAACTTCATCAATTATGCATGTGTATTGGAACTTTTTAAGACCAAACAAACTAGTTTGTAATTGAATTCCAGATTGGTGGGAAAAAATGCATTCATGTACCGGAAAGGTACAACTCAAACTCAATGGAAAGCTTGAGATTTTTCCAGACCTGTGTCTTCTGTTCTCGCTGTTCAATTTGTTTCCTTTATAATAAAGTAAATGTTTTTCTGGGTTATATAAGCCATTACAGTAAATTACTAAATCTGAAAATGGGGATAATGAGAACCTGTAATTTTTAACCAAGTTTGGCACACTACTTTGCACTAGTGTCTAAAGATGGAGAGACAGTCTAATGGCACTGATTTCCACTTTTGGGTGTACACTAGGAAGAGAAATGTAAACAGCCAAGGACTAAGGAAAAACTGAGGCCCTAGTCATGACTGTACAGGCTTTAATGAGGCAGTCAGGGACTCAAGGGGTGCCTCAAGCCCAGGGAGTCCCAGGTAAGGGGCAAATATATTACCTGTGTGGAAAGGAGAGACTTCATGTGAGAATGTCTTCAGGCATCTATGCTGCCCCTGGCCCTGGGCCTGGTCTGTAAAGGAACACACTGGAGTAGGAACAATCCTCAGAGACAAAGGCCCCAGTACTTGGAGCCTCCCAGTAACCAAGACCGATGAGGCCTGGGATACCCACACAGTTCCCCTTTATAATAACATCTGAGGAGTCCAGGGTACAACTGATGCTGGCTGGATTACTGATTTGTTTTTAGGTACTGGGGATACATTCTCCATTCTCACTGAGACCTCCCAGTCTGCTCTCTGCATCTGCAGCCATAAGAGGACTGGCCAAATAACACCTGGGGCGGATTCATGTCACTGTATCGCAAAACCAACCAATATAATATTGTAAACTAATTCAGTTCTGTTCAGTTCATTTCAGTCGCTCAGTCGTGTCCGATTCTCCGCGACCCCATGAATCACAGCACGCCAGGCCACCCTGTCCATCACCAACTCCCAGAGTTCACTCAAACTCATGTCCACAGAGTCGGTGATGCCATCAGCCATCTCATTCTCGGTCGTCCCCTTCTCCTCCCGCCCCCAACCTTTCTCAGCATCAGAGTCTTTTCCAATGAGTCAACTCGTCGCATGAGGTGGCCAAAGTATTGCAGTTTCAGCTTTAGCATAAGTCCTTCCAATGAACACCCAGGATCGATCTCTCCTAGAATGGACTGTTTGGATCTCCTTGTGCTACAAGGGACTCTCAAGAGTCTTCTCCAACCCCACAGTTCAAAAGCATCAATTCTTCGGCGATCAGCTTTCTTCACAGTCCAACTCTCACATCCATACATGACCATGGGAAAAACCGTAGCCTTGACTAGACGGACCTTTGTTGGCAAAGTAATGTCTCTGCTTTTTAATATATTATCTAGGTTGGTCATAAGTTTCCTTTCAAGGAGTTAGCGTCTTTTAATTTCATGGCTGCAATCAGCATCTTCAGTGATTTTGGAGCCCAAAAATATAAAGGCTGACACTGTTTCCACTGGTTTTCCGTCTATTTCCCATGAAGTGATGGGACTAGATGCCATGATCTTGTTTTCTGAATGTTGAGCTTCAAGCCAACCTTTTCACCCTCCTCTTTCACTTTCCTCAAGAGACTTTTGAGTTCCTCTTCATTTTCTGCCATAAGGGTAGTGTCATCTGCATATAGCCTCCAATAAAAAATTTTTTAAACAAGTGCTATGTTAGTCAACCTCATAGCTGTAATTGAGACTCTGGTTCTTTTTAAACTCAAATGCCTTTTTAATAATGCCTGAGAACTCTTATACCTTGTTGGGATGAGATATATTGGTAACAATTTAAGTTTCTGTGCACCTGAACATGAACCCCTCCATTCCCCAGGCAGATCCAGAAGTATGGGCTGACGGGGACAAATTGGAATAAGTATGCAGAGCTAAGTTTATCAGACTTAAAGATCCTACTTCTTTCCCTTATCCAAAGCAATATCTCCTAAGTTCAAAGGCTAAGGAAAGACTGTGACCAATCATAGAACTTACAAGGGTTATTAGTATCTTTTAATAATCTCCTCCATATTAGGGCTTAGGAAGCCTAGTGGTCAGTAACACCTGGTTCAAGATTTGAGAATTGTCAATGAGGCACTTGTGCCTTTACACCCCTGTGGTCCCCAATCTTTATACTTTGCCTTCCACTGTACCTGAAAATGCCAAATAGTTTACAATTCTAGATTTAAAAATATGCCTTTATCAACATTCCATCAGCCTAGGTAAGTCAGTTTTTGTTTGTTTTCAAGGACCGCATTTGTCCCAAAGGGTTTTGAGACAGCTCTCACTTGTTCAAACTGGCTTTGTCTTGGGACTTAAAAAGATTTGCAGATCAACAGGCTACAGTTTTTAATGATATCTTGTTATGTATGGCCATTGAGGAATTAGGCTCCTCAGCCACAGAGCAACTATTAAATTTCCTAGAAGACTGTAATTACAAGGTGTCAAAGACTAAAGCACAAACACCTCAGGCTTTTGGTCCAATATCTGGGTCTTATAATCTTCCAGGGCACCAAAGCCTTGGGATATGAGAGTCAGATCAATTCTTAAGCTGGATATTTTGAGATAAGATTTTTAGGAATCATGGGCTACTGTAGGATTTGTATTCCTGGATATGGATAATTGCTTTATACATCATCTCCTTAATGAGTCTTAGGCTTCCTTGAGAGCTAAGGTGATAAAGAATTTACCTGCAATTCAGGAGACCGGAGTTCAATTCCTGGGTTGGAAAAATCCCCTGGAGTAGAGATAGGCTAGGGACTGGAATGCAAAAGTAGGAAGTCAAGAAACACCTGGAGTAACAGGCAAATCTGGCCTTGGAGCACGGAATGAAGCAGGGCAAAGGCTAATGGAGTTTTGCCAAGAGAACAAACTGGTGATAGCAAACACCCTCTTGCAACAACACAAGAGAAGACTCTACACATGGACATCACTAGATGGTCAACACTGAAATCAGATTGATTATATTCTTTGCAGCCAAAGATGGAGAAGTTCTATACAGTTAGCAAAATCAAGACCAGGAGCTGACTGTGGCTCAGATCATGCATTCCTTATTGCCAAATTCAGACTTAAATTGAAGAAAGTAGGGAAAACCACTAGACCATTCAGATATGACCTAAATCAAATCCATTATGATTATACAGGGGAAGTAAGAAATAGATTTAAGGGACTAGATCTGATAGATAGAGTGCCTGATGGACTATGGATGAAGGTTGGTGACATTGTACAGGAGACAGGGATCAAGACCATCCCCATGGAAAAGAAATGC
Organism: Moschus berezovskii; assembly: GCF_049115385.1. Classification (NCBI taxonomy): domain Eukaryota; kingdom Metazoa; phylum Chordata; class Mammalia; order Artiodactyla; family Moschidae; genus Moschus; species Moschus berezovskii. The sequence goes on from NC_142489.1 coordinate 54,565,752, forward strand.
ATAAAAGCAAAATGGCTGTCTGAGGAGGCCTTACAAAGAGCCGTGAAAAGAAGAGAAGCGAAAAGCAAAGGAGAAAAGGAAAGATATAAGCATCTGAATGCAGAGTTCCAAAGAATAGCAAGGAGAGATAAGAAAGCCTTCCTCAGCGATCAATGCAAAGAAATAGAGGAAAACAACAGAATAGGAAAAAACAAGACATCTCTTCAAGAAAATTAGAGAGTCCAGGGGAATATTTTATGCAAAGATGGGCTCGATAAAGGACAGAAATGGTATGGACCTAAGAGAAGCAGAAGATTTTAAGAAGAGATGGCAGGAATATACAGAAGAACTGTACAAAAAAGACCTTCACGACCAAGATAATCAAGATGGCGTGATCACTCACCTGGAGCCAGACATCTTGGAATGTGAAGTGAAGTGGGCCTATGAACAAAGCTAGTGGAAGTGATGGAATTCCAATTGAGCTATTTCAAACCTTGAAAGATGATGCTGTGAAAGTGCTGCACTCAATATGCCAGCAAATTTGGAAAATTCCGCAGTGGCCACAGGACTGGAAAAGGTCAGTCTTCATTCCAATCCCAAAGAAAGGCAATGCCAAAAAATGCTCAAACAACCGCACAGTCGCACTCATCTCACACGCTAGTAAAGTCATGCTCAAAATTCTCCAAGCCAGGCTTCAGCAATATGTGAACCGTGAACTTCCAGATGTTCAAGCAGGTTTTAGAAAAGGCAGAGGAACCAGAGATCAAATTGCCAACATCTGCTGGATCATGGAGAAAGCAAGAGAGTTCCAGAAGAGCATAAATTTTTGCTTCATTGACTATGCCAAAGCCGTTGACTTTGTGGATCACAATAAACTGGAAAATTCTGAAAGAGATGGGAATACCAGACCATCTGACCTGCCTCTTGAGAAACCTGTATGCAGGTCAGGAAGCAACAGTTAGAACTGGACATGGAACAACAGGCTGGTTCCAAATAGGAAAAGGAGTACATCAAGTTTGTATATTGTCACCCTGCTTATTTAACTTATGAGCAGACTACATCATGAGGAACGCTGAGTTGGAAGAAGCACAAGCTGGAATCAAGATTGCCGGGAGAAATATCAATAACCTCAGATATGCAGATGGCACCACCCTTATGGCAGTAAGTGAAGAGGAACTCAAAAGCCTCTTGAGGAAAGTGAAACAGAAGAGTGAAAAACTTGGCTTAAAGCTCAACATTCAGAAAACAAAGATCATGGCATCTGGTCCCATCACTTCATGGGAAATACATGGGGAAACAGTGGAAGCAGTGTCAGACTTTGATTTTTTGGGCTCCAAAATCACTGCAGATGCTGATTGCAGCCATGAAATTAAAAGACACTTGCTCCTTGGAAGGAAAGTTATGACCGAACTAGATAGCATATTAAAAAGCAGAGGTATTACTTTTCCAACCAAGGTCCGTCTAGTCAAGGCTATGGTTTTTCCCGTGGTCATGTATGGATGTGAGAGTTGGACTGTGAAGAAAGCTGATCGCCGAAGTATTGATGCTTTTGAACTGTGGTGCTGGAGAAGACGCTTGAGAGTCCCTTGGACTGCAAGGAGATGCAACCAGTCCATTATAAAGGAGATCAGTCCCAGGTGTCCATTGGAAGGACTGATGATAAAGCTGAAACTCCAATATTACGGCCACCTCATGCGACGAGTTGACTCACTGGAAAAGACTGATGCTGGGAGGGATTGGGGGCGGGAGGAGACGGGGATGACAGAGAATGAAATGGCTGGATGGCATCACCGACTCGATGGACATGATTTTGAGTGAACTCTGGGAGCTGGTGATGGACAGGGAAGCCTGGGGTGCTATGATTCATGGGGTTGCAAAGTGTTAGACACGACTGAGCGACTGAACTGAACTGAACTGAACTGACCCACTCCAGTATTCTTGGACTGCCCTTGTGGCTCATCTGGCAAAGAATCTGCCAGCAGTGTAGGAGACTGAGGTTTGATCCCTGGCTGGGAAGATCCCCTGAAGAAGGGAATGGCTACGCACTCCAATATTTTGGCCGGGGGTCACAAAGGGTTGAACGTGACCGAGCGACTTTCACTGGCAGACTCAAAAAGCAAGTACTGATCAGTTGCTTTGGACCCCATGGCCACAAACACTTTTAAAATCCTCCAAAAGGCCTTGACTCAGGCCCTGGCTCATAGTCTAGCCACAACACATAAATTTAATCTATACGTCACAGAAAGAAAGTGTGTAGCTTTAGAAGAAATGATTGAAACTCGAGAGCCTATCGAAGTAAGGAATTAGTGTCACAGGGATGCTCACATTAATCTCAGAGTCATAGCAGAGTCATAGCCTCACAGTGACTGGGTCTTTAAAGTTCGCAAATGGAAGGGACTGCACTGTTGTAACCACAAAATACATATGCACACTACTTAGTTCAAAGAGCAGTCTGTGGATGTCAGATGATCTTTCTTAAATATCAGTCCCTCTTATTAGAATTTTTTGAAAGATCTTGACGACCGAGGTAACCAAGATGGTGTGATCATTCTCCTAGAGTCAGACATCCTGGAATGTGAGGTCAAAAGGATTTTAGGAAGCATCAATATGAACAAAGCTGGAGGAGGTGATGGAATTCCAGTTGAGCTATTTCGAATCCTAAAAGATGATGCTGAAAAAGTGCTGCACTCATTTTGTCAGCAAATTTGGAAAACTCCATAGTGGCCACAGGACTGGAAAAGGTCAGTTTTCATTCCAACCCCAAAGAAAGGAAAAGGCAAAGAATGCTGAAAGTACCACACAATTGCACTCCTCTCACACCCTAGCAAAGTAATGCTCAAAATTCTCCAAGCCAGGTTTCAGCAGTATGTGACCTGTGAACTTCCAGATGTTCACGCTGGATTTAGAAAAGGCAGAGGAACCAGAGATAAAATTGCCAAAATCTGGCGGATCATGGATAAAGCAAGAGCGTTCCAGAAAACCATCTACTTTTGCTTTACTGATTCTGCCAACGACTTTGATTGTGTAGATCACAACAAACTGTGGAAAATTCTAAAAGATATGGCAACACCAGACCACCTGACCTGCCATTGAGAAAGCTGTATGCATATCAAGAGGCAAAAGTTAGAACCACACAGGGAACAATAGACTGGTTGCAAATTGGGAAAGGAGTACGTCAAGGCTGTACATTGTCACCCAGCTTATTTAATTTATATGCAGAGTATATCATGAGAAACGCCAGGCTGGATGAAGCACAAGCTGGAATCAAGTTTGCCGGAAGAAATATCAGTCATCTAAGATATGCAGATGACACCACCCTTATAGAAAAAGCGAAGAACTAAAGAGCCTCTTCATGAAAGGGAAAGAGGGGAGTGAAAAGTATGCTTAAAGCTCAACATGCAGAAAATTAAGATCATGGCATCCAGTCCCATCACTTCATGGCAAATAGGTGGGGAAATTTTGGAAACCGTCGCTGACTATTTCTTGGGCTCCAAGATTGCTGCATTTGACTAGGTGGAAAATAGAGTTGGTGGTGGACAGGGAGGCCTGGCGTGCTGTGATTCATGGGGTCGCGGAGAGTCGGACACGACTGAGCAACTGACTGAACTGAGCTGGACGGAACCCACTTCGAGTCCCAAAGCCGCCACTTTCTTACTCCCCAAGCCTAAGTTTCTAAGTCTGTGAAATGGGGATAACAGTAATTCTGCTTCCTTGGTGACTGAAAGGTTTGTTGTTAATGTACACAAAAGGCAAGATTCTGTGCCCGGAGTGCAGCAGGCACTCAGTAGCATTCGTCACTAGTTCCTTTCAGTTTTGCTTGAAAGTCTTTTAGATTCTTCTGTGTTGTCTGCTTTCTGCGGATAGACTATCAGTTCTTCAGGAGAGATTTACTGTCTCTTCTGTGGTTGCAGTTCTGACAACAGTGAACGTTTATTGAGCGTTTCCTCTATGCTAGGCTCTGTTAATAAGGCTTTTTGTCTAATAGTAATAGCTTCTTTTGCTCTTTGCAACATCTCTGTAATGCCAGAATTTGTTATAAATAATTTCTCTGTTGATTTCTTTTGGGTCTTCGTTGCTGCATGGACTTTTCCTCTAGTTGCAGAGATCAGGGGCCAACTCTTAGGGTTGTGATGCAAGGGCTTCTCATTGCAGGGGGGATTATGGTGGCCACAGCTCTGTTCTTGGAAAAGAAGGAGCTGGTACAATCCTAGGTCTGGACCTGTGTACACCATCCCAGAGAGCCTGAACCCCACCCCCACCTCCGCCCCACCCAGAGGCCTGGCAAGTGGAACGTTAATGTCAGAGAGTTTAATTGAGGGGACCTGGTTTTCCCCTTCCTGCCTCAGAAACAGATCCTAAGGAAATGCAGAAATGTTTAGGTGTGAAACCCACGAGAAGAAGGAGGGTCCTGAGAGAGGGGTTCAGGAAAGGAAAAGCTTAGAAAGCTTTGCGTACATCATCCCGGCGGCCTGGAAGGCTCTGCCCCTTGCCCAGCTCTTTGGACTCATCCTTTCCCAGCCTCAGCCTCACTCTGGAGGAAGCATTCCCTCTCAGCTCACACTTCCACCTTCCAGCTCCGTCAGGCCTGCCTGCACTTCCTTCCCCCAGCTCCCCATATTCCTCCTCCAAGGCGTTATCCCCTCTTGTCAAGAAAGAGTTACCTTTGTGACACGTGGCTTCATCACCGACCCTCCACACGGAGGGTAAGCTCCATTAGCTGAGCACCTACTGTGTGCTGGCCTCTCTTGCACAATCGCTGTGCACGCCCAGGGAGCAGAACACACAGGCCGTCTCACCCCTCACTCAGCTCACAGCCTGAGGACAAGCAGGCAGCACCTAAGCGTAACAAGCGTGTCAGTTGACCACCAGAGCTTTGGAGAAAGGTAAAGTGGAGAATGGAGAACAGAGGAGGCTCTAGGGCTGGGCAGGCTGGGAGTATCGGTGGTGATCAAGGCCTGCCTGGTTTCAAAGGTGATAGCAGAACAAAGGTGGGAGGAGAGGAAGTAAGCCGAGGGAGCATCAGAGGGAGGGAATTTCAGGAGAGGAAGCAAAGAGTTCAAAGGTCCAAAGGCTAGAGCTTCCTGTGAAGAGCCAGAGTGCCCTCAGGGATGCACAAAGTAAAGGGCAGGGAGGGTGGGGGTGGTGCGGTCATGGAGGTGCCTGGGGCCTTCGGCGGGACTTCAACTTTTAGTCCAAGCACTTCCTTTTAAAGCAGATTCCTGTAACTTTAAAAATGAATTGATATAGGGGGACTTTGTTACCTGGTTGTCCTTAACACTTGTGGCTCAGTGGCCACAATGCAGGGGCACAGGTTTGATCCCTCTTGGGGACCTAAGATCCCACATGCCTCATGGCATGGCACACGTTCAATTTAGAGGAGACAATATTAATAAGAGCTATAAGGGTGACCATGGGAAAAGCTGAGCACCAAAGAATTGGTGCTTTTGAACTGTGGGCCTGGAGAAGACTCTTGAGAGTCCCTTGGACAGTAAGGAGATTCAACTAGTCCCATCTAAAGGAAATTAGTCCTGGAAACTCATTGGAAGAACTGATGCTGAAGCCCCGATAACCAGGCCGCCTGATGGGAAGAAGTGACACATTAGAAAGACTCTGCTGCTGGGAAAGATTGATAGCAGGAGAAGGGGGACGACAGAGGATGAGATGGCTGGATAGCATCACTGACTCAATGGACATGCATTTGAGCAAGCTCCGGAAGTTGGTGATGGACAGGGAAGCCTGGCATGCTACAGTCCATGGAGTCACAAAGAGTCAGACACGACTGAGTCAGTGAACTGACTGATAGGGGTGATACACCATGATCGGACCAAAACAGTTTTGTGAGCCTCATGAATCATCACATGAATCCAGAATTGGCGTGCCAGGTCAAGAGCTGGTCTCTGCTGAGCCTACCTGAAGCCCTCTGTTGGGGTGGGAGGGGGAGTCTAGAGCCCCTTTTCCAAGTACAGATCTAACTGAGAAGAACCTCTGCCCCGAGCATGTGCCAGCGATCAAAATCAACTTTGCTTCCATCAAAGTTAGATGGAGAACCTGCTTAGGCCTCCGTTCCTGGGCACCCCATGACCCTCGTTCATGCCCTCTCGTTCTTAACTGGAGAATGACAGAGAAGTCCATAGAGCTGTCACTGCTATTCACTTGCCTTCCCACGTTAAAGGGGGTTTCTTAGGCTGGGGTAGCTTATGTTTTGAAATGATCATTTACTCTCCTGAAATGATATACTAATGGATAACAAAACCTCCTTAAAACAAAACTGTCCTGCCCCAGGAAATCATAAAATCAGAAAGAAAACGAAAAAAGAAAAAACACTGTCCTGGAGATCAACATCTAGTAACACAGAGAGATAGGGAGTGAACTCCCTGGTGGTCCAGTAGTTAAGATTTCACCTTCAAATGCAGGGGGTGCAGCTTCTATCCACGGGGAGCTACGATCCCACAGGTCTTAAGACCACACCATAAAACAGAAGCGATATGATAACAAATGCAATACAGAGCTCAAAAGTGGAAGCAACCTCGATGTCCATCAGCAGACGAATGGATAAGAAAGCTGTGGTACATATGCACAGTGGAATATTACTCAGCCATCTGAGTCAGTTCTAATGAGGTGGATGAAACTGGAGCCAATTACACAGAGTGAAGTCAGAAAGAAAAACATCAATACACTATCCTCAGGCATATATATGGGATTTAGAAAGAGAGTAATGACCACCTTATCTGTGAGACAGCAGAAGAGTCACAGATGTATTGAACAGTCTTTTGGACTCAGTGGACGGGGCAAAGGTGGGATGATATGAGAGAATAGCGTTGAAACATGTATATTGCATATGTGAAACAGATCGCCATTCCAGGTTTGATGCATGAGAGAGAGTGCTTGGGGCTGGTGCACTGGGGTGACCCAGAGGGTTTGGATAGGGAGGGATGGGGGAGGGGAGAAGGGGGGTTCAGGACGGGGAACACATGTACACCCGTGGTGGATTCATGTCAATGTATGGCCAAACCACTACAATATTGTAAAGTAGTTACCTCCAATTAAAATAAATGCTTATTAAACAAATAAAACTATGTTGCAAAAATAAGAGTAAGACAATACAAATAACAAAAGTAAGAAAAAAATGGTCCACATTAAAAAAAAATTCTTTTAAGAAATAAGACAAAGTCATTTATACACAAGGGTTCGTCAGGTGGCGGTGGTGGTAAAGAATCCACCTGCTAATGCAGGAGACATAAGAGACACAGGTTCGATCCCCGGGTCAGGAAGCTCCCCTGAAGGAGGCCATGGCAACCTGCTCTGGTATTCTTGCATGGAGAATCCCACGGACAGAGGGGCCTGGGGTCTATAGGGTCACAAAGAGTTCGACACGACTGAGCACACACAAGTATTTATACTCACAATAGCACGTGCTCCAGTAGGTAAATGTTTGAGCACACAGCCTTGCACCCAAATGTGCCTACACTGAGATTCTGCCTGGCAAATGCAAGATGACACAAGTGTGCAACCTTGGCCATTCACAAAGCCGTGGAGGTATTGTGGCCATCATGTGATTGCCACAAACTGGCTCTGAATAAAACAAAATATAGACTTCTCCAGTTTACACAATAGTTGCAGCCCTGGAAAGCTTTTTATCAAATTTAAGTGACAAAGAGCAGGTAACGGTCTCCACTCAGGTTATTATGAATGGGTTTGTACTTACTTAACTATCTGGCAGAACATTTGAAAACCATTCAAGCCCAAGGTATGCGATGAAGCAGGCACCAGCCACCATGTGTCGTGCCGCCCATATCGTGACAACAGTCAAAAATCATACCACCAGAATTTGTCACAGTCACTCCTTCTTCAAGAACTAGGGTCGCCTAGTCTAGGGTCGCCCTCCCTTAGTGAACCAGGAGGAGGCAGAGTTGACAGAGATGCCTCTTCATAAACTAAAGTGAAGTGGGGTCGCTCATTTGTGACCGACTCTTTGTGGCCCCATGGACTATACAGGCTGTGGAATTCTCCAGGCCAGAATACTGGAGGGGGTGGCCTTTCCCTTCTCCACGGGATCTTCCCGACCCAGGGATCAAACCAAGGTCTCCCACATTTCAGGCAGATTTTTTACTAGCTGAGCCACCAGAGAAGCCCAAGAATCCTGGTGTGGGTAGCCTTTCCCTTCTCCTGGTGAACTTCCCAACCCAGGAATCTTCCCAACCCGGGAACTGGGGTCTCCTGCATTGCAGGTGGATTCTTTACCAAGTGAGTTATGAGGAAAGACGAATAATAGAGTTCTTTTTTCTTTTCGTTTTTGAGGTCTTAGTTCTCCAACCAGAGACTGAACCCACGCCCCCTGCAGGGGAGGCACAGAGTCTTAACCACTGGACCGTCAGGGAAGTCCTGGAGGTGCCTCTTTCAATTCTGTGTCCCAGGTGCCTCCCTCACCTCACCCTACAGCCACCTGGCTCTCTCAGAAACAGGTGACCAGGAGAGCGCATGTTGCCCTATATCCCTGCTCTGCCTTTGTTGGCTGTGTGGCCTTCAGCCAGCAGAAGCCCTCTCAGAGCTGCCTTTTTATCTGTCACACCTGCAGAGAACAGATGCCAAGGGGGCCCAGCCGAGGAACTGGGCAGAGTTAGCCCTCAGTAACCCAAAGCGGGTGTGGTTAATACTCCCTGTGCCTGTGGGGTGGGGGGGTAGGGGAGAGGGGCGAAAGCTAAATCCATCTTCAGAAACTCAGAGGATGCTCTCTCTCCAGGGGAGCAAGCGGAGAAGGAAGACAGGAGCAGAAGTCTGAATTTGCACAGAACAAAGGGGAAAGACTGAATGAGCAGACATTCTAATTAACAATAAAGCAAAGAAGAGGGGATTTCCCTGGTGCCTCAGTCGTAAGGAATCCACCTGCCGATGCAGGAGACACTGGTTCGACCCCTGACACAGACCACGGAGCAGCTGAGCCCATGAAACACCCCTACTGCGCCTGTGTTCTAGAACACAGGAGCCTTAACTACTGAGTCCACTTGACCTGAGTCCGTGCTGGACAGCAATAGGAGCCACTGCACGATAAGCCCGTATGCGAGACAGCAAAAGACACACAGATGTATAGGACAGTCTTTTGGAATTTGTGGGAACAGCGGAGGGTGGGATAACTTGAGAGAATAGCACTGAAACATGTATAGTATCATATGTGAAACTGAACTCCAGTCCAGGTTGGATGCATGAGACAAGGGGCTCGGGGCTGGTGCACTGGGATGACCCAGAGGGATGGGATGGGGAGGGAGGTGGGAGAAGGGTTCAGGAAGGGGGACAGAAGACACCCGTGGCGGTTTCATGCCAATGTATGGCTACACCACTACAATATTCTATAGTTAGCCTCCAATTAAAATGAATACTTTTTTTTAAACAAACAAAACTACCTTGGAAAAATAAGAGTAAGACAATAAAATAACAACAGTAAGAAAAATAGATGGTCCACATTAAAAGATTTTTTAAGAGATAAGACAAATCATTTGTATGCAACATCCCACAGGTGGCGGTAGTGGTAAAGAATCAACCTGCAGATGCAGGAGACATAAGAGACACAGGTTCCGTAGGATGGGGAGGGAGGTGGGAGGGGGTTCAGGATAGGGAACACATGTACACCCATGGTGGATTCATGTCAATGTATGGCAAAACCAATACAGTATTGTTAAGTAATTAGCCTTCAATTGAAATAAATATACTTATATTAAAAAAAAGAAGAAGCCACTGCAATGAGAAGCCTGAATACCACAACTAAAGAGTAGCCCCTGGCACCTTCAACAAGAGAAAAGCCCTCATGGCAATGAAGACAAACATAACCAAAGATAAATAGCTTTTATTTATCTTTTTAATAGGGCAGAGAATTGATAAAAGAAACAGGAGAAGTCTGACAAAAAGAAGACACAAAGTAAACTGATATCAAAAATAAAGCCAAATTTCAAATATCAAGCAAATGAATTTTAAGATGAAAATAATACTAAAATGTCAGAAGTAGAAAAAGTATTCATTTGACCTAATTTGCAAGTAGCTAATAAAATACCTTAAGAGAGGAGGACAAAACAAAAATCTGTGCACGTAAGGAGACTCACCTCAATGTCTTGTTTGGGCAAAGACCACAGGAGCAGTGTATCACTGAATCCAGGCTGAGGGAGGGGATGAGGTGGTCCCCAGCAGGGCCAGGTTCTGTGCGACAGAGTTTGTGTTGCCAGTGATGCCGACCAGAGGCTTCAACAGTCAAGAGCGGTCTCTGTCTCCCATTAGCTGCCCATAGAGCTACCAGAGCACCAGGGACCCAGGCCCCCTTTGTCTTGTTGCTCCGCCAATCCAAGTACTGCTCTAACTACACAGGCCAAGCTGGCTTCTCAGCCCCTCAAGACTGCAATCCCCCTGCATCAGGAAAGTAAAGGGGGAGGGAAGAGGGATCGACTCCTATTCCCTTTAAGAGCACAGCTGACACATGTCGACATCACTGCCGCTCAGATCCCTTCAGCCACGTCACCGAATCAGAAAAATCACACCTTGCCACCAAGGGAGCTGGAAGGTGTACCCTTTATTTTCAGCCGCTCCTGCCTAGCAAGGAGAGAAACAAATACGGGAGATGTTCTGAGAGAGAATGGGAGAACGAATGCAGGGAGACAGTCAGCTGTCTGCATCACAGCTGGCAGCTGGTGGGGCTGTAACTGGCACCCTACCTAATCCGAGGACTTACGCACTACTCTTTATTACTGATCGTCATCGTTTTATTTAATCCTCCAACCACTGCCCCCCCCCCCGCAACAAATGGGTACCATACCCCTTCAGTTTAGAGAGAGACTCAGAGAGGTTATTTAATTTACTTAAAGACACACAGGGGCTTCCCTGGTGGCTCAGAGGTTAAAGCGTCTGCCTCCAATGCGGGAGACCCGGTTTCGATCCCCGGGTCGGGAAGATCCCCTGGAGAAGGAAATGGTAACCCACTCCAGTATTCTTGCCTGGAGAACCCCATGGACGGAGAAGCTTGGTAGGGTACAGTCCACGGGGTCGCAAAGAGTCGGACACGACTGAGCAACGGAACGGAACGGAAAGACACACAGCTGGTACATGTAAACTGCTATGTGTTTTGCTGCAAACACCTGGTAGGAAGGAGGTGGACTTAGCAGTTTCAAACACTGTCGCTCCACATGCCTGAGCCGGTAAAAAGAGAGTGGAGTCCACCAAAGAAAACTAGCATACACTGCCCCGCTACGACAAGCTCCCCTGAAAATTCCCACCAGTGTCTGAAGCAGCAGCCTCAGCCCGTTCATGAGAAACTCTGTGCTCTAGCTGCTCTCCTGGCCTGATGGATGGGCCTCGTTAGCCCCGGCCATGGACACCTGAACACTGTGAAATATGGAGACAGGCCAGGGGGCTTTGGCTGTTCGCACTGACCGGGTTCTCAACATCTCCATTTGAGCAGGTCATTTGTCTCCGCCTCTCCACCAGTGATAAATCCACCTGGGCTCTGCAGCCACCAGTCCTGGGAGGGACGCTGCTGAAACTGTCTCTTGCCCTGTGCTCATTTCCTCCCAGAAACATTAATTACAGTGTTTAAACAGGGACTGGTTTGACCATGTTGCCACCAACATCCATCGGTGCACAGAATGAAAGGCTCAGCCAGGCTGAGGGGAGGAGAGTGGGGAGCTGAAAGGCATGAAAGAGATGGCATCTGTTGCCCATGATGGATCATTTTCTGCTTCATTTGGGCAAAAGAGGAAAGGAACTGTCCATCGAGGACTTTGAGAAAGTCACCACCCCTCTTTTTCTCCCTCCCTTCCTTTTTTCATTCATTCCACAAATATTAAGTGCCCACTGAGGACCGAGAGGCACACTAGGCAGCGGAGAACATGACTTCCCAAGCTCAAACCCTCCTCAGGGCGTCTGCACTTGCTGTGTCTTCAGCCTTGACTACCTCCCCCGACATTTGCATGGCCCCTGCCTTCCCATTCTCTGGGGCTTCCTGAAGTGTCACCCCTCGAGTGAGGCCTGCCCTGACCCAGCTATCAAAAGTGTAGGGGCCCCAGCGGCAGGAAAGGGTTTCTGTGCTCCTGCAACCAAAAGGACACTTGTATAGTTTCTCGGCTCTAGGATTAGAACCTCTCAGGGCAGCAGATATACCACAGAACTGGGGGCGTTCATATATGTTCATCAAGCACCCTCTGTTCACTCAGTTAATACTTGAGGCCAGTGAAAAGGCTCAGTGTCTTTTAGCTGTAATGAAGACGTCAACACCTGCTCACCTAACAAGATTAGAAGTAGAGGTACCTTAGATTGTTTGAGTTCGTCCTAAAATTCACCAAGTATCACTTTGCATCACTTTGCTCTTAACTTTCTGCACGTCCTGGGCCTTTTCGTTCCTGCTATATTGCCTCATGATTTCATAACAGCTGCCACAGCGCCATACCTCACATACTAACATGCCACCATTCAAATGAAAAGGGAACAGGTCTCAGGAACTTCTCTCTAATCACGGAGGAAAATCTCTCCCAGACTCCCCCAGCCAACTTAGTCAGAAATAGGATCCCTGAAGTGCCTGAAGCAGGCTGAGGGCATATGACTTTGGACAAATGTTTATTTATAGATTTACCCCAACAAAGAATCTTTGCTTGGAAAATTACAGAAATAAAGAACCGTGAGCGTTTTTTTTTGTTGCCCTCTTACCCGTCCATTCCCTCATTCTTTGGACAAGGATTCTTTCTAGCCTCGTGTCACAGGGAAGGTAACATCACATGCATTTATTTCTACTTTCAGAGAGAAAGGAGGTGAGTGAACTATTGTGGTTTTCAATCATTTCCCCTCATTGTCCCTTTGCCAGGCTGGCAAATGCCAGTAAGGTATGATTTGCGAATCCTGCTCTGAGTTCCAAGCGTTCCCGCCTCTGCAAGTTCCCTGGCAGGTTTGCAAACTGAGAGCTAATTTGGTGGCTTAGGAGAGCAAACGTGGGTCACTAGCTCAGTGTCAAGAGGTCTGCAAAGAGAAAAGAACATAAGTTAGAATGAAGACGAAGGAACTAAACAGCACAAATCATAGTCCATTTCCAGTCTATTTGGTGTTTTCCTTCTACAGGGACATAACCCTTGGGTGAAAAGGCAAGCGGCTGCAAAGTGAGAAGTATCCAGTTAGGAAGAGCAGGGGCACCTGGCTCTGGAGGGTTTGGGTCCCAGGGCAGTGCTGGACCCGTGATGAGGGCAGGAGATTGACCAGGAATGATTCTGAGAGGTGCAGGTTGCGAAGCACAAGCTCCAAGTCAGCTGAGCCCAAGGCCCCCGCCTCTGGGTGTGGTTCCTGGAAGGAAAACTCAGGGAGTGGAGTGATGCCAAAATGACTGGAGCTGTGCACCTCTCCAAGGCAATGAGAGCATACAGAACACAAAGTGCAGAGCACTCTGCTGTCTGTGGCAAGCACTTCCAGACCTGCGTGCCTCTTTGCAGGTCGGTCCCACACACAAGAGAACCCCAAGACTTTGGAAGCTTCCAGGATAACACGTAAAGGTGGAAGAGGGCCTTGACGTGATCAGCAAGGGGGTGAGAGGAATCAACTGGCACCGAAAAACAACAGCAGCAACAAGGGAGTGATTTCATGGACAATGGAACTTTGAATTAATTATTTATTTTAAAATTAAAAGAAATTGGAAGGAAACTTATGACCACCCTTGATAACATATTAAAAAGCAGAGACATCGCTTTGCCAACCAAGGTCCGTCTAGTCAAGGCTACGGTTTTTCCCGTGGTCATGTATTTATGTGAGAGTTGGACTGTGAAGAAAGCTGATCGCTGAAGAATTGATGCTTTTCAACTGTGGTGCTGGAGAAGACTCTTGAGAGTCCCTTGGACTGCAAGGAGATCCAACCGGTCCATTCTAAAGGAGATCAATCCTGGGTGTTCGTTGGAAAGACTAAAGCTGAAACTGCAATACTTTGGCCACCTCATGCGACGAGTTGACTCACTGGAAAAGACTCTGATGCTGGGAAGGATTGGGGGCGGGAGGAGAAGGGGACGACCGAGAATGAGAAGGCTGGATGGCATCACCGACTCTGTGGACGTGAGTTTGAGTGAACCCCGGGAGTTGGTGATGGGCAGGGAGGCCTGGCGTGCTGTGATTCATGGGGTCGCGGAGAGTCGGACACGACTGAGCGACTGAACTGAGCTGAACTGAGTGACGGAACTGAACTGAACTGAAAAGGTTATACCTTGTATAACCATACATAAGCACACTCGTCCATGATTAAAACACCGTTGTTCAACTAGACACTTGAGTCACCTCCGTCTTCTTTTCTTTGCCGTCTTCTCATCAGATCCTGTCCCCAGGTTCTGGTTTGTCAAGAAGAACAGAACACAGAGGTGCGTGGATTTATCTCTGGACTTTATATTTTGTTGCATTGATCTATATTTCTGTCTTTGTGCTAGTACTATACTGTCTTGATGACTGTAGCTTTGTAGTAGAGCCTGACGTCAGGCAGGTTGTGTCCTCCTGTTCCATTCTTCTTTCTCAAGATTTCTTTGGCTATTCGAGGTTTTTCGTATTTCCATACAAATTGTGAAATTATTTGTTCCAGTTCTTGGAAAAATACTGTCGGTAGTTTGATAGGTATTGCATGGAATCTATAGATGGCTTTGAGAAGTATACTCATTTTCACTATATTGATTCTTCCAACCCATGAACAAGGTATATTTCTCCATCTATTTGTGTCCTCTGATTTCTATCATCAGTGTTTTATAGTTTTCTATATATAGGTCTTCTGTTTATTTAGGTAGATATATTCTTAACTATTTTATTATTTTCGTTGCAATGGTGAATGGAATTTCCCCCTTAATTTCTCTTTCTGTTTTCTCATTGTTAGTATATAGGATTGCAAAGGATTTCTCTGTGTTAATTTTGTATCTTGCAACTTTACTATATTCTTTGATTAGCTCTACTAATTTTCTGTGAAGTCTTTAGGGTTTTCTATGTAGAGGATCATGTCATCTGCAAACAACGAGAGTTTTCCTTCTTCTTTTCAAATCTGGATTCCTTTTATGTCTTGTTCTGCTCTGATTGCTGTGGCCAAAACTTCCAAAACTATGTTGAATAGTAGTGGTAAGAGTGGGCACCCTTGTCTTGTTCCTGACTTTAGTGGAAACGCGTTCAAGTGTTCACCATTGAGGATGATGTTTGCTGTGGGTTTGTCATATATAGCTTTTATTATGTTGAGGTATATTCCTTCTATTACTACTTTCTGGAGAGCTATTTTTTATATCATAAATGGATGTTGACTTTTGTCAAAGACTTTTTCTGCATCTATTGAGATAATCATATGGTTTTTACCTTTCAGTTCATTAATGTGGTGTATTACATTGATTGATTTATGTATATTAAAGAATCCTTGTATTCCTGGGATAAAGCCCACTTGGCCGTGATATATGATCTTTTCAATATGTTGTTGGATTCTGTTTGCTAGAATTTTTTGTAATGATTTTTGCATCTATGTTCATCAGTGATATTGGCCTGTAGTTTTGTGTGTGTGTGTGTTGGGGGCGGGGGCATCTTTGCCTTTTTTTGGTATTAGGGTGATGGTGGCCTCATAGAATGAGTTTGGAAGCTTATCTTCCTCTGCACTTTTCTGGAAGAGTTTGAGTAATATACGTGTTAGCTAGTTTCTAAATTTTTGGCAGAATTCAGCTGTGTAGCCATCTGGTCCTAGGCTTTTGTTTGCTGGATTTCTGATTATGGATTCAATTTCCGTGCTTTTGATGGGTAGGTTAAATTATATATTTCTCCCGGTTCAGTTCTGGAAAGCTATACTTTTCTAAGAACTTGTCCCTTTCTTCCAAACTGTCATTTTTATTGGCATATAGTTGCTGATAGTAGTCTCTTATGATTCTTTGTATTTCTGTGTTGTCTGCTGTGATTTCTCCATTTTCATTTCTAATTTTGTTTATTTGATTCTCCACCCCCCAACTTTTTTTTTTTTTTTTTTGGATGAGTCTGGCTAATGGTTTGTCTATTTTATTTACCTTCTAAAAGACCAGCTTTTAGCTTTGTTGATTTTTGCTGTGGTCTCCTTTGTTTCTTTTGCATTTATTTCTGCCTAAGTTTTATGATATTCTGCTTTCTACTAACCCTGGGGTTCTTCATTTCTTTCTTTCCTAGTTGCTATGGGTGTAGAGTTAGTTTATTTATTTGATTTTCCTCTTGTTTCTTGACGTAAGTTTGCATTGCAATGACCCTTCCCATTAGCACTGCATTTACTATGTCCCATAGGTTTTGGATTGTTGTGTTTTCATTTTCATTCATCTATATGCATATTTCGATTTCTTCTGTGATTTACTGTTTATTCAGAAGAGTGTTGTTTAGCCTCCATATGTTGGCATTTTTAACTGATAATTTTCACCCTGTAGCTGACATCTAATTTTGCTACATTTTGATCAGAAAAGATGCTTGAAATGATTTTGATATTTTAAAAACTTTCCAAGGTTAAATTTATGGCCCAGGATGTCATCTATCCTGAAGAAGTTTCTGTGTGCCCTTGAGAAAAAGATGAAATTTGTTTGGGGGTGAAATGTCCTATAGATATCAACTAGGTCTAATTGTTCCATTGTATCAGTTAAAGTTTGTGTTTCCTTGCTAATTTTCTGTTTGTTTAGTTGATCTATCCATAGGTGTGAGTTGGGTATAAAGTTTCCCACTCTTACTGTGTTACTGTTAGCTCCCCCATTCATACGTGTTAGCATTTGCCTTACATATTGTGGTGTTCCTATGTTGGGTGTATATATATTTATAATTTTTATATCTTCTTCTTGGATTGATCCTTTGATCATTATGTATTGTCCTTCTTTGTTTCTTTTCACAGCCTCTATTTCAAAGTCTACTTTATCTGATGAGTATTGCCACTCCTGCTTTCTTTTGGTTTCCATTTGCATGAAATATTTTCCCAGCCCTTCACTTTCAGTCTGCATTTGTCCCTTGTCTTGAAGTGGGCCTCTTGGAGGCAGCGTATATAGGTGTCTTGGTTTTGTATCCATTCAGCCAGTCTTTGTCACTCAACCCATTTACATTTAAGGTAATTATTGGTAAGTATGATCACAATGCCATTTACTTTGTTGTTTTGAGTTCAAATTTATACACATTTCTTTTTGTGTGTTTCCTGTCTAGAGACGATTCTTTAGCATTTGTTGAAGAGCTGGTTTTGTGGTGCTGCATTCTCTCAGCTTCTGCTTGTCTGTAAAGCTTTTGATTTCTCCTTCATATTTGAGTGAGGTCCCTGCTGGGTATGATAATCTGGACCGGAGGTTTCTCTCTTTCATCACTTTAAGTATGTCCTGCCATTCCCTTCTTGCATGAAGAGTTTCTATTGAAAGATCCACTGTTATCCTTATGGGGATCTCCTTGTGAGTTATTTGATGTTTTTCCCTTGTTGCTTTTAATATTTTTTCTTTGTGTCTGATCTTTATTAATTTGATTAGTATTTGTCTTGTGGTGTTTGGGTTTGCTTTTATCCTATTTGCGATTCTCTGGGTTTCTTGGATTTGTGTGGCTATTTCCTTCCCAATTTTATGGAAATTTTCTACTATTATCTCCTGAAGTATTTTCCGTGGGCCTTTCTCTTTGTCTTATTCTTCTGGGACTCCTATGATTCGAATGTTGGGGTATTTCACATTGTCCCAGAAGTCTCTGAGGTTGTCCTCATTTCTT
Source organism: Moschus berezovskii (assembly GCF_049115385.1). Classification (NCBI taxonomy): domain Eukaryota; kingdom Metazoa; phylum Chordata; class Mammalia; order Artiodactyla; family Moschidae; genus Moschus; species Moschus berezovskii. The sequence continues at coordinate 54,583,419 of NC_142489.1, forward strand.
TTCATTATTTTTTTCTTTTCCTACTCTACTTCATTTATTTCCACCATTCTATCTTCCACTTCACTTTTCCTATCTTCTGCCTCAGTTATTTTACTGCTGTTTCCCTCCAGAGTACGTTTGATATCAGTTATTGCATTATTCATTATATATTGACTCTTTTTATTTCTTCTAGGTCCTCGTTAAACATTTCTTGCATCTTCTCAATCCTTGCCTCCAGACTATTTATCTGTAACTCCATTTTGTTTTCAAGAGTTTGGATCATTTTCACTATCATTATTCGGAATTGTTTTTCAGGTAGACTCCCTATCTCATCCTCTTTTCTTCGGTTTGGTGGGCATTTATCATGTTCCTGTATCTGCTGAGTATTCCTCTGCCTTTTCATCTTGTTTAGATTGTTGTTTGGGGTGCCCTTTCTGTATGCTGGAAATTTTTGGTTCCTCTTTATTGTAGAGGTTCTTCTCTGTGCGTGAGATTTGACAAGTGTCTTTTCAAGGTTTCCTGGCTAGGGAAGCTTGCATCAGTGTTCTGGTGGGTGGAGCTGGATGTCTCCTCTCTGGAGTGCAAGGAAGAATCCAGCAGTGAGTTTTGAGCTGGGTTTGGTATGACTTTGGGCAGCCTGTATATTAACGCTCAGGGCTATGTTCCTGCATTTTTGGAGAATTGGCTTGGTATGTCTTGCTTTGGAACAGGTTGGCTCTTGGGTGGAGCTTGGTGTCAGTGTAGGTATGGAGGCCTTTGGATGAGCCTTTATTGATTAATGTCCCCTGGAGTCAGGAGTTTTCTGGTGTTCTCAGGTTTTGTACTTAAGCCTTCTGCCTCTGGCTTTCAGTCTTATTCTTACAGTAACCTCAAGACTTTTCTATCCGTACAGCACTGTTGATAATGATAACGCTAGGTTAATGGAGAAAAGATTCTCCACAGTGAGGGACACCCAGAGAGGTTCGCAGAGTTACCACGGAGAAGAGAAGAGGAAGGAGAGAGATAGAGGTGACCTGGAGAAGACGGGGAATCAAAGGGGAGCTAGCAATCTAGGCAGTAATACAATCTCTATGTGCTCTCCATGGCCTGGAACACCCAAAGAGGCTCATAGAGAGGTGTACATAGAAAAGAGGAGGAAGGAGATAGAGGTGACCAGGAGGAGAGTAGGGGGAGTCAAAAGGAGAGAGACAGATCTAGCCAGTAATCAGTTCCCTAAGTTTTTTCCACAGCCTGGGATACCCAAAGAGATTTACAGAGTTGGCTAGATATGAGAAGCAGGAGGAAGGAGAGAGAGATGACCTGTGGGTGTAAAAGAAGAGTCAAAAGTGGGAGAGGGCAATCGAGCCAGTAATAACACTTCTAAATAAAAATGGGTTGTGAAGATTGGATTTTTAAAGGTACAAAATTGATAGCAAATACCAAAAAGCAAAGATTAAAAACCTAGGGTAGTGGTTAGACTCTCAAAAATACAATGTTATAAAATCAAATAAAATCACAAAAATTATTTAAAAATGTATATGAAATTTGGCTTAAAAATAAGGTATTTTGTTTTTGGCAAGGCAATAGTAGTTTATAAAAATTAAAACAAAAGAAGTATGAAAGAACTTAAAATTTTAAAAATTTAAAAATGATAATAGTAAAATACATCTAGGAATTTCTCTGCTCTGGGACTGTTTCAGGCAATGTGGGGTCAGGGCAGTCTCAGATATTTCCTTGTTCCAACTTAGACTTCTCAAGGTCTATAGGCCCCTTCCAATGTAGTTGGTGCTAACTACACGGTTTTAATCTGTTGCACCTGTCACTTCCAAAGGGGATCCCTCTATTTTGGCTTCTTCTGTTTGCAAGTCTCTTCAGGGTCTAATTTCCTCCCTGACATAAGGCCCACTTGGTCAGTTGTGCTGTGGGGAAGGAGGAACACTGCAAACAAATATCACTGTCATGTATGGGGAGTTCTCACGGTGTCTCGGTCACATTGGGTTTGTCCCTGTTCACTGCTTGTGTGCTTTCCTGGTCTACACTGCCTGGGCTCCAGGTCACTCTGCAGGGGAACTTCTAAAGTGGGCCCTGGGTTGCATGCACTTCCCAGATCTAAGCCACCCAGATTAGGTTTTCAGGTACTCCACAAGGCACAGACTAGGTTGGGCCTGCATTTGTTGCCCTTTCCAGGTCCGAGCAGCTCAGGCGACCAGGTGCTTGGTGTGCGCACTCTCCCCAGGTGTGCGGCCCATCTTATCACCTCTCTGGTCCCAGCCGCTCGGTTTCCTTAGTGTGCAGTGGGAGCACTGTCTCAGATGTGTTGTGTATCTCCTCTGGGGATCTGATCTCTGGCTGCGACCGTCCTGGTGGATGTCTACTGTCAGGATCCCAGGAAGATTTTTTTAACAACTGGGAGCTTGCTCGTTGTTTGGCAGAGGATGCCCGTTTCTGGCTCTGGCTGTCGCTCACCTCCTCCATGCCTCTGGTCGGGGATGGGCCGGTCCACAGCCGACTAGCTCTCCTCTGGTATTTGCTCAGTCTTTTGTTTTGTGAGAAGGCAGGCAGTGCCTTATGTTAGGGATTTTCATGGGAAAGTTATCTCTCTTTTTTCTCTCTCTCTCTGGCTATCCTACAGTTTGAATTGCTATCTCACATTAACTTCCCTTCAGGCCTGGTCCTTACCGTAAGCAATGCAGCCCGCGCCTGCCAGTTCGGCCCCCACTTGCTGGTGGCAGATGCGAGTGTTGGCTAATTCTCTGCTGGGAATTGTGGTTAGGCATGTAGTCTATGGGTTTGATTTATCTACTTTTCCTCATGGTTATGTTGCCCTCTGAGATTCCAAAACGCCCACACAGGCCCACTGGTTAGAGGGTTTCCTGGTGTTGGGAACTTCTCCTCTTTCACAACTCCGTCCCTCAGATGGGTCTCTGTGCCTAACTCTTTTGTCTCTCTTTTGTATCTTTTATATTTTGTCCTACCTCCTTTTAAAGACAATGGACTGCCTTTCTGGGTACGTGGTCTCCTCTGCCAGCATTCAGAAGTTGTTTTGTGAAATTTGCTCAGAGTTCAAATGATCTTTCGATGACTTTCTATGGGAGAAGGTGATCTTCCCATTCTATTCCTCCACCAGCTTAGGACATCCCCAAGTTACTTTTTTTTAGCAATGCTTTGGTGTCCTCATCAAAAATAAATAAATAAATGATATTAAGGACAAGCAATGTATGTGAGCACTCCCCATACATGCCAGTGATATTTGTTTGCAGTGTTCCTCCTTCCCCACAGCACAACTGACCAAGTGAGCCTTGTGTCAGGGCGGAAATTAGACCCTGAAGAGACTTGCAAACAGAGGAAGCCAAAATAAACAACTTAAAAAGTGATACTAAGTACATCACTTCAAACATACTTGAATATATTACCCTTTTGGGAACTGCTTTTTGGGCTTCCCTGGTGGCTCAGAGGTTAAAGCGTCTGCCCCCAGTGAGGGAGACCTGGGTTCGATACCTGGGTTGGGAAGATCCCCTGTAGAAGGAAATGGTAACCCACTCCAGTATTAATGCCTGGAGAATCCCATGGATGGAGGAGCCTGTTAGGCTACAGTCCATGGGGTCGCAAAGAGTCGGACACGACTGAGCGACTTCACTTCACTTTTATACCCTCTTGTGGGACATGGCTAGCATTTTGGATCCACTTGTTAAGTGTTTCCTGACATAGTTTAATCTGGGACTTTTAAGAGTCTGGTTTGTTTACTCTGTCTTCTCTGAGGCTTGAGGTCACCAGGATGAATGGAGGTGGTACTTAATTCCTAAGCATTTGGCCAGGTGCTGGGATAACATGACTAAATAAGGGCCCACTGTCACTCTGAAGTGATCAAGTTAGACCAAATTAGGTACTATCTCCTTTAACACAGCTTTCAAATTTCTGTATCTCTCTGTGCAATTAGAGGATGCTTCAATCCATCCTGTGAATGTGTCAACAAAGATTAGAAAAACAAACACAAAAATTGTTTGCCAAAAGTTTCAACTTCCATTTCACGTATGAAGCTTTCGTTAACAAAAGAAACCACTCGTTATACAGTATAAACAATTTCAACATTTAATGAAGAATTATCCAACTTACTTTCAGCATACAATCATGAAACTAAAAGAAAAATACAAACATTAAGGAAAATAACGATACATACATCACCTAACTGGGTTGACCAGCATCCAGATTCAAACAGCTCTGTCATGTTTCATGTAACAGCAAGCTGGAGTCCCAGCTGGGAGAAGTTCCAAGGCAACATTTCCACTTTGTGAGTGAGACCTCAAAACTGCAATAACAGGGGTTCCTGCTTATAAACCCAGGCATGAATAGATACCATCATCAGTTTCCAAGCAAATTGTGGCTCTCGTTTTATGTTAATCTTTTTATAAAATGATGTTTATTCTGTCATGCAAGACATTGCTAGGCCATGCGTGTGGTTGGCCAGACCCCATCCAGGGGCTCATAAATTGCGATAGCCACATCCTGTCTTACCTATTGTGCTTCTTAGCTTGAAGTCACAACAGGAGCTCATAAAAGGATCATAGTCAGGGACAGCGTCCAGATAGGTCAGAAACAAGATCAGAGGCCTGTTCTATTTTTCTTGTCTCTGAAGACTGAACAAGATTTGTTGTTGTCATTCAATCACTAAGTCTTGTCTTACTTTTTGTGACCTCATAGATCTCAATGTGCAAGGCTTACTTGTCCCTCACTCTCTCAGAAAGTGAAAGTGTTACTACTTGTTCAGTTGTTGTCCCACTGTTTGTCACCCTATAAACTGTGGCCTGCCAGGGTCTTCTGTCCATAGAATTCTCCAGATAAGAATACTGAAATGGGTAGCTATTCCCTTCTTCTGGTGATCATCCTGACACAGGGATTGAACTCAGGTCTCCTGCATTGCAGGAAGATTCTTTACAATCTGAGCCACAAGGAAAGCCCTGAGTTTGCTCAAATTCATGTCTATTGAATCAGTTATGCTATTCAACCACCTCATCTTCTGTTGCCCCCTTCTCCTCCTGCTCTCAATCTTTTCCAGAATCAGTGACTTTTTCAACGAGTCAACTCTTCATATCAAGTAACCAAAATATTGGATCTTCAGCTTTAACATTAGACCTTCAATGGATATTCAGAGTTGACTTCCTTTAGGACTGACTGGTTTGATCACTTTGCAGCTCAAGAGATTCTCAAGAATCTCTTCCAGCACCAAAACTTGAAAGCATCAAATCTTCTGTGTTCAAACTGTTATGGATCCAACTCTCACATTTGGACATGATATGTTAATAAACCATAGACTTGATTATACAAACCCTTTCTGCTTTTTAGTACGGTGTCTAGGTTTGTCACAGTCTTCCTTCCAAGAAGCAAGAGCTTTTGAATTTCATGGCCACAGTTACTGTCCCCAGTTATTTTGGAGCCCCTAAAAGAAAATACGTCACTGTTTCCACTCCCCTCTACCCAACTTTGCATGAAGTGAAGGGACTGGACACTATGATCTTAGTGTTTTTGAATGTTTAAATTTAAGCTATATATTATGCCTCCTCAAGCAATCACTTTGTCTTCTTGCATGTCTTTTTCTTTGGGATGATTTTGGTCCCTGCCTCCAATAAAACGTTATGAACTTCCATCCATAGTTCTTCTGGCCTTCTGTCTTTTAGGTCTAATGCCTGAATCTATTTGTCACTTCCTTTTTTTTTTTTTTTCATTCCTTATGACCATAAAGAATTTGATTTATGTCTCACCTGCATGCACCAATGATTTTCCCCTATTTTCTTCAATTTAACCCTGAATCTTGTAATGACGAGCTCATGATCTGAGCTACAATCAGCTAAAGGTCTTATTTTTGCTGACTGCATAGAATTTCTCCACCCTCAGCTATAAATAATAAAATCAGATTGATTTTTATATTAACCCCCTGGTGATGTCCATGTGTACAGTCATCTCTTGTGTTGAGGAAAGAGAGTTTTTGCTCAGACCAGAGTGTTCTCTTGACAAAAATCTGTTGCCTTCGCACTGAAACATTTTGTACTCCATGGCCAAATATGCCTGTTACTCCAGTTACCTCTTGACTTCCCATTTTTGCATTTAAATCCCCTGTAATTAAAAGGACGTCTCTTTTTCTGGTGTTAGTTCTAGATCATGTTGTAGATCACTACAGAACCGTTCAGCTTCTTCAGCATCAGTGGTTGGGGCATAGATTTGGATTACTGTGATGTTGAATGGTTTGCCTTGGTAACAAACTGAGATCATTCTGTTGTTTTTGAATTTGCACCCAAGGACTGTGAAGAAAGCTGATCGCCGAAGAATTGATGCTTTTGAGCTGTGGTGTTGGAGAAGACTCTTGAGAGTCCCTTGTACTGCCAGGAGATCCAACCAGTCCATTCTAACGGAGATCGATCCTGGGTGTTCATTGGAAGGACTGATGCTAAAGCTGAAACTGCAATACTTTGGCCACCTCATGCGACGAGTTGACTCACTGGAAAAGACTCTGATGCTGGGAAAGGTTGGGGACGGGAAGAGAAGGGGACGACCGAGAATGAGATGGCTTAATGGCATCACTGACTCTGTGGACATGAGTTTGAGTGAACTCCGGGAGTTGGTCATGGACAGGGAGTCCTGGCGTGCTGTGGTTCATGGGGTCACGGAGAGTCGGACACGACTGAGCGACTGAACTGAACTGAACTGCATTTTAGAGACTTCTGCTAACTGTGAGTGTTACTCAAGTTTTTTCTGAGGGATTTTTGTGGCAGTAGTACATATAATGGTTATCTGAATTAAATCCACCCATTACGTTCCATTTTACTTCACTGATTCCTATGATGTCGATAATTACTCTATCTCCTGGTCATGTCCAGTTTGCCTCCAGTCTGGGCCTAACATTCCAGGCCCCTGTGTCATACTGCTATTTAGAGCATAAAATTTTACTTTCACCACTAGATACATCCACAGCTGAGCACCATTCCCAATTTGACCTAGCTGCTTCATTCTTTCACATTCTATTGTTAATTGTCCTGTGGTCTTCCCCAGTAGCATATTGGGAAAATTCTGACCGCAGGGCTCATTTTCTGGTGTCATATCTTTTTGCCTTTCCATACTGTTCTTGAGGTTATTATGGCAAGAATACTGTAATCATTTACATTTCCTCTTCCAGTGGAAGAAAGTCATTGCTCCTTATTTCATTGAGCTTTGCAAGCCCCTTTGCCAGAACAAGGCTGTGTTCAATAAAAAGGAACTACTTCCACTTAATTTCCCTAAAAGAAATCCGTTGCTTTTCAGTGTATCTCTAAAATTCATTTGCCTGTTTTCTCCAAAGAAGGACCCCAAATTTGGATAGGTTTGACTAGGGGAAATGACAACAGTCTGGTTTTTAGATTGTTTCTTAGACAATTATCACAATTCTGTGTTATCTGCTGAATAATGTTAGCTAACAAATGGTAGAGAATGAGCTTAAGCAAGGTTTCCAGATCATCTCTTCCAAAATGGATACTTCTGTGTAAGGAGTTAATAATTTCCCAGACTTGAGAGTCATGGTATACTATTTGAAGCTGCTCAGCCTGTAACCATCCACATGACCCAATCTCCCAGCTGCACTCAGCATACTGGAAACATACCTTTAGAGTATAATTTGGAGTCAAGGAATCCATGAGGGAAAAGGGGGCAGATAGCAGCAGCAGGAAAAGCTGCCCTAGTGGCTAGTTTTCCCTCCTCATCAGATTTCCTATTATCCTGGGCCTTCTTTACTTCTTTTGGTGACCCTTACAATGGATGACAGATACTTTAACAGGATCCTTGATCACCTCCAGGAACCTAAGAATGAATTTTATGAGTTTAACAATAGAGCTTTGGGCGCTGGTCATCTTTTCCTTCCAGACTGCTGCATGAATATGCAGAAAGAGGAAAATATATTCACAGACTGAATAGATACAAACCACCTTTCCCTCACCTAATTCCAGAGCTCTTATCGGTGAAAACTTAAACCTTTTGGGCTGAGTCCCTAGGAGAAAAGACCCCCGACTTTGCTGTTTTTTTATGGATGCACTATAACATGTCTCAATTTCCTCTCTTCCTTCCCAACAAACCGCTGCTATCTATGTAACCATGCTTCCTCTGGGTCAAAGAGGGGTGCATTAGATACAGCAAGAGTGCAACTCATCAATGACTTTCATGCACTGGTGGCCTAAGGGGAAAATATCTAAAGGGAAAAAAAAAATGTCTGACAGATTGTTTATTTTATTTCTGGAGTGTCAAGAAGAAGGGCATGATATTGGGTGATACTTCCACCTGCCATCCATCTATTCCCTTTAGTCTCCGAGACTGCTTGCACCTGGTGATATGTGTACATCATTGTGGGCTGGCCCAGAGTCAGCTTGGAGGTCTTGTTAACCACAAGAATTGTAGCTGTTACTGCCCAGAGGCAAACGAGACACCCTTTGGTAAACTTGTCTATTTGTTTTGAGAGGTAAGCCTTAGGTTGTTATGATATTTGTCCCAACATCCCAAGAGAGATTCCTATCCTTTCAGAGACATATAGCCTGAAAGACTTCCAAGTTCAGGAGACATAAAGTTTAAGTCATAATATAGCCTCTTTCAGGGTGTTAAGGGTAAACTTGTAGATCTCATATCAGCCGAGTGGTCTTTCCCCATTCCTTCTTAATTTTTCATATGGGGGATTGGGCCAGATTCCATGACCAGGAACCAAGTTCCAGAAAAATCCAGTCAACCTTAAAAATCCTCTAAGCAGTTTCCTCATTTGGGGATGAGTTCAGTTCAGTCGCTCAGTCGTGTCCGATTCTCCGCGACCCCATGAATCACAGCACGCCAGGGCTCCCTGTCCATCACCAACTCCCGGAGTTCACTCAAACTCATGTCCATCGAGTCGGTGATGTCATCCAGCCATCTCATTCTCTGTCGTCCCTGTCTCCTCCCACCCCCAATCTCTCCTAGCATCAGACTCTTTTCCAATGAGTCAACTCGTCGCATGAGGTGGCCGTAATATTGGAGTTTCAGCTTTAGCATCAGTCCTTCCAATGAACACCCAGGACTGATCTCCCTTAGAATGGACTGGTTGGATCTCCTTGCGGTACAAGGGACTCTCAAGAGTCTTCTCCAGCACCACACTTCAAAAGCATCAATTCTTCGGTGATCAGCTTTCTTCACAGACCAACTCTCACATCCATACATGAACACTGGAAAAACCATAGCCTTGACTAGACGAACCTTGGTTGGCAAAGTAATATCTCTGCTTTTAAATATGCTATCTAGGTTGGTCATAACTTTTCTTCCAAGGAGTAAGCGTCTGTTAATTTCCTGGCTGCAATCAGCATCCGCAGTGATTTGGGAGCCCCCCAAAATAAAGACTGACACCGTTTCCACTGTATCCCCATCTATTTCCCATGAAGTGATGGGACCAGATGCCATGGTCTTTCTTTTCTGAATGTTGAGCTTCAAGCCAACCTTTTCACTCTCCTCTTTAACTTTCATCAAGAGGCTTTTGAGTTCCTCTTCACTTTCTGCCTTAAGGGTAGTGTCATCTGCATATCTGAGGTTATTGATATTTCTCCCAGCAATCTTGAGTCCAGCTTGTGATTCTTCCAGCCCAGCGTTCCTCATGATATACTCTGTATATAAGTTAAATAAGCAGGGTGACAATATACAACCTTGACATACTCCTTTTCCTATTTGGAAGCAGTCTGTTGTTCCATGTCCAGTTCTAACTGTTGCTTCCTGACCCTGCATACAGGTTTCTCCAGAGGCAGGTCTGGTGGTCTGACATTCCCATCTCTTTCAGAATGTTCCACAGTTTATTGTGATCCACACAGTCAAAGGCTTTGGTATAGTCAATGAAGCAGAAATCGATGCTTTTCTGGATCTCTCTTGCTTTCTCCATGATCCAGCGGATGTTGGCAATTTGATCTCTGGTTCCTCTGCCTTTTCTAAATCCTGCTTTAACATCTGGAAGTTCACGGTTCACATATTGGTGAAGCCTGGCTTTGGGGATAGGAGGTATTTAAGCTGAGAGATTTCCTCTGGGGATCAGGTAGGATTTTTCTTTCTGTAATTATAAATGTACAGTAACTTACTGAATTTCAACTTTTATTGTGATTGGAGACAATGTTTCTTGGCTATTTATAAAAATAAAGATTTTCACCACATCATTTAGCAAAAGTGATGAATACCTCTATTATAAACTCCACTTAATATGCCACTTTTTGTAAAGTTTTATCTCAATTCTAACAACTTTTACTTCCATTAGGACTCCATCGACAACCCATGCTTTAACGAGGAATTTTGGAAAATTTAGTTACCTTTTATCTCACAATCATTTTAGTCAATTTTGTTATAAAAGTTTCCGTATCCCCAGTGAGGCTTCCCAGGTGGTGAAGTAATAAACAATCCACCTGTCATTGCAGGGTAAGGGAAGATGTAGTTTCAATCCTTGGGCCAGGAAGATCCGCTTTGGTAGAAAATGGCTACCCACTGGAATATTCTTGCATGGAAAATTTCATGAACAGAGGATCCTCACAGTCTACAGTCTAAGGTACTCTGAAGAGTTTGACACAACTGAGTGACTGATCACACACACAAACCCACGGAGGGGTTGAATCAAAGGACTCAGGCCTTTTCATCAATCAGGCAACTTGATGAATTGTCCTAACTGTTTTGCAATTTCAGTGTAATTTTCTTCCAGCCTTTTAATTAAGTATATAAACCAGGATAAATAGAATAGTGTTGTATGGTAATCTTCAATGTTGGGGACAAGTAGGGGGACTGTTTGTATCAAAGCACTTTCTTTAAAACCCATCAATGCTTAATAATCAATACTTAATAATCACATAAGAGTTCTTCTTCTTCTTCTTTTTTTTTTTTTTTGAGATGTGTCCTTTAAATTGTTCTTCTTTTGGGTAAAAGTCCATGGACATACTCTATCTTCATATTTTTATTGCTATTTTTGCTCATATTTCCTTGCTAAGCAACCTATGCCATTTTATGCTGTGCTAAGTCGTTTCAGTAGTGTCCAACTATGTGAGACCCTGTGGACTGCAACCTACCAGGCTCTTCTGTTCGTGGTATTGTCCAGGCAAGAACACTGGAGTGGGCTGCCATTTCCTTCTCTAGATACTCCCCACCCAAGGAGCAAACTCACGACTTTTAAGTTTCCTGCATTGGCTAATGGTTTCTTTACCACTTAGCACCATCTTTGAAGCAAACTAATTAACATTAATTATTCTAATGTATTTGTTAGAATTTAAAGGCCACTTTAGAGAAAGCAGGGATCACAAATAAGCCTTCCCAAAATGTTTATTTTGGTTTGTTTTAAACCACAGGGAAATTTTTAGGATGATATATATTAAAGTATATAACCATAACATTATCTTTAAAATGGTATATATAATATGTTATCATGAGTTGTTATACATATGTAATATACAAATGTAAATAGGTAGAATATGCATATATATGTATGCTAAGTATATATACATTTAATAAACATATTTATATATTTGTGTGTATATAGCTTGTGTATGTATACATATCTTGTTTTTAATTTTTTTTCGATAATTTTTTAATTTTTATTCATACCTTGGTAATTTTTTATTTTACTTTATTGGAGGCTAATTACTCTACAATATTATATTGGTTGGTTTTGCAATATATTGACAGGAATCCGCCCCAGGTGTACATGTTTTCCCCATCTTGAACCCCCCTCATCCCATCCCATCCCTCTGGGTCATCCCAGTGCTCCAGCCCCGAGCATCCTGTCTCATGCATTGAACCTGGACTGGCGATTTATTTCACATATGATAATATACAAGTTTCAATGCTGTTCTCCCAAATCATCCCTGGCTTAAAAGACGCTTACTCCTTGGAAGGAAAATTATGACCAACCTTGATAGTATATTAAGAAGCAGAGACATTACTTTGCCAACCAAGGTCCTTCTAGTTAAGGCTATGGTTTTTCCCGTGGTCATGTATGGATGTGAGAGTTGGACTGTGAAGAAGGCTGATTGCCAAAGAACTGATGCTTTTGAACTGTGGTGTTGGAGAAGATTCTTGAGAGTCCGTTGGACTGCAAGGAGATCCAACCAGTCCATTCTAAAGGAGATCAATCCTGGGTGTTCACTGGAAGGACTGATGCTAAAGCTGAAACTCCAATACTTTGGCCACCTCATGCGACGAGTTGACTCACTGGAAAAGACTCTGATTCTGGGAAAGTTTCAGGGCGGGAGGAGAAGGGGGCCACAGAGAATGAGATGGCTGGATGGTACCAACGACTCTGTGGACATGAGTTTGAGTGAACTCTGGGAGTTGGTGATGGACAGGGAGGCCTGGTGTGCTGTGATTCACGGGGTCTCAGAGTGTCAGACACGACTGAGCTACTGAACAGAACTGAACTGATGGTCTTTATTATTGCCTTCATTTTGAGGATTTGGGTCTTTATTTATTCTTCTTTTTCTACCTCATTTGTATAGTAAATCAAGTTGTTTATTTCAGTTTCTCCCCCCGCTTTGAAGGAAGCATCTGTCACTATACAATTTCCCCGAGAACTGCTTTTGCTAAATCCAATAGATTTTCGAAAGTTGATGTTTTTATTAGTCTCAAAGTATCTTCTGATTCCATTTTCTATTTCTTCATTAGCTCATTCGTATTTAGCAGCATGTTGCTTTGTCTCCTTTTGTTTGTGTTTGTCCCATATTACACTCCTGTAATTGATTTCTTATTTTGTACCACTGTGGTCCGAAATAGTGCTTGATATAATTTCTGTCTTCTTAAATGTGTTGAGACTTTTTTTGTGGCCAGCATTGATCATCCCTGAAAAAATGTCCTGTGTGCACTTAAAGGTGTGTATTCTGCTATTTTGGGATAGACTATGCCAGGTGGCTCAGATGTAAAGAATCTCCTTGCAACACAGAAGATGCAGATTTAATCCCTGGGTCAGCCAGCAAGTTTCCCTGGAAAAGGAAATGCAATAAACTACAGTGTTCTTACCTGGGAAACACCATGGACAAAGGAGACTTGAGGACTACAGCCCATGGGGTTTCAAAAGAGTCAGGCAACTTAGTAACTGAAGAACAGTAACAAATGCTGTAGTTATCTATTCTGTTCAACTACTCAAATCCGTAATTTAAGACTTCAGTTTTCCTATTGCTTTTCTATCGGGATATTCTGTCCATTGATATAATTGGGTGTTTAATATAGTAAGAGTTTAACTTGCAGTTCCCTTGTCTTTTCATTTTCATACTAGACTATCTACTTGGTTGATCCACAGCCTTTACTTTGTGTTTGGGTGTACTGGTGGAAGTTTTTCCCTTCTCTGTAGATTTTTACTTCTTTTTCCACTTAGAGAAGACTCTTTAATATTTGCTTCCGAGTTGGCTTAGTGTGGATAAGAGCTTAGTTTTTGCTTGTCTGAGAAGTTCTTCTCTCCAATTCTGTATGATAATCTTGCTGCTGCTGCTGCTGCTGCTGCTAAGTCACTTCAGTCGTGTCCGACTCTGTGTGACCCCATAGACTGAAGTCCACCAGGCTCCCCCGTCCCTGGGATTCTCCAGGCAAGAACACTGGAGTGGGTTGCCATTTCCTTCTCCCATGTGTGAAAGTGAAAAGTGAAAGTGAAGTCGCTCAGTCGTGTCCAACCCTTAGCGACCCCACGGACTGCAGCCCACCAGGCTTCTCCATCCATGGGATTTTCTAGGCAGGAGTACTGGAGTGGCTTGCCATTGCCTTCTCCGCTAGGTTGAGTATTATAGGTTGCAAGTTTTTCCCTTTCAGCACGTTAAATATACATTTCTGACCCGTTTCTCTCTCTCTCTCTTTTCCTTCTACGTCGCCAGAGTGTGAATGTTTGTATACTTGATATTGTCCAGATATCTCTTAAACTGTTCTCCTTTTTAACTTGTTTTTCTTTTTGTTTTCCCTATTGGGTGATTTCTATAATTTTACGCTCCAGATTAATTTTACTTTCTGTATATTGGGAATTCTCAATTTGGGAGAGGTGGAGACAGATAGAGGGGCCAGAACCAGTGCCAGGTATGAGCTCCTATGCTCAGTAGCCACCCCTGCCTATTTGAGATTTAGGCTGAGTATCCAGTTGAAGCTAAAAAACCCTGAGGTTCAGGTCAATGCTGATTCCACTCCATGTCAGTGTGTGCTGTATTCCCTTCCAGCATTGGAAGTTTTGTCCCCAAATATGGAAGTGCTGGAGAAAGAAGGGGTGACAAATATGGGCTTGGGTGCATACTGGGCTCCATTCCTGGCACCTGTATATTCTTCTCAAGCATGGTGGAAGGGATGTTATATGAAATAAGAGGGTCTGGAGTAGGCCTTCAGAGTGGGTTACGTCATGACCTGGCATTGTTATGGGGAAACAGCCAAAATCCTGTGTAATTTCAACATGTTTCCTCTGCCTTGCTTTGTGAGTAATCAAACGTGTGCTTGCCTCCGCAAAGTCTTCACATAGAGATAAATAGCCCACCAACCCAAACAAAAGAGGAAGAGATAGGAAATCTACCTGATAAAGTATTCCAAAAAATGATAGTGAAAATGATCCAAAATCTTGAAAACAAAATGGAGTTACAAATAAATAGCCTGGAGACAAGGATCGAAACGAAGTTAGAAAGGTTTAACAAAGAAGAAATAATAAAGATTCAATACATAAGGAATAATGCAATGAATGAGATCCAAAACACTCTGGAGGGAACCAACAGTAGAATAACAGAGGCAGAAGATAGGATAAGTGAGATAGAAGATAGAATGTTAGCAAAAAAGAAATGAAAGCGAGAGGAAAAAGCAAAAACTAATTAAAAGAAATGAGGAAAATCTCAGAGACCCCTGGGTCAATGTTAAATGCCCCAACATTCGAATCATAAGAGTCCCAGAAGATGAGGACAAAAGAAAGACCATGGGAAAATACTTGAGGAGGTGATAGTTGAAAAGTTCCCTACAATGGGTAAGGAAATAATCACCCAAGTCCAAGAAACCCGGAGAGTCTCAAACAGGAAAAACCCAAGGCAAAACATCCCAAGACATATATTAATAAAATTAAAAAAGATTAAAGACAAAGAACAAACATTAAAAGCAGCAAGGGAAAAACAGAAAATAAAACACAAGGGTATTCCCACAAGGATAACAGCTGATCTTTCAATAGAAACTCTTCAGGCCAGGAGGGAATGGCAGGGCATTCTTACAGTGATGAAAAAAAATAACCTACAGCCCAGATTCCTGTACCCAACAAGGATCTCATTCAAATATGAAGGAGAAATCAAAAGCTTTACACACAAGCAAAATCTGAGAGAATTCAGCATCACCAAACCAGCTCACCAACAAATGCTAAAGGACGTTCTCTAGACAGGAAGCAGAGAAAGCGGGTGTAAACTCGAACCCAAAACAATAACGTAAATGGCAATGGGATCATATTTATCAATAATGACCTTAAATATAAATGGTTTGAATGCCCAAAAGAAAAAGTCTGGCTGAATGGATACAAAAACAATATCCCTGTATATGTTGTTTAAAAGAGACCCAACTCGAAATGAGGGACACACACAGATTGAAAGAAAAGGGCTGGAAAAACACATTCCATGAGAATAGAGACCAAAAGAAAGCTGTAGAAGCAATGCTTATATCAGATAAAATAGACTTTAAGACAAAGGCTGTGAAAAGAGACAAAGAACAACACTACAAAGGATCAATTCCAAAGGGAAAAAATATATATATAACAAATATAAATGTATATGTACCCAACACAGGAGCACGGCAATATGAAAGACAAATGTTAATTATTATGAAAGGGGAAATTAACAATAACACAATAGAGTGGGAGACTTTAATACCCCACTCACAACTATGAATAGATCGACTAAACGGAAAATTAAAAAGGAAACAAAAAAGTTTTCAATCCCTGGTCAGGGAACTAAGATCTCACAAACTGCATGGTGCCACCCACCCCAAAAAATTATCTCTCTGTGGTGATCCTGTTTGTCATACACACCGGGAGTGGGCAACCTCCAATGCCCTGCCCTTGAGAACACACTGATCCCACCAATTTCTTAGGATAACAGTGGCCATATTGATATTTGGTCAGTTCCCTCCAAACATTATTTTAATCTTGGGAGAGCTAGCTGTGGGTTGTAGTTGTATCAGCATTTTGTGCCTCCTGAGCACCTTTAGCTACAGCACAGCCGAGTGATGCAACAAAGCCCTTTATGACATAGGTGGCCAGGAGGTGATTTCTGCCTGCTTTTTTCAGGGGAAGTATAACATTCCCCATCCACACGTTGAACCCTCTTCCCATCTAGGTTCTGGCAATCTAAACCCTACTTTAATCCACAAACCAAATAAAGGCAGCAACACCACACCACTAATCCTTGCCGCTGAGAACAATTTTTATCCAGGGTTATCCATCTTCAGTGCAGACTCCTGACCCAGTCCAGACCTCTACTCTCTGATTAACTGGAGGCCTGAGGGTCTGTTCCACAATCTCCCTGGACTCCACACACCTCCCTACTCAGGAGCCCACCTCTTCTCTCCCTCCCCTCCCTTCCCATCAGAGAATTCACACACACACCCGCACACACACACACACAAATATCATGTTTTCACCATTTGATGTTTATTTAACTGGCTGCCTTCAGTTTACTGTGTTAGTGTGAGAGTAAGTCTTTTCCAGGTTGGCCGTTTGTAAGAAAGCATACCTCTGGAGAAACAATTCTAAGCTCTCTGAGCTTTGGTATTACATTACTATCTGCCCAGGTTGCACGTCTCCAGGGTCTCTCATTCTGGGGCTGCTGAGCTTATCTTTTCTTTCGATTCTGCCTCCTTCTTGGACTCTGCCTCATATTTTGGTATTTTTCGGCCTTGATTCAGTGTCTTACGTTCACAGGAAGAGAAAAACCAGTTTTTTTTTTTTTTTTTTGCTTTCTTCACCTTCTTCGACTGAGTGGCATATGCTCGGATTTTCTTTTTCAAAGTCCCTTGTAGAGGTCTTCTGACACTCAATGTCATATTTCATGCCTGGTAAGAAAAGATAATCATATTAGTTTTGAAGAAAGAATATAACAACTGAATTTGAAGGGAGATGTCATGAAAAAAGGATGTGGGCTGATGAGGGATTTTGTGCCAAGCAAAAGCAGTGTAGAGGTCTTGGCCAGCAGAGTCAATGGAGAACATGGAGAACATAGATGGAGTCATCCTACCTTCACACTGCCTCTGTATCTCTGTTGACAACGGTTCGTCATGCTTCCTTTCATCCTTGAAGCAAACCACGTTGTAATGCTTCTTGGCTTCTGTGGCTTCCTGGTTAACTTAGTCATGATGATCCCATGAAGAGGCCCAACCCAGAATCTCTGCCTCTGACCTCCCTCCCATATATACCTACTCAGGACAATGAGGAACCACATCCTTCAATCTGATTGGTCAGCTAGGCACTCCCCCAGCCAACAGTGGCCTTGGGGTCTTTGACATCACAATGTAGTACTATGCCCAACACCAAGGGCTAGTGGATGCTGAGAAAGGCCATGACACAACTTACCCAGTGCTGACACCTCTGTGTGTCTGATTCTGGGGAGTGGTGATTCAGGGGCATGGTGTTCCTGTTCATGACCTTCAGACTTTCCTTCAGTGCGCTTTATTCTTTGACTTATATGTCTCCCTTCAACACTCCTGCCTCCTCCATCCCTGTATGAACACCTTAAATCCCATTTCAGCACTTTAGAGACCTCTAATCACTTCATCTCTAGACCACCCTCTTCCCATTGGGGGTTCTTGAGGTTCTTTACCAAATTAAGAGCATGCACTTAACATGGAAAAAATGTAATTAAGAACATGTTGCATGTTTTTCTACTCCAAAGAGCTTTACAGACCACGAGATTTGTTGAATCCTCAGTCTGTTGCCCAAGGTCAATACACCATATCCATAAGATTACACATCAGAGCAAATAAAGTGTTCAACATCTCCTCCACTAATATTGTTGGGTCACTTCAACTCTCATATTGAGTCAGGAAACTCAACTTGCCCCATCTACCAGAAATACATTCCTGATGAAAAAAAGTAAGGTGCCCAAAGGCAAGAGTCACACGACCACTGCACCAAGGACTCATGACTGAATATTTTCCCAATGGTCCCTCATTGGCACTTATCTTCAGGTAGGGCCCACTGTGTAGCTGACCAATAGCTGAGTAGGTGATGTACCAGGAGGTACCTCATTGATGGTTGGTTGCTTATGGGCGGGGCCGAGGGATGCACTGTCCAACTGCTGAGCAAGACCTGTTGCTTAGTAACAGGATGTGGAGTAGTAAGGCACAGCAATGACTACCTGCTAAGGGCTGTGCTCATGCTGCTCTGTCACATAAGGACACTTTGGGTCCAGTGTGCTGGAATCTTTTTGATTGACTCGTTTCCAACCTCAGATTTTGATTTCACATGCTTGTTTAACTTTTGAACATCATTCTCTTCATTGTATTCCCAGGCATGCCTGTCAGCAGTGCTATCTAAATTCCTCTCCAAGAGGTGTCACTTGATTCCATTTGCCGCATACAGTATAGCTAATATTTCAAACCCAACAAGAATGTGAAGGCCAGCCCACCTTGATAACTACTTTGACAAACCTTAACATCACAGTGATTCTTATTCTATTCACAGAATAACAGAGCAGAATAATAGAATTTCAAAAAGGATAAAAATGAATTTAGAGGACACCAATAAGTATGTCAACAGAAATACATACTTTTAATATTTTGTCTTTGTTTTTCTACGTAAATGTTTATAGCATGTGTATTATATGTGCTATATAATGCTAGAGTATATAATACACATATATTTTGATGAGCATATATACGGCATTGAATTTTTTATTTATAGGAATTGAATCAAACTATAAACACTATTGTAGCCTTCCTTATCTATACAATATGCTGGAAGAATTTTTCCATCTCAACGATCATGTATCTGACATTATTTCTAAGGGTTACTATAGTGGTCAAATGCTTGCTTATCCCATATTCCATGTGAGTACTTTGAAGAGAGGAAACCTGTGTGCTTTGTTCACTGGTTGCTTCCATATCTTTTCTATTGTAAAATTGCTGTAATGCACATTGGAATTCATGTATCTTTTCAAATTAGTGTTCATTGTCTTCTGATAAATACATCGGAGTAGAAATGCTGGGTTAATTGGTAGTTCTTTTTTTAGTTTTTTGAGAAAGTTTCCTGAGGTTTGCCATAGTGACGGCACAAATTTAAAGCCCCACCAATTAAGTACAAGGACTTCCTATTCTCCACATCCTTGTCAACATTTGTTTTTTTCAGACTTTGATTTGATGATAGCCATTCTGATGAGTGTGAGTTGATATCTCCTTGTGATTTTGGTTTTAATTTCTCTGACATTTAGTGATGTCCAGCATTTTTTCATGTACCATCTGTATATCTTCTTTGGAGAAAATCAGATCTTCCCATTGTTTTATTTTAGTTTTTTTTTTTTTTTTTAATATCTAGTTGAATAATCTGTTTACATAGTTTGGATATTAACCCCTTATAGTCATATCCTTTGAAAATACTCACTCCCATTTAGGAGGTTGTCTATTCATTTTGTCAGTGATTTCTTTTGCTGTGCAAAAACTTTTTAGTTTAATTAGATATTTTTTCCTTTACTTCCTTTGCCTTAGGATACAGGTAAAAAAAAATTTGCCATGAATTATGTCAAAGAATGTTCTGCCTACATTTTCTTCTAGGGGTTTCATCATTTCCAGTATTTCATTTAGGGTTTTAGATCACCTTGATTTCATTTATTTTATGATTTTTCTGTAAGCTGAAACTCCAATATTTTGGCCACCTCATGCAAAGAGTTGACTCACTGGAAAAGACTCTGATGCTAGGAGAGATTGGGCGCAGGAGGAGAAGGGGACGACACAGAATGAGATGACGGGATGGCATCATCGACTCGATGGACATGAGTTTGAATGAGCTGCACGAGTTGGTGATGGACAGAGAGGCATGGCATGCTGTGATTCATGGGGTCTCAAAGAGTCGGACACGACTGAGCAACTGAACTGAACTGAATAAGTATGTCAATAGAAATATATACTATTAATATTTTATCTTTGATGTTCTAACTAAATGTTTATAACGTATATATTATATGTGTTACTTAATGATAGAATATATTAGTTTATTTGGATGAGTATATATTCATCAGTGAATTTTTTTTTATTTTATAGAAATTTAATCAAACTCTAAACACTATGGTAGCCTTCCTTTTCTATACAACATGCTGGAAGAATTTTTCCATCTCAACGAACATGTATCTGCCATTATTTCTAAGGATTACTGTGGTGTTCAAATCCTTGCTCATGACATACTCCATGAAAGTGCCATGAAGGGAGGAAAAAATGTATGCTTTGTTCACTAGTTGCTCTCATATTGTTTCTATTATAAATAAGGCTGTAATACACATTGGAATTCATGTATCTTTTCAAATTAGTGTTCATTGTCTTCTGATATATAACTGGGATTCGAATTGCTTGTCAATTGCTAGTTTTTGTTGTTGTTGTTTTTTAGTTTTTTGAGAAACTTTCATAATGTTTTCCATAGTGACTACACAAATTTATATTCCCACCATTTAAGTACAAGGTCTTACCTTTCTCCACATCCTTGTCAACATTTGTATTTACAGAATTTTTAATTTGAATGATAGCCATTCTGATGAGTGTGAGGTGATATCTCCTTGTGATTTTGGTTTTAATTTCTCTGACAGTTAGTGATGTTCAGCATTCATTCATATGCCATCTGTATATCTTCTTTGGAGAAAATCAGATCTTCCTCCCCCCTTTTTTTTTTTGGTTGTTTGTTTGCTTGTTTTTAATATCGAGTTGAATAATCCGTTTAGATAGTTTGGGTATTAATTCCTTATAGTCATATCGTTTGCAAATATTTGCTCCCATTCTGTAGGTTGTGTTTTCATTTTGTCAGTCTTTTCGTTTGCTGTGCAAAAGCTTTTAACTAACGAGATCTCATTTTTTCCTTTGCTTCTTTTAATTTAGGAGACAGGTGAAATAAATGTTGCTATGAATTATGTCAGAGTGTTCTGCCTACATTTTCTTCTAGGGTTTTCACAATTTCCAGTCTTTCATTTAGGGTTTTAATTCACCTTGATTTCATTTGGTGATTCATTTTTTTGTAGTCTGAAACTCCACTACTTTGGTCACCTTATGCGACGAGTTGACTCACTGGAAAAGTCTCTGAAGCTGACAGAGATTGGGTGCGGAAGGAGAAGGGGATGACAAAGAATGAGATGGCTGGATGTCATCACCGACTCGATGGACATGATTTTGAGTGAACTCCGGGAGTTGGTGTTGGACAGGGAGGCCTGGCGTGCTGTGATTCATGGGGTCGCAAAGAGTCGGACACAACTGAGCGACTGAACTGAACTGAACTGATAGCTTTCTGTATGTAGTATCATCTCAACTGCAAGTAGTGACAGTTTTATTTCTTCCTTTTAATTTGGATGACTTTTATTTTCTGTGAATGGTTACTGTGCCTAGGAATTCTAGTGTTTTAGAAGTGGCAAGAGTGGTCATCTGTGTCTTCTCCTGATTTAGAGGGATATCTTTAAGCATTTTGCCACTGAATATGATATCATCTCTGTTTGTTATAAATCACCTTTATGTTCAGATGACCACCTGGACCATACAATCCATGGAATTCTCTAGGCCAGAGTATTGGAGTGGGCACAGTGCCACTTCCACTTTCATTATGTTCAGATATATTGCCTCCATATCAAGTCTGGTGAGAGTTTTTGAAATGAATGAATATTGAATTTTGCCAAATGCTTTTACATCATCTGTTGAGAACATCATGTGATATTTATCCTTCTCTTTCCTAATGTGGTGTACCACACTGACTAATTTGCGGATATTGAACCATCCTTTTACCCCTGGGAAAGTCCACTTTGATCATGTATATGATTCTTTCAATGTGATGTTGATTTGGCTCTCTCATATTTTGTTAAGTATATTCACATGTATATTCAACAGAAATATTGTCATTGAGTTTTCTTTTTTGTGGTGTCTTTGTCTGGTTTTGGTGCTAGGAAAATAATAGCTTCATAAAAATTTGGGAGTAATCCATTTTCTTGGAATAGTTTGAGAATGTTGGTTATAAACTTATCTCTATATGTTTGTAAACATTGTGCTGTGAAGCTGTGTGGTCCTGAATTTTATTTTACTAAGAGACTTTTTACTATAAATTCAATTCACTACTAGTGTTTCAACTATTAAGATTATACATTCCTTCCTGATTCAGGATTGAAAGATTGTATGGTACTAAAGATTTGTCAGTTTCTTCTAGATTGCCCAATTGTTTGGCACATAACTATTTGATATATCCTCTAAGATTTTTCCCTATTGCTGTTTTGTTGACTGTAATGTCTTCTATGCATTTGTTTTTTGCATCATCTACCTTTTATTTTTTATTAACCTGGCTAAAATCTTAACTTGTTTTTGTTTTTTTCTTGAAAAATATCTTTTTACTTAACTGATTTATTTATTTATTTACTTTAGAAAAGAAGAAGTCTCAATTTTATTAATATCCTCCCTGATCTTTATTATTGCCTTCCTTCTGAGGATTTGGGGCTTTATTTATTCTTCTATTTATACTTCATTTATATAGTAATTTAAGTTGTTTATTTCAGTTTCTCCCCGCACCTGGAAGGAAGCATCAGTCAGTACACAATTTCCCCTAGTAATGATTTTGCTAATTAGATTTTGGAAAGTTGGTGTTTTTATGAGTCTCAAAGTATTTTCTGATTCCCTTTTTGATTTCTTTATTAGCTCGTTGGTATTTAGTAGCATGTTGTTTCATCTCCATTAGTTTGTGTTTGTCCCATATTCCCCTCCTGTAATTGATTTCTTATTTTGTACCATTGTGGTCAGAAAATGTGCTTGATATAATTTCTGTCTTTTTAAATGTGCTGAGACTTTTTTGTGGCTTAGCATTTGATCGTTCCAGAAAAAATGTCCTGTGGACTGTTGAAGGTGTGTATTCAGCTATTTTGGGATAGACTATGCCAGGTGGCTCAGAGGTAAAGAATCTGCCTGCAACGCAGAAGATGCAGATTTGATCCTTGAGTCAGCAAGACCCCCTGAAAATGAAAGACAATAAACTCCACTGTTCTTCCTGGGAAATCCCATGGACAGAGAAGCCTGGAGGACTATAGGCCATGGGGTTTCAAAAGAGTCAGACAACTTAGTAACTGAAGAACAAAAACAAATTCTGTAAGTATCTACTAAGTTCAACTACTCTAACCTGTAATTTAAGACTACAGTTTTCTTACTGCTTTTCTACTAGGATGGTCTTTCCATTGATGTAATAGGGTGTTCAATGTAGTTAGCATTTAATTAGCAATTCACTTGTCTTTTAATTTTAATATAGCATATTATCTACTTGGTTGATCCACAACGCTAAATATGTATTTTTGTGTACTGGTGGGAGTTTTTCCCTTCTCTTTAGATTTTTACTTCTTTTTCCACTTAGAGAAGACTTTTTAGTATTTCCTTCCCAGTTGGTTTAGTATGGATAAGCTCTTAGTTTTTGCTTGTCTGAGAAGTACTTTTCTTCAATTCTGGACGATAATCTTGCTCGGTAGAGTATAATAGGTTGTAATATTTTCCCCTATGCTGCTGCTAAGTCACTTCAGTCATGTCCGACTCTGTGCAACCCCACAGACGGAAGCCCACCAGGCTCCCCAGTCCCTGGGATTCTCCAGGCAAGAACACTGGAGTGGGTTGCCATTTCCTTCTCCAATGTGTGAAAAGTTAAAGTGAAGTCGCTCAGTCGAGTCCGACTCTTAGCGACCCCACGGACTGCAGCCTACCAGGCTCCTCCATCCATGGGATTTTCCAGGCAAGAGTACTGGAGTGGCTTGCCATTGCCTTCTCCTCTAGCACGTTAAATATACAATTTTACCCCTTTATCTCTTTCTTTTCCTTCTAAGACCCCTATAAAGTGAACGTTAGTATACCTGATGTTGTCTAGAATTCTCTTAAACTGTTCTTTTTAACCAGTTTTTCCTTTTTTTTTTTTCCCCCTACTGGGCGATTTCCATAATTTTACGTTCCAGATTAATCTTGTTTCTTGTGTATTGGCAACTCTCACTTTGATGAGATTAGGGGCTAGATATAGAGGCTCCAGAACCAGTGCCAGGTATGAGAATGGATTTCTCCTGTGCTCAGTATCCAACCCTACCTATTGGAGAGTTAGGTTGAGTATCCAGTTGATGGTACAGAAGCCCTGAGTTTCAGGTTCATGCTGATTCCATTTTATGTAAGTGTGTGCTGCATCCCCTTCCAGCATTGGAAATTTCACCCCAGAAGAAAGAAGTGCTAGAGCAAGAAGGGGTGCCCCATATGGGCTTGGTGGTGTACAAGGACAGTCCCAGCACACAAGTCATAATTCCAGATACTCCCAGTGTGCTACCTCCATAAGCACTGTTAATGGCTGCTCTCTACTTGTTCAGATGTAGGCCATATCTATGTTGGCTTGACTCTTGGCACTTGTACATTCTTCTCAGGCATAAAAGCCTTTGTCATAGTTGTGGGAAGGAATGTTCTATGAAATAAGAGGGGCTGGAGTAGGTATTCAGAGTAGTCTAGGTAATGACCTAGCATTGTTATGGGGAAACAGCCAGTATCCTGTGTAATTTCAACATGTTTCCTCTGCCATGTTTTGTGCGTTAGCAAACGTGTGATTGCCTCTGCAAACTATTCACATAGAGATAAATAAATAAAGGCCCACCAACCCACACAAAAGAGGAAGAGATAGGGAATTTATCTGAAAATAATTCCAAATAATGATAGTGAAAATGATCCAAAATCTTGAAAACAAAATGGAGTTACAGATAAATAGCCAGGAGACAAGGATCGAGAAGATGCAAGAAAGTTTTAACAAGCACCTAGTAGAAATAAAATGAGTCAATACATAAGGAATAATGCAATATATGAGATCAAAACCACTCCGGAGGGAACAAACTGTACAATAACCGATGCAGAAAATAGGATAAGTGAGAAAGAAGATAGAATGGTAGAAATAAATGAAAGAGAGAGGAAAAAAGAAAAACAAATTAAAACAAATGAGGAAATCTCAGAGACATCTGGGACAATGTTTAACGCCCCAAGATTCCAATCATTGGAGTCCCAGAAGAGGAAGACAAAAAGAAAGACCATGGGAAAATATTTGAAGAGGTGATAGTTGAAAATTTCCCTAAAATGGGGAAAAATAATCACCCAAGTCCAAGAAACCCAGAGAGTCTCAAACAGGATAAACCCATGGCAAAACACCCCAAGTCACATATTAATAAAATTAACAAAGATCAAAGACAAAGAACAAATTTTAAAAACAGCAAGGGAAAAATAACAAATAACACACAAGGGGATTCCCACAAGGATAACAGCTGATCTTTCAATAGAAATTTTTCAGGCCAGGACGGAATGCCAGGGCATCCTTACAGTGATGAAACAAAATAGGCTACAGCCCAGATTACTGTACCCAGCAAGGATCTCATTCAAATATGAAGGAGAAATCCAAATCTTTACACACAAGCAAAAGGTGAGAGAATTCAGCATCCCAAAACCAGCCCTCCAACAAATGATGAAGGACCTTCTGTAGACTGGAAGCAGAGAAAGGGGGGGGGTATAAACCCGAACCCAAATCTATAAAGTAAATGTCAACGGGATCATAGGTATCAATAATAACCATAAATGTAAATGGGTTGAATGTCCCAACCAAAAGACAAAGACTGGCTGAATGGATACAAAACCAAGACCCCTATCTGTGTTGCTTACAAGAGACCCACCTCGAAACGAGGGACACATACAGACTGAAAGTGAAGAGTTAGAAAAACATATTCCTGCAAATAGAGACCAAAAGAAAGCAGGATTAGCAATACTCATATCAGATAATATGGACTTTAAAACAAAAGCTGTGAAAAGAGACAAAGAAGGACACTACTTGATGATCAAAGGATCAATCACAAAAAAAGATATAACAATTATAAATATATTTACACTCAACACAGGAGCACCACAATATGTAAGACAAATGTTAGTAATTATGAAAGTGAAAATTAACAATAACACAAGAAGAGTGGGAGACTTTATTACCCCACTCATACATATGGATAGATTGACTAAACAGAAAATTAATAAGGAAACACAAACGTTTTCAATCCCTTGTCAGGGAACTAAGAACCCCAAAACAGTATGGTGCCCCACACTCCAAAAAATTATCTGTCTGTGGTGATGTTGTTTGTCATATGCACCGGGATTGGGCCATCTCCACTGCCCTGGACTTAGGAACACATTGCTCCCACCAATTTCTTAGATTAACAGTGGCCTACTTGATATTTAGTCTGTTGACTCCAAACATTATTTTAATCTTTGGGTGTGCTAGCTGTGGGTTTTAGTTATATCCGCATTTTGTGCCTCGTGAGCATCTTTAGCTGACATCATAGGCGAGTGATGCAACAAAGCCCTTTATGACCTAAGTTGCCAGGAGGTGATTTCTGCCTGCTCTTCTCAGGGGAAGTATGACATTCACCATCCCCGTGTTGAACCCTCTTCCCAACTGGGTTCTGGCAACCTAGACCCTAATGTCATTCCACACCCCAAACAAAGGCAGTAACACCACACAACTAATCCTTGCCGCTGAGATCAATTTTTAATCAGGGTTATCCATCTTCAGCGCAAAATCCTGACCCAGTCCAGACCTCTACTCTCTGGTTAACTGCAGGCCTGAAGGTCTGTCCCCAATCTCCCAGGACTCCACACCCCTCCCCACTCAGGTGCCCACCTCTTCTCTCCCTCTCCTCCCTTTCCATGAGAAAATACACACACACACAAACACACACACACTCAGTTATCAACTTTTCTCCATATGATGTTCATTTTAATGGCAGCCATCAGTTTACTATGTTAGTGTGAGAGTCAGTCTTACCTGGTTGGCCATTTGTAAGAAAGCAGACCTCTGGAGAAAGAATTCTAAACTGTCTGACCATTGGTATTCAGTTACTGGCTGCCCAAGTTGTACTTCTCCAGGGTCTCTCATTCTGAGGCGGCTGAACTTATCTTCTCTTTCGATTATGCCTCCTTCTTGGAATCTGCCTCATATTTTGGTATATTTTTCAGCGTTGATTCACTGTCTTACGTGCACAGGAACCAAAAAACTAGTCTGGTTTTCCTGTTTTCTTCACCTTCTTCGACTGAGTGTCATACGATCGAATTTTCTTTCTCAAAATCCCTTGTAGAAGTCTCTGACACTTATGGTGATATTTCGTGCCTGGAAAGAAAAGAGAAGTGCATTAGTTTTGAGGAAAGAGTATAAAAACTGGTTGGAAGGGAGATTTCATGAAAAAGGCATGTGGGTGATGAGGACTTTTGTTTCAGGCAGGGGCAGTATAGAGGTCTTGGGAAGCAAAGTCAGTGGAAATCATGGGGAGCATAGATGGAGTTATCTTACGTTCACACTGAGTCTGTCTCCAATGACAACGGGGTCGTCTTTATTCCTTTCATCCTTGAAGCAAATCACGTTGCAACTCTTCTTGGCTTCTGTGGCTTCCTGGTTACCTTAGTCATGATGATTTCATGAAGTGCCCTAACCCAAAATCTCTGCCTCTGAACGCCCTTTATATATTATCTCAGAACAATGAGGAGCCACACCTTTCAACATGATTGGTCAGCTAGACACTCTACCAGCCAGTGATGCCATTGGGGTCTTAAACATCAGAATATAACACATTGCCCCTTAACATGGGCTGGTGGAGGCTGAAGGAGAACTTGATACAACCTATGCACTGCTGACACCTCTGTGTGTCTGATTATGGGGAGTGGTGATTCAGGGGCATGGTGTTTCCGCTCATGACCTTCAGAGTTTCCTTCAGTGTCATTTATTCTTTGACTTATATGTCTCCCTTCAACACTCCTGCCTCCTCCATCCATGTAAGAACACTTTTCATCCTTTTTCAGCACTTCAGTGTCCTCTAGTCACTTCAGCTCTAGACCACCCTCTTCCTATTGGGGGTTCTTGAGGGGCTTAAGGAACTTAAGAGCAAGCACTTAACATGAAATAATGGAATTAAGAACATGTTGTATGTATTTTTCTACTCCAATAAGCTTTAGAGACCCCAAGATTTGTTGAATCCTCAGTCTGTTGCCCCACAATCAATACACCGTCTCCATAAGATTATACATCACAGGAAAGAAAGTGTTAGAAGTCTCGCCCACTAATATTGTTGGCGACACTTCAACTCTCATATTGAGAAGGGAAACTCAAGTTGCTCCATCTACAAGAAACATATTCCTGATTTAAAAAAGAAAAAAAAAGTAAGGAGCCCAAAGGAAAGAGTCACATGACCACTGCACCACGGACTCTTGACTGAATCACTTCCCCAATAGTCCCTGATTATCATCAGGTAGGTCCACTGTGTACCTGAACAATAGCTGAGCAGGAGACGTACCAGTGGGTACCTCATTGATAGTTGGTTGCTTATGGGTGGGGCTCAGGGATGCACTGTCCAATCACTGAGCAAGACCTGTTGTTTAGTAAGAGGATGTGGAGTAGTAAGGCACAGCGATGACTACCTGCTAAGGGCTGTGCTCATGCTGCTCTGTTACGTAAGGACACTTTGGGTCCATTGTGCTGGAATCTTTTTGATTGACTCCTTCTAACCTCAGATTTTGATTTCATATACTTGTTTAACTTTTGTACATCATTCTTTTCATTGTATTCCCAGGTATGTCTGTCAGCATTGCTTATCTATATGCCCCTCAGTCAACTGCCACTTGATCCCATGTGCCTCATATACTATAGCTAATATTTCAAACCCAAGAAGAATGTGAACGTCAGCCCACATTGAGAACTATTTTGACAAACCTTAACATCACAGTGATTCTTATTCTTTTCACAGTATAACAAGCAGGGTGATGGAAATTCAAAAGTATAAAAATGAAATTAGATGACAGCAATAAGTATAACAATAGAAATATATACTGTTAATATTTCATCTTTGTTGTTCTACCAAATGTTTATAACATATATTATTGTGTTATATAATGCTAGAATATATAAACCACATATATTTGGATCAGCATATATATATGTGAATTTTGTTTAATTTATAGAAATTGAATCAAACTATAAGCACTATTGTAGACTTCCTTTTCTAAACAATATGCTGGAAGAATATTTCCATCTCACTAAGCACGTCTGTGCCTTTATTTCCTAGATTCCTATAGTGCTCAACTGCTTCCTTATCCCGTACTCCATGAGAGTGCTTTGAAGAGAGGAACCATATGTGCTTTGTTCACTGGTTGCTTCCATATCTTGTCTATTGTAAATAAGGCTGTAATACACATTGGAATTCATGTCTCTTTTCAAATTAGTGTTCATTGTCTTCTGATATACACCTCGGAGTGGAATTTCTGGGTCAAATGGGAGGTTTATTTGTTTGTTTGTTTGTTTTTTAAGAAACTTTCATCATGTTTTCGATAGCTACTGCAGAAATTTACATTCCCACCAATTATGTTCAAGGGCTTCCCTTTCCCCACATCCTTGTTAGCATTTGTTATTTTCAGAATTTCTGATTTGATGAAAGCCATTCTGATGAGTGTGAAGTGATATCTCCTTGTGATTTTGATTTTAATTTCTCTGACAGTTAATGACGTTCAGCAATTTTTCTTTGGTCATCTGTATATTTTCTTTGGAGAAAATCACATGTTCCCATTGTTTTTTGTTTGTTATTTAATATCGAGTCGAATAAACTCTTTAGATAACTTGGATATTAACCCAATATAGTCATATCACTTTCAAATACTTACTCCCATTCAATAGAGTGTATTTTCATTTTGTCAGTGTTTTCATTTGCTGTGCAAAGCTTTAAGTTTAATTAGATCTCATTTTTTCCCCCTTTGCTTCATTTTCCTTGAGAGACAGGTGAAAAAAATATTGCTATGAATTATGTCAAAGAGTGTTCTGCCTACATTTTCTTCTAGGGGTTTCACAGTTTCCAGTCTTTCAATTAGGGTTTTAATTCACCTTGATTTCATTTGTCTAATCATTTTTGTGTAAGCATCAACTCCAATACTTTGGCCACCTCATGTGAAGAGTTGACTCACTGGAAAATACTCTGATGCTTGGAGGGATTGGGGGCTGGAGGAGAAGGGGACGACAGAGAACGAGATGGCTGGATGGCATCACTGATTCGATGGACATGAGTTTGAGTGAACTCTGGGAGTTGGTGATGGACAGGGAGGCCTGGCGTGCTGTAATTCATGGGGTCGTGGAGTGTCGGACATGACTGAGCGACTGAACTGAACTGAACTGAACTGATAGCTTTCTGTGTATAGTATCATGTCAACTGCAAGTAGTGACAATTTTACTTCTTCTTTCCAAATGGATGACTTTTATTTATTTTCTTTGAATGATTACTGTGCCTAGAACTTCTTGCATTTTAGATGTGGCAAGTGTGGACATCTCTGTCTTGTTCCTGAATTAGAGGGAAACTTTCAGCTTTTTGTCGCTGAATATGACATCATCTCTGCTTGTTTTATATTACCTTTTTTATTTTCAGACGACCACATGGACTATACAGTCCATGGAATTCTCTAGGCCAGAGGACTGGAGTGGGCACAGTGTGACTGCCACTGTCACTTTCCTTATGTTGATATATATTCCCTCCATATCAAGTATGGTGAGAGTTTTTGAAATGAATGAATATTTCATTTTAACAAATGTTTTTACAGCATCTGTGGAGATGATCATGTGATTTTTGTCCTTTTCTTCCCTAATGTGTTGTGACTAATTTGCATATATTGAACCAGCCTTGTAGCCCTTTTTTATGTCCATCTTGTCTATGGTATATGATGGTTTCAAGTGATGTTTAATTTGGTTCTCATATTTTGTTAAGAATATTCACATCTATATTCAACAGAAATATTGGCAATGAGTTTTCTTTTTTGTGGTGTCTGTCTAGTTTTGGTGATAGGAAAATAATAGCTTCATAAAAATTTTGGGAGTGCTCCATTTTCTCAAATTTTAGGAATAGTTTGAGAATGTTGGGTATAAGTTTTTCTGTATATGTTTGTAAACATTCTGCTGTGAAGTTGTGTGGTCCTGAACTTTATTTTACTAAGAAATGTTGTATTATAAATTCAATTTCACTACTAGTGTTTCAACTCTGCAGATACTGCATTCCTTTCTGATTCACTTTTGAAAGGTTGTATGGTCCTATAGATTTGTCAGTTTCTTCTAGGGTGACCAACTTTTTGCCATATAACTATTTGGATTATCCTCTTATGAGATGTGTGGCTAGAGATATAGTGGCAAGAAGCAGTGCCAGGTAAGAGCACTGACTTCTCCTGAGCTCAGTAGCCAACCCTGCCTAATGGGGAGTTAAGCTGAGTATCCAGTTTATGGTACAGAAGCCCTGAGTTTCAGGTCCATGATGATTCCATTTCATGTAAGTGTGTGCTGTATCCCCTGTCAGCATTGGAAATTTTGCTCCAAAAGAAAGAAGTGCTGGAGAAAGAAGGGTTGCCCAATATCGGCTTGGGTGCATGATGACATAGTCCCAGCACACCAGTCAGGGTTCTAGATACTCCCACTGTGCCACCTCCATAAGGGCTGGTAATGGCTGCTCTCAACTTGATCAGATATTGGCCAGATCTGAGTTGGCTCCACTCCTAGCGCCTGTGCATTCTTCTCAGACATAGAACCCTTTGCCATAGTTGTTGGAAGGGGTGTTCTATGAAACAAGAGGGGCTCTGGTAGGCATTCAGAATAGGTTAGGTCATGGACTGACATTGATATGGGGAAATAGCCAGCTTCCTGTGTAATTTCAACATGTGTCCTCTGCCTGGCTTTGTAAGTAAGCAAACGTGTGTTTGCCTCCGCAAATTCTTCACATAGAGATAAATAAGTAAATGCCAACCACCCAAACAGAACAGGAAGAGATAGGGAATCAAAGAATTCTGAATAATGATAGCAAAATTATACAAAATCTTGAAAACAAAATGGAGTCCCAGATAAAATGCCTGGTAGCAA
This sequence comes from Moschus berezovskii, assembly GCF_049115385.1. Classification (NCBI taxonomy): domain Eukaryota; kingdom Metazoa; phylum Chordata; class Mammalia; order Artiodactyla; family Moschidae; genus Moschus; species Moschus berezovskii. Next base: position 54,615,472 of record NC_142489.1, read on the forward strand.
GGATCGAAGAGATGCAAGAAACGTTTAACAAGCACCTAGTACAAACAAAAAAAGAGTCAATACATAAGGAACAATGCGATAGATGAGATCCAAAACACTCTGGAGGGAACCAACAGTCAATAACAGAGGCAGATGACGGGGTAAGTGAGATAGAAGATAGAATGGTAGTAACAATGAAAGAGAGACAGAAAAAGAAAAACGAATTAAAAGAAATGAGGACAATCTCCGAGACCTCTGGGACAATGTTAAATGCCCCAACATTCGAATCCTAGGAGTCCCAGAAGAGGAAGAGAAAAAGAAAGACAATGTGAAAATTCTTCAGGAGGTGATAATTGAAAAGTTCCTTAAAATGGGGTAGGAAATAATCACCCAAGTCAAAGAAACCCAGAGAGTCCCAAACTGGAAAAACCCAAGGAAAAACACCCCAAGACACGTATTAATAAAATTAACAAAGATCAAAGACAAAGAACAAATATTAAACGCAGCAAGGGAAAAACAACAAATAAGACACAAGGGTATTCCCACAAGGATTAAAGTGGATCTTTCAATAGAAACTCTTCAGGCCAGGAGGGAATGGCAGGGCATACTTACAGTGATGAAAGAAAATAGCCTACAGCCCAGATTCCTATACCCAGCAAGGATCTCATTCAAATATGAAGGAGAAATCCAAAGCTTTACACACCAGCAAAAGCTGAGAGAATTCAGCATCACCAAACCAGCTCTCCAACAATTGCTAAAGGAACTTCTCTACACAGGAAGCAGTGGAAGGATGTATAAACCTGAACCCAAAACAAGAAAGTAAATGGCAACGGGGTCATGCTTATCAATAATTACCTTAAATGTAAATGGATTGAAGGCGCCAACCAAAAGACAAAGATTGGCTGAATGGATACAAAATCAAGACCTCTATATTTGTTGTCTACAAGAGACCCAACTCAAAAGGAGGGACACATACTGACTGAAAGGGAAGGGCTGGAAAAACATATTCCACGCAAATAGAGAGCAGAAGAAAGCAGGAGTAGCAATACTCGTATCAGATAAAATAGACTTTAAAACAAAGACATTGAAAAGAAACAAAGAAGGAAACTACACGATGATATAAGGATCTATCCAAGAAAATATATAACAATTATAAATATATATGCACTCAACACAGGAGCACTGCAATATGTAAGACAAATATTAATTATTATGAAAGGGGAATTAACAATAACAAAATAAGAGTAGAAGACTTTAATACCCCCACTCAAACCTATGGATAGATCGACTAAACAGTAAATTAACAAGGAAACACAACTGTTTTCAATCCCTGATCAGGGAACTAAGACCACACAAACTACATTGGGTGCCCCCAATCCCAAAAATTATCTGTCTGTGGTTATCCTGTTTGTCAAATTCACTGGGATTGGACCACCCCCGCTGCCCTGAGCTTGGGAACACACTGCTCTCACCAATTTCTTAGGATAACAGTGGCCTACTTGATATTTGGTTTGTTCCCTCCAAATATTATTTTAATCTTTAGGAGTGCTGGCTGTGGGTTTTAATTGTATCAGCGTTTTGTGCCTCCCGCAGACGCGAGAGTCGCCGGCTCCAGCGGCGCAACCGACCACGCTCAGAAGCGTGGCCAAGAGGAGATACCCCAAGTCCAAGGTCAGGGCGAAGGCTAAGAGGAGCTGTCCCACGTCCAAGAGGCGGTGGCTGCGCTGGCACAGGAGGGCCGAGAGGAGCTACTCCACATTCAAGGTCAGGAGGGGCGACCTTGAGGAGATACCCCTCTTCCAAGGTAAGGTACAGCGACTGCACTTTGCTGGAGCAGCTGTGAAGAGATACTCCACGACCAAGGTAAGAGAAACCCAAATAAGATGGTAGGTATTGGGAGGGGGTATTAGAGGGCAGACACACTGGAATCATAATCACAAAAAACTAGTTGATCTGATCATATGGACCACAGCCCTGTCTAACTCAATGAAACTAAGCCATGTCGTGTGGGGCCACCCAAGACAGACGGGTCACGGTGGAGAGGTCTGACAGTATGTGGTCCACTGGAGAAGGAAATGGCGAACCACTTCAGTTTACTTGCCTTGAGAACACCATGAACAGTATCAAAGGGCAAAATGATAGAATACTGAAAGAGGAATTACCTAGGTCGGTAGTTGCCCAGTATGCTACTGGAGATCAGTGGAGAAATAACTCCAGAAAGAATGAAGGGATGGAGCCAAAGCGAAACAAATAGCCAGTTGTGGATGTGACTGATGCTAGAAGCAAGCTCTGATGCTGTAAAGAGCAACATTGCATAGGAACCTGGAATATTAGGTCCATGAATCAAGGCATATTGGAAGTGGTCAAACAGGAGATGGCAAGAGTGAACATAGACATTCTAGGAATCAATGAACTAAAATGGACTGGAATGGGTGAATTTAACTCAGATGACCATTCTATCTACTACTGTGGGCAGGAATCCCTTGGAAGAAATGGAGTAGCCATCATGGTCAACCAAAGAGTCCGAAATGCAGTACTTGGATGCAATCTTAAAAACAACAGAATGATTTCTGCTCAATTCCAAGGCAAACCATTCAATATTACAGTAATCCAAGTCTATGCCCCAACCAGAAATGCTGAAGAAGCCGAAGTTGAACAGTTCTATGACGACCTACAAGACCTTTTAGAACTAACACCCAAAAAAGATGTCCTTTTCATTATAGGGGTCTGGAAAGCAAAAGTAAGAAGTCAAGAAACACCTGGAGTAACAAGCAAATTTGGCCTTGGAGCACGAAATGAAGCAGGGCAAAGTCTAATAGAGTTTTGCCAAGAGAACGCACTGGTCATAGCAAACACCCTCTTCCAACAACACAAGAGAAGACTCTACACATGGACATCACCAGATGGTCAACACCGAAATCAGATTGATTATATTCTTTGCAGCCAAATATGGAGAAGTTCTATACAGTCAGCAAAAATAACACAGGAGCTGACTGTGGCCCAGATCATGAACTCTTTATTGCCATATTCAGACTTAAATCGAAGAAAGTAGGGCAAACCATTAGACCATTCAGATATGACCTAAATCAGATCCCTTATGATTATACAGTGGAAGTAAGAAATAGATTTAAGGGTCTAGATCTGATAGATAGAGTGTCTGATGAACTCTGGACGGAGGTTGGTGACATTGTACAGGAGACAGGGACCAAGATCGTTTCCATGGAAAATAAATGCCAAAAAGAAAAATGGCTCTCTGAGGAGGCCTTACAAATAGCTGTGAAAAGAAGAGAAGCAAGAAGCAAAGGAGGAAAGGAAAGATATAAGCATCTGAATGCAGAGTTTCAAAGAATAGTAAGGAGAGATTAGAAAGACTTTCTCAGCGATCATGGCAAAGAAATAGAGGAAAACAACAGAATAGGAAAAACAAGAGATCTTTTCAAGAAAATTAGAGATATCAAGGGAACATTTCATGCAAAGATGGGCTCGATAAAGGACAGAAATGGTATGGACCTAACAGAAGCAGAAGATATTAAGAAGAGATGGCAAGAGTACACAGAAGAACTGTACAAAAAAGATCTTCACGACGAAGATAATCATGATGGCATGATCACTCACCTGGAACCAGACATATTGGAATGTGAAGTCAAGTGGGCCTTAGAGAGCATCAAGGTGAATAAAGCTAGTGGAGGTGATGAAATCCCAATTGAGCTATTTCAAATCCTGAAAGATGATTCTGGGAAAGTACTGCACTCAATATGCCAGCAAATTTGGAAAATTCAGCAATGGCCACAGGACTGGAAAAGGTCAGTCTTCATTCCAGTCACAAAGAAAGACAATGCCAAAGAATGCTCAAACTACCGCACAATTGCACTCATCTCACACGCTAGTAAAGTCATGCTCAAAATTCTCCAAGCCAGTCTTCAGCAATATGTGAACCGTGAACTCGCAGATGTTCAAGCAGGTTTTAGAAAAGGCAGAGGCACCAGAGATCCAATTGCCAACATCCGCTGGATCATGGAGAAAGCAAGAGAGTTCCAGAAGAGGATCTATTTCTGCCTCATTGACTATGCCAAAGCCTTTGACTGTGTGGATCACAATAAACTGTGGAAAATTCTGAAAGAGATGGGAATCCCACACCACCTGACTTGCCTCTTGAGAAACCTGTATGCAGGTCAGGAAGCAACAGTTAGAACTGGACATGGAATAACAGACTGGTTCCAAATAGGAAAAGTGGTACGTCAAGGTTGTATATTGTCACCCTGCTTATTTAACCTATATGCAGAGTACATCATGAGGAACGCTGGGATGGAAGAAGCACAAGCTGGAATCAAGATTGCTGGGAGAAATATCAATAACCTCAGATATGCAGATGACACCACCCTTATGGCAGAAAGTGAAGAGGAACTTAAAGGCCTGTTGATGAAAGTGAAAGAGGAGAGTGAAAATGTTAGCTTGAAGCTCAACATTCAGAAAACAAAGATCATGGCATCTGGTCCCATCACTTCATGGGAAATAGATGGGGAAACAGTGGAAACAGTGTCAGACTTTATTTTGGGGGGCTCCAAAATCACTGCGGATGCTGATTGCAGCCATAAAATTAAAAGATGGTTAATTTTTGGAAGGAAAGTTATGACCAGCCTAGATATGACCAGCATAGACATTACTTTGCCAACCAAAGTCCGTCTAGTCAAGGCTATGGTTTTTCCCGTGGTCATGTATGGATGTGAGAGTTGGATTGTGAAGAAAGCTGATCACCGAAGAATTGATGCTTTTGAACTGTGGTGCTGGAGAAGACACTTGAGAGTCCCTTGGACTGCAAGGAGATCCAACCAATCCATTCTAAAGGAGATCAGTCCTGGGTGTTCATTGGAAGGACTTATGCTAAAGCTGAAACTCCAGTACTTTGGCCACCTCATGCGACGAATTTACTCCTTGGAAAAGATTCTGATGCTAGGAGGGATTGGGGGTAGTTGGAGACGGGGACGACAGAGAATAAGATGGCTGGATGGCATCACCGACTCGATGGACATGAGTTTGAGTGAACTCCAGGGGTTGGTGATGGACAGGGTAGCCTGGCGTGCTGTAGTTCATGGGGTCGCAAAGAGTCAGACACTACTGAGCGAATGAACTGAACTGACCTGAGAAACTTTTGTTTACAGCATAGGCGAGTGATGCACCAAAGCCCTTTATGATGTAGGTGGCCAGGAGTAGATTTCTGCCTGCTTTTCTCAGAGGAAGTATGAGATTCACCAGTCCCCTGCAGAACCCTCTTTCCCTATTGGTCCTTGCAATCTAGACCCTAATGGCATTCCACACCCTAAACAAAGGCAGTAACACCACAATACGAATCCTTGACGCTGAGATGAATTGGTAAACAGGGTTATCCATCTTCAGTGCACACTCCTGACTCAGTCCTGACGTCTATTCTCTGGTTAACTGGGGGCCTGTGTGTGTGTTCCCCAATCTCCCAGGAATATACACCCCTCCCCACTCAGGTGCCTGTACTTCTCTCCCATCCCTCCGTTCCCATCAGAAAATTCACACACACACACAAATATAATTTTTCACCATTTTATGTTTATTTTAATGGCAGCCGTCAGTTTACTATGTTAGTGCGAGAGTCAGTCTTTTCCTGGTTAGCCATTTTTAAGAGAGCAGACCTCAGGAGAAACCTTTCTCGGCATTGATTCAGTGTCTTACTTGCACTGAAACAGAAAAACCAGTTTGGTTTTCTTGTTTTCATCACCTTCATTGACTGAATGGTGTAGGATCGGATTTTCTTTCTCAAAGTTCCTTGCAGAGGTCTCTGACCCTCATGGTCATATTTCGTGCATGGAAAGAAAAGAGAAGGGTATTAGTCTTGAGGAAAGAGTATAACAACTGAGTTGGAAGGGAGATTTCATGAAAAAGGGATGTGGGCTGATGAAGGCCTTTGTGCCAGGCAAGGGCAGTGTAGAGGTATTCGGCAGCAAAGTCAATGGAAATCATGGGGAGCATAGATGGACTCATCTTACCTTCACACAGCCTCTGTATCTCCATTGACAATGGGTTCTTTCATCCATGAAGCAGACTCCCTTGCAACTCTTGGCTTCTGTATCTTCCTGCTTACCTTAGTCATGATGATCCAACAAAGTGGCCTTACCCAGAATATCTGCCTCTGACCCACTTATATATACTTTCTCAGGATAATGAGGAACCACACCCTTCAATCTGATTGGTCAGCTAGTCACTCCCCCAGCCAATGGTGGCATTGGGGTCTTAGATATCACACTGTACCATTTTGCCCATCAACATGTGCTAGTGGAGGCTGAGGGAGTCAATGATACAGCTTACCCACTGCTGACACCTCTGTGTGTTTTATTATAGGAAGTGGTGATTCAGGGTCATGGTGTTTCTGCTCATGACATTCAGAGTTTCCTTCACTGCCCCTTTATTGTTTACTTATATGTCTCCCATCAACACTCCTCCCTCCTCCATCCCATATGAACACTTTTTATCCCATTTTAGCACTTCAGTGTCCTCTAGTCACTTCATCTCTAGAGCACCCACTTCCTGGGGGTGGGGGGGGGGATTCTTGAGGGGCTTAAGGAAATGAAGATCAAGCACTTAACATGGAAAAAGGTAATTAAGAATATGTTGTATGTTTTTTCTATTCCAATGAGATTTAGAGACCCCAAGATTTGGTGAATCCTGTCTGTTGCCCCAAGGTCAGTACACAGTCTCTGTAAGATTACACATCAGAGCACAGAAAGTGTTAAATATCTCCTCCACTAAAATTATTGGGGATTATAATCCTTGTCATATTGTGTAGGGAAACTCAACTTGCCCCATCTACCGGAAAAACATTCCTGATTAAAAAAGAGAATAAAATAAAAGTCAGGTGCCAAAGGAAAGAGTCACATGACCACTGCGCCAGTACTATTGACTGAATCACTTCCCCAAAGGTCCCTCATTGACAGCTATCATCAGGTAGGGCCTAGTATTCCTAGATGCCCTGGTAAAGGAAATGCAATAAACTCCATGGTTCTTGCTTGGGAAATCCCATGGACAGAAGAGCCTGGAGGGCTACTGCCAATGGGATTTCAAAAGAGTCAGACAACTTAGTAAATGAAGAACAACAACAAATGCTGTAGGTATCTACTAAGTTCAACTACTCTAATCTGTAATTTAAGACTACAGTTTTCTTATTGCTTTTCTATCAGGATTCTCTTTCCATTGATGTAATAGGCTGTTTAATGCAGTTAGCGTTTAATTTACAATTCTCTTGTCTTTTAATTTTCATACTAGATAATCTACTTAGTTGATCCTCATACTTTATTATGTGCTTGTCTTTACTGGTCGGAGTTTTTTGCTTCATTTTCCAGTTAGAGAAGACTCTGTAATATTTCCTTCCGAGTTGGTTTAGTATGGAGAAACTATTCGTTTTTGCTTGTCTGAGAAGTTCTTCTCTCCAATTCTTGATGATGATCTTGCTGGGTAGAGCATTCTAGGTTGCAAGTTTTTCTCTTTCAGTGCGTTAAATTTACATTTTTGACCCTTTCTCTCTCTCTTTTCCTTCTAAGACCCCAATAAAGTGAATGTTAGTATACTTGATGTTCTCTAGAAGTCTCTTAAACTGTTCTCCTTTTGAATTTGTTTTCCTTTTTTTTCTTTTCCCTAACCGGTATTTTCCATAATTTTACGTTCCAGATTAAATTTGCTTTTTGTGTATTGGCAACCCTCACTTTTTGAGAGATGGGGCTAGAGATATAGGGGTCAGGACTAATGCCAGCTATAAGCCCAGACTTCTCCTGTGCTCAGTAGCCAACCCTGCCCATTGGGGACTTAGGTTGAGTGTCCAGTTGATGGTACAGAAGCCCTGAGTTTCAGGTTCTTGCTGATTCCATTTCATATAAGTCTGTGCTGTATCCCCTGCCAGCATTGGAAATTTTGCCCCAAAAGTACGATGTGCTGTAGCAAGAAGGGGTGCTCAACATGGGCTTGGGCGCATACTGGGACAGTCTCAGAACACAAGTCAGAGTTCCAGATACTCCCCCTGGCCACCTCCATAATCACTGGTAATGGCTGCTCTCAAATTGTTCAGATGTAGGCCAGGTCTGAGTTGGCTCCACTCCTGGCACCTGGCAACTCCACTACTGGTACATTCTTTTCCGTAATGGAAGCCTATGCCTTAGTCATTGGAATGGGTGTTCCTTGAAATAAGAGGGGTTGGAGTAGGCATTCAGAGTGGGTAAAGTCATGACCTGGCTTTGTTATAGGGAAACAGCCAGCATCCTGTGTAATTTCAACATGTTTCCTCTGCCTTGCTTTGTGAGTAAGCAAACGTTCGGTTGCCTCAGCAAACTCTTCACATAGAGGTAAATAAATAAAAGCCCACCAACCCATACAAAATAGGAAGAGATAGGGAATCTACCTGATAAAGAATTCCGAATAATGATAGTGAAAATGAGCAAAAATCTTGAAAAGAAAATGGAGTTACAGATAAATAACCTGGAGACAAGGATCGAAAAGATGCAAGAAAGGTTTAATAAGAACCTAGAAGAAATAAAAAAAGATTCAATACATAAGGAATAATGCAATAAATGAGAACAAAACACTCTGGAGGGAACCAACAGTAGAATAACAGAGGCAGAAGATAGCAAAAATGAGAAAGAAGATACAATGTTAGAAATAAAGGAAACAGAGAGGAAAAAAGAAAAACTAGTTAAAAGAAATGAGGACAATCTCAGAAACCTCTGGGACAATGCTAAACGCCCCAACATTCGCATTATTGGAGTCCCAGAATAGGAAGAAAAAAAGAAAGACCATGGGAAAATACTTGAGGAGATGATAGTTGAGATATTCCCTAAAATGGGGAAACAAATAATCACCCAAGTCCAAGAAACCCAGAGAGTCCCAAACAGGAAAAACCCAAGGCAAAACACCTCAAGACACATATTAATAAAACTAACTAATATCAAAGACAAAGAACAAATATTAAAAGCAACAAGGGAAAAACAGCAAATAACACACAAGGGGATTCCCACAAGGATAACAGCTGATCTTTCAATAGAAAGTCTTCAGGCCAGGAGGGAATGACAGGGCATACTTACAGAGATGAAAGGAAAGAGCCTACAGCCAAGATTTCTCTAACCAGCAAGGATCTCATTCAAATATGAAGGAGAAATCCAAAGCTTTACACACAAGCAAAAGCTGAGAGAATTCAGCATCAGCAAAAGAGCTCTCCAAAGAGTGCTAAAGGAACTTCTCTAGACAGGAAGCAGAGAAAGTGGGTGTAAACCCGAACCCAAAACAATAAAGTAAACAGCAACGGGATCATACTTATCAATAATTACCTTAAATGTAAATGGGCTGAATACCCCGACCAAAATACAGAGACTGGCTGAATGGATACAAAATAAGACCCCTATATATGTTGTCTACAAGAGACCAACTTCGAAATGTGGGACACATACAGACTGATAGGGAAGGCAGGAAAATACATGTTCCATGCAAATAGAGTCCAAAAGAAAGCAGGAGAAGCAATACTCATATCAGATAAAATAGACTTTAAAACAAAGGCTGTGAAAAGAGACAAAGAAGGACACTACATGATGATTAAAGGATCAATCCAAAAAGAAGATAAACAATTATAAATAAATATGCACCCAACACAGAAGCACCACAATATATAAGACAAATGTTAATAACTATGAAAGGGGAAATTAACAATAACACAATAAGAGTGGGAGACTTAAATGTCCCACTCACACCTACGGATAGATCGACTAAACAGAAAATTAACAAAGAAACACAAATGTTTTCAATCCCCGGTCAGGGAACTAGGATCCCACAAACTGCATGGTGCTCCCCACCCTAAAATATTATGTCTGTGGTGATCCTGTTTGTCATATGCACTGGGATAGGGCCACTTCCACTGCCCTGCCCATGAGAAGCAACTGCTCACACAAATTTCTTAGGAGAACCGTTGCCTAATAGATATAGGCAACTATATGTCTGTTTACTCCAAACATTATTTTAATCGTTGAGAGTGCTAGCTGTGGGTTTTAGGTTTATCATCATTTTGTGCCTCCTGGATGTGAGAGTTTTACTGTGAAGAAAGCTGATGGCCGAAGAATTGATGCTTTTGAACTGTGGTGTTGGAGAAGACTCTTGAGAGTCCCTTGTACCGCAAGGAGATCCAACCAGTCCATTCTAAGGGATATCGATCCTGGGTGTTCATTGGAAGGACTGATGCTAAAGCTGAGACTGCAATACTTTGGCCACCTCATGCGACGAGTTCACTCACTGGAAAAGACTCTGATGCTGGGAAGGGTTGGGGGCGGGAGGAGAAGGGGACGACCGAGGATGAGATGGCTGAATGGCATCACCGACTCTGTGGACTTGAGTCTGAGTGAGCTCCGGGAGTTGGTGATGGACAGGGAGGCCTGGTGTGCTGTGATTCATCGGGTCGCGAGAGTCAGACACGACTGAGCGACTGAACTGAACTGAACTGAGCACCTTTAGCTGTGCAACGGTGAGTGATGCAACAAAGCCCTTTATGATGTAGGTGCCTGCTTTTCCCAGGGGAAGTATGACATTCACCATCCCCATGTTGAACCCTCTGCCCATCTGGGTTTTGACAATCTAGACCCTAATGTCATTCCACATCCCAAACAACGGCAGTAACACCATACCACTGAACCATGCCGCTGAGATCAATTGTTAAGCAGGGCTATCCATCTTCAGTGCAGACTCCTGACCCAGTCCAGATTTCTACTCTCAGGTTAACTAGGGGCCTGAGGGTCTGTTCCCCAATCTCCCAAGACTCCAAACCTCTGAGCACTCAGGTGCCCACCTCTTCTCTCCCTTCCCTGACTTCTGATAAGAAAAATTACACCCACAAAAAAAGTAATATCATTTTTTAACAATTTGATGTTTAATTCAAAGGCAGCCATCAGTTTACTATGATAGTGTGAGAGTCAGTGTTTTCCTGGTTGGCAATTTGTAAGAAAGCAGACCTCTGGAGAAACAATTCTAAAACGTCTGATCTTTGGTACTCTGTTACTGGCTGCCCAGGTTGTACTTCTTTATTCAGTTACTGACTGCCCAGGTTGTACTTCTTCAGATTCTCTCACTCTGGGGTGACTGAGCTTATTTTCCCTTCCAATTCTGCCTCCTTTTTGGACTCTAACTCACATTTTGGTAACTTTTGCGGCATAGATTCAGTGTCTTACGTGCACAGGAACAGAAAAACCAGTTTGGTTTCCTTGTTTTCTTCATTTACTTTTACTGAGTAGCATAGGATCGGACTTTCTTTTTCAAAGTCCCTTGTAGAGGTCGTCTGACACTCACGGTCATATTTTGTGCATGGAAAGAAAAGAGAAGGGTATTAGTTTTGAGGAAAGAGTATAACAGCTGAGTTGGAAGGGAGATTTCATGAAAAAGGGATATGGGCTGATGAAGGCTTTTGTGCCAGCCAAGGCCAGTGTAGAAGGCTTGGGCAGGAAAGTCAATGGAGAACATGGGGAGCATGGAAGTAGTCATCTTACCTTCACACTGCCTCTGTATCTCCGTTGACAACGGATCGTATTTCTTCCTTTCATCCTTGAAGCAAACTGCATTGCAACTCTTCTTGGCTTCCGTGGCTTCCTGGTTCCCTTTGTCATGATGATCCCACGAAGTGGCCTAACCCAAAGTCTCTGCCTCTGACCACCCTATATATAACTTCTCAGGACAATGAGGAGGCACAACCTTCGATCTGAATGGTCAGCTAGGCACTCCACCAGCCAATGGTGGCCTTGGGGTCTTACACATCACAATGTACCACTTTGCCCATCAGCATGGGCTGGTGGAGTCTGAGGGAGTCCATGATACAACTTACCCACTGCTGACACCTATTTGTGTCTGATTCTGCCTAATGGTGATTCAGGAGCGTGGTGTTTGTGCTCATGACCTTCAGACTTTCCTTCAGTGCCCTTTATTCTTTGACTTGTCTGTCTCCCTTCAACACTCCTGCCTCCTCCTTTACTGAATGAACACTTTTCATCCCATTTCAGCATTTCAGAGTCCTCTAGTCCATTCAGCTCTAGACCAATCTCTTCCTATTGGGGATCCTTGAGAGGCTTAAGGAAGTTAAGAGCAAGCACTTAAAATGGAGAAAGGTAATTAAGAAGGTGTTGTATGTTTTTTCTACTTCAATGAACTTTAGAGACCCCAAGAATTGGTGAATCCTCAGTCTGCTGTGTCAAGATCAATACACCATCTCCATAAGATTACACATCAGAGCAAAGAAAGTGTTAAATGTTTCCTCCACTAATATTGTTGGGACACTTCATCTCTCATATTGAGTAGGGAAACTCAACTTGCCCCATCTACCAGAAATACATTACTGATTTTAAAAAAAGATTAAAAAAAAAAAAAAAGTAAGGTGCCCAAAGGCAAGAGTCACATGACCACTGCACCACAGACTCTTGACTGAAACACATCCCCAGTGGTCCCTCATTGACAGTAATCATCAGGTAGGGCCCACTGTGTAGTTGACCAATAGTTGAGCAGGAGATATACCGGTAGGCACCTCATTGATTTTTGGTTAATTATGGGCGGGGCCCAGGGATGCACTGTCCAATTCCTGAGCAAGACCTGTTGCTTAGTAACAGGAAGTGGAGTAATAAGGCACAGCAATGGCCACCTGCTAAGGGCTGTGCTCATGCTGCTATGTTACGTAAGTATACTTTGTGTCCAGTGTGCTGGAATCTTTTTGATTGACTCCTTCTCTACCTCAGATTTTGATTTCACGTTCTTGTTTAACTTCTGTACATCATTCTTTACATTGTATTCCCAGACATGCAGTGCTTATCACTATACCTCTCCAACAGCTGCCACTTGATCCCATGTACCACATATACATAGCTAATATTTCAAACCCAACAAGAATGTGAAGGCCAGACCACCTTAGAACTACTTTGACCAACCTTAACATCACAGTGATTCTTATTATATTCACAGTGTAACAGAGGAGGATGATGGACATTCAAAAAGTATAAAAATGAAATTCGGTTCAGTTCAGTTCATTTCAGTCACTCAGTCATGTCCGATTCTCCGCGACCCCATGAATCACAGCACGCCAGGCCTCCCTGTCCATCACCAACTCCCGGAGTTCACTCAAACTTATGTCCACAGAGTCCATGATGCCATCCAGCCATCTCATTCTCTGTTGTCCCCTTCTCCTCCTGCCCCCAACCTTTCCCAGCATCAGTCTTTTCCAGTGAGTCAACTCATCGCATGAGGTGGCCAAAGTATTGCAGTTTCAGCTTCACCATCAGTTCTTCCAATGAACATCCAGGATTGATCTCCTTTAGAATGGACTGGTTGGATCTCCTTGCAGTCCAAGGGACTCTCAAGAGTCTTCTCCAACACCACAGTTCAAAAGCATCAATTCTTCGGCGATCAGCTTTCTTCACAGTCCAATTCTCACATTCATACATGACCACAGGAAAAACCATAGCCTTGACTAGATGGACCTTGGTTGACAAAGTAATGTCTCTGCTTTTTAATATACTATGAAGGTTGGTCATAACTTTCCTTCCAAGGAGTAAGCGTCTTTTAATTTCCTGGCTGAAATCAGCATCTGCAGTGATTTTCGAGCCCAAAAAATGAAGTTTGACACTGTTTCCACTGTTTTTCCATCTATGTACCATGAAGTGATGGGACCAGATGCCATGATCTTAGTTTTCTGAATGTTGAACGTCAAGCCAACCTTTTCACTCTCCTCTTTCACTTTCATCTTTCACTTTCATCAAGAGGCTTTTGAGTTCCTCTTCACTTTCTGCCATAAGGGTGGAGAGGACACCAATAAGTACGTAAATAGAAATATAGACTGTTTATATTTTGTCTATGTTGTTCTTCCTAAATGTTTATAGCATATATATTATATGCGTTATATAATGCTATAATATATAATATACATATATCTGGATGAGCATTTATGCATCAGTGAATTTTTTTTAATTTGTAGAGATTGAATCAAACTATATGCACTATAGTAGCCTTCCTTTTCTATACAATATGCTGGAAGAATTTTTCCGTATCAACGAACATGTATCTGCCATTATTTCTAAGGATTACTATAGTGCTCACATGCTTGCTAAACAATAGTCCATGCGAGTGCTTTGAAGAGAGGAACCATGTGTTCTTTTGTCACTCATTGCTCCATATCTTTTCTATTGGAAATAAGGCTGTAATACACATTGGAATTCATGTATCTTTTCAAATTAGTGTTCATTGTCTTCTGATATATACCTCGGAGTGGAATTGCTGGGTAAATTTGTAGTTCAAGTTTTAGTATTTGAGAAGCTTTCATGATGTTTTCCATAGCGAATGCACAAATTTACATTCCCGCCAATTAAATACAGGGGCTTCCCTTTCTCCACATCCTTGTCAACATTTGTTATTTTCAGAAGTTTTGATTTGATGATAGCCATTCTGAGGAGTGTGAGGTGATATCTCCTTGGGATTCTGGTTTTAATTTCTCTGACAGTTAGTGATGTTCAGGATTTTTTCATGTGCCATCTGTATATGTTCTTTGGAGAAAAGCAGATCTTCACATTGTTTTCTTTTGTTTGTTTGTTTCTTAATATCGAGTTGAATAATCTGATTAGATAGTTTGTATATTAACTCCTTACAGTCATATTATTTGCAAATACTTACTCCCATTCAGAAGGTTGTCTTTTCATTTCTCAGTGTTTTCGTTTGCTCTGCAAAAGATTTTATTTATTTATTTTTAATTTATTTTATTGGAGGCAAATTACCTTACATTAATATATTGGTTGGTTTTGCCATACATTGACACGAATCCGCCCCAGGTGTACATGTGTTCCCTTTCTTGAACCCCCTCCCACATCCCTCTTCCCCATATCCTCCCTCCAGGTCATCCCCGTGCACCAGCCCCAAGCATCCGGTAACATGCGTCGAACCTGGACTGGTCACATATGATATTATACATGATACAATGCTGTTCTCCCAATCATCCCACCTTCACCCTCTCCCACAGAGACCCAAAGACTGTTCTATATACCTATGTCTCTTTTGCAGTCTCGTATACAGGGTTAAGGTTACCATCTTTCTAAATTCCATATATATGAGTTGCTGCTGCTGCTAAGTCACTTCAGTCGTGTCCGACTCGGTGTGACTCCATAGACAGAAGCCCACCAGCCTCCCCCATCCCTGGGATTCTCCAGGCAAGAACACTGGAGTGGGTTGCCATTTCCTTCTCCAATGTGTGAAAGTGAAAATTGAAAGTGAAGTCGCTCAGTCGTGTCCGACCCCTAGCGACCCCACAGACTGCAGCCCACCAGACTCCTCCATCCATGGGATTCCCCAGACAATAGTACTGGAGTGGCTTGCCATTGGGTTAGTATACTGTATTGATGTTTTTCTTTCTGGCTTACTTCACTCTGTATAATAGGCTCCAATTTCATCCACCTCATTAAAACTGATTCAAATGCATTCTTTTTGATGGCTGAAAAATACTCCATTCTGTATATGAACCAAAGCTTTCTTATCCATTCATCTGCAGATGGACATCTAGGTTGCTTCCATGTCCTGGCTATTATAAACAGATTTTAAGTTTAATTAGATCTCAATTTTTTCCTTTGTTTCATTTGCCTTAAGAGACTGGTGAAAAAAAAATATTACTATGAATTATGTCAAAAGTGTTCTGTGCACATTTTCTTCTAAGGGTTTCATAATTTCCAGTTTTTCATTTAGGGTTTTAATTCACCTTGGTTTCATTTGTTTAATGATTTTTCTGTAAGCTGAAACCCCAATATTTTGGCCAAATAATGCAAAGAAGTTGACTCACTGGAAAAGACTGTGATGTTTGGAGGGATTGGGGGATGGAGGTGAAGGGGATGACAGAGAATGATATGGCAGGATGGCATCACCGACTCTATGGACATGAGTTTGAGTGAACTCCGGTAGTTGGTGTTGGGCAGGGAGGCCTGGCAAGCTGTGATTCATGAGGTCGAAAAGAGTCAGAGATGATTGAGCGACTGAACTGATTGAACTGAACTGATAGCTTTCTGTATATAGTATCATGTCAGCTGCAAGTAATGACAGTTTTACTTCTTCCTTCCAATTTGGATGTCTTTAATTTATTTTCTTTGAATGATGCTGTGCCTTGTACTTCTAGTGTTTTAGATGTGGCAAGAGTGGGCATCTGTGTCTTGTTCCTGATTTAGAATGATAGTTAACAGCTTTTTGTCACTGAATAGGATATCATCACTGTCTGTTATAAATCACCTTTATTATGTTCAGTCGACAACATGGACTCTACAGTCCATGGAATTCTCTAGGCTAGAATGCTGCAGTGGGCACAGTGCAACTTCCACTTTCACTTTCATTATGTTCAGAAATATTCCCTCCATATCAAGTATGGTGAGAGTTTTTGAAATGAATGAATATTGAATTTTGACAAATGCTTTTACAGCATCTCTTGAGATGATCATGTGATTTTTGTCCTCTTTCCTAATGTGGTGTACAGCATTGACTGATTTGCAGATATCGAACCATCCTTGTACCCCTGGAATAAGTCCATCTTGATCATGGTATATGAAGATTTCAATGTGATATCGAATCTGGTTCTCTCATATTTTGTTAAGAATATTCACATCTACTTTCAACAGAAATATTGGCATTGAGATTCTTTATTGGTAGTGTCTTTTGTTTGATGTTAGGAAAATAATAGCTTCATAAAACATTTGGGAGTACTCCATTTTCTCAATATATTGGAATATTTTGACACTGTCGGGTATAAGCTCTTCTGTATATGTTTGTAAACTTTCTGCTGTGAAGCTGTGCGGTCATGTACTTTATTTTACTAAGAGATTCTTAATTATAAATTCAATTTCACTACTACTGTTTCAAGTATTCAGATTATACTTTCCTTCCTAATTCATTTTTAAAAGTTGTATGGTCCTAGAGATTTGTCAGTTTCTTCTAGATTGCCCAATTGTTTGGCATATAACTGTTTGTAGTATTCTCTTATGATTTTCCCCTATTGCTGTGATGTTGGCTGTAATGTCTCCTTTGCATTTGTTTGTTTGTGTCATCTATCTTTTATTTTTGATGAACCTGCCTAAAGATTTATTTTGTTTATTTTTTTCAAAAAAAAATCTCTTCAATTAACTGACAATTCTTTTACTTTAGGAAAGGGCAAGTCTCAATTTTATTAATGTCCTCTCTGATCTTTATTTTTGCCTTCATTCGGAGGATTTGGGACTTTATTTATTCTTCTTTTTCTACTTCATTTATATAGTAAGTTAAGCTGTTTATTTCAGTTTCTCTCCCCGTCTTGAGTAAAGCATCTGTCACTATGCAAATTCCCCTAGAACTGCTTTTGCTAAATACAATAGATTTTGGAAAGATGGTGTTTTTATTAGTCTCAAAGTATTCTCTAATTCCCTTTTTGATTTCTTCATTAGCTCATTGCTATTAAGTAGCATGTTGTTTCGTCTCCATATGGTTGTGTTTCTCCCATATTCCCGTCCTGTAATTGATTTCTTATTTTGTACCATTGTGGTTAGAAAAACTGCTTGATATTATTTCCTTCTTCTTAAATGTGCTAAGACTTGTTTTGTGATCTAGCATATGATCATCCCTGAATAACTGTCCTGTGAGCACTTGAAGGTGTGTATTCTTCTATTTTTGGATAGACTATGCCAGGTAGTTCAGAGGTAAAGAATCTGCCTGCAACACAGAAGATGCAGATCTGATTCCTGGGTCAGCAAGTTCCCCTGAAAAAGGAAATGCAATAAACTCCAGTTTTCTTGCCTGGGTAACCCCATGGACAAAGGAGTCTGGAAGGATACAGCCCATGCGGTTTCAGAAGAGTCAGACAACTTAGTAACTGAAGAACAACAACAAATGCTGTAGGTATCAATTACGTTCAACTAATCTAATCTGTTATTTAAGACTTCTTATTGCTTTTCTATCAGGATGCTCTGTCCATTGATGTAATAGGGTGTTTAATGTAGTTAGTGTTTAATTTGCAATTCACTTGTCTTTTAATTTTCATACTAGATTATCTACTTGGTTGATCCACAGCCTTTAATATGTGTTTGTGTGTACTGGTGGGAGCTTTTTCCTTCTGCGTCGATTTTTACTTCTTTTTCCACTTAGAGAAGACCCTTAAATATTTCCTTCCGAGTTGGTTTAGTATGGATAGGCTCTTAGATTTTGCTTGTCGGAGAAATTCTTCTCTCCAATTTGCGATGATAATTTTGCAGGGTAGAGTATTATTGCCTGCAAATTTTTCCCTTCCAGCACGTGAAATATTAATTTTTGACCCCATTCTCTCTCTTTTTCTTCTACGACGCCAATAAATTGAATGTTAGTATACTTGTTGTTTAGAAGTCTCTAAAACTGTTCTCCTTTTTAACTTGTTTTTCGTTTTTATATTCCTATTGGACCATTTCCATAATTTTACGTTCCAGAAATTTTTCCTTCTTGTGTATTGGCAACTCTCACTTTGGTGAGAGGTGGGGCTAGATATAGAGGGTCCAGAACCAGTGCCAGGAATGAGCCAGGACTTCTCCTATGCTCAGTAGCCAACCCTGCCTATTGGGGAGTTAGGTTGAGTATCCAGTTGAGGCTAAGAAACCCTGAGGTTCAGGTCAAAGCTGATTCCACTCCATGTAAGTGTGTGCTGAATCCCCTACCAGCATTGGAAATTGTGCCCCAAAAGAAGGAAGTCTGAGGCAAAAAGGGGTGCCAATAGTGGCTTGAGTGCATACTGCGACAGTCCCAGCACACCAGGGTTCCAGACACTCCCACTCTTCAACCTCCAAAATTACTCGTAATAGCTACTCTCAGCGAGTTCAGATGTATGGAATAAGTTGATTCCACTCCTGGCACCTGTACCTTCTATTCAGCCATGGAAGCCTTTGCCGTAGTGTGGGAAGTGGTGTTCTACGAAATAAGAGGGGCTGGAGTAGGCATTCAGAGTGGTTTAGGGCATGACCTGACATTGTTATGGGGAAAATCCAAAATCCTGTGTAATTTCAACATGTTTCCTCTGCCTTGCTGTGTGAGAAAGGAAATGTGTTGTTGCCTCCGCAAACTCTTCACATAGAGATAAGTAAATAAAATCCCAACAACCCAAACAAAAGTGGAAGAGATAGGGAATCTAGTTGATAAAGTATTCCGAGTAATGATAGTGAAAATGATTCAAAATCTTGAAAACAAAATGGAGTTAAAGATAAATAGCCTGGAGAAAAGGATCGAGAAGATGCAAGAAAGGTTTACCAAGCACCTAAGAGAAATAAAAAAGAGTCAACACATAAGGAATAATGCAATAAATGAGATCCAAAACACTCTGGAGGGAACCAAGAATAGAATAAAAGAGGCAGAAGATAGGATACGTGAAATAGAAGATAGAATGGTATAAATAAACAGAGAAAAAAAGAGAGACAAATTAAAAGAAATGAGGACAATTTTAGAGACCTCTGGGACAATATTAATCACCGCAAAATTTGAATCATAGGAGTCCCAGAAGAGGAAGACAAAAAGAAAGACGATGGGAACGTACTTTAGGAGATGATAGTTGAAAAGTTCCCTAAAATGGGGAAAGAAATATTCACCCAAGTTCAAGAAAGCCAGCGAGTCCCTAACAGGAAAAACCCAAGGCAAAACACACCAAGACACGTATTAATAAAATTAACAAAGATCAGAGACAAAGAACAAATATTAAAAGCAGCAAGGGAAAAACAGCAAATAATGCACAGGGGGATTCCCAGAAGAATACAGCTGATCTTTATATAGAAACTCTTTAAGCCAGGAGGGAATGGCAGGGGATACTTACAGTGATGAAAAAAAATAGTGTACAGCCCAGATTACTATCCCCAGCAAGGATTTCATTCAAATACGAAGGAGAAATCCAAAGCTTTACACACAAGCAAAAGCTGAGAGAATTCAGCATCACCAAACTAGTTCGCCCACAAATCCTAAAGGACCTTCTCCAGACAGGAAGCAGAGAAAGGGGGTATAAACCTGAACCCAAAACAAGAAAGTAAATGGCAATGGGATCATACTTATCAATAGTTACCTTAAATGTAAATGGGTTGAATGCCCATACCCAAAGAGAAATCCTGGCTGAATGGATACAAAAACAAGACCCCTATATATATTGCCTACCAGAGATCCACCACAAAAAGAGGGACACATAGAGACTGAAAGGGAAGGGCTGGAAAAATATATTCCACCCAAATAGAGACCAAGAGGAAAGGAGTAGCAATACTCATATCAGATAAAATAGACTTTAAGACATAGGCTGTAAAAAGAGACAAAGAAGGACACTATATGGCGATGAAAGGATCAATCCAAAAACAAGATATAACAAATATAAACATATATGCACCCAACACAGGAGCACTGCAATATGTAAGACAAATGTTAATATTTATGAAAGGGGAAATTAACAATAACTCATAAGCGTGGGAGACTTTGATACCCTACTCACACCTATGGATAGATCGACTAAACAGAAAAGGACTAAACAGAAAAGGAGTAAACAAAAAGGAGAGTGAAAAGGTTGGTTTGAAGCTCAACATTCAGAAAACAAAGATCATGGCATCTGGTCCCAGCACTTCATGGGAAATAGTTGGTAAAACAGTGGAAATAGTGTCAGACTTTATTTTGTTTAGTCTCCGAAATCATTGCGGATGCTGATTGCAGCCATGAAATAAAAGACGCTAACTCCTTGGAAGGAAAGTTATCACCAACATAAATAGTACATTAAAAAGCAGAGACATTGCCAACAAAGGTCTGTCTAGTCAAGGCTATGGTTTTTCCAGTGGTCATGTATGGATGTGAGAGTTGGACTATAAAGAAATCTGATCGCCGAAGAATGGATGCTTTTGATCTGTGATGCTGGAGAAGACTCTTTAGAGTCCCTTGGACTGCAAGGAGATCCAAGCCATCCATTCTAAAGGAGATCATTCCTGGGTGTTCATTGGAAGGATTGATGCTAAAGCTGAAACTCCAATACTTTGGCCACCTCATGCGACGAGTTGACTCACTGGAAAACACTCTGCTGCTGGGAAGGATTGGGGGGTGGGAGGAGAAGCGAAAGACTGTGAATGAGATGGCTGGATGACATCAGCAACACGGTGGACATGAGTTTGAGTGAACCTCGGGAGTTGGTGTTAGACAGGGAAACCTAGCGTGCTGTGATTCATGGGGTCGCAAAGAGTCGGACACGACTGAGCAACTGAACTGGACTGAACCGATAGCTCTCTGTATATAGTATCATGTCAAATACAATTAGACACAGTTTTACTTCTTCCTTCCAAATTGGATGTCTTTTATTTATTTTCTTTGAATGCTTGCTGTGCATAGTTCTTTTCGTGTTTTAGAAGTGGCAAGAGTTTTCATCTGTGCCTTTTTACCTGATTTAGAGGGATAGCTTTCAGCTTTTTGCAACTGAATATGGTATCATCTCTGTTACTTACAAATCACCTTTATTATGTTCACAGGACCACATGGACTATATAGTCCATGGAATTCTCTAGGCCAGAAAACGGGAGTGGGCATAGTGCGACTTCCATTTTTACATTCATTATGTTCAGATATATTCCATCCATATCAAGTATAGTGAGAATTTTTAAATGGATGAATATGAATTTTCCGTATGCTTTTATGTCATATGTTGAGGTGATCATGTTATCTTTGTCCTCTTTCCTAATGTGGTGTACCACACTGACTTATTTGCAGACATTGAACCATCCTTTTACCCCTGGAATAAGTCCATCTTGATCATGGTATATGATGGTTTCAATGTGATGTCGAATTTAGTTCTCTCCTATTTTGTTAAGAATATTCATATCTATATTCAACAGAAATATTTGCATTGAGTTTTCTTTTTTGGTGGTTTCTTTGTCTGGTTTTGGCGTTAAAAAAATAATAGCTTCATAAAAAATTTGAGAGTACTTCATTTTCTTAATTTTTTGGAAGACTTTGAATTTGTTGGGTATAAGTTCTTCTGTATATTTGTGTAAACATTCTGCTATGAAGCTGTGTGGTCCTGAACTTTATTTTACTAAGAGATTTTTTTTATAAATTCAATTTCACTACAACTGTTTCAACTATTCATATTACATATTCCTTCCTGATTGAGTTTTGTAAGGTTTTATGGTCCTAGAGATTTGTCAGTTTCTTCTAGGTGGTCCTGTCGTAATTTTTCCCTATTGCTGTAATGTTGGCTGTAATGTCTCCTTTGCATTTGTTTTTCTGAGTCATCTATCTTTTATTTTTGATGAATCTGGTTAAAGACTTAATTACTTTGTTAATCTTTTCAAAAAATATCCTTTCAATTAACAGTTTTTTTCTTACTTTAGGAAAGGGGAAGTCTCAATTTTATTAATGTCCTCTCTGATCTTTATTATTGCCTTCATTCTGAGGATTTGGGGCTTTATTAATTTTTCTCTTTCTACTTCATTTATATAGTAAGTTAAGTTGTTTATTTCAGTCCCCCCCCCACCCCCCGCCTTGAGGGAAGCTTCTGTCACTATACAATTTTTCCCTAGAACTGCTTTGGCTAACTCAAATAGATTTTGTAAAGTTGGTGTTGTTATTAGTCTCAAAGTATTTTCTTAATCCGTTTTTGATTCCTTCATTAGCTCAATGGTATTTAGCAGCATGTTGTTTCGTCTCAATATGTTTGTGTTTGTCCCATATTCCACTCCTGTAATTGACTTCTATTTTGTACCATTGTGGTCATAAAAAGTGCTTGATATAATTTCTGTCTTCTTAAATGTGCTGAGGCTTGTTTTGTGGCCTAGCATTTGATCATCCCTGAAAAAACGTCCTGCCCATTGAAGGTGTGTATCCTTCTACTTTTGGATAGACTGTGCCATGTGGCTCAGAGGTAAAGAATCTGCATGCAACGCAGAAGATGCAGATTTGATCCCTGAGTCAGCCAGATACCAAGGGAAAGGAAATGCAATAAACTCTATGTTCTTGCCTGGGGAATCCCATGGACAGAGGAGCCTGGAGGGATACAGCACACGGGGTTTCAAAAGAGTCAGACAACTTAGTAACTGAAGAACAACAACAAATGCTATAGATATCTATTCAGTTCAAGTACTCTAATCTGTAATTTAAGACTACAGTTTTTTTAATTGCTTTTCTATCAGGATGCTCTGTCCATTGATGTAATAGGGTGTTTAATGTAGTTAGCATTTAACTTGCAATTCACTTGCCTTTTCATTTTCATACTAGATTATCTACTCAGATGATCGACAGCCTTTACTATCAGTTTATATGTACTGCTGGGAGTTTTTCCCTTCTCTGTAGATTTTTACTTCTTTTTCCACTAAGAGAAGACTTTTAATATTTCCTTAAGAGTTGGTTTAGTATTAATAGGCTCTTAGATTTTGCTTGTCTGAGAAATTCTTCTCTCCAAATCGCGATGATAATCTTACTGAGTAGAGTATTATAGGTTGGAAGCTTTCCCCTTGCAGCACGTTAAATATACATTTTTCACTCCCTTCTCTCTTTTCCTTCTACGACCCCGGTAAATTGAATATTAGTATACTATGTTGTTTGGAATCTCTTAAACTGTTCTCCTTTTTAACTTGTTTTTCGTTTTGTTTTTCCTACTGGGCAATTTCCATATTTTTCCATTCCAGATTAATTTTGCTTCTTGTGTATTGGCAACTCTCACTTTGGTGAGAGGAGGGGCTGCAGATAAAGGTTCCAGATCCAGTGCCAGCTATGAGGCTGGACTTCTCCTGTGCTTAGTATCCATCCCTGCCTATAAGGGAGTTAGGCTGAGTATCCAGTTGATAGTACAGAAGCCCTGAATTTCAGGTCCATGTTGATTCCATTTCATGTAAGTGTGTACTGTATCCCCTTCCAGCACTGGAAATTTTGTCACTAAAGAATGAAGTGCTGGAGCAAGAAGGGATGTCCAATATGGGCTTGGGTGCATACTGGGACAGTCCCAGCACACCCTTCAGAGTTCCAGATATTCTCATGTGCCACCTCCATAAGCACTGGTAATGGATGCTCTCAACTTGATCAGATGTAGGCAGATCTGATTGGGCTCCAGTTCTGGCACTTGTACATTTTTCTTAGCCATGGACTCTTTTGCCATAGTTGTGGGAAGGGGTGTTCTATGAAATAAGAGGGGCTGGAGTAGGCATTCAGAGTGGGTTACCTCATGACCTGGCATTGCTATGGGGAAACAGCCAAAATCCTGTGTAATTTCAACATGTTTCCTCTGACTTGCTTTGTGAGTAAGCAAACGTATGGTTGCCTCCGAAAACTATTCACATAGAGATAAACAAATATAGGCCCACCAACCCAAAGGAAAGAGGAAGAGATAGGGAATCTACCTGATGA
Source organism: Moschus berezovskii (assembly GCF_049115385.1). Lineage (NCBI taxonomy): Eukaryota > Metazoa > Chordata > Mammalia > Artiodactyla > Moschidae > Moschus > Moschus berezovskii. The sequence continues at coordinate 54,639,832 of NC_142489.1, forward strand.
AGAATCTGAATAATGATAGTGAAAATGATCCACAATCTTGAAAACAAAATGGAATTACAGATATATAGCCTGGAGACAAGAATCGAGAAGATGAAAGAAAAGTTTAATAATCACCTAGAAGCAATAATAAAGAGTCAATACATAAGGAATAAAGCAATAGAAGAGATCCAAAACACTCTGGAGGGAACGAACAGAATAACAGAGGCAGAAGATAGGATAAGTGAGATAGAAGATAGAATGGTATAAATAAATGAAACAGAGAGGAAAAAAAGAAAACCGAATTAAAAGAAATGAGTACAATCTCACAGACCTCTGGGACAATGTTAAACGCCACAATATTCCAATCATAGGAGTTCCATCAGAGGAAGACAAAAAGAAAGACCATGGGAAAATACTTTATTAGACGATAGTTGAAATGTTCCCTAAAATGGGGAAGGAAATATTCACCAAAGTCCAAGAAACCAGAGAATCCCAAGCTGGAAAAATCCAAGGCAAAACATCACAAGACACATATTAAAAAAAAATTAATAAAAATCAAAGACAAAGAACAAATATTAAAAGCAGCAAGGGAAAAACAGCAAATTAAACACAAAGGGATTCTCACAAGGATAACAGCTGATCTTTCAATAGAAACTTTTCAGGCCAAGAGAGAATGGCAGGGCATACTTATAGTGATGAAAGAAAATAGCCTAAGGCCTAGATAATTGTACCCAGCAAGGATCGCATCCCAATATAAAGTGGAAATCCCAAGCTTTACACATGAGCGAAAGCTGAGAGAATTCAGCATCACCAAACCAGCTCTCCAACAAATGCTAAAGGACCTTATCTAGACAGGAAGCAGAGAAAGGGGGTATGAACTCGAAACCAAAATAATAAAGTAAACGGCAATGGGATCATCCTTATCAATAATAACCTTAAATGTAAATGGGTTGAATGCCCCAACCAAAAGAAAAGACTGACTGAATGGTTACAAAAACAAGACCCCTATATATGTTGTCTACAAGAGACCCACCTCGAAACGAGGGAAACATACAGACTGAAAGTGAAGGACTGGAAAAACATGTTCCCCACAAATAGAAACCAAAATATAGGAGTAGTAATACTCATATCAGTTAAAATACATTTAACAAAGAAGGACACTACATGATGATCAAAGGTTCAATCCAAAGACCAAATATATTAATTATAAATATATATGCACCCAACACAGGAGCACTGCAATATATAAGACAAAAGTTAATAATTTTGAAAGGGGGAATTAACAATAACACAATCAGAGTGGGAGACTTTAATATCCCACTCACACCTATCGATAGATGGACTAAACAAAATGAACAAGGAAACACAAAAAGTTTTCAATCCCTGGTCAGGAACGAAGATCCCACAAACTGCATGGTGCCCCCCACCTCCAAAATTTATCTATCTGTGGTGATCCTGTTTGCCATATGCACAGGGATTCGGCCACCTCCACGGTCCTGCCCTTGGGAACACACTGCTCCGCCAAATTTCTTAGATTAACAGTGGTCTAATTGATATTTGGTCTGTTCCCTCCAAACATTATTTGAATCGTTGGGAGTGCTAGCTGTGGGTTTTAGTTGTATCAGCATTTTTTGCCTCCTGAGCACCATTAGCTGAGAGCATAGGCGAGTGATGCAACAAAGTCCTTTATGATGTAGGTGTGCAGGAGGTGATTTCTGCCTGCTTTTCTGAGGGGAATTTTGACATTCACCATCCCTCTGTTTAAACCTTTTCCCATTTGGGTTCTGGCAATCTAGACCCTAATGTCATTCCACACCCAAAACAAAGGCAGTAACACCACTTCACTAAGCCTTGTCACTGAGATCAATTGTTAAGGAGGGTTATCCATCTTCAGTGCAGCTTCCTGACCCAGTCCAGACCTCTACTGTCTGGTTAACTGGGTGACTGAGGTCTGTTCCCAATCTTCTGGGACTCCAAACCCAACCCCACTCAGGTGCCCACTTCTTCTCTCCCTCCCCTCCTTTCCCATCAAAAAATTCACACACACACACAAATATCATCTTTTCACAATTTGATGTTTATTTTCATGGCATCCATCAGTTTACTATATTAGTGTGAGGGTCGGTCTTTTCCTGGTTGGCCATTTGTAAGAAAGCAGACCTCGGGAGAAACAATTCTAAATTGTCTGACTTTTGGTGTTCAGTTACTGGCTGCCCACGTTGTACTTCTCCAGGATCTCTTTTTCTGGGGCTGCTGAGTTTACCTTCTCTTTCGACTCTGCCTCCTTCTTGGACTCTGCCTCATATTTTGGTATATTTTTCAGCGTTGATCCAGTGTCTTACCTGCAAAGGAACAGATAAACCAGTTTGCTTTGTTTGATTTCTTCACCATGTTTGACTGAGTGGCATATGATTTGGTTTTCTTTCTCAAAGTCCTTTATAGAGTTCTTCTTACCCTTATGGTCATATTTCGTGCCAGGAAAGAAAAGAGAAGTGCATGAGTTTTGAGGAAAGAGTATAGCAACTGTATTTGAAGGGAGATTTCATGAAAAGGGATGTGGGCTGATGAGGGCTTTTGTGCCAGGCAAGGGCAGTGTAGTGGTCTTCAGCAGCAAAATCAATGGAGAACATGGGGAACATAGACGGAATCATTTTACCTTCACATGTCCTCTGCATCTCTGTCGACAATGGGTTGTCTTTCTTCCTTTCATCCTTGGAATAAACTGCATTGCAACGCTTCTCTGCTTCTGTGGCTTCTTGGTTAACTTAGTCATGATGATCCCACGAAGTGGCCTAACCCAGGTTCTCTGCCTCTGATCCCCCTATATGTACCTTCTCAGGAAAATGAGGAGCCACACCCTTCAATCTGATTGGTCAGCTAGTCACTCACCCATTCGTGGCCTTGTGGTGTTAGACATCACAATGTACCACTTTGCCCATTAACACGGTCTCGTGGAGGCTGAGGGTTCCATGATACAACTTACCCACTGCTGACACCTCTTTGTGTCTGATTCTTAGGAGTGGTGATTCAGGGGTATGGTGTTTCTGTTCATGACCCTCAGACGTTCCTTCAGTGCCCTTTATTCTTTGACTTATATGTCTCCCTTCAACACTCCTGCCTCCTCCATTCCTGTATGAACACTTTTCATCCTATTTCAGCACTTCAGAGTCCTCTCGTCACTTCATATCTAGACCACCCTCTTCCTATTGTAGGTTTTTCAGGGGCTTAAGGAAGTTATAAGCAAGCACTTAACATGGAAAAAGGAATTTAAGTACACTTTGTATGTTTTTTCTACTCCAATGAGCTTCAGAGACCCCAAGATTTGGTGAATCTTCAGTCTGTTGTCCCGAGGTCAATACACCGTCTCCATAAGATTAAACATCAGAGCAAAGAAAGTGTTCAGTGTCTTCTCCACTAATATTGTTGGGAACAATTCAACTCTCATGTTGAGTAGGGAAACTCAACTTGTCCCTTGTACCAGAAATATATTCCTGAGTTATAAAAACGAGGAAAAAAAAAAAAAGTAAAATGCCAAAGGCAAGAGTCACAGGACTACTGCACCAGGGACTCTTGACTGAATCACATCCCCAGTGGTCCCTCATTGACACTTATCTTCATATAGGGCCCACTGTGTAGCTGACCAATAGCTGTGCAGGAGATGTACCAGAAGATACCTCATTGAGAGTTGATTGCTTATGGGCGGGTCTAAGGGATGCACTGTCCAATTACTGAGCAAGACCTGTTGCTTAGTAACAGGATGTGGAGTAGTAAGACACAGCAATGGCTACCTGCCAAGTGTTGTGTTCATGCTGCTCTGTTACATAAGGATACTTCGGGTCCAGCGTGATGGAATATTTTTCATTGACTCCTTTCCAACCTCAGATTTCTATTTCACATGATTGTTTAACTTTTGTATATCATTCTTTTCATTGTATTCCCAGGCATGTCCGTCAGCAGTGCTTATCTATATACCCCTCCAATAGCTGCCACCTGATCCTATGTGCAGCATAAAGTATAGCTAATATTTCAAACCCAACAAGAATGTGAAGGCCAGCCCACCTCAAGAATTCTTTTGGCAAACCTTAATATCACAGTGATTCTTATTCTATTCATAGTATAACAGAGCAGGATGATTGAAATTCAAAAAGTATAAAAATGAAATAGAAAACCATTAAATATGTCTATAGAAATACATGTATACTGTTAATATTTTGTCTTTTTTCTTCTACCTAAATGTTAATGATGTATATATTATATGTATTATATAATGTTAGAATATAGAATAAACATATATTTGGATGAGCATGTATACATCAGTGAATTTTTTTTAATTTGTAGACATTGAATCAAACTATATGCACTATTATATCCTTCGTTTTCTATACAATATGTTGGAAGAATTTTTCCATCTCAACAAACATGTATCTGCCATTATTTCTAAGGATTACTATAGTACTCAAATGCTTGCTAAACAATAGTCCATGAGAGTACTTTGAAGAGAGGAACCATGTGTTCTTTTGTCACTCATTGCTCCATATCTTTTCTATTGGAAATAAGGCTGTAATACACATTGGAATTCATGTATCTTTTCAAATTAGTGTTCATCGTCTTCTGAAATATACCTCGGAGTGGAATTGCTGGGTAAATTGGTAGTTCTTTTAGTTTTTTGAGAAACTTTAGTTTTCCATAGAGACTGCACAAATTTACAAGGGCTTCCCTTTCTCCACATCCTTGTCAATATTTGTTATTTTCTGATTTTTGATCTGATGATAGCCATTCTAGTGAGTGTGAGGTGATATCTCCTTGTGATTTTGGTTTGAATTTCTCTGACAGTTAGTGATGTTCAGCATTTTTTCATGTGTCATCTGTAATCTTCTTTGGAGAAAATCAGATCTTCCCATTGTTTTATTTTTGGCTAGTTTAATTGTTTTTTAATATCGAGTTGAATAATCTGTTTAGATAGTTTGGATATTCACCCCTTATAATCATATCTTTTCCAAATACTTACTCCCATTCAGTAGGTTGTCTTTTCATTTTGTCAGTGTTTTCGTTTGCTGTTCAAAAAGCTTTTAATTTTAATTAGATTTCATATTTTCTTTTGCTTCCTTTGCCTTAGGAGACAGGCGAAAAAACGTTGCTATGAATTATGTCAAAGAGTGTTCTGTCTATATTTTCTCCTAGGGTTTCATACTTTCCAGTCTTTCATTTAGGATTTTATTTCACCTTGATTTCATCTGTTTGATCATTTTTTTGTAAGCTGAAACTCCAATGCTTTGACCACCTTATGAGATGAATAAACTCACTGGAAAAGACTCTTGATGCTGGGAGGGATGGCGGGCGGGATGAGAATGTGACAACAGAGAATGATGTGTCTGGATGGCATCACCAACTCGATGGACATGAGTTTGAGTGAAATCCGGGGGTCAGTGTTGGACAGGGAGTCCTGGTGTTCTGTGATTCATGGGGTCGCAAAGAGTCAGACAAGACTGAGCGACTGAACTGAACTGAACTGAACTGATAGCTTTCTGTATAGTATCATGTCAACTGCAAGTAGTGACACTTTTACTTCTTCCTTCCAATTTGGATGACTTTTATTTATTTTCTTTGAATGATTGTTGTGCCTAGTACTTCTAGTGCTTTAGAAGTGGCAAGAGTGAGCAGCTGTGTCTTATTCCTGATTTAGAGGGATAGCTTTTCCAGCTTCTTCCCACGGAATATGATATCATCTCTGTTTGTTATAAATCATCTCTATTATGTTCAGACGACAAAATGGACTATACTGCCCATGGAATTCTCTAGGCCAGAGTACTGGGATGGGCACAGTGTGCGTTCAACTTTCACTTTCATTATGCTCAGATATATTCACTCCATATAAAATATGGTGAGCGTTTTTGAAATGAATGAATATTGAATTTTGACAAATGCTTTTGTAGCATCTGTTGAGATGATCATGTGATTTTTGTCCTTCTCTTTCTTAATGTGGTGTACCACACTGACTAATTAGCAGATATTGAACCATCCTTGTACCCCCGGAATAAGTCCACCTTGATCGTGGTATATGATATTTTCAATGTGATGTTGAATTTGGTTCTCTCATATATTGTTAAGAATATTCACATCTATATTCAACAGAAATATTGGCATTGAGTTTTCTTTTTTGGTGGTGTCTTTGTCTGGTTTTGTTGTTAGGAATATAATAGCTTCATAAAAAATTTAAGAGTACTCCATTTTCTCCATTTTTGGAATATTTTGAGAATGCTGGGTATAAGCTCTTCTGTATATGTTTGTAAACATTTTTCTGTGAATCTGTGTGGTCCTGAACTTTAATAAGATATATGTTTTTTTTTCTTATAAATTCAATTTCACTGCTAGTGTTTCAACTCTTCAGACGATACATTCCTTCGTGATTCACGTTTGTAAGTTTGTATGGTCCTAGAGATTTGTCAGTTTCTTCTAAGTTGCCCAATTGTTTGGCATATAACTATTTTTAATATCCTCTTATGATTTTTCCCTATTTGTGTGATGTTGGCTGTAATGTCTCCTTTGCATTTGTTTATTTGAATTATATTTCTTTATTTTTGATGAACCTGGCAAAAGACTTAATTATTTTGTTTATATTTTCAAAAGATATCTTTAACTGAACTGATTTTTTTACTTTATTAAAGGGGAAGTCTCAATATTATTAATTTCCTCTCTGATCTTTATTAATGCTTTCATTCTGAGGATTTGGGGCTTTATTTATTCTTCTTTTTCTACTTCATCTGTATAGTGAGATAAGTTGTTTATTTCATTTTCTCCTCCCACCTTGAGGGAAGCATCTGTTACTATACAATTTCCCCTTAAACCGCTTTTGCTCAATCCAATAGATTTTGGAAAGTTGGTGCTTTTATTAGTCTCAAAGTATTTTCTGATTTCTTTTTTGATTTCTTCATTAGCTCATTGGTATTTAGTAGCATGTTGTTACCTCTCCATATTTTTGTGTTTGTCCCGTATTCCCCTCCTGTAATTGATTTCTTTTTTTTTTTTTTGTAATTAATTTATTTTTTATTGGAGGCAAATTATTTTACAATATTATATTGGTTGGTTTTGCCATACATTGAAATGAATTCGCCCCCCCCCCCGGGTTTACATAAGTTCCCCCTCCTAAACCCCCCTCCCACCTCCCTCCTCCCTTTATCCTCCCTCTGGGTCATCCCCGCATGCCAACGCCGAGCATCCTATAACATGCATTGACCCTGAATTAGTAATTCATTTCACATATGACAACATACGTGTTTCAATGACATTCTCCCAAATCATCCCACCCTCACCCTCTCCCACAGAGTCCCAAAGACTGATCTATACATCTGTGTCTCTTTTGCTGTCTCGTATACAGGGTTATCATTTGCATCTTTCTAAATTCCATATATATGCTTTAGTATGCTGTATTGGTGTTTTTCTTTCTGGCTTATTTCACTCTGTATAATAGGCTCCAGTTTCATCCACCTCATTAGAACTGATTCAAATGTATTCTTTTTAATGGCTGAATAAAACTCCATTGTGTATATGTACCAAAGCTTTCTTATCCATTCGTCTGCAGATGGACATCTAGGTTGCTTCCATGTTCTGGCTATTATAAACAGTGCTGCAATAAACATTGGAGTACATGTGTCTCTTTCAATTCTGGTTTCCTCGGTGTGTATGCCCAGGAGTGCGATTGCTGGATCATATGGCAGTTCTATTTCCAGTTTTTTGAGGAATCTCCACATTGTTCTCCATAGTGGCTGTACTAGTTTGCATTCCCACCAACAGTGTAAGAGGGTTCCTTTCTCTCCATATCCTCTCCAGCATTTATTGCATGTAGACTTTTGGATAGCAGCCATTCTGACAGGTGTGAAATGGTATCTCGTTGTGGTTTTGATTTGCATCTCTCTGATTATGAGGGATGTTGAGCATTTTTTCATGTGTTAGCCATCTGTATGTCTTCTTTGGAGAAATGTCTGTTTAGTTCTTTGGCCCATTTTTTGATTGGGTCATTTATTTTTCCGGAATTGAGCTGCAGGAGCTGCTTGTATATTTTGGAGATTAATCCTTTATCAGTTGCTTCATTTGCTATTATTTTTTCCCATTCTGAAGGCTGTCTTTTCACCTTACTTATAGTTTCCTTTGCTGTGCAGAAGCTTTTGATTTTAATTAGGTCCCATTTGTTTATTTTTGCTTTTATTTCCAATATTCTGGGAGGTGGGTCTTGGAGGATCCTGCTGTGATTTATGTCGGAGAGTGTTTTGCCTACGTTCTCCTCTAGGAGTTTTATAGTTTCTGGTCTTACATTTAGATTTCTAATCCATTTTGAGTTTATTTTGGTGTATGCTGTTAGGAAGTGTTCTAGCTCCATTCTTTTACAAGTGGCTGACAATTTTCTCAGCACCACTTGTTAAAGAGATTGTCTTTTCTCCACTGAATATTCTTGTCTCCTTTGTCAAAGATAAGGTATCCATAGCTGCATGGGTTCATCTCTAGGCTTTCTATTTTGTTTCATTGATCTATATTTCTGCCTTTATGCCAGTACCATACTGTCTTGATCACTGTGGCTTTGCAGTAGAGCCTGAAGTCCAGCAGGTTAATTCACCCAGTTCCATTCTTCTTCCTCAAGATTGCTTTGGCTATTCGAGGTTTTTTGTATTTCCATACAAATTGTGAGATTATTTGTTCTAGTTCTGTGAAAAATATCGTTGGTAGCTTGATAGGGATTGCATTGAATGTATAAATTACTTTGGGTAGTATACTCATTTTTACAATATTTATTCTTCCAATCCATGAGCATGGTATATTTCTCCATCTATTAGTGTCCTCTTTGATTGCTTTCAGTAGTGTTTTATAGTTTTCTATGTACAAGTCTTTTGTTTCCTTAGGTAGATATATTCCTAAGTATTTAATCCTTTTCGTTGCAACAGTGAATGGAATAGTTTCCTTAATTTCTCTTTCTATTTTCTCATTATTAGTGTATAGGAATGCAAGGGATTTCTGTGTGTTGATTTTATATCCTGCAACATTACTGTAATCATTGATTAGCTCTAGTAGTTTTCTGGTAGAGTCTCTAGGGTTTTCTGTGTAGAGGATCATGTCATCAGCGAACAGTGAAAGTTTTACTTCTTCTTTTCCAATTTGTATTCCTTTTATGTCTTTTTCTGCTCTGATTGCTGTAGCCAAAACTTCCAGAACTATGTTAAAGAGTAGTGGTGAGAGTGGGCACCCTTGTCTTGTTCCTGACTTTAGGGGAAATGCTTTCAGTTTTTCACAATTGAGGATAATGTTTGCTGTGGGTTTGTCATATATAGCTTTTATTATGTTCAGGTATGTCCCTTCTATTCCCACTTTCTGGAGGGTTTTTATCATAAATGGATGTTGAATTTTGTCGAAGGCTTTCTCTGCATCTATTGAGATAATCATATGATTTTTATGTTTCACTTTGTTACGTTGATTGATTTGCGGATATTGAAGAATCCTTGCATTCCTGGGATAAAGCCCACTTTGTCATGATGTATGATCTTCTTAATGTGTTGTTGGATTCTGATTGCAAGAATTTTGTTAAGGATTTTTGCATCTATGTTCATCAGTGATATTGGCCGGTAGTAATAATTTTTTGTGGGATCTTAACTGAGCGACTGAATTGAACTGAACTGAACTGAACTATCAGGTTTTGGGATTAGGGTGATGGTGGCCTCATAGAATGAGTTTGGAAGTTTCCCTTCCTCAGCAATTTTCTGGAAGAGTTTGAGTAGAAAAGTGTTAGCTCTTCTCTAAATTTTTGGTAGAATTCAGCTGTGAAGCCGTCTGTACCTGGGCTTTTGTTTGCTGGAAGATTCCGGATTACAGCCTCCGTGCTTGTGATGGGTATGTTCAGATTTTCTATTTCTTCCTGGTTCAGTTTTGGAAAGTTGTACTTTTCTAGGAATTTGTCCATTTCTTCCAGGTTATTCATTTTATTGCCATATAATTGCTGATAGTATTCTCTAATAATCCTTTGTATTTCTGTGTTGTCAATTGTGATCTCTCCATTTTCATTTCTAATTTTATTGATTTGGTTCTTCTCCCTTTGTTTCTTGATAAGTCTGGCTAGCGGTTTGTCAATTTTATTTACCTTCTCAAAGAACCAGCTTTTGGCTTTGTTGATTTTTGCTATGGTCTCTTCTGTTTCTTTTGCATTTATCTCTGCCCTAATTTTTACAATTTCTTTCCTTCTACTGACCCTGGGGTTCTTCATTTCTTTCTTTTCTAGTTGCTTTAGATGTAGAGTTAGGTTATTTAGTTGACTTTGTTCTTGTTTCTTGAGGTGTGCCTGTATTGCTATGAACTTCCCCCTTAGCACTGCTTTTACAGTGTCCCAGAGGTTTTGGGTTGATGTGTTTTCATTTTCATTCATTTCTATGCATATTTTGATTTCTCTTTTGATTTCTTCTATGATTTGTTCATTATTCAGCAGCGTGTTGTTCAGCCTCCATATGTTGGCATATTTAATAGTTTTTCTCTTGTAATTGAGATCTAATCTTACTGCACTGTGGTCAGAAAAAATGCATGGAATTATTTCAACTTTTTTGAATTTACCAAGGCTAGATTTATGGCCCAGGATGTGATCTATCCTGGAAAAGGTTCCGTGTGCGCTTGAGAAAAAGGTGAAATTCATTGTTTTGGGGTGAAATGTCCTGTAGATATCTATTAGGTCTAACTGGTCTATTGTATCATTTAAAGTTTGTGTTTCCTTGTTAATTTTCTGTTTAGTTGATCTATCCATAGATGTAAGTGGGGTATTAAAATCTCCCACTATTATTGCATTATTGTTAATTTCCCCTTTCATACTTGTTAGTAATTGTCTTACATATTGCGGTGCTCCTATGTTGGGTGCATAAATATTTAGAATTGTTATATCTTCATCTTGGATTGATCCTTTGATCATTATGTAGTTTCCTTCTTTGTCTCTTTTCACAGCCTTTGTTTTAAAGTCTATTTTATCTGATATGAGTATTGCTACTCCTGCTATCTTTTGGTCTCTATTTGCATGGAATATCTTTTTCCAGCCCTTCACTTTAAGTCTGTGTGTGTCCCTCGTTTTGAGGTGGGTTTCTTGCAGACAACATATATGGGGGTCTTGTTTTTGTATCCATTCAGTCAGCCTTTGTCTTTTGGTTGGGTCATTCAACCCATTTACGTTTAAGGTAATTATTGATAAGTACGATCCCGTATCCATTTTCTTTATTGCTTTGGGTTCGAGTTTATACACCCTTTCTGTGTTTCCTGTCTAGAAAAGATCCTTTAGCATTTGTTGGAGAGCTGGTTTGGTAATGCTGAATTCTCTCAGCTTTTGCTTGTCTGTAAAGCTTTTGATTTCTCCTTCATATTTGAATGAGATCCTTGCTGGGTACAGTAGTCTGGGCTGTAGGTTATTTTCTTTCATCACTTTAAGTATGTCTTGCCATTCCCTCCTGGCCTGAAGAGTTTCTGTTGAAAGATCGGCTCTTATCCTTATGGGAATCCCCTTGTGTGTTATTTGCTGTTTTTCCCTTGCTGCTTTTAATATTTGTTCTTTGTGTTTGATCTTTGTTAATTTGATTAATATGTGTCTTGGAGTATTTCGCCTTGGGTTTATCCTGTTGGGGACTCTCTGGGTTTCTTAGACTTGGGTGATTATTTCTTTCCCTATTTTAGGGAAGTTTTCAACTCTTATCTCCTCAAGTATTCTTTCATGGTCTTTCCTTTTGTCTTCTTCTTCTGGGATTCCTATGATTCGAATGTTGGAGCGTTTAACATTGTCCCAGTGGTCTCTAATATTGTTCTCATTTCTTTTAATTTGTTTTTCTTTTTTCCTCTCTGTTTCATTTATTTCTACAATTCTATCTTCTAACTCGCTTATCCTTTCTTCTGCCTCTGTTATTCTACTGTTTGTTCCTTCCAGAGTGTTTCTGATCTCATCTATTGCATTATTCATTGTATATTGACTCTTTTTTATTTCCTCTAAGTCCTTATTCAACCTTTCTTCTATCTTCTCAATCTTTTTCTCCAGGTTATTTATTTGTAACTCCATTTTGCTTTCAAGATTTTGAATCATTTTCACCATCAAAATTCGAAATTCTTTATCAGGTAGATTCCCTATATCTTCCTCTGTTGTTTGTGTTGATGGGCATTTATCTTGTTCCTTTACTTGCTGGGTATTTCTCTGCCTCTTCATCTTGCTTATAATGCTTTGCTTGGGGTGGCATTTCCCTCTTCTGGCCGTTTGTGGAGTTCTCTTTATTATGTAGTTTCCTCGTTGTGTGTGGGGTTGGACAGGTGACTTGTCCACGTTCCCTGGTTACGGAAGCTTGTGTCGATGTTCTGGTGGGTGGTGCTGGATTTGTTCTCTCTGGAGTGCAATGAAGTGTCCAGTAGTGAGTTATGAGATGTCAGTGGGTTTGGAGTGACTTTGGGCAGCCTGTATATTGAAGCTCAGGGCTAGTTTCCTGTGTTCCTGGAGAATTTGCGTGGTATGTCTTGCTCTGGAACTTGTTGACCCTTGGGTGGTGCTTGGTTTTAGTGTAGGTATGGAGACATATGATGAGCTCCTATTGATTAATGTTCCCTGGAGTTCAGGAGTTCTCTGGTGTTCTCAGGATTCGGGCTTAAGCCTCTTGCCTCTGGTTTTTGGTCTTAGTCTTGGAGTAGCCTCTAGACGTCTCTATCTGTCATTTCCAAGGTGGATTCCTCCGTTTTAGCTTCTGTTTGCTGGTCTCTTCAGTGTCTAATTTCCACCCTGATACTAGGGGGTGGGTGGACACTTTTTAAGGCTCAGTTGTTCAGTCCTGTTCTGGGAAGGGAGGAACGCTGCAGACGAATATCTCTGGCGTCTTTGGGGAGTGCTCGCAGCATCTCGGCCACACTGGGTTTGCCCCTGCTCACAGCGCATGTGCTGTCCCAGTCTACACTGCACATTCTCTAGGTTGCTCTGCCGGGAACTGTCCGAGGCCGACGCCGGGTTGTATGCACTTCCCAGGTCTGAGCGGCTCAAGTTCAGGTTCTCAGGTACTCCACAAAGGTGCAGAATTGGTTGGGCCTGCGTTTTGTGCCTTCCCTGGTCCGAGCAGTTCAGGGGACCAGGTGTTTGGCGAGTGCTGTCTCTGCGACTTATCGCCTCCCCAGTCCCCGCCACTCAGTTTTCTGGGTATACAACCGGCGCACCTTCTCAGGGGGATATCGACCGGCCCAAGCCCAAAAAGTTCTGATTAGCAACAAGCCTCTCTGCAGTTTGTATCAGATGCCTTTCTGGGGCCACGGTTGTCTGCTCTGGCTCTGGCTGCGCTCCCTTCCTGTCTCGGCGGGGGATGGGGGATGGGCCAGCTGTAGCCAGCTCACTCTGCTCAGTCCTTTATTCTGTGAGCAGGGCTGGCCAAGTTTTAGGTTAGAGCTTTCCGCCTTTTCGTGGGGGAGCTATCCCACAGTCTGCTTTGCTCTCCCCAGTTCTTTCAAATTGTTCTCGTGGCATTCAAGCCCAGTCCTCTCTCTAAGCAGTTCAGCCGGCTCCTCCCTGCCCAGCCCCCGCTTGCTAATGGCGTATGCAGGCGTCTGCGCTGCTTCTCCGCTGGGAGTTACCGTTTGGCGGGTAGTCTGTGGGTTTTAAAAAAATCTTAAAAAAAAAGAGGGTTATATGGCCCTCTGATCTTCCAAGGCTCGCCACAGATTCGCCAGTGAGATTGTTTCCTGGTGTTTGGAAACTTCTCTCTTTTTAAAGCCTCCCTTCCCGGGACGGAGCTCTGTCCTTACTTCTTTTGTCTCGCTTTTTATCTTTTATGTTTTTTCCTACCTCCTTTCGAAGACAATGGGCTGCTTTTCTGGGTGCCTGACGTCCTCTGCCAGCATTCCGAAGTTGTTTTGTGGACTTTACTCCGCATTCAAATGTTCTTTTGATGAATTTGTGGAGGAGAGAGTGGTCTCGCCGTCCTATTCCTCCGCCATCTTGTTCCTCCCCCTGTAATTGATTTCTTCTTTTGTACCACTGTAGTCAGAAAATGTGCTTGATATAATTCCTGTGTTCTTAAATGTGTTGAGACTTGTTTTGTGGCCCAGAATTTGATCATCCCTGAACAAATATCCTGTGCACACTTGAAGGTGTGTATTCTTCTATTTTGTGATAGACTATGCCAGGTGGCTCAGAGGTAAAGTATTTGCCTGCAACGCAGAAAATGCAGATTTGATCCCTGGGTCAGGAAGATTCCCTTGAAAAGGAAATGCAATAAAGTCCAGTGTTCTTTCCTGCAATATCCCATGGACAGAGGAGACTGGAGGGCTACAGCCAATGGGGTTTCAAAAGAGTCAGAGAACTTAGTAACTGAAGAACAACAACAATTGCTGTAGGTATCTGTTAAATACAACTAATCTAATCTGTAATTTAAGACTAGAGAGATTAGTAGAAGATGGTGGAGCAATAGGACCGGGCGACCACTTTCTCCCTGACAAAAGAACACTTGAACGGTGAGTAAATCCCACAACCTCTGAATACCGGCAGAGAACATCAGGCACCCAGAAAAGCAGTCCATAGTCTTCGAAAGGAGGTAGGAAATAGTATAAAAGATAAAAAGAGAGGCAAAAAAGGGAGGGATGGGGCTCTGTCCTGAGAAGGGAGCCCTGAAAAAAAAAAAAAAAGAGAGAGAGAGAGAGAGAGAAGTTTCCAAACACCTGGAAACACTCATGGGAGAGTCTGTGGAGAGCCTTTGAACCTCAGAGAGACACATAATCGGAAGGAAAAAAAATATATATATATAGTTAAATCCCACAGACTAAGTGCCCAGAGGAAACTCTCAGCAGAGAAGCAGCAAATATGCCGGCACCCCCCAGTAACAAGTGGGGGCCGGGCAGGGAGGCGAGGCAGCAGTGCTTAGAGAAAGGACCAGGCCTGAATGCCCCAAGCTCAATCTGAGGGCGCAAACAGGAGATAACTAAGCAGACTGTGCATCTAAATGGCGAAAAGCCTGTGGAAAGGTGAAAATCCCCAACTTAAGACTCAGCCAGCCCCACTCACAGAACGAAGGATTGAGCAAAGCGAGCCGGCTGCGGTCAGCCCATCCCCTCATCCCCCGCTGGGACAGGCAGGGCATGGTGGCCAGCGCCGAAAGGGGCAACCGTGGCCCCTGAGAGGCTTCCCATACCAAGCTGCAGGCAGGCTTCATTGCTAACCTAGACTTCATGGGTTCAGCCTGGTCGATATCCACCTGAAAATGTGGGCCGGTTGTACACACAGGAAACTGAGCGGCAGGGACAGAGGAGGCAATATGTCGCAGCGACCGTGCTTGCCAAACGCCTGGTCACCTGAGCTGCTCGAACCAGGGAAGGTACAAAACGCAGGCCCAACCAAGTCTGCTCCTTTGTGGAGTACCCGAGTACCTGAACCTGAGCCGCTCAAACCTGGGAAGTGCATGCAACACAGCGCCGGCCACACGCAGCTCCCAGCAGAGCAACCTAGAGCCTGAGCAGCATAAACAGGAAAAGCACACATACCACGAGCAGGAGCAATCCCACAGTAGCCAAGACAACGGGAGCATTACCCACAGAAACCAGTGATATTTGTTAGCAGCGTTCCTCCTTCTCCACAGCAGGACTGAACAGGTGAGCAGAAAAAAAATGTGTCCACCACTGCCCCCTGGTATCAGGAAGGGAATTAGACACTAAAGAGACCAGCAAACAGAAGAGCTTTAACAGAAGGAAATGCCTTGGAAGTAACAGAGAGAGAAGTCTTGAGCCTACAGTAAGAACAAGACTGAAAACCAGAGGCAGAGGCTGAAGTCCAAATGCTGAGAACACCAGAGGTCTCTGGTTCCAGGTAACAAAAATTGATAGGTTCTCATCAAATGCCTTCATACATACACTGAAACCAGGCAACACCCAAGGGTCAACAAGTTTCGGAGAAAGTCATACCGAACAAATTCTCCAGCAACACAGGAGAATAGTCCTGAGCTTCAATATACAGGCTGCCCAAAGCTACTCCAAACACATTAACATCTAAAATTCATTACTGGACACTTCATTGCACTCCAGGGAGGAGAAATCCAGCTTCACCCACCAGAACACCAACACAAGCTACGCTAACCAGGGAACCTTGACAAGTCACCCGTCCAAACCTACACACAGTGAGGAAACTACTTAATAAAGAGAACTCCACAAACTTCCAGAAGATGGAAAGGCCACACCAAGCACAACAATATAAGCAAGATGAAGAGGCAGAAAATACCCAGAAAGTAAGGAACAGAAGAAATGCCCACCAACACAAACAAAAGAGGAAAATATAGGGAACCTACCTGATAAAGAACTTCGAATTTTAATTGTGAAAATGATTCAAAATCTGGAAAGCAAAATGGAGATACAGATAAATAAACTGGAGACAAGGATTGAGAAGATGCTAGAAATGTTTAATAAGGAATCAGAGGAAATAAAAAAGGGTCAATATACAATGAATAATGAAACAGATGAGATTGGAAGCACTTTCGAGGGAACAAACAGTAGAATAACGGAGGCAGAAGAAAGGATAAGCAAGCAAGAAGATAGAATTGTAGAAATAAATGAAAAAGAGACAGAAAAAGAAAAACTTATTAAAAGAAATAAGGACAATATTAGAGACCTCTGGGACAATGTGAAACGCCCCAGCATTCGAATCATAGGATTCCCAGAAGAAGAAGACAAAAAGAAAGAACATGAAAGAATACTTGAGGAGATAATAGTTGAAAAATTCCCTAAAATGAGGAAGGAAATAATCACCCAAGTCCAAGAAAACCAGAAAGTCCCTAACACGATAAACCCAAGGCGAAATTCTCCAAGACACATATTAATCAAATTAACAAAGATCAAACACAAAGAACAAATGTTAAAAGCAGCAAGAGAAAAGCAATAAATAACACACAAGGGGATTCCCTTAAGGATAGCAGCTGATCTTTCAACAGAAAATCTTCAGGCCAGGAGTGAATGGCAATGCATACTTAAAGTGATGAAAGAAAGTAACCTATAGCCCAGATGACTATACCCAGCAAGGATCTCATTTAACTATGAAGGAGAAATCAAAAGTTTTACAGACAAGCAAAAGCTGAGAGAATTCAGCATCACCAAACCAGCTCTTCAGCAAATACTAAAGGATCTTCTCTAGACAGGAAACACACAAAGGGTATATAAACTCGAACCCAAAGCAATAAAGAAAATGGCAACGGGATCATACTTATCAATAATCACCTTAAATGTAAATGGGTTGAATGCCCCAACCAAAAGACAAAGGCTGGCTGAATGGATACAAAAACAAGACCCCGTATATGCTGTCTACAGGAGACCCACCTCAAAACGATGGACACATACAGACTGAAACTGAAGGGCTGGAAAAAGATATTCCATGCAAATAGAGACCAAAAGAAAGCAGGAGTAGCAATACTCATATCAGATAAAATAGACTTTAAAATAAAGGCTGTGAAAAGAGACAAAGAAGGAAACTACATAATGATCAAAGGATCAATCCAAGAAGAAGATTTAACAATTACAAGTAATTATGCACCCAACATAGGAGCACCACAATATGTAAGACAATTGCTAATAAGTATGAAAGGGGAAATTAACAACAATGCAATAATAGTGGGAGACTTTAATACCCCACTCACACCTATGGATAGATCAACTAAACAGAAAAGTAACAAGGAAACACAAATTTTAAATGATACAATAGACCACTTAGACCTGATAGATCTCTATAGGATATTTCATCCCCAAACTATGAATATCCCTTTTATCTCAAGTGCACACGGAACTTTTCTAGGATAGATCCTATCCTGGGCCATAAATCTAGCTTGATAAATTCAAAAATAGTTGAAATCATTCCAAGCATCTTTTCTGACCACAATGAAGTAAGATTAGATCTCAATTACAGGAGAAAAACTATTAAAAATGCCAACATATGGAGGCTGAACAACACGCTGCTGAATAATGAACAAATTATAGGAGAAATCAAAGTATGCATAGAAATGAATGAAAATGAAAATGCAACAACCCTAAACCTCTTGGACACTGTAAAAGCAGTGCCAAGGGGAAGGTTCATAACAATACAGGCACACCTCAAGAAATAAGAAAAAAGTCAACTAAATAACATAACTTTACATCTAAAGAATCTAGAAAAGGAAGAAATGAAGAATCCCAGTGTTAGTAAAAGGAAAGAAATCGTAAAAATTAAGGCAGAAATAAATGCAAAAGAAACAAAAGAGACCATAGCAAAAATCAACAAAGCCAAAAGCTGGTTCTTTGAGAGGGTAAATAAAATTGAAAAATCATTAGTCAGACTCATCAAGAAACAAAGGGAGAAAAACCAAATCAATAAAATTAGAAATGAAAATGGAGAGATCACAACAGAAAACACAGAAATGCAAAGGATCATAAGAGATTTCTATCAGCATTTATATGTCAATAAAATGGACAACTTCAAAGAAATGGACAAATTCTTAGAAAAGTTCAGTTCGGTTCAGTCGCTCAGTCGTGTCCGACTCTCTGCAACCTCATGAATCACAGCATGCCAGGCCTCCCTGTCCATCACCAAATCCCGGAGTTCACTCAAACTCATGTCCACAGAGTCGGTGATGCCATCCAGCCATCTCATTCTCTGTCGTCCCCTTCTCCTCCCGCCCCCAACCCTTCCCAGCATCAGAGTCTTTTCCAGTGAGTCAACTTGTCACATGAGGTGTCCAAAGTATTGCAGTTTCAGCTTTAGCATCAGTCCTTCCAGTGAACACCCAGGATTGATCTTAATAAAACTGAACCAGGAAGAAATAGAAAATCTTAACAGACCCATCAGAAGCACGGAAATAGAAGATGTAATCATAAATCTTCCAGCAAACAAAAGTCCAGGTCCAGACGGCTTCACAGCTGAATTCTACCAAAAACTTTGAGAACAGCTAACACTAATTCTACTCAAACTCTTCCAGAACATTTCTGAGGAAGGGAAACTGCCAAACTCATTCTATGAGGCCACCATCACCCTAATCCCAATACCTAGTAAAGATGCCACAAAAAAAGAAAACTACAGGCCAATATCACTGATGAACATAGATGCAAAAATCCTTAACAAAAGTCTAGCAATCAGAATCCAACAACACATTAAGAAGATCACACGTCATGACCAAGTGTGCTTTACCCCAGGAATGAAAGGATTCTTCAATATCCGCAAATCAATCAATGTAATATGCCGCATTAACAAACTGAAAAATAAAAATCTTATGATTATCTCAATAGATGCAGAGAAAGCCTTTGACAAAATTCAACATCCATTTATGATAAAAAGCCCTCCAGAAAGTGGGAATAGAAGGGACATACCTGAACATAATAAAAGCTATAATGACAAACCCACAACAAGCATTATCCTCAATGGTGAAAAAAAGCATTTCCCCTAAAGTCAGGAACAAGACAAGGGTGTCCACTCTCACCACGACTATGCAACATAGTTCTAGAAGTTTGGTCACAGCAATCAGAGCAGAAAAAGACATAAAAGGAAAACAAATTGGAAAATAATTAAAACTTTACTGTTTGCTGATGACATGATCCTCTACTCAGAAAACCCTAAAGAGTCTACCAGAAAACTACTAGAGCTAATCAATGAATACAGTAAAGTTGCAGGATATAAAATCAACACACAGAAATCCCTTGCATTCCTGTACACTAATAATGAGAAAATAGAAAGAGAAATTAAGGAAACTATTCCATTCACTGTTGCAATGAAAAGAGATACTTAGGAATATAT
The DNA here is from genome assembly GCF_049115385.1 of Moschus berezovskii. NCBI lineage: Eukaryota > Metazoa > Chordata > Mammalia > Artiodactyla > Moschidae > Moschus > Moschus berezovskii. Next base: position 54,659,570 of record NC_142489.1, read on the forward strand.
CTACCTAAAGAAACAAAAGACTTGTATATAGAAAACTATAAAACACTGGTGAAAGTAATCAAACAGGACACTGACAGATGGAGAAATATACCGTGTTCGTGGATTGGAAGAATAAATATTCTTTAAATGGGTATACGGCCCACAGTAATTTATACATTCAATGCAATCTCTATCAAGGTACCAACGATATTTTTCACAGAGCTAGAACAAATAATCTCACAATTTGTATGGAAATACAAGAAACCTCGAATAGCCAAAGCAAACTTGTGGAAAAATAATGGAACTGGGGGAAACATCCTGCCAGACTTCAGGCAATACTACAAAGCCACAGTCATCAGGACAGTATGATACTGGCATAAAGACAGAAACATAGATCAATGGAACAAAATAGAAAGCCCAGAGACAAAAGCAAGCACCTATGGACAACTTATCTTTGACAAAGGAGGCAAGAATATAAAACGAAGGAAAGACAGTCTCTTTAACATGTGGTGCTGGGAAAACTTGTCAGCCACTTGTAAACAAGAATGAAACTAGAACATTTCCGAACACTATACACAAAAATAAACTCAAAATGGATTAGAGAACTAAATGTAAGACCAGAAACTATAAAACTCCTAGAGGAGAACATAGGCAAAACACTCTCCGACATAAATCACAGCAGGATCCTCCAAGACCCACCTCCCAGAATATTGGAAATAAAAGCAAAAATAAACAAATGGGACCTGATTAAAATCAAAAGCTCTGCACAGCAAAGGAAACTATAAGCAAGGTGAAAAGACAGCCTTCAGAATGGGAGAAAATAATAGCAAATGGAAAACTGACAAATAATTAATCTCCAAAATATACAAGCAGCTCCTGCAGCTCAATTCCGGAAAAATAAATGACCCAATCAAAAAATGGGCCAAAGATCTAAACAGATATTTCTCCAAAGAAGACAAAAAGATGGCTAACAAACACATGAAAAAATGCTCAACATCCCTCATAATCAGAGAGATGCAAATCAAAACCACAATGAGATACCATTTCACACCAGTCAGAATGGCTGCTATCCAAAAGTCCACATGCAATAAATTCTGGAGAGGATGTGGAGAAAAAGGAACCCTCTTACACTGTTGGTGGGAATGCAAACTAGTACAGCCACTATGGAGAACAGTGTGGAGATTCCTCAAAAAACTGGAAATAGAACTGCCATATGATCCATCGATCACACTCCTGGGCATACACACCGAGGAAACGAGAATTGAAAGAGCCATATGTACTCCAATGTTCATTGCAACATTGTTTATAACAGCGAGGACATGGGAGCAACCTAGATTTCCATCTGCAGACGAATGGATAAGAAAGCTTTGGTAAATACACACAATGGAGTATTATTCATCCATCAAAAAGAATACATTTGAATCAGTTCTAATGAGGGACGAAATTGGAGCCAATTATACAGAGTGAAATAAGACAGAAAGAGTGACACCAATACAGTATACTAGCGCATACAAATGGAATTTAGAAAGATGGTAACCGTAACCCTGTAACGAGACAGCAAAAGAGACATAGGTGTATAGAACAGTCTTTGGGACTCTGTGGGAGAGGGTGAGGGTGGGATGAATTGGGAGAATGGCATTGAAGCATGTATATTATCATATGTGAAATGAATCTCCAGTCCAGGATTGACGCATGATACAGGATGCTTGGGGCTGGTTGTACGGGGGTGACCCGGAGGGAGGATGTGGGGAGGAGGGAGGTGGGAGGAGGTTCAAGAAAGGGAACACATGTACACCCGGGGCGGATTCATGTCAATGTATGGCAAAACCAACCAATATAATATTGCAAAGTAATTAGCCTCCAATAAAAATAATAAATAAAAATAACAAAATGTTCGAGTATTATAACAAATGAGAGCTGTCTCAAGGTGACATACATTAATTTTATCCACGAAAATGACAGAACGGTTAAGCTCTCAAACAATGTCTGTAGTCTCTTCCAGCTACACTTTTGCATTTATCCCCTTGTTTTTAGAGCAAGGAAAAGTCAACAAAAGTGAAGCAGTTTATCCAAAATCACAAATGTTATTTCCACGAAAAGCTATCAGTTACTGTGAATATTTATCTACTAATTGGAGAAAATCAGTTCAGTCTTGGTCTTCGTGAGTTCATGCTCTACCTTTGGGCAACAAAGTGGCTCATTTCAGAGTGCACCCTAAGTGCTGACTTAGCAACCTCTCACGCTGAGTATTCGCAAAATCTCAGTTCTCCTTTCCCTCATTATCTCCACGGGTAATCAGCAGTAGGCTGATCATTAACAAACTTTTGCTTGAGAACACGTTGATGCTGTTTCTAAAGTTCTTAAAATGGCATTTCAAGATAAAGTGCCAAATGTTTAAAGACAATTATATCTAAGCAGAGTCAAGAGGTCGCCTGATTCTACTGTCACTTGAAAACACTGACATAGGCATTAGCCAGTATGGGACCTTGTCTTCTTGACCTAAATAACGAAAGTAAACATCAGAATAAAGACAAAGCAAAAATTAGTTAATATAAAGCCAGTACATTACTAAATTTTTCACTAAGGACTAACATCAAAGTGACAGCCACTGCAGCCACGAAATTAAAAGGAGCCTGCTCCTTGACCTTTCAGATACGACATAAGTCAAATCCCTAATGATTATACAGTGGAAGTGAGAAACAGATTTAAGGGACTAGATCTGATAGAAAGAGAGCCTGATGAACTATGGACAGAGGTTTGTGACTTTGTACAGGAGACAGGGAGCAAGAGCATCCCCAAGAGAAAGAAATGCAAAAAGACAAAACGGCTGTCTGAGAAGGCCGTACAAATAGCTATGAAGAGAAGTGAAAAGCAAAGGAGTAAAGGAAAGATACACCGATTTGTATGCAGAGTTCCAAAGAATAGCAAGGAGAGGTAAGAAAGCCTTCCTCTGTGACCAGTGCAAAGCAAGAGAGGAAATTAGTAGAATGGGAAAGATTTCTTCAAGAAAATTTGAGTTACCAAGGGAACATTTCATGCAAAGATGGGCTCCAGGAAAGGCAGAAATGGTACGGAACTAACAGAAGCAAAAGATATTGAGAAGAAGTGGCCAGGATACACAGAACTGTACAAAAAAAAAAAAAAAGAAAAATCTGCCCGACCCAGATAATCACCATGGAGTGATCACTCACCTGGAGCCAGACATTCTGGCTTGTGAAGTCAAGTGGGCTTTAGGAAGCATCACTAAAACAAAGCTAGTGGAGGAGATGGAATTCCAGCTGAGCTATTTCAAATCGTCGATGACGATGAGGTGAAAGTGCTGCACTCAACATGCCAGCAAATTTGGAAAACTCAGCAGTGGCCACGGGACTGAAAAAGTCAGTTTTCAGTCCAATTCCAAAGAAAGGTAAGGCCAAGGAACGCTCAAACTAGTGCACTATTGTACTCATCTCAAAATTAACAATATTTTGTACTTCAATATAAAATATCATGCCGGAGGAGGGGGGGGTGGAGATTTGTGTATTTCTTTGCATTTAAACTTATATTCAAAGCAAAGTGTGGTAAACAAACACAACTCACTTATTCATGGCAGGCTAGCTGAAATACAGAGATGCATACTGATGCCTGAAGTTTATCACAAAATACACTATGGAATAAGATGGATTGATGGACGTATAGAGGGATGTACAAATGGATAGACACATGAGAAAGAAAGAATTGTAAAATGGTTACAGTAGAATTTAGATGGGACGTCTTTGTGTTTTAGCTAGAATACATATTTAACCTTGTTGAATGTTTGGAAATATTTATAATAAATCTTTGGGGAACATACAGAGAAAAGAACAATGAAAAGCAAACTGTACTTGAAGCATAATTTCAGCTTTCAAAATATTACCTGACAAAGTATGGGTAGGAGATCGGATAAAATACATGTCCCTCAGTCATGTCTGATTCTTTTGCAATCCAATAGTCTTAGCCCACCAGGCTCCTCTCTCCATGGAATACTTTAGGTAAGAACACCAGAGTGGGTTACCAATCCCTTCTCCAGGGGATCTTCTCAACCCAAGTATATATTACCACTGAGTCACCAAGCAAGCCCTAAAATATGAACTGTAGTGAAACTAAACATGTGTTTTATTTACATTTTCATACTCTGTGAGCTGACCAAGTTCTTTTCCCAATATCCTCAGACTACATTTTCCACAATACAAGTAGCATCACTTTCCCTCTGGCCCAAGGGAGACAAGCCTACTGCACAGCATCATCGTATCACATGTGATCCCCTCCTGGTGACCTTGACTTTGAGCTCTTTCTGGGTCTCCCAGATTTCTCCAATCACAGCTCTAGAGATGTGTCCCTGTTGACTTCACAGGGCTGACCAAGCCTATGTCTGACTCATCTGTTTGGAGGCCCAGGTGCAGCCCCACCCATTCTGTCTTTATCTTGGTGCATCATGGCACTACCCAACTCTACTTCATGTTTTCTTTATATATGTGCATGTAAGGGTAGTACATGTGGAAATAGCCCCCCTACCCTGCAACTCTTTCAACCTTCACCCTCTAGCTCCATGGAGTTTTTCAGTTGTTTAAATTTCTTAATTTACTGAACTTTGTTCAGAAGCTGAAAAGGCAAAATTTACACTTTGTAGTGAATTTCCTTCCTGGGTAAATAAATAAAATCATGGAATTATAAAATGACAAATGAGAAATATTTGGAAGCTCGCTGACAAAGGGCATATTTACCTAATTTATGCAGAGTCCAAAGTTAAAATAAGAAGAGATGAGAAACCCAATAGAAGACAAACATGAAGTATAATATAGGGTGAAGAAATGCAAACTACTGAGAAGAAAAATTATTAAAAAAAAACAGGAGGGAATGCTGAACCTAATTGGTAATAAAAGAGATGTAAGCCAAAACAATAATGGGATACGATTTCTCAGCATGCAAATTGCCAAAAATTCAATGAAAACATTCAATGACACCAAATTTTTTCTCCAAATTGCCGATGAGAGGGTGGAATGCTCATGCGTGGTTATGAAAGCATAAAGTGATGCAACTTTCTGAAAGACAATTTGACAGTATCTAGTAAACTCATAAATGCATGGAGTCACATAGCAACACCCTGTTTGGGATTCACATTGCAGAAATATTTCTGCAATTTCACAAAGATTATATATATATATAATGTTCATTGCAATATTTTTGCCCCATCATCCTAGAAAATTACTTTGGGCCCCTTCCCCACACTGCCCTTCCCACATGCAACCCCTGTACTCAGTTGTATAGATTAGTTTTGCCTCATCTAGAACTGCATATACACGGAGCCTACAGTAAGTACACGTGTAGTTGCTTTACAATGTTGTGCTACTTTCTGCTGTATAACAAAGTAAGCTGGTTGTGCATGTGTGTGTATATAAATATCTATATCTATACCCATTTTTTTAAATTTCTTTCCCATTTAGGTCACCACAGAGAACTGATGGTGATTGCAGCCATGAAATTAAGACTCTTACTCCTTGGAAGGAAAGTTATGACCAACCTAAACAGCATATTCTGCAATAGTTTGGCCACCTCATGCGACGAGTTGACTCACTGGAAAAGACTCTGATGCTGGGAAAGGTTGGGGGCGGGAGGAGAAGGGGACGACGGAGAATGAGATGGCTGGATGGCATCACCGACTCTGTGGACATGAGTTTGAGTGAACTCTGGGAGTTGGTGATGGACAGGGAGGCCTGGCGTGCTGTGATTCATGGGGTCGCGGAGAGTCGGACAAGACTGAGAGACTGAACTGAACTGAACAGAAACAGCATATTGAAAAGCACACATTACATTGTCAACAAAGGTCTGTCTAGTCAAGGCTATGATTTTTCCAGTAGTCATGTATAGATGTGAGAGTTGGCCTATAAACAAAGCTGAGCACAGAAGAATTGATGTTTTTGAAGTATGGTGTTCAAGAAAACTACTGGAATCCCTTGAACTGCAAGGCGATCCAACCAGTCCATCCTAAAGGAGATCAGTCTTGGGTGTTCATTGGAAGGACTGATGTTAAAGCTGAAACTCTGATACTATGGCAACCTGATGCGAAGACCTGACTCACTGGAAAAGACCCTGATGCTGGGAAAGTTTAAGTGCCAGAACAGAAGGGGATGGTAATAGACAGGGAAGCCTGCTGTGTTGCAGTTCATAGGGTCACAAAGAGTTGGACACAACTGAGAGACTGAACTGAATTGATTGTGTATAACTGAATTATTGGGCTGTAGGAGATCCAACCAGTCCATTCTAAAGGAAATCAATCCTGGGTGTTCATTGGAAGGACTGATACTAAAGCTGAAACTGCAATATTTTGGCCACCTCATGCGACGAGTTGACTCACTGGAAAAAACTCTGATGCTAGGAAAGGTTGGGGGCGGGGGGAGAAGGGGATGAGAGAGAATGAGATGGCTGGATGCCATCACCAACTCTGTGGACATGAGTTTGAGTGAACTCCGGGAGTTGGTGATGGACAGGTAGGCCGGCATGCTTTGATTCATGGGGTCGCAGAGAGTCGGACATGACTGAGCGACTGAACTGAACTGAACTAAAAGCAGAAATTAACACACGATTGTAAATCAACTATACTTCAACTAAAAAATAACATGACTGGGAAGGAAAAGTTTGGAATATTTCATTGTATTCAAATTATATATTTCAAAGAAAACTTCTGTAAACAAATGCAGCTCGCTACTTAATATTATGCTTGCTGAAATATGTACAGAGATGCATACAGATGTCTGAAATTTATCACAAAATAAACAAAGAAATAAGGTCAATTAATGGATGGATATAGGGATGGAAAGATGGACAGATGCATTACAAGGGAAGTACTGTAAAATGGTTACTGTAGAATCAAAGTGAGACGTCTTTGTCTACTAGCTAGGAAAAGAAATTAACTTTGTTGAATGTTTGGAAAATTTTATAATAAAATGTTTGGGATAGTACAAACCAAAGAACAATATAAAACACAATGCATATGCAGTCTAATTCCAATTTTAAAAATATGAGCTGAAACATGATGGGGAGGAAATGGGCTAGGATATGCACCATGGTAAAGGTAATCAAGATTTTTGCTTACTTTTTCATACTCTGTGCACTGACCAACTTCTTTCTGTGATATCCACAGACTATATTTTTCATAGTAAAAGTAGCATCACCTTCTCTCTTGCCCAGGCGAGACACGCCTATTGCACAGCATAATTTCCCGTTTGTACTCCTTGATTCGTGTCCGTGGCTTTGAACACCTGCTAGGGCTCCCAGAGTCCTATATTCACAGCTCTAGAGATGCGTCCCCGTTGGCTTCACAGGGCTGACCAAGCCTACAGCTGACTCATATATTTGGAGTACCAGGTACAGCCTCATCTATCCTGGTATTATCTTGGACCATCATGGCAGTACCCGGCTCCACTTCATTTTTTTCTCTTTACATATATAAATGATAAAGGAAAGAGCTTATTGAAGAGTACCTGTGGAAAGGCACACAGCTGAACTCAGAGAGTTGAACACCCCCGCCCCCGTCCTCCGCAAACTTTCCACCTATACCCTCTAGCTTCCTGTATATTTTCTGTTATTTAAATAGCTTTATTTAAGTATGTTTGTCCAGAAGTTAAGAAGGGAAAATTTATACTGTGTAGTAAAATTCTTGCATGGGTAAATAAACAATAAAGAAGGAATTATGAATGACATTTGGGAAATATTTGGAAGATAGATCGCAAAGGGCTAATTTACATAATTCATGCAAACTAAAATAAGTTAAAATAAGAAAAGATGATAAAAGTCAATAGAAGATAAACACAAAGTAAACAAAGAGAATGAATAAATGCAAATTACTCAGAAGAAAATAAAAACTACCAAAAAATAAAAAAGAGGAAATGTTGAACCTAACTAGTAATAAATAGAAACCAAAACCATAATGATACTAATTGCCAAAATTTCATGAAATAGTTGAATGATAACAAATTTTTCCTTCAAATTGAGGATGAAAGGTTGAAAATTGAGTACCCATGCATTTTTGTGAAAACATAAAGTGATGCAACTTTCTGAAGGACAATTTGAGAGTGTCTAGAAGGCAATGGCAAGCCACTCCAGTACTCTTGCCTAGAAAATCCCATGGACGGAGGAGCCCAGTAGGCTGCAGTCCATGGGGTAGGTACGAGTCAGAAATGACTGAGCGACTTCACTTTCACACATTGGAGAAGGAAATGGCAACCCACTCCAGTGTTCTTGCTTGGAGAATCCCAGGGACTGGGGAGCCTGGTGGGCTGCCGTTTATGGGGTCACACAGAGTCGGACATGACTGAAGTGACTTAGCAGCAGTAAATTTCTAAATACATGGAACAACTGAGCAAGACCTTATTTACATTTTTTAAACTATTTCTTTAATTTCATCAGAATTATATATATGATGTTCACTGCAATATTTATTTCCCTATCATCCCCATAAACTCTTTTGGCACCGTCTGCACACTGACCTTTACCCATGCAACCCCTTTTCTCAGTTCTATCAGTATACATTAGTTTCGCCTCATCTAGATCTTTCTCTAAATGGAACCCACATAATGAACATACGTAGTTGATGTGCGATGTTGTGTTACTTCCTGATGTACAACAAACTAAATCATCCATGCGTATGTGTATATGTGTGGGGAGGATATGTTCCATTCTTTTTGGATATCTTTCCCATTTAGGTCACCATAGAGCATTGAAGACAGTTACCTTTGCTTCAGAGATGGTTTTCATTCGTTATCAAGGCATTATTCTCAAAACCATCCAAACAGCCTTTGTAGCCCAGTGTCCAAAAAATAAATAAATAAAAATAAATCTCAATCAAAAAGGGGCAGATCTTAATAGACATTTCACCAAAGACATACAGATGATGAAAAAGCAGAAGAGGTTCAGCATCACTAATTATTAGAGAAATGCAAATCAAAATTACAATGAGATATTATTTCACACCAGTCCAAATAGCCACCATCAAAATTTCTACAAAAAATATTCATAGAGAGGGTGGAGAAAAGGGAACCCACTTGTACTGTCGGTGGACATATAAAATGAAACACCCACTATGATGAACAGTATGGCAGATCCTTAAAAACTAAAAATACAATCACCATATGATCTATTCCTGGGCATTTTCCTGGAGAAAACCTTTAATTTAAAAAAGATACATACACCCCAATGTTCATTGCGGCAATATTTATATAGCCAAGACATGCAAGATTTTTTAATAATAGTGAAAATGGAAAACAACAAAAACAAACAAACAAACAAAAAAAAAAAAACCTTGAAGCAAACAGTCTTTAAAAAGGGGGGCCAGATTACTAGATATTTGTAACGAAACAGGCTTAAAGATACGTAAACAAAGCAAGAATCACGAATCGGAAACAAGTTCTATGTTACCATTGAAATAGCAGAAAATATGATGTTATATTAAAAGAACTAGTACAGCCTCATCATTTTTTATCTCTCCATCTCAGGAACTCGAATCTGAGCCAATGATCGGGTGAGATCATGGAAGATTTTTTACTTTCTTTTATATTTTTCTGGAAACCTTACATTCTCTGTTATGAGCATGTACTAATTATTAATAAAATTAAACTGCATCTTTTTCTACATGTAAAAATACATCTGGATTTTATATATTATATTCATAAGCATTCTTCTATTTCTTCTTGAGAGGGCAGCATAAACACAATAAATATTTCTTCACATCCATGTAAACCCTTGAGAATCCTTGGACTTGCAAGGCTATTAAACCAGTCAATCCTAAAGGAAATCAGCCTGAATATTCATACGGACCAACGTTGAAGCTGAAGCCTCAATGTTTTGGCCGCCTGATGTGAAGAATTGACTCATTGGAAAAGTCCCTGATGGTGGAAAAATTGAAGGTGGAAGGAGAAGGGGATGACAGAGAATGAGATGGTTGGATGGCATCACTGACTCGATGGAGACGAGGTTGAGCAGGCTCCAAGTGTTGGTGATGGACAGGGAAGTCTGGCGTGCTGAAGTCCATGGGGTCGCAAAGACTCAGACACGACTGAGTGACGGAACTGAACTGACATATACATATAAAATCCTAATACAGGCTCAAAATGGAAGTACTATGCCAAGAGTGGTGTACTACATAATATATATGTTTTCATAATCTATATGTGAAAATAACCACAGATGAAGACCTCTATGTATGGTTAAGATGATTCAAGAATCTGCACAGGTACAACAATAAGGCCAGTAAATATTTATTCATACCCACATATACTCTGGAGAATCCATTGGACTGCAAGGAATTCAAACTAGTTAATCCTAAACAAACCAGTCCTGAATACTGAATACTCCATGTCCAATGGCAGAGAAGCAACAGCCAGAAAGAGGGAGGGGCAAAATCATATTTAGAATCAAACTCCATACCCAGCAGAGACTTTCAGAGGTCTCAAACAAACCTTGTGTGCACTGGGACCCAGAGACCTCACAAAAACAAGACAGGACTGTGTATGAATGTCTCCTGTGGAGGTATGGGTCAGCAGTGTACTGATGCAGGGTAGGGACTCTGGATGCAACAGACCTGGGTGTGGCATAAGCCTTCTTGGAGGAGGTCGGCATTAACCCTACCATAGAGCCACCAGAACTTACACGGGGCTGGGAAACAGACACTTAGAGAGTACAAACAGAACCTTGTGTTCACCAGGACTCAGGAGAAAGGAGCAATGGCCCCACAAGAGACTGACCTAAGCTTGCCAATAAGTGTCCAGGAATCTCCGGTGGAGGCATGGGTCAGCGGAGGCCTACTGCAGGGTTGTGGGCACTTACTGTAGTAGTGCATGTATGGGGCCTTTTGAAGGAGGTCCCCATTATCTTCATTACCTCTGCCACAATTCGGCCTCAGGTCAAATAACAGGGAGGGAACACAGTCCCGCCCATCAACAGAACATTTTATTAAAGATTTACTGAGCATAGCCCTGTCCATTAGAACAAGACCCAACTTCCGCCTCAGTCAGTCTCTCCCATCAGCAAGCTTCCATAAACCTCTTATCTTTCTCCATCAGAGTACAGACAGACTGAAAACTGCAATCACAGAAAACTAACCAATCTGATCACAAGAACCACAGCCTTGTTTAATTCAATGAAACTGATCCATACTATACAGGGCCACCCAAGACAGGCTGGTCATGGTGGAGAGTTCTGACAAATTGTGACACACTGAATAAGGGAATGACAAATCACTTCGGTATTATTGCCTTGAGAACCCCGTGAACAGGATGAAAGGGAAAAAGATAGGGCACTGAATGATGAACTCTCCAGGTTGGTAAGTGCCCAATATGCTACTGGAGATCAGTGGAGAAATCACTCCAGAAAGAACGAAGAGACAGAGGCAAAGCAAAAACAACACCCATTTGTGATGTGATTGGTGATGGAAGCAAAATCTGATGTGATAAAGAGCAATACTGCATAGAAACCTGGGATGGTAGGTTTCTTAACATTTGTTAAGGCAAATTGGAAGTGGTCAAACCAGAGATGGCAAGAGTGAACATCAACATTTCAAGAATCAGAGAACTCAAATGGACTGGAATGAGTGAATTTAACTCAGAAAACCATTTTATCTACTACTCTGGGCAAGAATCCCATAAAAGAAATGGAGTAGTCATCATAGTCAGAAAAAAAGTTTGAAATGTAGTCCTTGAATGCCATCACACAAACAACAGAATGATCTCTCTTAGCTTCCAAGTTCAGTTCACTTCAGTTACTCAGTTGTGTTTGACTCTTGGCAACCCCGTGAACTGAAGAACGCCAGGTCTCCTTGTCCATCACCAGCTCCTGAAGTTTACATAGACTCATGGACATTGAGTCTGTGATGCCATCTAACTATCTCATCCTAAGTTGTCCCCTTCTCTTTCTGCCTTCAATCTTTCTCAACATGAGTTCCTGTTCAAATGAGTCAGCTCTTTGCATCAGGTGGGAAAAATACTGGAATTTCAGCTTCTACATCACTCCTTCCAAAGAACACCCAGGACGGATTTCCCTTAGGATGGACTGGTTGGATCTCCTTGCAGTCCAGGGACTCTCAAGAGTCTTTCCCAACACAACAGTTCAAAAGCATCAATTCTTTTGCACTCAGCGTCCTTTATAGTCCACCTCTCACATACATACATGACCACTGGAAAAACCATAGCCTTGGCGAGGTGGACCTTTGTTGGCAAAGTAATATCTCTCCTTTGTAATATGCTATCTAGGTTGGTCATAACTTTCCTTCTAAGGAGTAAGCGTCTTTAAATTTCATGGCAGCAATCACCATCTGCAGTGATTTGGACCCCCCCCCCAAAAAAAAATAACGTCAGCCACTGTTTCCACTGTTTCCCCATCTATTTGCCATGAAGTGATGGGACCAGACGCAATGATCTCAGTTTTCTGAATGTTGAGCTTTAAGCCAACTTTTTGCTCTCCTCTTTCACTTTCATCAAAGGCTTCTTAGTTCTTCACTTTCTGCCATAAAGTGGTGTCACCTGCATATCTGAGGTTATTGATATTTCTCCTGGCAATCTTGATTCCAGCCTGTACTTAATCCAGCCCAGTGTTTCTCATGATGTACTCTGCATATAAGTTAAATAAGCAGGGTGACAATATACAGTGTTGATATACTCCTTTTCCTATTTAGAAAAGTCTGTTTTTTCCAGTCTGTTGTTCCAAGGCCATTTCGAACTGTTTCTTCCTGACCTGCGCATCAGTTTCTCAAGAGGCAGGTCAGGTGGTCTGGCGTCCCCATCTCTTTCACAATTTCCACAGTTTACTGTGATCCAAACAGTCAAAGGGTTTGATATAGTCAATAAAGCATAAATGCATATTTTTCTGGAAGTCTCTTGCTTTTTCCATGATCCAGCAGATGTTGGCAATTTGATCTCTGCTTCCTCTGTCTTTTCTAAAACCTGCTTGAACATCTGGAAGTTCAAGGTTCACGTATTGCTGAAGCCTGACTTGGAGAATTTTGAGCATTACTTTACTAGTGTGTGAGATGAGTACAATTGTTCGGTAGTTTGAGTATTCTTTGGCATTGCCTTTCTTTGGGATTGGAATGAAAGCTGACCTTTTCTAGTCTTTAGACCACTCCTGAGTTTTCCAAATTTTCTGAAATATTGAGTGCAATATTTTCGCAGAATCATCTTTTACGATTTGAAATAGCCTAACTGGTATTCCAATACCTCCACTAACTTTGTTAGTAGTGATACTTCCTAAGGCCCGCTTGATTTCACATTCCAGGATGTCTGCTTCTAGGTGAATGATCACACCATCATGATTATTGTTTTTTTCATGAAGATCTTTTCTGTATAGTTCTTCTGTGTTCTTGCCACCTCTTCTTAATATCTTCTGATTCTTTAGGTCCATACCATTTCTGTCGTTTATTGAGCCCATCTTTGCAAGAAATGTTCCCTTGGTATCTCTAATTTTCTTGATGCACCATTTAGTATCAAAACAATCCAAGTCTATGCCCCAACCAGTAATGCTGAAGAAGCTGAATCTGAACAGGTCTGTGAAGACCTACAAGACCTTCTAGAACTAACACTCCCAAAAAGATGTCCTTTTCATTATATGGGACTAGAATGCAAAAGTAAGTCAAGAAACACCTGGAGTAATAGGCAAATTTGACCTTGTAGCACACAATGAAGTAACACAAAGCTAACCTAATTTTGCCAGAACACACTGGTCATGGAAAACACATTTTTCCAACAACACAAGAGGAAAATATACACATGGACATCACCAGATGATCAATACTGAAGTCAAGTTGATTATATTCTTCGTAGACAAACATGGAGAAGCTCTATACAGTCAGTAAAAGTATTGGGAGCTGATGTGGTTGAGATCATGAAATCCTCATTGTCAAATGCAGGCTTAAATTGAAGAAAGCAGGGAAATCCAATAGATCATTCAGGTATGACCTAAATCACATTGCTTATGATTATACAGTGTAAGTGACAAATAGAGTGAAAGAGCAGAGTGAAAATGTTGGCTTGAAGCTCAACATTCAGAAAACGAAGATCATGGCGTCTGGTTCCATCACTTCATGGGAAATAGATGGAGATACAGTGGAAACGGTGTCAGTCTTTATTTTTTTGGCTCCAAAATTACTGCGGATGCTGATTCCAGCCAGGAAATTAGCAGACGCTTACTCCTTGGAAGGAAAGCTATGACCAACCTAGATAACATATTAAAAAGCAGAGACATTACTTTGCCAACCAAGGTCCGTCTAGTCAAGGCTACGGTTTTTCCCGTGGTCATGTATGGATGTGAAAGTCGGACTGTGAAGAAAGCTGAGCGCCAAAGAATTGATGCTTTTGAAGTGTGGTGCTGGAGAAGACTCTTGAAAGTCCCTTGGACTGCAAGGAGATCCAACCAGTCCATTCTAAAGGAGATCGATCCTGGGTGTTCATTGGAAGGACTGATGCTGAAGATGAAACTGCACTACTTTGGCCACCTCATGCGACGAGTTGACTCACTGGAAAAGAGTATGATGCTAGGAGGGATTGGGGATGGGAGGAGAAGGGGACGACAGAGAATGTGATGGCTTGATGGCATCACCGACTCGATGGACATGAGTTTGAGTGAACTACGGGAGTTGGTGACGGACAGGGAGGCCTGGCGTGCTGTGATTCATGGGGTCGCAAAGAGTCGGACACGACTGAGAGACTGAACTGACTGACTGACTGACTCTGTCTCTTTTACTCTCATTTACAATCAGGACTGGGATAGGCACAGAGGCTGCTGTTACCATAACAACAAGAGGAGGGAAGGAAGAAATGCTGATGCCTTGTGGACATTTTCCCTAACAACAACCTTAAAATGCTTGCTGATGGACATGTTATTTACAAGGGTTCTGAGCTCTAACCAATATCCACACGTAACAAACTGCCAGCGTTCAAATGGTGGGGGGGGGGGGGAAGTAAAGTAAACACAGAGGAAGCTAACAGGAAGAGGATACAAACAGGTAAACTCAATTATGTGTTTCTTTTGATAAAGCACAAGACAATTTGCACACGGGGTGAATTCTTAAAGATACAGACATCTAAGCTATAAGGACATGATCACCTCTGCCTGAGCACTGAAAAAGGCCACTGTCAAATTCTGGACATGGTATCAATGGTAGAGTAGAATTAATTCAGTGGATGCTTTAGGATAATGGTGGGATGAACCTGATAAGAGTCACCGTGAGCATGACTAGAAAAGAGCACTCCCATGAGAGATAAAAGAGATGTAGAGACAGTATGATAAATCAGGTCCTCTCCTATAACATTTCAGAAATGAACAGATTTAAAACACCACACATCCCAAACCAGGTCCTGGGGCACAGAACATTAAGGTGATGAGAATAAAGATTGCCTACATGGACAGAGGAAAGGATAAAGAAATGTGATATTGGTCTAGAGTGAATGTTGAATCAAGGATTGAAATGTGAAAGTAGGCCATCTTCAAAGATAGATATAAATCCAGAGATCAACACACTGCGTGAAGGAGGCTTGATTCAAAAATCATCATGGGATGTAATGAAGAGGTGGGATACGAATATCCACAGCAGTGAGCACCCACACAAATGTGACATGGATATCCAAACTGTCAAGAAATGTATGGATAGCAGAGGACCCTGATGGATGGAAGGGATACATCTAGAACTTGACATTAATTTCCCCCACAAATACATATAAAATACGGAAACCACAAAAACCTACCTCAGCAAGAGTGGTAGATGAAACATGTTCTAATAATATATAGGTGAAAGTAAACACACCTGAATATATGTAGTAATCTCAGTGTCACTGAACAGGAATCTATACACGTAAAACCAACTCACCCTTGTCTTCTACTTAAAAAGGTTAGGAACATTTACTTCAAAACTCCAAGAGTGAGGAGACACGAGGTTTGGTGGCATCGTTTGGCTCGTTCTACTCTAATGTACCACCAGGTCTGACAAAAAGTCTCAGACTGCGGAGACCATCCTAAAAGAGGAGGGAATAATAAAACCTATCAGCATGGAGAGTTTTCTCTGTAACAACAACCTTAAAACCATCACTGATGGACGTCAGATATTCACAAGTCCATTGGACTTAATATGACACCTACCCTGGAACATGACAGGGGTCACTCATGCATAGAAAAAGAGAAAAAGAAAATCTAGAATGCTCTTCGGAGAAGGCAATGGCAAGCCACTCCAGGACTCTTGCCTAGAAAATCCCATGGATGGAGGAGCCTGGTAGGCTGAAGTCCGTGGGGTCGCTAAGGGTCGGACACGACTGAGCGACTTCACTTTTCACTTTCACACATTGGAGAAGGAAATGGCAACCCACTCCAGTGTTCTTGCCTGGAGAATCCCAGGGACGGGGGAGCCTGGTGGGCTTCCGTCTGTGGGGTCACACAGAGTCGGACACGACTGAAGTGACTTAGCAGCAGCAGCAGCAGAATGCTCTTAGGAAGAAAATATTAACAGTTCAATACGGTTCAAAGTGCTTTTAAAAATAGAAAAGAAAACAGAATCACTGAATATTCCCAAGGATTCTGGGCTTTAAAAGTTATCTATCTTTCAAAAATTGCTCATGGGATCCTGTGAATAAAAACTGTCCAGTAGCACACAGTATCTGGAAGAAAATATCAACAGTTAAATACAATTCTCAGTGTTTCTTTAAAAGCACATGAAATATAGTTTATTATGTGAATTACTGTGAAATTTTTGGCGTCCATTTCTTTGTGATCCAGGAGACCATAATCCACCAGGTTCCTCTGTCAATGGAATTTTCCAGGCGACATTTATGGAGTTAGTTGCCATTTCCTCCTAAAGGGGATCTTCCCAAAGCACAACTCTTTTGGCTTCTGCCTATGCATGAAGATTCTTTATGACTGTGCCACTTGGGAATCCCAGTGTATCATTAGAGGTACACAGATTATACTAATGAGGTATCACCTCTAAGTAGGGAAAAAAAATGTTAAATATTGTACATGGAAGACATAGTGGAGTAATATTTTTAAAGTGAACTCTTTGTATGGAAATGAAATAAAACCTCAAATAGCCAAAGCAAACTTGAGGAAGAACAATGGAACTGGGGGAATTAACCTGCCAGACTTCAGGGTCTACTAAAAGCCACAGTCATCAAGACAGTATGGTACTGGCATAAAGACAGAAACATAGATCAATGGAACAAAGTAGAAAGCCCAGAGATAAACCCACACACCTATGGACACCTTATCTTTGACAAAGGAGGCAAGAATATAAAATGGAGAAAAGACAGTCTCTTTAACATCTGGTGCTGGGAAAACTTGTCAGCCACTTGTAAACAAGAATGAAACTAGAACACTTCTTAACACCATACACAAAAATAAACTCAAATGGATTAGAGAGCTAAATGTAAGACCAGAAACTATAAAACTCCTAGAGGAGAACATAGGAAAAACACTCTCCGACATAAATCACAGCAGGATCCTCCAAGACCCACCTCTCAGAATATTGGAAATAAAAGCAAAAATAAATGGGACCTAATTAAAATCAAAAGCTTCTGCACAGCAAAGGAAACTATAAGCAAGGTGAAAAGACAGCCTTCAGAATGAGAGAAAGTAATAGCAAATGAAGCAACTGACAAAGGATTAACCTCAAAAATATATAAGCAACACCTGCAGCTCAATTCCAGAGAAATAAACGACCCAATCAAAAAATGGGCCAAAGAACTAGACAGACATTTCTCCAAAGAAGACCTACAGATAGCTAACAAACACATCAAAGGAAGCTCAACATCATTCATTATCAGAGAAATACAAATCAAAACCATAATGAGATACCATTTCACACCAGTCAGAAGGGCTGCTATCCAAACGTCTACATGCAATAAATGCTGGAGAGGGTGTGGAGAAAAGGGAATCCTCTTACACTGTTGGTAGGAATGCAAACTAGTAGAGCCATTATGGAGAACAGTGTGGAGATTCCTTTAAAAACTGGAAATAGAACTGCCTTATGATCCAGCAATCGCACTCCTGGGCATGCACACCGAGGAAACCAGAATTGAAAAAGACACATGTACTCCAATGTTTATTGAAGCACTGTTTATAATAGCGAGGACATGGAAGCAACCTAGATGTCCATCTGCAGACGAATGGATAAGAAAGCTTTGGTACATATACACAATGGAGTATTACTCAGCCATTAGAAAGAATACATTTGAATCAGTTCTAATGAGGTGGAAGAACCTGGAGCCTATTATACAGAGTGAAGGAAGCAAGAAACGAATACACCAATACGGTATACTAATGTATATATATGGAATTTAGAAAGATGGTAACGATAACCCTGTATACGAGACAGCAAAAGAAACGCAGGTGTATAGATCAATCTTTGGGGCTCTGTGGGAGAGGGCGAGGGTGGCATGATTTAGGAGAATGTCATTGATATATGTATATTATCATTTGTGAAATGAATCACCAATCCAGGTTCGACGCATGATACAGGATGCTGGGGGCTGGTGCATGGGGATGACCCAGAGGTTGGATAAGGGGAGAAGGGAGGTGGGAGGGGGGTTCAAGAAGGGGAACACATGTACACCCGGGGCGGATTCATGTCAATGTATGTCAAAACCAACCAATATAATATTGTAAATTAATTAGCCTCCAATGAAAAATAAATAAATAACCTATCTGGTATGGGGCACTTTCTTACGGTTACCCTAGCAAAACAATACATTTATTCAATTTCAAATGAGGCCTCTGTTTCTTGCCTAGGTTCTCAGGGAAATGAAACAGGTAAAGAACTCTTACTCATAAACTAATAATCCTCACATATTCCTAATTCTCCCTAAGAGCTTTCACTCTATTTTAGAGACTGAACTGGTCTAGAACTTATTGCTGATTCATGGGCAGATTTGACCTAGGCAATATTAGAATGAGAATAATTTGCAAGAAGTTGTAGAATAAAATAAGCATATCTGGAAGGCATCCCAATCTGGTAAAAGCAAAAACTTCCTCTCCTTTTATCCTTACAATAGATCTCTTTTTAAAGCCCTAGGAGACAAAGGGTAGTTACCAAGACATTGCTGCCTATTTCTGTGGTAATATCACAAAGTTGTGATGTCATGGCAACCATGCCTCCCTCAACCTCCTGTAGCCAAGATACTAGGCTGCAAAACCCATGGGACAGCCTGGAGGATCACACACCCTTCCAAACTATTGGAACCACCTGTGCTTTTCCTATGGAGAGTTTTCTAGGCATGTTGTGTCATCTTCTCCAAGACAGAATTTGTAGTCTATGACCACAACTCTTATCATCAGTCCTCTGGATTCCTGAGATCCCCAAGAGACCACCATTCCAGCTTGAAAACTACAAGTCTGAAAAAAATAAAAACTACTAGGAATACAATCCAGTCCAAACTGAAGAGCTTCAACCCATAGAGATGTGCATGGTTCTCAACCCCACAAGGGCCCTGATTACCGGGAACCAGCGAGGGAAATCCTACCCTTGGCAAAGGTCAATTGGGGAAGAGGCCTGACGGGTAAAGGCTAATCAGGACTCGAGGAACCCCCTGGACTTACCCGAGAATCTACCCCAAAGAAAATCGGAGTCTGACTGCCTTACTATCTTACGTCTCTTACAAAGTCCTCTAATACTTACGGGGGCTTCCCCCCAACCACCTTTCCCTGAAAACATTAATTCAGAGCTGTAGTTAAAAAGTTCTCCTCAGCTTAATAGGAGTGTTCCAATCCAAGCCCCTCTAATAGCTTTCTAACTTGCCTGACAAGTTCGTCCGGGCTCTTACAACTATGAATGTGACTGTTTACAGCCTCCCAGCCATGCAAGGACAGAAAGCCTAATATTCTAAAATACAGTAATCTGTTGAAGAATTTAAAATCATTAGAATAGTACTAAAAAAGATTTCATTGTTGAATCAATGCTTGCTGAAAAGTTTCCATATTTTCTATTGTATCCTTGGAAATATATTAATCACATATAGAGAAAATAAGTAGTATCCTTTGCTTTAACCACCTCAGATCTTAAGTTAATTAATTCCTTTCTTGTAGCTCACTACACCCTTGCCTTACAGGAATGTAACCTTGTCATGTGTCTTTGGAGAATAGCGCCTGACTTTAGGAAAATCACCTTGAAAGAATATAAGCCTTTTCCTAGCTAACTAACCTTTGTTAGGAGAGAGGGCCATAAACTGTTAGCAGGCCTCCTGGCCAGAAGATGATGTAAGCCACCTAAAACTTTTGTATATCATGAGACATACCAAAGTAAGCCCTGATCCTGATAAGGATCAAGATTGCTGACCCTGCGTGATTCTGGAGTGACTCTATTCCTCCCTTTCTCTATTTTTTATGTGCACAACTTAGGGTATAAAAGAAGCACTGGAAAATAAAATTTTGGGCTTTGCTCACTGAAGCTTGGTTTCCCCACGTCGTTGTTTTCTCTTTTTCCATCCTTTTCTCTATTCTCTTTTTTCTGGTTGAGATCCTTGGATCGCTGTGCCCTCTGCGTTTACTTATCTGCCTGGGCTTCTAAGACCCACTCGAGGGGATGCCCTGGTAGAGTGCCTCCAGTGATTCGAGAGGGCGCCTGCGGTCTACGTAAACAGAGCAAACCCCATGCTGGGGTTTTATTGGTTTCCTGCATAAACCAAGGAATTATCAGCCTCTGTCTCTCTCTCTCTCTCTCTCTCGCTGACGCCAACACCGTTCATCCCGAGGATACCCTGGGTCCTTATCAAACAGGTTTCCGATGACTGATGAACAGCAAAACCACAATTCCAGGCAATCTCACAGTTAACACTTGCTGCCGTGCCAGGAACATATAACAAGTACAGATAGAATGCAGAATTTAAGTTTTCTACCAACTAGAGAGATTGTGCCAAAAAGACCCTTCAACCTTCCATTTTTGCCAAGTGTAAAGGATAGACTATACTGCAGCACATCAGGTGAAAATCACACTCAACTGAGAATATTTAGAGTTAACATTAACTGGCAAGAGGAGATGTTGGTCGGATGTTCACGCAACTTGAAGTAATATAAAAGTCTTTTGTGTCAGTTTCAGAGAGAAATTTTTCCACTGCCAGATGACCCAGGAGACAGGATTCAAATCACTAACAATCAAATCAGACACAATTCAGGGCCACATCCCTCTATGGAACTTAATCAAGAAGTTCCAGTGCAGACCTGTCTGCAGCCTTTAATTGCCATTCCTCAAATGATTTCATTCAATCACCAGACAGTTCAAAATATGGACAATGGGCTAGTGGAAGATGTTGAAGACTATAAGAACAGGGACAGAGAATGGTACAGATTGGTGATAAGATGGAGGAAGATGGAGAGGAGAATGAAGGGAAGATTTCAGAGCTAGGATCTGGGTTTTTGAGGTAGTGGGAGCTGCTCCTGATCTGGTTACTGGCTTTGGGTACATATTTCAAATTTTAAAAACCAACGTTTCCTCTGGCCTAAGGAACTTTTGCAATATTTATGCCTCAAAATGCTAGACTAGACCAACAGTAGTCATACAGTTTATAAATTCAGGAAATATTATTTTGGGGAGGGGGAGTGACTTGTGGGAGACTTGCTGTATCAGACTTGTTTGAACACATAGCCTACTTAATCAAGCTGGAGTCAGGATTCAGCTATATATAGACAATTATCTTCTGCATATTTCAATTATGAGATCATATAACAGCATATCTGGGATTTCATTTTTTCTCTTTGAATATTTTTCTACTTGTACAACAGGAACATAGCACTATCTTGGAAATCATATTATTGTATTTGGACTTTTCTGTCACCTTTCCAACTGTTCCAATTGTGCTTAATGACTTCCAGTCACTAAATATGGCCCACTTTATACTAACTCACGCCAGAGGCTGTCAAGAATATGTAAAATGCAAATGTACAGACAAACTAACCTTCTGAGGAGTTTTTGAAATAAAGAAATACCATAGGAAAATAAACCATGAATTGGTTGATTGACATATTAGCGTCAGGAAAATCTGATGAAAATTCAGCAAACCTTGTAAATAGTTTATTTATAATTATCAATAAGTCCCTATTTCTCCTAGGTAGTTCTCATTAAGTCTCTCTCCTCCTTATATACACACTGCCTTCAGTTGATGATCCTGTTTGATCTCAAATGTAAACCACATTTTTCAACTTCTTCCTTAGACTTCAGACAGGAATACTGATGATCTCATTGGCCATCCTCTTTGTTTTACTGTAAAAATCAGAAGTCTAGCCCGTTTCTACCGACACCTTCAAATATATCCCTGTAGAGGCCATCCTTTCATGTTCCTAACATTCTCTCCTTTTTCCCCTGAGGATCCAGATAACTCATTCAATACTTGTGTGTTTCTCATAGAGTCCATTGTGACCACTCTCATGATCTCTTATCAATCTTACAAACTATGAAATAGGCAAATAGGTTAAGTGTTGGGGAAACTTCATTAATACCTGAGAACTTTTTCATAAAAAGGACATGCATCCTTGCTGAAACATTCTGGGGAACAGACTACTAGATTGGTGAGAATGAATACAAATGAGATTCATATCCTTACTGTGGAAAGTATTGTGGAATAAAGTGAAATCTATTAGCTCTTTCACTTGTGATTTAAAAATGCATGACAGCATGGCGTGGAAAAGACAGGAGGCAGAGCCATGTACCTTTGGGAGACAAGTTTGTGCTTCTCTGATTCTATGACAGACATGTTCAAGTCATAAAGAAGACTGTACCTACTTTATGGTAGGAAGTAGATAGGAAGTCGGTAGGAAGTATTTGGGCCTCAATGCTAAAATTTTCTCACTTCAGAGCAAACCATTTTACTCTTTCCTTCTCTGCTGCTGCTGCTGCTAAATTGCTTCAGTGGTGTCCGACTCTGTGCGACCCCACCAGGCTCCTCTGTCCCCGGGATTCTCCAGGCAAGAATACTGGAGTGGGTTGCCATTTCCTTCTCCAATGCTTGCAAGCATGCTAAATTTCTTCAGTCATGTCTGACTCTGTGCAACCCTATGGACAGCAGCCCACTAGGCTCCTCGGTCCAAAGGATTCTCTAGGCAAGAATACTGGAGTGGGCTGCCAATTCCTTCTCCACTTTCCTTCTCTAGACAAGGGAAAAGTTAAGTTAGAGCTTATTATTCACAAATAGAGAGAGAAATATTCCGATGGATCAGGCTTCTTGAGCCAAGACAAGGCTTATTTCAGATGACAGGAAGCAAGTTCCAAAATGTGAATGGAGGAAAGAAAGCACAACACTCACCTCATAGGAAAACAATTTTTACATTTTGTAAAGAAAAGAAACATCCAATAGTCTGTATAAAAAAAAAAAAAAGCACAAAAAAATTAGATAAAGGCCTAACCCTTCGGTATGAACCAGATGAAGTCCTACCAGAAAAGAAAGAGCATTTTTGTATCTGACATTAAGTTCGATGCCTGCTCAGTTGTGTCTGATTTTTTGTAACACCACGGGGTGTAGTTGACCAGGCTCCTCTCTCCTTGGGATTTTCCATGCAGAAAAACATGTGCAGCTTTTCATTTCTAACTATATTTCACTAAGTTAGATTTGTAAAGCTGAATGATAATATTATGTGTGTATTTTTTTTGCATCTTTTTCAAGACAAAGCAAACCATATAAGCTCTTTGCTCCAGAGAGTCTTTATGAAATTAAAAATTTGTACTTGTGAATGAGTCACATTGATAATATTATGGACTGGGATGAGTCAAGGCAAATAAGTGACAAATTAAATTGAAATATTAACTTCTAGAAATCTGGCCTACCTTACATTCAGTGAGAGCAATTGTGTTTCTAAACCATATAACAACAGAAGAGCCAATCTTTTTTTTTTTTTCATCATTCAATATCTAGGGCAGGAGAAATAGGTAGATAGATGGAGTAGAGTACACAGAAGAGGAGCATAAATCTCTGTGTCAGACACAGTCAATTTTCTACATTTTCACTTTCTTTCCTTCTAGACATCATCTTCTCAGTTCAGTTCAGTTCAGTCGCTCAGTCACGTCCGACTCTTTGTGACCCCATATCTTCCTAATAAGTGTAATGATGCTGCAGATCTTGTGATGTCTTGGTGTTGGCAGTAAAACAGGTCCAAGGCCTGGGGCAGTGATTTTCCCTCAGGGACCCAGGAATAAGTCAATAGGTCCTGTGCTTATGTTCTCTGTAAGAGGATCTAGGGATCAGGTTTTGGCAACACCCAAATAGACATAGAACACATAGGCATGCACTACCAGTTGCAGATTAGGTATTTGTTACCATTTGTGCCTCCTGGACATGGTTTGCAACAAACTCAATAACTACCACACATAGTTGTAAGCTTTATACCTACAATTAAAATACAAAGTACAGGTGATGCTGGGTTGAAGAAAGGCTGGAAATGTATCTAGAAGTATCAGCACCAATGAGGAAATCATGCAGGGGCTGATTGTTGTTAATGACAGCTTACTACATCTGATGTAAATAAACATATTTTATAGCATGCTACAACTATGTAGAACAGTGGCTGCTTATGCTGTATTTCAAGGATGGCTGTAACATATTCCCTATAAGATCCTACTATCTATTCCTGCCATCCTATCCCTATTAGAAATATTCACAGAAAAGGAAATACCACTAATTTTGCATCCTGACACTAGAGCTACTGTATGTCTTAGAGTAGGGAAGGGGCTTAGAATCAATCTCTTCTACTCATACTAATTCCAGGCAAGAAGAAAATACAGCATTCCAAGACTGTAAATCAGATAGGGTCCTCAAAACTGTTTATTCACATTTTTACTCCACAGAATAGACATGAGAAACTTTCTCTCCTCCACTAAAACTTTCTGATGAGTTTCACTGTTGTAGAAACCATAGTGGCTAAGAGTCAAGTGGCATTCAGACATGCAAAACAAGAGGGTTTATTCAGCAATGGTGTAGGGTCAGCAGAGGAGCCTCCAGAAGTATGTGCCTGGACTTTGTTTTGGGTATCTTTTATACAGCAGAGACTTCCAGGTCTTCAGGTCTTACCTGTTCAAGCAGCTCAGATCCCTCCTCCCCAGGCAGCTTAGTTTCCCAGTGATGAACTGAGCAAGCAAGATGACATAAGTGGAGGTGTTGAGTGGCGAGCAAAATGTATTTTAGTAAGATACCAGAGGCAGAAGTCATAAAGTTATTATTCTAGAAGAGGTTGCTCTTCTAGTTGGGGGTTTCCACCTCATTCCCCCTGCTAATGCTCAGATTGTATCAGCAGCCATCAGAGAACATAACCCATTAACTGCTGACATCCTTTAAAAAATAGCATTTGGATAGCCATTTTCTGTTCAACAACTGCCTCTATGAACCCCGTTACAATCCTTAATAAAGGGGTGTGATGCAGGGAATAAGTAGGTACATACCAAGTAAGACTGCCAATCACTCTCTTAAACCCTCCTAGCCAGGAGAAGCATCCTCCAAAGTGGACCTCCATATCCCATCCCTTCCGAATGAACTGAAACATGGGTAATCTTCCTGGTATTTTTAGCTACGTCTGTCACAGCCTTTCCATTGTCATCTATTTGGAGTCACCAGCCAGTTTGGTTGAATTTCCCAGAATCTTCTCCTTCCTCCACTAGATGAATATGAGTGATGGCAAGACTCATCCTATCCCAAGCATAACCTATTCCCTTTCAGTTTAACCATTTCTCACCTATTATAATTGTGCACAGAGTGCAACTCCAGATAGCACCCTACCACCACCCACCTCTTGATGATTGAATCCACTGAAATATCTGGAGGGCATCTAATCCCATGCCCCTCCATGGCCACACCTAGTTCATCCAGGGTCCTCCACAGACTTAGCAATTAGTGATACCCAGTTCTCAGGCTACCTCCCCAGCTAGATGAACAAAAAGACTATTTTCCACATCATGCATTTCTAGAATGTTTTTTATGGAAGTTTGGAGCTGGTCATGTAGTCCCTTATTGCCTGGATTGGGGTACATCCCCTTGGATCTAGTTGTAGTGGCTCAAGGATGAGGTATTTTCACCAAGGGAGTTAAATAGGTGTAGGACTCTTTAGGCCAGACTCAAAGATTTGTTGAGCCACAGTCATAGCATACTACTTCTCCAGGGGTTTCAGAACACCACCCATCATCTACCCATTGTAATCTGACCTTATGATGATACTTTCAATAAAGTTTCCATCCCACCACAAGGAACATTTAGAAACAGAGTTATAGCATGCAGGTGTCTGGTGTATATAGTAGGTGAAAGAGGGACATGCCTTTCCTATAAGATCAAAAGTTGTATAGTCAGAACAGTCAACCTGTTTTCTAGATGGAGCAGAGATCTTACAACTTAACAGAGATGCAAGGGGAAAAAAATAAGTTGATTTCATAGATAAGTTGTTAACAGTAAGAGAACCCCCCCCCCCAAATAAAGAGTATGAGGAAATAGGTGAAGTAGAGAGATAGTACACTGCAGGGGAGACAGAGTAGAATCCTATTTCAAATAGGATAAATAGAGGGTGTTACAGTTCAATTAATAGCCAATACATCTGTTGTTCACTGGTCCTGACGGTTCCTCAATTTTCTGTTGTGTGTTGCCTAACCAGCTTCTGGTGTGCCCAGAACAAGGCTTGGAATTCTTGTTTCCATCTTCCCTAGGTCAGGTGCATGGGTTCCCATGGATTGAATTTTGCTTCCCACTTCTCTTCGCTATCAGTTGGGCCTGTGGGTTTGACTCTGGAGTGATTGATCCAAGCATATATACCTGTCATATTGAAAGCACTGGGGGTGGTTAAGGGTACAGAATGTGGCCCTCTCCACATTGGATTCTAGGGCTCTTCCAGTCTTTTACCCATATTTGGTTCCCGGGTAATTGGGGCTGTACTCTTATGCCTAAGGATATGGGTATCTTACCCATGACCCATTTGTGTATTTGGGAAATGGTGTGTCCTAATCCTTGCAGCTGTTTACGTAAGTTCAAGACTCACGGATCTCTGGTTTCCCCTCTTAAGCTGATCAGAGGGGTCAGCCATCTGTACAGAATTTCAAATGGGGAGAACCCCATCCCTGCCCAAGGTGAACATCTCACGTCAAGAGGGCCATGAGTAATATGACTAACCATGGAAAACTGGTCTCCTAACAGTCTGGCTGGTTTGTTTGAGCATTCAATTCATACATTCTACTTTCCCTGAGCTCTGAGGGGAGTAAAGCAGTATGCAGTTTCCATCAGACCTTCAAATCCCTTGTCATTTGTTCTACTTTCTCAGCTACAAATGCTGGTTCATTGTCTGACCCTATGGTGAAAGACATCCCATATCTGGGGACAATAATTCTGAGGAGTGCATTAGTCACTTCTCTCGCTTTTTTGGCTCAGGTTGAAAAGTCTACAACCACCCCATAAAGGTGCAGATGATAACTAAAATGTATCTGAGTCCTTGGTTTAGAGAGACTTTAGTGAAGTCCATTTCCATATCATCAAATGGGGTTAGTCCACAGTACTTTGTCCTTGCCAGCCTAAAAGATCCCTGGCAAGCATTATTTTATAAACAGGCTATATACTGCTTGGGACAGAAAAGTTGAGTTGGGGGAAGGTGAGTGATGAGATAATATCTGCCTACCAAGGTCTCTACAGTGGTTTATATCTTTCCAGCTGGTTTCCCCTTCTCTCATTGTTGGGGTCCCATTAGGGCTCATCTTCCAGGAAGGTTTCCCATGCCCAGTTCTCCACGTCTAATTGACCCCCTGGGGCATAGGCCTAAAGCTGTTTCTAAGCCTATGTCATGATTCATTGGGACTCCTGGGTGATGATCATGGTGAGAAGATGCCTACATTTCACCCAAGTGGGTGAGTGAGTCAGGGTAATGAAATCTAGGAGACTGATGAGGACCTGAGTTTGTTTTCCAGATTTTGAGAGGGGGATGATGCTTCTAGTTTAGAATATCTATGGTGTAAAATGGTTTGTAGGAGAAGATAGTTTCACTCTCTTGTAGAGTCCCATCAGAGGCAATATGCTGTTGTCCCTGGGTCTCCCTTAGACGCATTTGAAGTGCTGAGACAGCTGACAATTGTGCTGACCAGGCATACCTGCCCATTGACGGTGGGGTAGCTGGCCTTGGGAGCATGATAACTTCAGAATCATCAGGAGAAGGTGAAATGGAAGGCAGTGGACTGTCTGGTAAATGTGGATCTGCTGCTCGCAACAGGAGATCCGTGGTGACATAAAGGGCATTTGAGGCACATCTTCAGCCTAACCTTAGAGGAAAGGTGGTTCCTTTTTCTGGAATGAAGCCTTTTCTCTGATTGAGTCACAAGAAACTTACATTGCCCCTGACCTGTCATGCAGAACTGAACCAAGACAGGCTTTAACTTGGTGATTTCTAACCACTGCTCAATAAATGGAAATTAGCCTGGGTGACCAGTGTCCCTGGTCACAATTCTAAATACTGATCAGACAATAGGCACATCTAAGGTCCCATTTAAGGATCATCTGACCCCCAAAGAGAGTCACTCTAGGAGGCAAAGAGTGCACAATTTTTCAGGACTCAATTTTACATGGGCTGGTCAC
This sequence comes from Moschus berezovskii, assembly GCF_049115385.1. Lineage (NCBI taxonomy): Eukaryota > Metazoa > Chordata > Mammalia > Artiodactyla > Moschidae > Moschus > Moschus berezovskii. The sequence continues at coordinate 54,688,105 of NC_142489.1, forward strand.
TTGGGGCTCCTGACCTTGCATGTTTCTGGCTCTACTCCTCTGGTTTATCCCGCCACTCCTGAAAGGACACCTGCTCCTGCTCCTCAACCACCACCACTTCCACCTTTTCCATAATATCTTGCAACTGGAACTCCTACTGGATTCTCGACATCTCACCCTCCTCCAGGGCCCTTTCCTCCACGGCCTCCGCTCTGAAGAGGGCAGCTTCCTCCCTCACGTGGGGAGCCACCTGGTTCCTGCATCCTCCCTGCCACCTCCACAGACCCTGCCACAGTGCCTTCACCCTGAAGACCTGGTCTCACAACTGAAAAGATAAAGGGCCCCAGGTGTTCCCAGCTTCCTCTGTGAGTGACTCACTCTCCACTTGGCCCTCTCAATGATAATGACCTGGGTCAGCTGCAAAGGACCTGGACTTGACAGCAGTGCTGGTGGTCTGTACAGCCTGCCCACAGGTTGCCATCATCCTCTGGTGAGATCTAGCTCTTTCTAAAGGTGCCCTCAGATTGAAGAAAGTAGTGGAGGATGGCATGGGGCAAGGGATGCATGCTGGGCCCTATTGCCCAGGCCAAGCATTCCCCATAGTCTGCTAGAGCTGTGAGTCATGCCCAGGTTGCTGGGAAAAAATCTCCACAGATCACGGGGAAGGTAATGGGTGGCACCCTCCAAGGACACTTCCCTAGTCAAGGGGGAATCACCCTAGGTCTCCAGTACTCCAGCACTCCAAAGTGGCTGCCTCTTCTCTGCTGAGTGTGGGCATCTAGACACTTTGCATCTTCTTCATCTGGCCCCACCCAGGCGCCTGCTGTCATTGACTAGGCCTCTGGAAATTTGAAACACTGGTTTCCGCTCCCACATTCAAAAAGTCCACTCCTAAGTTGTGCAGGATCTTAACCACTTCCCTGGTGGCTCAGAGGTTAAAGCGTCTGCCTCCAATGCGGGAGACCCGGGTTCGATCCCTGGGTCGGGAAGATCCCCTGGAGAAGGAAACGGTCACCCACTGCAGTATTCTTGCCTGGAGAATCCCGTGGACGGAGAAGCCTGGTAGGTTACAGTCCACGGGTTCGCATAGAGTCGGACACGACTGAGCGACGGAATGGTAACGGAACGGTAAGTTGTGCAGGATCTTAACCACTACGTGCTCTCACAATGTGTCCAATGAAATGTATGGGTGCAATGTGGCTGGGGATTTTCCTCCACTGGGCAGAGAATTGAAAGCTGTCTGGATGATACAGGAGTGTGCACAAAAACATCTTTTTGCTACAGTTGAGTTCCTTTGCTCAGGGGAATCAGAGCCATAGGGTACAGAGCTTTCTCTGTGTCTCTCTGTCTCACTTGCTGGTATGCACTGCTTCCCTGCTCATATTTCTGTGTGTGTATTAGGGGCTTGGTGTCTATATGTCTCTCTCCCCAACTGGTATTGTTGCCCTCTACCACTCTCTAGACAGCAGAGCTCAGAAAAGACACTTCAGTTCAGTCGCTCAGTCATGTCCGACTCTCCGCGACCCCATGAATCACAGCACGCCAGGCCTCCCTGTCCATTACCAACTCCCAGAGTTCACTCAAACTCATGTGCACAGAGTCGGTGATGCCATCCAGCCATCTCATTCTTTGTCGTCCCCTTCTCCTTCTGCCCCCAATCTCTCCCAACATCAGTCTTTTCCAGTGAGTCAACTCGTCGCATGAGGTGGCCAAAGTATTGGAGTTTCAGCTTTAGCATCAGTCCTTCCAAGGAACACCCAGGATCGATCTCCCTTAGAATGGACTGGTTGGATCTCCTTGCGGTACAAGGGACTCTCAAGACTCTTCTCCAACACCACAGTTCAAAAGCATCAATTCTTCGGCCATCAGCTTTCTTCACAGTCCGACTTTCACATCCATACATGACCACGGGAAAAACCATAGCCTTGACTAGACAGACCTTTGTTTGCAAAGTAATGTCTCTGCTTTTTAATATATTATCAAGGTTGGTCATAAGTTTCCTTCCAAGAAGTAAGTGTCTTTTAATTTCATGGCTGCAATCAGCATCTGCAGTGATTTTGGAGCCCCAAAAAATAAAGTCTGACACTGTTTCCACTGTTTTTCCATCTATTTCCCATGAAGTGATGGGACCAGATGCTATGATCTTCGTTTTCTGAATGTTGAGCTTCAAGCCAACCTTTTCACTCTCCTCTTTCACTTTCATCAAGTGGCTTTTGCCCGGTGGCACAAATGCGAGAGACACTGGCCCCGGTGCAAATGACCATGCAAAGAGGAGTGACCGAGAGGAGCTACCCCATGCCTGAGGCCAGGGCCAGCGGCCGAGAGGAGCTGCCCCACGTCCAACAAGAAGGTGGCTGCGCAGGCACACGAGGGTCGAGAGGAGCAATTCCACGTTCAAGGTCAGAAGGGGCGACCTTGAGGAGATACCCCTCATCCAAGGTAAGGTACAGCGGCTGCACTTTGCTGGAGCGGCTGTGAAGAGATTTTCCACGACCAAGGTAAGAGAAACCCAAATAACACGGTAGGTATTGCGAGGGGGCATCAGAGGGAAGACACACTGAAATCATAATCACAGGAAACTAGTTGAGCTGATCACATGGACCACAGCCGAATGTGGTCCACTGGAGAAGGGAATGGCAAACCACTTCAGTATACTTCCCTTGAGAACCCCATGAACAGTATCAAAGGGCAAAATGATAGGATACTGAACGAGGAATTCCCCAGGTCGGTAGGTGCCCAGTATGCTACTGGAGATCAGCGGAGAAGTAACTCTAGAAGGAATAAAGGGATGGAACGAAATTCTTCAGTACCATTTTTCTAGATTCTGTATATATGTGTTAGAAGATGATATTTATCTTTCTCTTTCTGACTCACTTCACTCTGTGTAATAGGTTGTAGCATCATTAACATAATTCAAACTGACTGAAATGCGTTCATTTTTATGTCTGAGTAATATTCTATTTTGTATATATACCACAACTTCTCTATTCATTCATCTGTCAATGGACATCTAGATTGTGACCATGTTCTAGCTACAGTAAATAGTGACGCAATGAACAATGGGATATATGGGTCTCTTTCAATTTTGTTTTCCTCAGAGTATATGCCTAGGAGTGGAATTGCTGGGACATATGGTGGATTTTTCCCTAGTTTCTTAAGGATTCTCCATACTTTTTTCAATAGTGGCTGTATCAATTTGCAGTCCCATCAATAGTGCAAGAGTATTCCCTTTTCTCCACACCCTTTCCAGCTTTTACTGTTTTTAGAATTTTTTTCTTTTTTTAAATTTATTTGTTTTAATTGGAGGCTAATTCCTTTAAATATTGTATTGATTTTGCCATACATCGACATGAATCTACCCCGGGTGTACACGTGTTCCCCATCTTGAACCACCCTTCCACCTCTTTCCCCATCCCATCCCTCTGGTTCATCCCAGTGTAACAGCCCTGAGCATCCTGTATCATGCATCGAACTTGGATTGGCGATTCGTTTCACATATGTTAATATGCATGTTTCAATGCCATAATCTCAAATCATCCCACCCTTACCCTCTCCCACAGAATCCAAAAGACTGTTCTATACATCTGTTTCTCTTTTGCTGTCTCGTATACAGGGTTATCGTTATCATCTTTCTAAATTCCATATATATGCATTAGTATACTGTATACTGTATTACAGTATTAGTATACTGTATTACAGTATTAGTATACTGTATTACAGAGAAGGCAATGGCAAGCCACTCCAGTACGCTTGCCTAGAAAATCCCATGGATGGAGGAGCCTGGTAGGCTGCAGTCCGTGGGGTCGCTAAGTGTCAGACACGACTGAGCGACTTAACTTGCACTTTTCACTTTCACACATTGGAGAAGGAAATGGCAACCCACTCCAGTGTTCTTGCCTGGAGAATCCCAGGGACGGGGGAGCCTGGTGGGCTTCCGTCTATGGGGTCACACAGAGTCGGACACGACTGAAGTGACTTAGCAGCAGCAGTAGCAGCAGTATACTGTATTGGCATTTTCTTTCTGACTTACTTCACTCTGTATAATAGGCTCCAGTTTCATCCACCTCATTATAACTGATTCAACTGTATTCTTTTCAATTGCTGAGTAATACTCCATTGTGTGTATGTACCACAGCTTTCTTATCCATTTGTCTGCAGATGGACATCTAGGTTGCTTCCATGTCCTGGCTATTATAAATAGTGCTGCGATGAACATTGGAGTACATGTGTCTCTTTCAATTCTGGTTTCCTCGGTGGGTATGCCCAGGAGTGCGATTGCTGGGTCCTAAGACAGTTCTGTTTCCAGTTTTTTAAGGAATCTCCACGCTGTTCTCCACAGTGGTTGTACTAGTTTGAATTCCCGCCAACAGTGTAAGAGGGTTCCCTTTTCTCCACACCCTCTCCAACGTTTATTGCTTGGAAACATTTGGATAGCAGCCATTCTGAATGGTGTGAAATGGTATCTCATTGTGGTTTTGATTTGCATTTCTCTGATTATGAATGATGTTGATCATCTTTTCATGTGTTTGTTAGCCATCTGTATGTCTTCTTTGGAGAAATGTCTGTTTAGTTCTTTGGCCTATTTTTTTATTGGGTAGTTTATTTTTCTAGAATTGAGCTGCAGGAGCTTCTTGTATATTTTGGAGATTAATTCTTTGTAAGTTCTTCATTTGCTATTATTTTCTCTCATTCTGAAGGCTGTCTTTTCACCTTGCTTATAGTTTCCTTTGCTGTGCAGAAGCTTTTAATTTCAATTAGGTCCCATTTATTTATTTTTGCTTTTATTTCCAATATTCTGGGAGGTGGGTCATGGAGGATTTATGTCGACAGTGGTTTGCCTATGTTCTCCTCTAGGAGTTTTATAATTGCTGGTCTTACACTTAGATCTTTAATCCATTTGAGTTTATTTTTGGTGTTAGGGAGTGTCCTAGTTTCATTCTTTTACAAAATGGCTGACCAGTTTTCCCAGCACCACTTGTTAAAGAGATTGTTTTTTCTTCATTGAATACTCTTGCCTCCCTTGTCAAAGATAAGGTGTCCATAGGTTCGTGGATTTATCTCTGGGTTTTCTATTTTGTTCCTTTGATCTATATTTCTGTCTTTATGCCAGTACCATGCTGTATTTATAGATAACTGTGGCTTTGTAGTAAAGCCTGAAGTCTGGAAGGTGGATTCCCCCAGTTCCATTCTGCTTACTCAATATTGCTTTGGCTATTCGAGGTTTTTTGTATTTCCATACACATTGTGAAATTATTTGTCCTAGCTATGTGAAAAACATCGTCAGTAGCTTGATAGGGATTGCATTGAACTTATAAATTACTTTGGGTAATATATTCATTTACACAATATTTATTCTTCCAATCCATGAACACGGTATATTTCTCCATCTATTAGTGTCCTCTCTGATTTCTTTCACCAGTGTTTTACAGTTTTCTATATATAGGTCTTTTGTTTCTTAGATCGATATACTGCTAAGTATTTTATTCTTTGTGCTGCAATTGTAAATGATATTGTTTCCTGAATTTCTCTTTCTATTTTCTCATTAAATTATGTAGAAATGCAAGGGATTTCTGTGTACTGATTTTATATCCTGCAACTTAACCACATTCGTTGATTAGCTCTAGTAATTTTCTGGTAGAGTCTTTAGGGTTTTCTGGTAGAGAATCATGTCATCTGCAAACAGTGAGAGTTTTACTTCATCTTTTCCAATTTGGATTCCTCTTATGTATTTTTCTGCTCTGATTGTTGTGGCTAAAACTTCCAAAACTATGTTGAATAGTAGTGGTGAAAGTGGCACCTTTGTCTTCTTCCTGACTTTAGGGGCAACGCTTTCAATTTTTCACCACTGAGGATAATGTTTGCTGTGGGTTTGTCATATATAACTTTTATTATGTGGAAGAATATTCTTTCTATTCCCACCTTCTGGAGGGCTTTGATCATAAATGGAGGTTAAATTTTGTCAAAGGCTTTTTCTGCATCTATTAAGAGAGTAGTATGGTTTTAATTTTTCATTTTGTTAATGTGGTGTACTACATTGATTGATTTGAGTATATTGAAGACTCCTTGCACCCCTGGGATAAAACCCACTTTGTCATGATGTATGATCTTTTTAATGTGTTGTTGATTCTGATTGCTAGAATTTGGTTAAGGATTTTTGCATCTATGCTCATCAGTGATATTGGCCTGTAGTTTTCTTTTATTGTGGCATTTTTGTCAGGTTTTGGTATTATGGTGATTCTGGCCTCATAGAATGAGTTTGAACATTTACCTTCCTCTGCAAATTTGTGGAGGAGTTTGAGTAGGATAGGTATTAGCTCGTCTCTAAAGTTTTGGTAGAATTCAGCTGTGAAGCCGTCTGGACCTGGGCTTTTGTTTTCTGGAAGAACTCCGATTACAGTCTCAATTTCCGGGCTTATGATGGGTCTGTTCAGATTTTCTATTTCTTCCTGGTTCAGTTCGGAAAGTTGTACTTTTTTAAGAATTTGTCCATTTCTTCCAAGTTGTCCATTTATTGGCGTACAATTGCTCATAGTAGACTCTTATGATCCTTTGTATTTCTGTTTTGTCTGTTGTGATCTCTCCCTTTTCATTTCTAATTTTATTGATTTAGTTTTTCTCCCTTTGTTTCTTTATGAGTCTGACTAGTGGTTTGTCAATTTCACTTACCCTCTCAAAGAACGAGCTTTTGGCTTTGTTGTTTTTGCTATGATCTCTTTTGTTTCTTTTGCGTTTATTTCCGCCCTAATTTTTAAGATTTCTTTCCTTCTACCAACACTGGGGTTATTCATTTCTTGCTTCTCTAGCTGCTTTAGATATAGAGTTAGTCATTTAGTAGACTTTTTTCTTGTTTCTTGAGGTATGCCTGTATTGCTGTGAACCTTCCCCTTAGCACAGCTTTTACAGTGTTTCAGAGGTTTTCAGTAGTTGTGTTTTCATTTTCATTCATTTCTATGCATATTTTGATTTTTCTTATTTCTTCTATGATTTACTGGTTATTCAGCAGCGTGTTTTTCAGCCTCCATATGTTGGAATTTTTAACAGTTTTCCTCCTTTAATTGAGATCTACTCTGTGGTCAGAAAAGATGCTTGGAGTGATTTCAATTTTTTTGAATTTACCAAGGCTAGATTTACGGCCCAGGATGTGATCAATCCTGGAGAAGGTTCCATATGCGCTTTTCAGTTCAGTTCAGTTCAGTCGCTCAGTCGTGTCCGACTCTCCGCGACCCCATAAATCACAGCACGCCAGGACTCCCTGTCTATCACCAACTCCCGGAGTTCACTCAAACTCATCTCCACAGAGTCGATGATGCCATCCAGCCATCTCATTCTCTGTCGTCCCCTTCTCCTCCCGCCCCCAACCTTTCCCAGCATCAGAGTCTTTTCCAGTGAGTCAACTCGTCGCATGAGGTGGCCAAAGTATTGCAGTTTCAGCTTTAGCATCAGTCCTTCCAATGAACACCCAGGATCTATCTCCCTTAGAATGGATTGGTTGGATCTCCTTGTGGTACAAGGGACTCTCAAGAGTCTTCCCAACACCACAGTTCAAAAGCGTCAATTCTTTGTCAATCAGCTTTCTTCACAGCCCAACTCTCACACGCATACGTGACCACGGGTAAAACAATAGCCTTGACTAGACAGACCTTTGTTGGCAAAGTAATGTCTCTGCTTTTTAATATATTATCAAGGTTGGTCATAACTTTCTTTCCATGGAGCAAGCGTCTTTTAATTTCATGGCTGCAATCAGCATCTGCAGTGATTTTGCAGCCCCCAAAAATAAAGTTTGACACTGTTTCTACTGTTTTTCCATCTATTTCACATGAAGTGATGGGACCAGATGCCATGATCTTTGTTTTCTGAATGTTGAGCTTCAAGCCAACCTTTTCACTCTCCTCTTTCACTTTCATCAAGAGGCTTTTGAGTTCCTCTTCACTTTCTGCCATAAGGGTAGTGTCATCTGCATATCTGAGGTTATTGATATTTCTCCCAGCAGTCTTGATTCCAGCTTGTGCTTCTTCCAACTCAGCGTTTCTCATGATGTACTCTGCATAGAAGTTAAATAAGCAAGGTGATAATATACAGCCTTGACGCACTCCTTTTCCTATTTGGAACCAGTCTGTTGTTCCATGTACAACTCTGACTGTTGCTTCCTGACCTGCATACAGGTTTCTCAAGAGACAGGTCAAGTGGTCTGGTATTCCCATCTCTTTCAGAATTTTCCAGACTTTATAGTGATCCATACAGTCAAAGGCTTTGGCATAGTCAATGAAGCAGAAATAGATGTTTTACTGAAACTCTCTTGCTTTCTCCATGATCCAGCAGATGTTGGCAATTTGATCTCTGTTGACTCTGCCTTTTCTAAAACCTGCTTGAACATCTGGGAATTCACGGTTCACATATTGCTGAAGCCTGGCTTGGAGAATTTTGAGCATGACTTTACTAGCGTGTGAGATGAGTGCAATTGTGCGGTAGTTTGAGCATTCTTTGGCATTCCCTTTCTTTGGGACTGGAATGAAGACTGACCATTTCCAGTCCTGTGGCCACTGCTGAGTTTTCCAAATTTGCTGGAATATTGAGTGCAGCACTTTCACAGCATCATCTTTCAAGATTTGAAATAGCTCAACTGGATTTCCATCACCACCACTAGCTTTGTTCGTAGTGATGCTTTCTAAGGTCCACTTGACCTCACATTCCAAGATGTCTGGCTCTAGGTCAGTGATCACGTTATCGTGACTATCTTGGTCGTGAAGATCTTTTTTGTACAGTTCTTCTGTGTATTCCTGCCACCTCTTCTTAATATCTTCTTCTTCTGTTAGGTCCATACTATTTCTGTCCTTTATCGAGCCCATCTTTGCATGAAATTTTCCCTTGATATCTCTATTTTTCTTGAAGAGATCTCTTGTTTTCCTATTCTGTTGTTTTCCTCTATTTCTTTGCATTGATTACGGAGGAAGGCTTTCTTATCTCTCCTTGCTATTCTTTGGAACTCTGCATTCAGATCCTTATATCTTTGCTTTTCTCCTTTGCTTTTCGCTTCTCTTCTTTTCACAGCTATTTGTAAGGTCTCCTCAGAGAGCCATTTTGCTTTTTTGCATTTCTTTTCCATGGGGATGATCTTGGTCCCTGTCTCCTTTACAATGTCACGAACCTCCGTCCAAAGTGTATGCGCTTTATAAGAAGGTTAAATTCATTGTTTGGGGGTGAAATCTCCTATAGATATCAATTAAGTCTAACTGGTCTATTGTATAATTTAACATCTGTGTTTCCTTGTTAATTTTCTGTTCAGTTGATCTGTCCATAGGTGTGAGTGGGTAATAAGTCTCCCACTATTATTGTGTTCTTGTTTATTTCCCCTTTCACACTTGTTAGCATTTGTGTTAGTTTGCGATCCTTCTATGTTGGGTGCATATATATTTATCATTGTTATATCTTCTTCTTGGATTGATCCTTTGATCTTTTTGTAGTGTCCTACTTTGTTTCTTTTCACAGCCTTTGTCTTAAAGTCTATTTTATCTGATATGAGTATTGCTACTCCTGCTTTGTTTTGGTCTCTATTTGCGTGGAATATCTTTTTCCAGCCCTTCACTCTCAGTCTGCATGTGACCCTCATTTTGAGGTGGGTCTCTTGTAGACAACATATATGGGGGTCTATTTTTATATCCATTCAGCCAATCTTTGTCTTTTGGTTGGGGCATTCAACCCATTTACATTTAACATAATTATTGATAAGTATGATCCCTTTGCCATTTACTTTACTGCTTTGGATTCGACTATATACACTCATTCTTAATTTCCTGTGTAGAGAAGCTCCTTTAGTATTTGCTGGAGAGCTGGTTTGGTAATGCTGAATTCTCTCAGCTTTTGCTTGTCTGTAAACCTTTTGGTTTTTTCTTCTAATTTGAATGAGATCCTTGCTGGGTACAGTAATTTGGGCGTAGGTTATTTTCTTTCATCTGTTTAAGTATGCCCTGCCATTTCCTCCTGGCCTGAAGAGTTTCTACTGAAAAAGCAGCTGTTATCCTTATGGGGATCTCCTTGTGTGTTATTTGTTGCTTTTCCCTTGCTGCTTTTAATATTTGTTCTTTGTGTTTGATCTTTGTTAATTTGATTAATATATGTCTTGGGGCATTTCGCCTTGGCTTTATCCTATTTGGAACTCTCTGGGATTCTTGGACTTGGGTGATTATTTCCTTCCCCATTTTAGGGAAATTATCAACTATTATCTCCTCAAGTATTTTCTCATGGTCTTTCTTTTGGTCTTCTTCTTCTGGGACCTCTATGGTTCGGATGATGGAGCTTTTAACATTGTCCCAGAGGTCTCTGAGATTGTCCTCATTTCTTTTAATTCATTTTTCTTTTTCCTCTCTGTTTGATTTATTTCTATCCAATCTATCTCACTTATTCTATCCTCCGCCTGCCTTATTCTACTCTCGGTTTCCTCTAGAGTGTTTTTGATCTCATTTCTTGCATTATTTATTGTATATGACTCTTTCTTATTTCTTCTAGATCCTTGTTAAACCTTTCTTTCATCTTCTCAATCCTTGTCTCCAGGTTATTTATCTGTAACTCCAATTTGTTCTCAAGAGTTTGGATCATTTTCACTATCATAATTAGGAATTCTTTATCAGGTAGCTTCCCTAATTCCTCTTTTGTTTAGGTTGGTGGGCATTTACAATGTTCCTTTATTTGCTGGGTATTTCTCTGTCTCTCATCTTGCTTATATTGCTGTATTTGGGTGGCCTTCCATCTTCTGGCAGTTTGCGGAGTTCTCTTCATTGTGGAGTTTCCTCTCTGTGGGTGAGGTTGGACAGGTGGCTTGTCAAGGTTCCCCATTTAGGGAAGCTGTGTCAGTGTTTTGCTGGGTGGAGCTGGATTTCTTCTCTCTGGAGTGCAATGAAGTGTACAGTAATGAGTTATGAGCTGTCAATGGGTTTGAGTGATTTTGGGCAGCCTGTATATGGAAGCTCGGGGCTATGTTCCTATGTTGCTGGAGAATTTGCATGGTATGTCTTGCTCTGGAACTTGTTGACGCTTGGGTGGTGCTTGGTTTCAGTAGGTATGGAGGCGTTTGATGAGCTCCTATCAATTAATGTTCCCTGGAGTCAGGGGTTCTCTGGTGTTCTCAGGATTTGGACTTAAGCCTCCTGCCTGTGATTTTCAGTCTTATTCTTGCAGTAGCCTCTAGACTTTTCTGTCACGTCTAAGGTGGTTCCCTATGTTTTAGATTCTGTTTGCTGGTCTTTTCAGTGTCTAATTTCTGCCCTCACACTAGGGGTTGGTGGTGGACACTTTTTAAGGCTCACTTTTTCAATAGTGTTCTGGGAAGGGAGGAACACTACAGGCAAATATCTCTGGTGTCTGTGGGGAGTGCTCGCAGTGTCTTGGCCACACTGGGTTTGCCCCTGCTCAAGGCATGAGTTCTGTCCCAGTCTACAATGCAAAGGCTCTAGGTTGCTCTGCCGAGAACTGTCTGAGGCCACCGCTGGGTTACATGCACATCCCAGGTCTAAGCCGCTCAGGTTCAGGTACTCGGGTACTCCACAAATGCGCAGACTTGGTTGGGTCTGCGTTTTTTGCCCTCCTCCTGGTCTGAGCATCTCTGGTGACCAGGTGTTTGGTGAGCACGGTAACTGTGACTTATCGCCTCCCTGTCCCTCCTGCTTGGTTTTCTGAGTGTACAACTGGAGCACATTCTCAGACTGGTGTCGACCAGCCAGTAACCGAAGAAGCCTTGGTTAGCGCAGAAACCTGTTCGCAGTTTGGTATCGGATGCCTCTCTGGGCATTGCGCACTTCGAGCGCTGGCTGCCCTCCTCTGCCTGTCTCGGCGGGGGATGGACTGTCCGCCACTGGCTAGCTCTGTTCATTCCTTTTTTCTGTGAGCAGGACTGGCAGAGTCTTCAGTACAGTTAAGTTCAGTCGCTCAGTCATGTCCGACTCTTTGCGACCCCATGAATCACAGCACACCAGGCCTCCCTGTCCATCACCAACACCCGGAGTTCACTCTAACTCATGTCCACAGAGTCGGTGATGCCATCCAGCCATCTCACTCTCGGTCGTCCCCTTCTCCTCCCGCCCCCAACCTTTCCCAGCATCAGAGTCTTTTCCAGTGAGTCAACTCGTCGCATGAGGTGGCCAAAGTATTGCAGTTTCAGCTTTATCATCAGTCCCTCCAATGAACATCCAGGATTGATCTCCTCTAGAATGGACTGGTTGGATCTCCTTGCAGTATGAGGGACTCTCAAGAGTCGTCTCCAGCACCACAGTTCAAAAGCATCGATTCTTCGGTGATCAGCTTCCTTCACAGTCCAAGTCTCACATCCATACATGACCATGGGAAAAACCATTGCCTTGACTAGACGGACCTTGGTTGGCAAAGTAATGTCTCTGCTTTTTAATATACTATCAAGGTTGGTCATAACTTTCCTTCCAAGGAGCAAGCGTCTTTTAATTTCATGGCTGCAATCAGCATCTGCAGTGATTTTGGAGCCCCAAAAAATAAAGTCTGACACTGTTTCTACTGTTTTTCCATCTATTTCCCATGAAGTGATGGGACCAGATGCAATGATCTTTGTTTTCTGAATGTTGAGCTTCAAGCCAACATTTTCACTCTCCTCTTTCACTTTCATCAAGAGGCTTTTGAGTTCCTCTTCACTTTCTGCCATAAGGGTGGTGTCATCTGCATATCTGAGGTTATTGATATTTCTCCCAGCAATCTTGATTCCAGCTTGTGCTTCTTCCAGCCCAGCGTTCCTCATGAGGTACTTTGCACAGAAGTTAAATAAGCAAGGTGACAATATACAACCTTGACATACACCTTTTCCTATTTGGAACCAGTCTGTTGTTCCATGTCCAGTTCTAACTGTTGCTTCCTGAGCTGCATACAGGTTTCTCAAGAGGCAGGTCCGGTGGTCTGGGATTCCCATCTCTTTCAGAATGTTCCACAGTTTATTGTGATCCACACAGTCAAAGGCTTTGGCATAGTCAATGAAGCAGAAATAGATGTTTTTCTGGAACTCTCTTGCTTTCTCCATGATCCAGCGGATGTTGGCAATTTGATCTCTGGTGCCTCTGCCTTTTTTAAAACCTGCTTGAACATCTGGGAGTTCACGGTTTACATACTGCCTAAGCCTGGCTTGGAGAATACAGGTTCCTAACGCTCACTAAGAATATTCAAGTTTCTTTAGAGACTCAACTAAGCTATAATTTATTCTTATTTTATCGGTAAATTTGACCTAGGGACAATTAGAATGTGAATAATTTACGGGAAGTGTTAGAAAAACATAAGTGTATAAGGAAGGTATTCTGTCCTCGTCAGAAAGATGCAGTCCACTCCTTTTATCCTTACCATAGATTTCTTGCTAAATCCCTAGGAGACAACGTGTAGTGACAAAGGAATTGCTGCCTATTTCATCAGTGAAATCAAAAAATGTTGATGCCATTGCAACCTTGCCTCCCTAAGCTCCGTATAAAGACATTAGATGGCAGTAGCCTTGGGGAAGTTTAGAGGATCTCAAGACCTCCCAAGCATTGGAACCACGTGGGCCTTCTCTCCAGTCAATTTTCCAGGCATGTTGGTTTCACCTTCTCTGTGGCAGAATTTGTAGTCTACTGCCACCACACTTATCAAGAGTCCTCTGGATTTCTGAGAACCCCAAGAGATCACCATTCAATGTTGAAAACTGCAAGCTTACAATCCAGTCCAGCCTGACAGGCTCCACCCCATGTAGATGTATATGATCCTCAACCACAACAAGGGCTGTGACGAGCAGAAAAACCACAGCTTCAGGCAACTTCACTGTTAACACATACAGCTATGTTAGGGACATATCGCAAGTGAAGACTTTAGGTCCTCTACCGAGACAGACATTCGATACCAAACTGCAAACAGGCTTTGCTGCTAACCAACATTTATTGGCCTTCTTACTGGTTGACATCCGCTTGTGAAAGGGTGCCGGTTGTACATCCAGAAAACCAAGTGACAGAGACGGGGAGGCGATAGGTTGCAGCGACTGCGGTCGCCAAACACCTGGTCACCGGAGCTGCTCGGAACTGGGAAGGGCACAAACCGCAGGCCCAACTGAATCTGTGCCTTTGTGGAGTACCCGAGTACCTGAACCTGAATGGTTTTGACCTGGAAAGTGCATGCAAACCAGTGAAGCTTCAGACAGTTCCTGGCAGAACAACCTAGAGCCTGTGCAGTGCACACTGGGACAGCAAACTCAGTGTGGCAGAGACACTTAGAGTACGCCCCACAGATGCCAGTTCCTCCCTCCCCACAGCGCAACTGAACAAGGGAGCTTAAAAAAGTGACCACCACCTCCCCTTTGTGTCAGGGTGGAAATTAGACACTGAAGAGATCAGCAAACAGAAGTTGAAATAGAGGGAATAACCTTGGAAGTGCTAGATGGCGAAGTCTTGAGGCTAACACAGGAATGAGACTGAAAATCAGAGGCAGAGGCTTAAGTCCAAATCATGAGAACACTAGAGAGTTCCTGACTCCAGGGAACATTAATTGATAGGAGATCATCAAACGCCTCCATACTTACACTGAAACCAAGCATCATCCAAGGATCATCCAATTCCAGAGTAAGACATACGACTCAAATTCTCCAGCAACACAGGAAAATAGCCCTGAATTTCAGTATAAAGTCTATCCAAAGTCACTCCAAAACTATTGACATCTCATAACTCATTACTGGACACTTCATTGCACTCCAGAGAGAAGAAATCAAGCTCTACCCTCAAGATCACCGATACAAGCTTCCCTAATCAGGGAAGCTTGACAAATAACCCATCCAACCCCACACACAGTAAGGAAACTCTACAATAATGAGAACTCCACAAACTGCCAGAAGACGGAAAGGCCACCCCAAACACAACAATGTAAGCAAGATGAAGAGGCAGAGATATACCAGCACGTAAAGGAACAGGATAAATGCCAACTAATCCAAACAAAAGGGGAAGAGATAGGGAACCTACCTGGTAAAGAATTCCAAATAATGATGGTGAAAATGATCCAAAAATCTTGAAAACAAATTGGAGTTACAGACAAATAACCTGAAGACAAAGATTGAGAAGATGCAAGAAAAGTTTAACAAGGATCTAGAAGAAATAAAAGAGTCAATATACAATAATTCAATAGATGAGATAAAAAGCACTGAAGAGGGAACCAACAGTAGAGTAACGGAGGCAGAAGATAGGATAAGAGAGTTAGAAGATAAAATGGTAGAAATAAATGAAACAGAGAGGAAAAAGAAAAACGAATTAAAAGAAATGACGACAGTATCAGAGACCTCTGGGACAATGTTAAATGCCCCAACATTTGAATCATAGAAGTCCCAGAAGAAGAAGAAAATAAGACCATGAGAAAATACTTGAGGAGATAATAGTTGAAAACTTCCCTAAAATGGGGAAGGAAATAATCATCCAAGTCCAAGAAACCTAGAGAGTCCTAAACAGGATAAACCCAAGGCGAAATACCCCAAGACACATATAATCAAATTAACAAAGATCAAACACAAAGAACAAATATTAAAAGCAGCAAGGGAAAAATAACAAATAACACACAAGGTGATTCCCATAAGGATAACAGCTAATCTTACAATAGAAACCCTTCAGGCCAGGAGGGAATGGTAGGACATACTTAAAGTACTGATAGAAATTAACCGACAGCCCAGATTACTGTACCATGCGAGGATCTCATTCAAATATGAAGGAGAAATCAAAAGCGTTACAGACAAGCAAAAGCTGAGAGAATTCAGCATCGCTAAACCAGCTCTCCAACAAATCCTAAAGGACTTTCTCTAGAGAAGAAACAGAGAGGGTGTATAAACTCGAACCCAAAACAAAAAACTAAATGGCAACGGGATCATACTTATCAATAATTACCTTAAATGTAAATGGGTTGAAAGCCCCAACCAAAGACAAAGGCTGGATGAATGGATACAAAAACAAGACCCCCATATATGTTGTCTACAAGAGACCCACCTCTAAATGAGGGACACAAACCGACTGAAAGGTAGGGGTTGTAAAAAGGTACTCCATGCAAAAGAAGACGAAAAGAAAGCAGGAGAAGCAATACTCATATCAGATAAAATAGACTTTAAAACAAAGGCTGTGAAAAGAAACAAAGAGGACACTACATAATGATCAAAGGATCAATCCAAGAAGAAGATAGAACAATTATAAATATATATGCACCCAACATAGGAGCACCGCATTATGTAAGACAAATGCTAGCAAGTATGAAAGGGGAAGTTAACAATAACAAAATAGTAGTAGGAGACTTTAATACTCCACTCACACCTATGTATAGATCAACTAACAGAAAATTAATAGGGAGACACAAACATTAAATGATACAATAGATCAGTTACACTTATTAGGTCTCTATAGGACATTTCACCCCAAAACAATGAATTTCACCTTTTTCTCAAGCGCACACGGAACCATCTCTAGGATAGATCACGTCCTAGGCCATAAATCTAGCCTTAGTAAATTCAAAAAAAAAATGAAATCATTCCAAGCATCTTTTCTGACCACAATGCAGTAAGATTAGATCTCAACTACAGGAGAAAAACTATGAAAAATTCCAAAATAAGGAGACTAGACAACATGGTGCTGAATAACCAACAAATCATAGAAGAAATCAAAATATGCGTAGAAACAAATGAAAATGAAAACACAACAACCCAAAACCTGTGGGACACTGTAAAAGAAGTACTAAGAGGAAGGTTCTTATCAATACAGGCATACCTCAAGAAACAAGAAAAAAGTCAAATAAATAATTTAACTCTTCACTTAAAGCAACTAGAAAAGGAAGAATCGAAGAATCCCAGCATTCGTAGAAGGAAAGAAATCGTAAAAATTAGGGCATAAATAAATGCTAAAGAAACAAAAGAGACTATAGCAAAAATCAACAAACCCAAAAGCTGGTTATTTGAGCGGGTAAATAAAACTGACAGACCACTAGTCAGACTCATCAAGAAACAAAGGGAGAAAAACCAAATCAATAAAATTAGAAATGAAAATGGAGAGATCACACAGACAACACAGAAATAAAAAGGATCTTAGAGACTACTATAAGCAATTATATGCCAACAATATGGACAACTTGGAAGAAATGGACAAATTCTTAGAAGAGGACAACTTTCCAAAACTGAACCAGGAAGAAATAGAAAATCTTAACAGACCCATTACAAGCACGGAAATTGAAACTGTAATCAGAAATCTTCCAGGAAACAAAAGCCCAGGTCCAGACGCCTTCACAGCCGAATTCTACCAAAAATTTAGAGAAGAGCTAACACATATCCTACTCAAAACCTTCCAGAAAATTTCAGAGGTAGGCAAACTTCCAAACTCATTCTATGAGGCCAGCATCATCCTAACACCAAAACCTGACAAAGATGGCGCAATAAAGGAGAACTACAGGCCAATATCACTGATGAAAATAGATGCAAAAATCCTTCACAAAATTTTAGCAATCAGAATCCAACACACATTAAAAATGTCATACATCATGACCAAGTGGGTTTTATCCCAGGGATGCAAAGAGTCTTCAATATTTGCAAATCAATCAATGTAATAAACCACATTAACAAAATGAAAAATAAAAAAAAAAGGATTATCTCAATAGATGCAGAAAAGACCTTTGACAAAATTCGACATCCATTTAGGATAAAAACCCTCCAGAAAGTGGGAATAGAAGGGACATACCTGAACATAATAAAAGCTATAATGACAAACCCACAACAAGCATTATCCTCAATGGTGAAAAAAAGAAAGCATTTCCCCTAAAGTCAGGAACAAGACAAGAGTGTCCACTCTCACCACGACTATTCAACATAATTCTGGAGTTTTGGCCACAGCAATTAGAGCAGAAAAAGACATGAAATGAATCCAAATTGGAAAAGAAAAAGTAAAACTCTCACTGTTTGCAGATGTCATGATCCTCTATACAGAAAAACACTCTACCAGAAAATTACTAGAGCTAATCAATGAATATAGTAATGTTGCAGGATATAAAATCAACACACAGAAATCCCTTGAATTTCTATACAATAATGAGAAAATAGAAAGAGAATTTAAGGAATTAATTCCATTCACCGTTGCAATGAAAAGAATAAAATACTTAGGAATATATCTACCTAAAGAAACAAAAGACCTATATATAGAAAACTATCAAACACTGGTGAAAGAAATCAGAGAAGACACTAATATATGGAGAAATATACCGTGTTCATGGATTGGAAGAATTAATATTGTGAAAATGAATATACTACCCAATGTAATTTATAGATTCATTGCAATCCCTATTAAGCAACCAACAGTATTTTTCACAGGGTTAGAACAAATAATTTCACAATTTGTATGGAAATGCAAAAAATCTCGAATAGCCAAAGCAATCTTGAGAAAGAAGAATGGAACTGGTGGAATCAACCTTCTGGACTTCAGTTTAGTTCAGTTCTGTACGCCAGGCCTCCCTGTCCATCACCAACTCCCGGAGTACACTCTAACTCATGTTCATAGAGTCGGTGATGCCATTCAGCCATCTCATTCTCCGTCGTCCCCTTCTCCTCCCGCCCCCAACCTTTCCTAGCATCAGAGTCTTTTCTAGTGAGTCAACTTGTCGCATGAGGTGGCCAAAGTATTGCAGTTTCAGCTTTAGCATCAGTCCCTCCAATGAACATCCAGGATTGATCTCCTTTAGAATGGAAAAGTTGGATCTCCTTGCAGTATAAGGGACTCTCAAGAGTCTTCTCCAGCACCACAGTTCAAAAGCATCGATTCTTCGGCGATCAGCCTTCTTCACAGTCCAACTTTCACATCCATACATGACCATGGGAAAAACCATTGCCTTGACTAGACGGACCTTGGTTGGCAAAGTAACTTTTGTTACAAAAGTATGCTTTTTAAGATACTATCAAGGTTGGTCAAAACTTTCCTTCCAAGGAGCAAGCGTCTTTTAAATTCCTGGCTGCAATCAGCATCTGCAGTGAATTTGGAGACCAAAAAAACAAAGTCTGACACTGTTTCCACTGTTTTTCCATTTTTTTGCCATGAAGTGATGGGACCAGATGCCATGATCTTTGTTTTCTGAATGTTGAGCTTCAAGCCAACCTTTTCACTCTCCTCTTTCACTTTCATCAAGAGGCTTTCGAGTTTCTCTTCACTTTCTGCCATAAGGGTAGTGTCATCTGCATATCTGAGGTTATTGATATTTCTCCCAGCAATCTTGATTCCAGCTTGTGCTTCTTCCAGCCCAGCATCCCTCATGATGTACTCTGCATATAAGTTAATTAAGCAAGGTGATAATATACAACCTTGACGTACACCTTTTCCTATTTGGAACCAGTCTGTTGTTCCATGTCCAGTTCTAACAGTTGCTTCCTGACCTGCATACAGGTTTCTCAAGAGGCAGGTCCGGTGGTCTGGGATTCCCACCTCTTTCAGAATGTTCCACAGTTTATTGTGATCCACACAGTCAAAGGCTTTGGCATAGTCAATGAAGCAGAAATAGATGTTTTTCTGGAACTCTCTTGCTTTCTCCATGATCCAGCGGATGTTGGCAATTTGATCTCTGGTGCCTCTGCCTTTTCTAAAACCTGCTTGAACATCTGGGAGTTCACGGTTTACATACTGCTGAAGCCTGGCTTGGAGAATTTTGAGCATGACTTTACTAGCCTGTGAGATGAGTGAAATTGTCCGGTAGTTTGAACATTCTTTGGCATTGCCTTTCTTTGGGATTGGAATGAAGACTGACCTCTTCCAGTCCTGTGGCCACTGCTGAGTTTTCCGAATTTGCTGGCACATTGACTGCAGCACTTTCACAGCATCATCTTTCCGGTGCTGTAAAGAGCAATATTGCATAAGAACCTGGAATGTTAGGTCCATGAATCAAGGCAAATTGGAAGTGGTCAAACAGGAGATGGCAAGAGTGAACGTCGACATTCTAGGAATCAGTGAATTAAAATGGACTGGAATGGGTGAATTTAACTCGGATGACCATTATATCTACTACTGTGGGCAGGAATCCCTTAGAAGAAATGGTGTAGCCATCATGGTCAACAAAAGAGTCCGAAATGCAGTACTTGGATGCAATCTTAAAAATGACAGGATGATTTCTGTTCGTTTCCAAGGCAAACCATTCAATATTACAGTAATCCAGGCCTATGCCCCAGCCAGTAATGCTGAAGAAGCCGAAGTTAAACGGTTCTATGAAGACCTACAACACCTTTTAGAACTAACACCCAAAAAAGATATCCTTTTCATTATAGGGGACTGGAATGCAAAAGTAGGAAGTCAAGAAACACCTGGAGTAACTGGCAAATTTGGCCTTGGAGCACGGAATGAAGCAGGGCAAAGGCTAATAGAGTTTTGTTAAGAGAATGCACTGGTCATAGCAAACACCCTCTTCCAACAACACAAGAGAAGACTCTACACATGGACATCACCAGATGGACAACACCAAAATCAGATTGATTATATTCTTTGCAACCAAAGATGGAGAAGCTGTATACAGTTAGCGAAAACAAGACCAGGAGCTGACTGTGGCTCAGATCATGAACTCCTTATTGCGAAGTTCAGACTTAAATTGAAGAAAGTAGGGAAAACCACTAGACCATTCAGATATGACCTCCATCAAATCCCTTATGATTTTACAGTGGAAGTGAGAAATAGATTTAAGGGACTAGATCTGATAGATAGAGTGCCTGATGAACTCTGGACGGAGGTTCGTGACATTGTACAGGAGACAGGGACCAAGACCATCCCCATGGAAAAGAAATGCAAAAGAGCGAAATGGCTGTCTGAGGAGGCCTTACAAAAGCTGTGAAAAGAAGAGAGGCGAAAAGCAAAGGAGAAAAGGAAAGTTATAAGCATCTGAATGCAGAGTTCCAAAGAATAGCAAGGAGAGATAAGAAAGACTTCCTCAGTAATCAATGCAAAGAAATAGAGGAAAACAACAGAATAGGAAAAACAAGAAACCTCTTCAAGAAAATTAGATATTCCAAAGGAACATTTCATGCAAAGATGGGCTCGATAAAGGACAGAAATGGTATGGACCTAACAGAAGCAGAGGATATTAAGAAGAGGTGGCAGGAATACACAGAAGAACTGTACAAAAAAGATCTTCATGACCAAGATAGTCACGATAATGTGATCACTGACCTAGAGCCAGACATCTTGGAATGTGAAGTCAAGTGGGCCTTAGAAAGCATCACTACTAACAAAGCTAGTGGAGGCGATGGAATTCCAGTTGAGCTATTTCTGGACTTCAGGCTCTATTAAAAAGCCATGGTCATCAAGACAGTATGGCACTGGCATAAAGATGGAAATACAAATCAATGGAACAAAATAGAAAACCCAGAGATAAATCCATGCACCTATGTACAACTTATCTTTGGCAAAGGAGGCAAGAATATAAAATGGAGAAAAGACAATCTCTTTAACAAGTTGTACTGTGAAAACTTGCTAACCTCTTGTAAAAGAATGACACTAGAACAATCATTAACACCATACACAAAAGTAAACTCAAAATGGATTAAAGATGTAAGTGTAAGACCAGAAACTATAAAACTCGTAGAGGAGAACATAGGCAAAGCACCCTGCGACATATATCACAGCAGGATCCTTCATGACCCACCTCCCAGAATATTGGAAATAAAAACAAAAATAAACAAATGGAACCTAATTAAAATAAAAGCTTTTGCACAGCAAAGGAAACTATAAGCAAGGTGAAAAGACCGCATTCAGAATGAGAGAAAATAATACCAAATGAAGTAACTGACAAAGAATTAATCTGAAAAATATGCAAGAAACTCCTGCAGCTCAATTCCAGAAAGATAAATGACTCAGTCAAAAAATGAACCAAAGAATTAAACAGACATTTCTCCAAAGAAGACATAAAGATGGCTAACAAACATATGAAAAGATGCTCAACATCACTCACAATCAACGAAATGCAAATCAAAACCACAAAAAGGTACCATTTCACTCCAGTGAGAATGGTTGCTATACAAAAGTCTATAAGCAATAAATGTTGGAGAGGGCGTGGAGAAAAGGGAAACAGCTTACACTGTTGGTGCGAATGCAAACTAGTAGAGTCACTATGGAGAACAGTGTGGAGATTCATTAAAAATACTGGAAATAGAACTGCCATACCACCAAGCAATCCCATTGCTGGGCATACACACCGAGAAAACTAGCATTGAAAGACACACATATACATCAATGTTCATCGCTGCACTGTTTATAATAGCCAGGACATGCAAGTAACCTAGATGTCCATTTGCAGACAAATGGATAAGAAAGCTGTGGTACATATACATAATGGAATATTACTCAGCAATTAAAAAGAACACATTTGAATTAGTTCTAATGAGGTGGATGAAACGACCCCATTATACAGAGTGAAATAAGCCAGAAATGAAAACTCCAATACAGTATATTAACATATATATATGGAATTTAGAAAGATGGTAACGATAACCTGTATACAAGACAACTAATCTTCAAAAGTATAGGCATAAATTTGTTTCTGTTATTTATATTCTTAATGCTTTTAAGAATAATTCCCATTTTTCATATTGTTTATTTGTAAGATTTTTCTTGTTGATTATTGTTACCTGATGTTTCCCTTTTTAGTGAAGCTTGTTAAGACAGCTTTGACTCTGCTGAACCTCTCAACTTTATTTTTATTGCATTAGTCCCTGGTATACATTAGGGGATTTCTTTTCTTTATGATTATTTTGCTCATTTTGCTAAATTTTTAAACTGGATGTATACTTGTATATGCATTGTTTTTCCTTTTTATTTAAAGTCTACTGCATGTAAGGCCTCAGTGGATAATGTTTCCCATATCCCGTAGGTTTTAAGACTTTGTATTTTTCTTATCTTTCTTTATAAATTAAAAAAAAATAAGTAAAAAATAATGATAAATACTCTACAACTCAAGAAATTGTTATCCAAAATATCTTTCACGTTCAACCTTCACTTCAATTCAGTCGTTCAGTCATGTCCGACTCTTTGAGACCCTATGAATCACAGCACGCCAGGCCTCCCTGTCCATCACCAACTGCCGGAGTTCACACAAACTCATGTCCACAGAGTCGGTGATGCCATCCAGCCATCTCACTCTCGGTCGTCCCCTTCTCCTCCCGCCCCCAAACTTTCCCAACATCAGAGTCTTTTCCAGTGAGTCAACTAGTTGCATGAGGTGTCCAAAGTATTGGAGTTTCAGCTTTAGCATCAGTCCTTCCAGTGAACACCCAGGATTGATCTCCTTTAGAATGGACTGGTTGGATCTCCTTGCAGTCCAAGGTACTCTCAAGAGTCTTCTCCAACACCACAGTTCAAAAGCATCAATTCTTTGGTGCTCAGCTTTCTTCACAGTCCAACTCTCACATCCATACATGGCCACGGGAAAAACCATAGCCTTGACTAGACGGACTTTGGTTGGCAAAGTAATGTCTCTGCTTTTTAATATGTTATCTAGGTTGGTCATAACTTTCCTTCAAAGGAGTAAGTGTCGTTTAAATTCATTGCTGCAATCAGCATCTGCAGTGATTTTGGAGCCCCCAAAAATAAAGTTTGACACTGTTTCCACAGTTTTTCCATCTATTTCCCATGAAGTGATGGGACCAGATGCCATGATCTTTGTTTTCTGAATGTTGAGCTTCAAGCCAACCTTTTCACTCTCCTCTTTCACTTTCAACAAGAGGCTTTTGATGAAATTGAGTTCCTCTTCACTTTCTGCCATAATGGTAGTGTCATCTGCATATCTGAGGTTATTGATATTTCTCCCAGCAATCTTGATTCCAGCTTGTGCTTCTTCCAGCCCAGCATCCCTCATGATGTACTCTGCATAGAAGTTAAATAAGCAAAGTGACAATATACAGCCTTGACGTATTCCTTTTCCTATTTGGAACCAGTCTGTTGGTCCATGTACAGTTCTGACTTTTGCTTCCTGACCTGCATACAGGGTTAGTGACAGAGAATGCCAAAGTTTGGTGATGAAATGGAATAAGATGGAGAGGAGAATGAAGGGGTGACTTCAAAGCTAGGATATGGCTCTTCGAGGTCGTGGAAGCTGCTCCAGACCTAGCTGCAGGCCTTGGGGACATAGTTCAAAATATATTAAACAATGTCGTCTCTGGCATCAGTAATCTTTTACAATATTAAAAATCCTCAGCACACAAGATTAGACCACCTGAATGATACCGCTTGGAAATTCAGGAGATATTACTTGTGAGTGGGGGCTGGTACTTGCCAGAGTCTTGCTCTATCAGAATTGTTCAGCAAAAGAGACACAGGTGTATAGAACAATCTTTTGGACTCTGTGGAAGAGGGTGAGTGTGGGATGATTTGGGAGAATGGCATTGAAACATGTATAATACCATATGTGACATGAATCACAAGTCCAGGTTCGACGCATGATACAGGATGTTTGGGGCTGGTGAACGGGGATGAACCAGAGGGAGGATAAGCGGAGGAGGGAGGTGGGAGGGGGTTTGAAGAAGAGGAACATATGTACGCCCGGGGCGGATTCATGTCAATGTTTGGCAAAACCAGCCAATATAATATTGTAAAGTAATTAGCCTCCAAAAAAAATTAAAATTAAAAAATATTGTTCAAACACTTGTCATATTTAATAGAGATGGAGCCAATATTCACCTGTGCATAGACTGTTTTCTTAAGCATATTCCAATTATGAGGACATATACTACCTCTCTGGGGTTTCACTTTCTCTTTGAATGCTTCTCCACTTACACAAAAGAAGATAGCACTAATTTGAAATCACATTTTTATATTAGGATTTTTCTCTCACTTTTCTAAATGTATCAGTTGTGCTAAATAACTTCCTGTTACCAAATATCCCACTTTATAATAACTAGTCTTGTCATACCAGAGGCTTTCAAGAAAATGTAAGTGCAGATAAAATATAAAAGCACAGACAAGCCAGGCTTCTCAGGAGTGTTGGGAAAAAAGAAAAACCACGAGAAAATAGGCCATGAGTTGGCTGTGTGACAAGATAGTGTGGGGAAACTCTGATGAAGTGTTAGCAAACCTTGCAATTAGTTCATTTGTCATAGATATTAGTAAACCCCTATTCTTCCCATGTAATTCTCATTAAGTATCTTCCCTCATTGCATATACTGCCTACAGGTAATGATCCTGCTTGATCCCAAATCTAAATCATACATTTTTAACTTCTTCCTTTGTCTCATGACAGGATTACTGATGACCTCATTGGCCATTCCCTTTTGTTTTACTATAGCAACCAGTGGTCTAGCCTTTTGTTTCTGACACTTTCAAATATGTCCGTGTAGTGGCCATCCTTTCATCTTCCTAACATCATCTCCATCTTCTTCTGAGCATCCAGATACCTTCAGTTCAGTTCAGTCGCTCAGTCGTGTCCTCATGAATCACAGCACACCAGGACTCCCTGCCTATCACCAACTCCCAGAGTTCACTCAAACTCACAAATAAACATATATCAGTGTTCAAAATACGGTATACTAACATATATATATGGAATTTAGAAAGACACTTTCTGATGAATAGCCATAGATAGGGCCACAAGCATGACAGATAACTTTAATATTGCTCATAGTTAAGACATTCATCAAGGAGATTCACAGCTAGATTTTTATATCTCTAGAATAATATATAAAAGAAATTTATCTGTCAAAACTGAACATGATCAGAAACAGTTGCACTAGAGCTACTGCTGCTAAGTCACTTTAGTCGAGTCTGACTCTTTGTGACCCCATAGATGGCAAACTACCAGGCAACTCCATCCCAGGGATTTTCCAGGCAAGAACACTGGAGTGGGTTACCATTTCCTTTTCCAATGTATGAAAGTGAAGAGCGAAATGGAACTCGCTCAATCATGTCGACTCTTCGCGACCGCATGGGTTACAGACTACCAGGCACATCTGTCGATGGGATTTTCCAGGCAAGAGTACTGCAGTGGGTTTTCATTGCCTTCTCCTACTGCTGATGAGAACAATACAATGGAAATATGGAAAATGATGATACTGATAATAGTGGATTGCACAGAGTATCAGGTTGCTTGCTGTAGTCCCTTGTTGAACCTTAGGGAAATGTAAGAATAACAGTAGCTTGATAATGTACTACAATTTCATCAAGTGGAGAGTTCCTGAGGAAACCTCGTACTAATAACTTTCTGGACTTGAACAAACAACTTCCCTTATATGTCTATGTCTTCTAAATACCTAAGATATTTTCAGATTAGCAGCCGCCAAACTCTAAATTTTAACAATTTCTTCCTCAGATTATGTTGCATAGAGTAGATAAAATGTAAACTGTTTGAGGTGGAACTGTGGAATGAATGTGGGCCTGCAAAGCTCTGTCTTCTAATTTTTATTTTTCTCATAATCTTCATAATCAAACCATTTCCTTGGAACTGTTAAGCTCTTTCACATTTAGGTATTTTCAATACCAACCACTTGGTTATTCTGCTCCTTAGCAGGCTTTCTTCCCATATGTAGTGGTCCAAAGATCAGAGGTAGCCTCTATTTCAGGGGTACGGTAAGTAAAAAGACCAATTTTTAAAGAGAGATGAAGCGTGGCAAGCTGGGGAGACTGTGTCCAGACTATCTGTCTTTTATAGTGCCCCACCCAGGCCTCTTTCATTAGGCACCCTTCAAGCTCTACAAGCCCTGGCCGCTAATCTCTTTAAAAAGTTCCCTAGTCTGAAAATAATTTCCTTTGGTCACATGAAAGCCTCCTCGTGTGAGAGGAGAAGATCCCATTTCCATGGGTAAAACTTAAACAGTGAGTGACTTGGAAACAAATGGCTTAATTCAAAGTGAGAAAAACTTTTGAAAAATTTATATACAAAGTGGTGCAATTTGTTCTATACTTAATATTAGATTCTGTACTCCTTCTGATATATCTTTGTTCCCTCTTTCCATTTCTCCTTGAAATCCTCAGCAATAAGTGACTTGAAGAGCAATTATGGACTCTGATTTAAGGGATACTGATGAAAACATTCCCACTACAGAAGAGTAAATACCATTCACCAAGAAAAGGGAAGTGAAAGATATTTTTACTCTAACCACAATTTCTCTAAAGTAGAAATGCCCCTGTCTGTTGTTATTAATTCTCCTGATGTAGAATTCTGAATTTCGTTTTGTTTGTTTGCTTTTATATGTTCTAATCCTTTTTTATTTGCAGTTTTCTTTTCTCTCTTTTTTTTTTTTTTACTTTAAAGTAGTGTATTGTTTTTGCCAGGTATTGACATGAATCTCCCATGTGTGTACATGTGTTCCCCATCCTTAAACTCCCTCCTACCTCTCTTCCCATCCCATCCCTCTGGGTCACCTCAGTGCACCAGCCCTGAGCACCCAGTATCATGCATCGAACATGGACTGGAAATTTCTTTCACATGTGATAATTTACATGTTTCAATATCATTCTCCCATATCATCTCTCCCTCGTCCTCTCCCACAGTGTCCTAAGACTGTTTTTTACGTATGTGTCTCTTTTGCTGTCTCGCATACAGGGTTACCATTACCATATTTCTAAAGTCCACAAATATGCATTAGTATACGCTATTGGTGTTTTTCTTTCTGGCTTATTTCACTCTCTAAGTAAGGCTCTGGTTTCAGCCACTCTTTAGACCTGATTTTAATGGCTGAGTAATTGTTCTACTACTGGAACAATAGACTGGTTCCAAATACGAAAAAGAGTACATCAAGGCTATATATTGTCAGCCTACTTATTTAAATTCTTCAGAGTACATCATGATAAACGCTGGTCGGAAAGCACAATCTTGGATCACGATTCCCGGTAGAAATATCAATAACCTCAGATATGCAGATGACATCACGCTTATGGCAGAAAGTGAAGAGGAACTAAAAAGCCTCTTGATGTAAGTGAAACAGGAGAGTGAAAAAGTTGGCTTAAAGCTCAACATTCAAATAACTAAGATCATGGCATCTGGTCCCATCACTTCATGGGAAATAGATGGGGAAACAGTGGAAACAGTGTCAGACTTTATTTTTTTGATTTCCAAAATCACTGTAGATGGTGATTGTAGCATGAAATTAAGACTCTTACTCCTTGAAAGGAAAGTGATGATCATCCTAGACAGCATATAAAAAAAAAACAGAGACATTAATATGACAACAAAGGTCCGCCCAGTCAAAGCTCTGGTTTTATCAGTGGTCAGGTATGGATGTGAGAGTTGAACTTGCAGAAAGCTGAACACCAAAGAATTGATGCTTTTGAACTTTGTTGTTGGAGAAGATTTTTGAGAGTCCCTTGGATTTCAAGGAGATGCAACCAGTCCATCCTAAAGGAGATCAGTTCTGGGTGCTTGTTGAAAGGACTGATGATGAATCTGGGTCAATATTTTGGGTACATACTGTGAAGAGTTGGCTCATTGCAAAACACCCTGATGCTAGGAGAGATTGGGGGTAGGAGGAGAAGGGGATGACAGAGGATGAGACGGATGGATGGCATCACCGACTCAATGGACATGAGTTTGTGTAAACTCTGGGAGTTGGTGATGGACAGGGATGCCTGGCGTGCTGAGACTCATGGGGTGCTCGAGTCGGACACTACTGAGCGACTGAACTGAACTGAAGTGAATATTCCAGTGTGTATATTCATCACAGCTTTCTTATCCATTCGTCTTCAATGAATGGACATCTAGGATGCTTGCATACCCTGTCTATGATAAACAGTGATGCAATGGAGATTGGCGTACACCTGTCTCTTTCAATTCTTGTTTCCTCGGAGTGTATGCCAGGCAGTATAATCTGGGTCACATGGCAGTCCTATTGCAGTTTTATTTTTTAAGGAATCCCCACACTGTTCTCCATAGTTGCTGTACTAGCTTGCATTCCACCAACAGTGTAAGAGACTTCCCTTTTCTCTGCAACCTCTCCAGAATTTATTGCTTGTAGACTTTTGGATAGAAGTCAATTTGACTGGTATGGAATGGTACCTTATTGTGGTTTTGATTTGCATCTCTGATAATGAGCATCATCATATGTTTGTTAGCCATCTGTATGTCTCCTTTGGAGAAAAGTAATCTCAGTTCTTTGGCCCAATTTCTGATTGGGTCATTTATTTTTCTGGAATTGAGCTGTAGGAGTTGCTTGTATATGTTACAGATTAATTTGTTGTCCATTGTTTTGTCTGCCATTTGCCTTAATCATCATTTTAAAATATGCTTTTCTAAGAAGCTGATGATATTTTTTGGCTGATCTAGGGATGAATAGACAAAGTTGGCAGTTTTAACTTGCAAACAATATACTCCTTTCTTGGAGATAATTTTCTTTTCAAATCTAGACTTTATTAAGATTTACATATTTAAGTTTTGTTTCTTGTTTGTTTCATTATTTAGGCTATATTTTTCAAACAGAGGCCTCTAATCCTGAACAGCGGTGAGTAAATCATAAACAGAAATAGTCATATGATTTGACTGTTTATTTCAACTGTAGAACATATTATATCAAAGAACATCAAACAGGTCAATATGGAATAGTCATCACATAAGAATGTACAAAACAAAGAAAAAAAATCTTCATTAGTAATTTAAAAGAATGTCTCATATACATTAACAGCAAAGAAAAGTCAAGGGAAATAGAAAATTGGCATATGCACACAGTGTGACACCGAGATGAACAGAATAGAATGAAACATCAGTGTGTCAGGAAAATATCAGCATGCTGGTGGTTAGGAAACCACTGAAACATGTGGAGTTTAAAATCACACAAATGTTGGGCCATGTGGGTAGCAATAAAAACAGCAAAATGTGGCTGAATCTCAACATGATAAGGAGCCGATGAAACATAAGTAGAATCTAGATAGGGTGAGGTCGGATAGAAAATGAAGTAGTAAAAAAAAAAAAAAGCTACTCCTGTCAAGAACATAAGGAGAACATTTGCTGTTATTCAGTCATTAAGTCAGCTCTGGCTCTTTGTCACCGCATGGACTTTAGCCTGACAGGCTTCCCTTCACTATTTACCACAATTTGTTCAGATTTCCGTCCATAGAATCAGTGATGTTATCTAACCATCCCAACCCTGCCTACCCACTTCTCCTTTACCTTCAATCATTCCCAGCGTCAGGACATGTGGCCAAAGGAAGAAAAACAAACAAACAAACCGAAAGATACCTAAGTATTCCAAGGAGAGGTGTTGAATCTGTTTAGGATATAGATTCAGAAAAAGCTTTTGACAAAATTTAACACCTAGTTATGATTAAACCTGTAGAGGAGGAGGGAATAAAGGGAATCTTCTTTAACATAATAAAGGTCATTTATGGATAAACTCACCACAAACAGTGTTCTCTATAGTAAAATTCTGAAACCATGACCCCTAATTCACGAATACAAGAAAGATGTTTCTTATTCACCATGGTTACTCAACACAGTCTTGGGACACCTAGCTACTGCAATCAGAGAATAGGAAGAAGAAGGAAAAAAAAAGTTTCAAATGAAAAGGAAAATAAGAGGTAAAACTGTCCCTGTTTGCAGATGATATAATACTATGCACAGAGAATCCTACCATACAACCAGATAATTACTAGCAGTACTTCATGAATTCAGGGAAGTGTCTGGCTATAAAATTAACACACAGCAATCTCTGGCATTCCTATAAACTGACATCAAAAACAAATTAAGAAAGGAATCCCAGTCACCACTGCAAGAAGAATAAAATTCCCGAAAGTAAACCTGGGAAAAGATTTGTGTGCTGAATTGAATAAGACATGGAGGAAATAAATCAAGGGTGACAAAATAAATGGATAAATATAACATTCTCTTTGACTTGGAGAATCAATACTGTGAAAATGGCTGTGCGACAAAAAGCAGTTTACATATTCAAAGCAATTGCTTTGAAATTGCCAATGACATTTTTCACAGAACTAGATAAATTATTTTTTACAACTTGTTGGGAAATGTAAAAGACCTTGAATAGCCATGCTATCATGAGAAAAATAAGCAGATCTGGAGGAATCAGGTTTCCTGTTTTCAGTCTGTAATTCAAAGTTGTAGTCATCCACACAGCATGAAACTTCCAAAAAAAAAAAAAAAGGAATACAGCCCAATGGAACAGATAGAAGACCCTGAAATAATCTCCTGTCCAAATGCTTACCTAATCTATGACAAAGGATGCAACAATATACAATGGAGAGAATATATTATCCTTTATAGGTGCTGCTGGAAAATTTTGAGAGATAAAGATGAAAGTGCAATTAGGACGCTCCCTTTTGTTGTTTAGTGGGAAGTCATATCTGACTCCTTGTGATGTCATGGACTGCATCAGGCAAGCCTCAATAGGCACTACCATCTCCCAGAGCTTGCCCAAGTTCATATCTATTGCATTGGCAGTGATGCCATCCAACACACTCATTCTTGTCACACCCTTCTCCTTCTACCTTCAGTACTTCTCATTATCAGGGTCTTTTCCAATGAGTTGGCTCTTTGCATCAGATAGACAAAGTATTAGAGCTTCAGCTTCACTAGCAGTTCATCCAATGTTTATTTTGGGCTGATTTCCTTGACGATTGACTAATTTGATCCCCTTGCTGTCCAAGGAACTCTCAAGAATCTTCTCCAATACCACAATTCAAAAGCATCAATTCTTCAGGATTCTGCCACTTTTGTGGTCCTGCTCAATCAACTCTATGTGAATACCGCAAAGACCATAGACTTGACTATACCAAAGTTTGTGAGCGAACTGGTATCTTTTCTTTTTCACACATGTCTCGATTTCTCATAGCTTTTCTGACAAGAAATATTTGTTTTCTAATTTGATGGCCAAAGTCACCATCTGGAGTGATTTTAGAGCCCAAAAAGATAAAATACGTCAATGACTTCCATTTTTCCCCTTCTATTTGCCATGGAGTGATAGGACCGGGTGCCATGATCTTAGTTTTCAGAATGTTTAGCTTTAAGCCAACTTTTTCACTCTCCTCTTTCACTTTCATCAAGAGGCTCTTTTACTTCTTCTTCACTTTCTGTCAAAAGGGTGGTGTCATGTACATATCTGAGGTTAGTGAAATATGTCCCAGCAATATTGCTTCCATCTTGTGCTTCCTCTAGCCCAGCATTTCACATGATGTACTCTGCCTATAAGTTAAATAAGTAGGGTGACAACATACAGCCTTGATGT
Organism: Moschus berezovskii; assembly: GCF_049115385.1. NCBI lineage: Eukaryota > Metazoa > Chordata > Mammalia > Artiodactyla > Moschidae > Moschus > Moschus berezovskii. The sequence continues at coordinate 54,720,236 of NC_142489.1, forward strand.
ACCCCGTTTCCTATTTGGAAGCAGACTGTTGTTCATGTCTGTTCTAACATGTTGCTTCCTGACCCTCATACAGATTTCTCAAGGGGCAGATCAGGTGGCCTCGTATTCCCATTCCCTTTGGAATTTTCCATAGTTTATTGTGATCCACGCAGTCAGAAGCTTTGGTATAGTCAATAAAGAAGAAATAGATGTTTCTATGGAAGTCTCTTTCTTTTTTGATGAACAAGCAGATATTAGCAATTTGATCTCTGGTTCCTCTACCTCTTCTAAAACCAGCTTGAACATCTAGAAGTTCATGGTTTACATATTGCTGAAGCTTGGCTAAGAGAATTTTAAACATTGCTTTACTAGCGTGTGAGATGGGTGCATTTGTGTGGTAGTTTCTGCATTCTTTGGCACTGCCTTTCTTTGGAATTGAAATGAATGTTGACCATTTGCATTCCTGTCGCCACTGCTGAGTTTCCAAATTTGCTGAGAGTGATCAACGAAATTTAGTACTTCTATGACTTCTAAAATCCAGCAAATGGTGACCATTTCTACTCTTATACCTCTGATATGTCTGACCCAGCTTGAACATCTGGAGTTCCTCAATTCATGGAATGATGAAGAGAAGCTTAGTGGATTTTGAGCATAACTTTACCTGCTTGGAAGACAAGTGAAGTTGTGCAATGGTTTTTATCATTCGTTAGTACTGTCTTTCTTGCGGACTGGGGTAAGAATTTCCTTTTTCTAGTTCTGTGACCACTGCTAAATTTTCCACATTTGCTGACATATTGAATGTCACACTTTCATAGCATCAATATTTGGAATTTTATGCAGCACTGACAGAATTCCATCACCTTCGTTAGCTTTGTTGACAGCAGTGCTTTGTAAGGCCCACTTGACTTCACATTCAAGAATGGCTGGCTCTGTGGGATTCATCACAGTGTCCTGGTTATCTGGGGCAGTAAGATCTTTTTGTCCTAAAGTTCTTTGCATGCTTTCCATCTTGTCTTGATCTCTTTTCCTTCTTTTAGGCCTTTCAATTTTCTGTCCTTTTCTGAGCCCACCTGTGGATGAAATGTTGCATTTATATATTCAGATTTTTTAAGAGATTTTTTTAGTCTTTCCCCTTCTTTTGATTTCTTATATATCTTTGCATTGTGTACTGCAGGAGTGCTTTACATCTCCTTTCTCTTCTCTGGAAATCTGAACTTTGTTTGGGTACTTTTGCCTTTTCCACTTGCTTTCTGCTGCTCTTCTTTCCTCAGCTATTTGTACATCCTCCTCCATGCTTTTCTTTTTCTTTGGCATTGTTTCACTCACTGTTTGCTGTACAATATTTTGCACCTCTAGTTTTTGAGGTGCTCTGTTTACTAGATATAAACCCTGGAATCTCTTTGCCACCTGCACTGCATATTCATAGAGGATTTGATTTTCTAGTCCCTGGCTGGCCTAGTAGTTGTGCACCTGACCTTCTGAATTTGGCAGATTGTTACTGATGATCTGATCCATAGTGGGCTCCAGATTTTTTTTTTCCCCTGAACTTATACACTTCTCCCTCTGATTATATAGTCAGGCTGATACCATTAGGCACCATTTGGTGATGTCCATGTGTAAAGCCATCTCTTGTGTGGTTGTCAAAGGATCTTTGCTTTGACCACTACATTTTCTTGACAGTTTGATTAGTCTTTGTTCTGCTTCATCTTTTATTCCAAGGCCAAACTTGCCTGCTATTCCAGGTATCTCTTGACTTTGTCCTTTTGCATTCCAATCCCTTATGATGATAAGGACATCTTTCACTTGCTATTAATTCAAGGAGGTGTTCTTGGTCTTCACAGAACTGATGAATCTGAACATCTTCAGGATCAGAATTCAGGGCAGAGACTAGCATTACTGTGATTTTGAATGGTTTGCCTTGGAAATGAACTAAGGTCATTCTGTCATTTTTGAGGTTGCACCCAAGTAGTGCGTAGTGAAGTGATTCTAAAATTATAGCAGACTGGGGAAGTAGAATCATAGGACAAATTAGAACATTGTCTTAGAGTAAAAAAACTTGATTCTTGCCTAAAAAATACCCAACATGGAATCTGGGGAGAATAGAAGAATTTCTATGTGAGGAAGAAGACTCAGTGTGTGAGAGTTTAGCAAGATGAGGACAAAGAACTTCTTTTTTATCCATTTCTGGAATCACATTTAGGAGTATCTCTTTAAGAAGCTTGCTATGGCATTCAATAAGCAAAGTCTTTTGCACTGAAAATATGAAAGAATTTTTTGTTGAAGTGTCCGCTGTTGAGTTTTCTGAGAGTTGGAGTGATTTCACTGACCAGAGTCAGTGATATCTATAGATTCCAAGGAACCAAGAATAAATTAATTAAGGAAGCAATTACCTGTCTTTAGTAGGAATCTTGTGTGAGTATTAGTGATTGTGGCAGCAGTGTGTGTGAGTCCCCAGGAGAAAGGAGCAGTGAGCAGGTGAAATCAATTTACCGCGGGGTGGGGGTGGGGGGGCAGGGGGCGGGCATTAGCCAGAGCATAGGAATCTGTGAATGTGCATATATTTTTGAGAACCCATTTCGTTGTGGCATCCCTAAGGACTAGGTGAACAGATGCAATTTCAGCCAATTGTGTGAGACTGGAGTACTATTCTTAACGAAAGAAGCCTGAGGGCAGGAAGAATGGAGCAAACCTCCAGCGACATTGCATTGTTTATAATGGGGGGTGTTGCTACTCATAAATGACACTAATACTTTTCATTCTAAAGTTGTTGGCCACAGATGGCTCCACAAAATGTCAGAAGAGTGGGTAGTGTGGATACTGGCATCAATGCCTGAAAGGTGTCATTTAAGGGTCTGTGCATGGATGAAAACACATCCTGTGGAAATTTGGAAAGGCTTTTAAAATGAGATGAGTTTTGTGGTTCAGTCACCAAATAATGTGCTTGGGGTGATTCTTTGATACCCCTCACCCCCATAAGAGGCAGCATTATTTGGCATTGACTCTCTTTGAGACTGGAATGAAAACTGACTTTTTACAGTCCTGTGGCCATGGCTGGGTTTTCCATATCTGCTGGCATGCTGAATGTAGAACTTTCACAGCATCATCTTTCAGGATTTGAAATAGCTCAACTGGAATTCCATCGCATCCACTAGCTTTGATCATAGTGATGCTTACTGAGACCCACTTGACTTCAATTTCCAATATCTTTTTTGTACAGTTCTGTGTATTCTTGCCACCTCTTATTATCTTCTGCTTCTGATGGGTCTCTACCATTTCTGTCTTTTATTTAGCCCATCTTTGCATGAAATATTTCCTTGGATTCTCTAATTTCCTTGAAGAGATCTCTAGTCTTTCCCATTCTATTATTTACCTCTCCTTCTTTGCATTGATCCCTGAGGAAGACTTTCTTATCTCTCCCAGCAATTCTTTGCAACTCTGCATTCAAATGGGTATACATTTCCTTTTCACCTTTGCTTTTTACTTCCCGTCTTTTCACAACTATTTGTAAATGCTCCCCACATGCATTTAAATTTTTGAAATTTCTTTATCTTGGGGATGGTGTTGATCTCTGTCCCGTACAATGTCACGAACCTACATTCATAGTTCATCAGGCTCTCTGCCTTCCAGAACTAGTCTATTAAATCTTGGCTTGGCTATCAGGATTCTACAAAGGATGGTTTTGATTTATTCTCCCGCTGCACCTGGCCCCACAAGGTTAGGGTAACAAAATAAACAGGGATGTTTCCTCACCTGGAGAAGGAAATGAAAAATGCCATGGCTAGTAGAAGGAAAGAAATTATAAAAATTAGGAGAAAAGCAAATTCAAAAGAAACAAACGAGAACATAGCAGAAATCAACAAATATAAAAGCTGTTTCAATGAGACGAAAAATAAAATTGAAAAAAAAAAAAACATTATCCACAGTCATCAAGAAACAAAGGAAGAAAAATCAATCAACAAAATTAGAAATGAAACTGGAGAAACTATAGCAAACAATACAGAAATACAAAGGATCATAAGAGACTACTATCAGTAACTATATGCCAATAAAATGTACAACTGTAAAGAAATGAACAAACTCTTAGTGCAGTATAACTTTCCAAAACTGAAGCAGGAGGAAATAGAAACACTTAACAGACATGTCGCAAGCACGGAAATATAAACTGTAGTCATAATTCTTCCAGCAAACAAAAGCCCAGAACCAGGTGGCTTCAGAGCTGAATTCTTAAAAAAAAAAAAAAAAAAAAATTGACAAGAGCTAACACTTATTTTTCATTGACTATGCCAAAGCCTTTGACTCTGTGGATCACAACAAACTGGAAAATTCTGAAAGAGATAGGAATACCAGACCACCTGACCTGCCTCTTGAGAAATCGGTATACAGGTCAGGAAGCAACAGTTAGAATTGGACATGGAAAAACAGACTGGTTCCAAATAGGAAAAGGAGTACGTCAAAGTTGTATATTGTCACCTTGCTTATTGATGTTATATGCAGAGTACATCCTGAGGAACGCTAAGCTGGAAGAAGCACAAACTGGAATCAAGATTGCCGGGAGAAATATCAACAACCTCAGATGTGCAGATGACACCACACTTATGGCAGAAAGTGAAGAGGAACTCAAAAGCATCTTGATGAAAGTGAAAGAGAAGAGTGAAAAAGTTGACTTGAACCTCAACATTCAGAAAACGAAGATCATGGCATCTGGTTCCATCACTTCATGGGAAACAGATGGGGAAACAGGGGAAACAGTGTCGGACTTCATTTTTTGGGCTCCAAAATCACTGCGGATGCTGATTGCGGCCATAAAATTAAAAAATGTTTACTCCTTGGGAGCAAAGTTATGACGTACCTAGATAGCATATTAAAAAGCAGGGAGAGTACTTTGCCATCCAAGGTCTGTCTAGTCAAGACTATGTTTTTTCCAGTGGTCATGTATGGATGTGAGAATTAGACTGTGAAGAAAGCTGATGGCTGAAGAATTGATGCTTTTGAACTGTGGTGTTGGAGAAGACTCTTGAGAGTCCCTTGGACTGTAAGGAAATCTAACTAGTCCATTCTAAAGGAGATCAGTCCTGGGTGTGCTTTGGAAGGACTGATCTTAAAGCTGAAACTATCGTACTTTGGCCACCTCATGCGAAGAGTTGACTCACTGGAAAATACTCTGATGCTGGGAGGGATTGGGGGCCAAGGAAAAGGGGATGAAAAATATGAGATTTCTGAATGGCATCACCCACTTAATGGAGGTGAGTTTGAGTGAACTCCGAGAGTTGGTGATGGACAGGGAGGCCTGGCGTGCTGTGATTCATTGGGTCACAAAGAGTCGAACACGACTGAGCGAATGAACTGAACTGAACTGAACACTGATTCTACTCAAATTCTTCAGGAAATTTGCAGAGTTAGTGAAATTTCCAAAGTCATTCTATGAGGCCACTGTCACCCTGACCCCAAAACCAGACAAATATGCCACAAGAAAAGAAAACTACACTCCAATAACACTGATGGACATAGATGCAAAAATCCTTAACAAAATCTTAACAAACAGAATCCAACAGCATTTTAAAAAGATCAAGTGGGCTTTATCTCAGGGATCCAAGGATTCTTTAATATCTGCACGTCAATCAAAGTAATACACCACGTTAACAAATTGAATGATAAAACGCATATGATTATCTCAATAGATATAGAGAAGGTCGTCGACAAAATTCAACATTGATTTATGACAAAAAAAAAAAAAAAACTCCAGAAAGAAGGAATAGAAGGAACATACCTCAATATAATAAAAGTTATATATGACAAACAAACAGGAAAGATGGTCCTCAATGGTGAAAAATTGAAAGCAGTCCCCCTAAAGTCAGGAAGAAGACAAGAATGCCCACTCCCACCGCTACTATTAAACACAGATTTAGAAGTTTTAACCAGGCAATCAGAGAGGAAAAGGAAATAAATGGAATCTCTTTTGGAAAAGAAGAATTAAAACTGTGAGTCTTGGCCGATATCATGATCCTCTACATAGAAAACACTAAAGACTCCACCAGGAAATGACTAGTGCTGATAGTCCCTTGGACAGCAAGGAGATCCAACCATCCATTCTAAAGGAGATCAATCCTGGGTGTTCATTGGAAGGACTGATGCTAAAGCTGAAATTCCAATACTTTGGCCAACTCATGCGACCAGTTGACTCAAGGGAAAAGACTCTGATGCTGGGAAGAATTGGGAGCGGGAGGAGAAGGGAAGGACAGAGAATGAGATAGATGGATGGCATCACCGACTCGATGGACATGAGCTTGAGTGAACTCCGGGAGTTGGTGTTGGACAGGGAGGCCTGGAGTGCTGTGATTCACGGGAACCCAAGGAGTCAGACACGAGTGAGCGACTGAACTGAACTGAACTAAACTGAAGCAATAAATATAGTAAAGTTGCAGGATGTAAAATTAACACCCAGAAATTCTCTGCATACCTACTTACTAACATTAGAAAACAGAAAGACAAATTTAGGAAACATTCTTATTCACCATTGAAATAAAAAGAATAAAATACTTAGAAATAAATCTACCTAAAGAAACAAAAGACATATATATATATATATATAAAACTAAAAAAAAAAAAAAAAAAACCCACTGGTGAAAGAAATCAAAGAGGACATAAATAGATTGAGAAATATACCATGTTTATGGATTGGAAGTATCAGAATAGTGAAAATGAGTATACCACCTAAAGCAATCTATAGATTCAATGCAATCCCTATCAAGCTACCAAAGGTATTTTTTATAGAACTATAAACAAATAATGTCACAATTTGTATGGAAATACCAAAAACCTCGAATAACCAAGGCAATCTTGAGAAGGAAGAATGGACCTGGAAAAATGAACCTGCTTGACTTCAGGCTATACTACAAAGCTGTAATCATCAAGACATTATGGTACTGGCACAAAGATAAAATATAAATCATTGGAACAAATAGAAAGCCCAGGAATGAAGCCACACACCTATGGACAACTTCTCTTTGAAAAGGGAGGCAAGTATCTACAATGGAAAAAAAAAAAAAGAAAAAGTCTCTTAAACAAGTGGCGCTAGGAAATCTGGTCATCCAAGTGTAAAAGAATGACACCAGCAAAGAGGTAACATCTCATCCTGGTCAGAATGGATGCTACCTTAAAGTCTACACGAAAGAAATTCTGGAGTGGTGTGGAGAAAGGAGAACCCTCTTACACTGTTGGTGGATCAGCAAACTAGTATAGGCACTATGGAGAACATTGTGGAGATTAGGTAAAAAATTAGGAACAGTACTGCCATATGACCTAGCGATCCCACTGCCTGACATACACACCAAGGAAACAAGAACTGAAAGAGACACGTGTACCCCAATGGTCATCACAGCACTGTTTATAATTGCCAGGATATGGAAGCAACCTAGATGTCCACTGGCAGAAGAATGGATAAGAAATCTTTGGTACATATACACAAAGGAATATTATTCAGTCATTAAAAAGATTTAATTTGAATCAGTTCTAAAGAGGTAGATGAAACTGAAGCCTATTATAGAAATAGAAGTAAATCAGAACAAAAAACACCACTACGCTACACTAACGCATATAACGAAATTTCAAAATATGATATCAATGACAGTATAGATGAGACAGCAATAGAGACACAAATGTATAGAACAGTCTTTAGGACTCTGTGGGAGAAGGTGAGAGTGGGTTTATTTGATAGAATATCATTGAAACATGTATATGATTATATGTGAAACAGATCACCAGTCCGGGTTCGATACATGAGACAAGGTGCTCAGGGCTGGTGCACGGGGATGACCTGGAGGCTTGGGATGGGTGGGGGGTGGAAGGAGTGTTCACATGAAGAACAATTGTAAACACATGGCTGATTCATGTCAATATATGGAAAACCCACTCAATACTACAATTAGCCCCCAATTTAATAAATAAGTTTTTTAAAATGTACCAAAAAAAAAAAAAAAAAAGCCTGTTGGTCTTCACCAGTGATCCAGTGGCTTAAGAATTTGTCTGTCAATGCAGGGGACATGGGTTTGATCCTTGGTCTGAGGAGATCACACATACTAGCAAAGTAGATAAACCTGTGTGCCCCCAAGTGCTGAACCTGAGAGACCTAGAGCTTGTGCGCTGGAATAGGAGACACTGCCATGAGAAGCTAGCTCATTGCAATGAAGAGTAGTCCCCAACTGCTGCAAGTAGAGAAACTTTCTGCACAGCAATGAAGACAGTGCAGACGTAAATAAATAAATAAATACTAAAAATTATGAATAAATGAAATCTAGATACATAAATTTCTTCCATGTAATACGAAATTTTTGTATTTATTAATTGTCCAGGTGTTGCTTTACCACTTGAAATATGGAATTCCTGTATTTCAAATATGAAAATCAAGGGCAATATTTTCAAACAAAATATAAATTGTCTATATTTCATATATAAGTATCTTGGTGTATATTTTCCTATATGATTCTCTAAATTTCACATATGAAAATCTAGGTGTCAGTTCTATTTGAAAGTTGGAATTCTCTATAATTCACATTTGAAATGCAGGATGGTTATATTTCCTACTGCTAATGTGGAATTCCCTAATTTTGTATGAAAATCTTGGTGTAGATTTTTGTAAATGAAGAATGCAAGTTTCTTTATTTCAATTCTTTATCATCAAAGCTACCAGGGAACTTTAATAGATTTAGGAAAACCTCCAAGATTTTATAAAATTAACACCAAACAGGGATGTCTGTTTCATCATAGCTAACTGTGACATAAAAACAGGAAGTCAAGCGATACGTGGAGTAACAGGCAAGTTTGGACTTGGGGTACAAAGTGATGTAGAACAATGGCTAAAGGCAGAATTTTGCAAATAGAAAGTTTAAAAATGAAAGCAGTGACAGACAGTGAATAGGCTCCAAAATGACTGGGGACAGATTACAGCCATGAAAATATAAGACTCTTGCTCCCAGGAAGAAAAGCTATGACAAACCTAAACACAATGTACTGAGAAACAGAGACATCACTTTGTCAACAAAGGTGCATATAGGCAAAGCTAGGTTGTTTCCCAGTGAATATGTATGTTTGCCTCTCATGTGTGGCCCTACACAGCATGTCTTAGTTTCACTGAGTTAGACAAGATGGTGGTCCATGTGATGGATTTGTTAGCTTCCTATGATGGTGGTTTCAGTCTTTCTGCCCTCAAATGCCCTCTCTCTGCACCTACCATCTTACTGGGGTTTCTTTTCCTTTGGACGGGGAGTATCTCTTCCCTGCTCCTACAGCAAAACACAACCTCTGCTCCTTACATTGGGTGTGGGATATCTCCTCTTGACTGCTGGCTGCTCCGGTGCCACACAGCCACAACTCTCTGCTCCAACAAGTTTGGAAAACTCCACAATGGCCAAGGAATGGAAAAGGTCAGTTTTCATTCCAATCGCAGCGAAAAGCAATGCCAAAGAATACTCAAATTACTAAACAAACAGCTTCATCTCACGTGCTGGTAAAATAATGCTCAAATTTCTCCAAGGCAGGCTTCAACAACATGTGAACCATGAACTTCCAGATATTCAAGCTGGTTTTGGAAAAGGGCAAAGGAATCAGAGATCAAATTGTAAACATCCGCTGGATCTCTGAAACAACAAGAGAGTTCCAGAAAACATCTATTTCTGCTTTATTGACTATGCCAAAGCCTTTGACTCTCTGGATCACAGTAAATTGTGGAAAATTCTTCAAGAGATGGTAATATCTAGATTCAACAAACATGAGTCTGTGCAAAGTGTTGGAGACAAGGAAGGTCAGGGAACACTGGAGTACTGCTGTCCACGGTGTTGCAGAGTTGGATATGACAGATCAACTGAAAAATAGCAACAACTCAGTCTCACATTTGTCAATAAGGAGGAGATTTTCGAACCTGAAATATGGAATTCTGTATATGCCTTTAGAAAAATTACATGCTTCTTTATGAATGATGGACGTCTCTCTATTTCTTTTTTGAAAGTCTGGTTGGATATTTTACTTCTTAAACTATGAGGGATTCAATTACTCAGGCATCCAAATTTTACTGAAAATATGTTTACATATAATATGGAGTATTTCCATTTCAAATGTGAAAGTCAGAGTATGCTTGTCCTTATGTGATATATTTCACATATGATTATGGGCACACTGTCGAATTTTCTGTTTCTTGTGTCGAAGTTTGACAGCAGACAGTTCTTCAGCAAAGAGGAAATTCTCAGTTTCACATATGAAAATCTAGGTGCAGGTTTTAAGACATGAATTATGAAAGTCTCTATAATTAATATTTGAAAATCTGGGGACCAAGTTTCCAACATGAAAAGTATTGGTGTATCACATATGAAGATTTTGTTGAATGAAATATCCAATTTTTAATATTACAGTTATGAAATTCTGAATGCAGAGTTCTATTCAGGGAATATGAAAGTCTCTATTTAACGTCTTAAAGTACCGTCACCGATTTTCAACTTGAGTAGTGGAATTTTTTATATTTATCATTTGAAAATCTGTCTGCTAACATTCCTTCAAGAAATAGGGAATACTGTGTGCTTAACATCAGGCATCTATTTCCCTACAATAAATATGGAATTTTATGTATCATATAGACAAATCGCTTGAGCTATGAATTTCTTTTTATTTCAGCAAAGTGAATTTGAAGAAAGACCTTCTTCCGTGAAATATGGAATACTTTATATTTTGCATTTGAAAAACTTGGGACAAGAATCAAATATGGAATATGAATTCTCAGTTATTCACATAAGAAAATTTGTGTCAGATTTTCATATATAATTTTTGCAATATTCCATGATTTGTTTAGATCTGTGCCAAACAGGCAATGTACATGCGTCTATGTTTCCTGTAAGAAAATGTGGCCACATAATTCCCTACTTAAATTTAGTATTCTCTTTGATAGTATTTTAAAAAGCAGAGACATTACTTTGCCAACCAATGTCCATCTAGTCAAGGCAATGGTTTTTCCCGTGGTCATGTATGGATGTGACAGTTGGACTGTGAAGAAAGCTGATAGCCGAAGAATCAATGCTTTTGAACTGTGGTGTTGGAAAAGACTCTTGAGATTCCCTTATACTGCAAGGAGATCCAACCAGTCCATTCTAAAGGAGATCAATCCTGGATGCTCATTGGAGGGACTGATGCTAAAGCTGAAGCTGCAATACTTTGGCCACCTCATGCGACGAGTTGACTCACTGGAAAAGACTCTGATGCTGGGAAAGGTTGGGGGCGGGAGGAGAAGGGGACGACGGAGAATGAGATGGCTGGATGGCATCACCGACTCTGTGGACATGAGTTTGAGTGTACTCCGGGAGTTGGTGATGGACAGGGAGGCCTGGCGTGCTGTGGTTCATGGGGTCGAAGAGAGTCGGACACGACTGAGCGAGTGAACTGAACTGAACTGAACTGATATTAAATTTTGAAAGGCTGGGTGAAGATATCCCTACATGATATATGAAAAAAATCTATATTTACTTTTGAAAATCTGGGTGCCAATATTTCTACAGGAAACAGGTAAATCACTAGAGTAAAATTTGGATTTCTAGGTTGTGATGTTCCCACATGAAATATAAGATCTGCATATTTCACATATGGAAATCTGGATGCCATTCTTACCTCCGTGAAACATGGAGTTCACTTATGAATTTCTGAATGCAGATTTTACTACATGGTGCTCTGAAATTCTGTAAATATATCATTAGAAAATCTGTGTGTCCGTTTCCTACATTAAATATGAAATTCTCAGTATTTCCAAGACCTAAATCTGAGCACACTTTTTGTTACATGAAATATGTAATTCTTTTATTTCCCTTTTAAAAATCTGGTTTTAGACTTTCCAGCATGATAGACAGAATATGTGGAACTCATGCATAAAATGTGGGTACTAGAAAATCTTACATAAATTAAGGAATGCACGTTATTTCATGTATAAAAATCAAGGCACATATTTTCTTGCATGAAGTACGGTATTCTCAAGTGAAAGCTAAGGTTTAATAGAAAACAAAATTCTGTAAAATAATTATCCCTAAGTTAAAAATAAATAAACTAAGAAAACTGCCCAAAGCATGGTATTCTGTATTTTATATTTCATCATCTAGATGTAGATGTTTCTAACTGAAGTAGGGAATACTGTATAGCTCACATATTTAAATTTGTAAGCAGAGTCTCTGATATAAGGTAATGAATTCTCTATATTTGACGTATGGAAAACTGCTGAGTAATTTTGGACATGGAAAGGTGGGATTTTTGTTCTTTCACACATGAAAACCAGGATACATACTGTCTTAGAAGCGACGAACTCTACTTATTTCAGATATGAACATTTAGTGTAGTAATTTTACATGAAATTTGCATCTAGTTAAAGCTGTTGTTTATCCAGAAATTATGTATGGATGTGAGAGTTGGACTATAAAGAAAGCTGAGCAGGAAAATTAATGCTTTTGAAATGTGATGTTGGAGAAGTCTCTTGAGAGTCTCTTGGGTGGCTAGGAGAAATCCAACCAGACTATCCTAAAGGATATCAGTCCTGAATATTCCTTGCAAGGACTGGGGCTAAAGGTGAAACTCCAATAATTTGGCCAGCTGATGTGAAGAACTGACTCATTGAAAAAGACCGTGATGCTGGGAAAGGTACAATGTGGGAGGAGGAGGGGCAACAGATTATAACTGGAGAGCATACTGAATCATTGGACATGAGTTTGAGTAAACTCAGTGAGTTAGTGAAGGATAAGGAAGACTGACATGCTGTAGTTTATGGGGATGCAAAGATTTGAGCATGACTGAGACACAAAACTGAACTCAACTGAACATGGACCTGTCCATCTGAATAAGAACCAGTTTTCCCCTCAGTTAGTCTCTCCCATCAGGAAGCTTCCACAAGCCTCTTATCTTTATCTATCAGAGGGAAGACAGAATGAAAATCATAACCATAGAAAACTGACCAAACTGATCACCTGGTCCATAGCCTTGTCTAACTCAATGAAATTATGAGCCAGGCATATAGGGCCACCCAAGATGGATGGGTCATAATGAAGGGTTCTGACAAAATATGGTCCTTGGAGAAGGGAATGGAAAACCGCTTCAGTATTTCGGCCTTGAGAAACCCATGAGCAGCATGTAATCCAAAATATAGCATACAGAAAGAGGAACTCCCAAGGTTGGTCTTTGACAAATCTGCTATGACAGATCAGTGGAGAGGAAACTAAAGAAAGAATGAAGGCAGGGAGCCACAGTACAAGCAGAACCCAGTTGCAGATGTGACTCGTGATGAAACGAATTCTGATGCTGTAAAGAGTAATATTGCATAGGAACCTGGAAGGTTAGGTCCACAGCTTTGTGAAGACCTACAGGAACTTCTAGAACTGACACCCATAAAAGATATCCTTTTTATCAGAGGGGAATGGAATGCAAAAGTAGGAAATCGAGAGATACCTGGTGTAACAGGCAAATTTGACTTTGGAGGACAAAATATAGCCAGTCAAAAGAAACAGAGCTTTGCCAAGGGAACACATTGCTCACAGAAAGCACTCATTTCCAGCAACACAAGGCAAGACTCTATACATGGACATAACCGGATGGTCATAACTGAAACCAGATTGATTCTTTTCTCTGCAGCCAAAGATGGAGAAATTATATACAGTCAGCAAAAATGACTGGGATCTATTGTGGTTCAGATCATGAACTGCTTATTGCCAAATTCAGATTTAAATTTATAATAGTAGGGAAACCACTAGACTATTCAGGTAGGACCTAAATCATATCCCTTATGATTAGACAGGGAAAGTGACAAATAGATCCAAGGGATTAGATCTGATAGTGTTCCTGTATATCTATGGACAGAGGTTTGTGAAATTGTACAAAGGGCAGTGATCAAGACCATCCTCAAGAAAAAGAAATGCAAGAAGGCAAAATGGGTCTGGATATACCTTACAAATTGCTGAGAAACGAAGAGAAGCTAAAACAAAGGAGAAAAGGACAGATATATTCGTGTGTGCAGAGTTCCAAAGAAGAGGAAGGAGAGATAAGAAAGTCTACCTCAGTGAAAGATGCAAAGAAATAGAGGGGAAAATTGGAATGGAAAAGAAGAGATCTCTTCAAGATAATTAAAGATAAAAAAGGAACATTTCATGCCAAGATGGTCAAAATAAAGACCAGACATGGTATGGACCTAATAGAAACAGAATATATCAAAATGAGGTGTCAAGAATACACAGAAAAACTATACAAACAGGATCTTCAATACCCAGATAACCTCGATGGTGAGATCATTCACCTAGACTCAGACATCTTGGAATATGTAGTCAAGTAAGATTGTAGCCATGAAATTAAAAGACACTTACTCCTTGGAAGGAAAGTTATGATCAACCTTGATAATATATTAAAAAGCAGAGACATTACTTTGTCAACAAAGGTCTGTCTAGTCAAAGCTATGGTTTTTCCCGTGGTTATGAATGGATGTGGGAGTTGGACAGTGAAGAAAGCTGATCACCGAAAAATTGATGCTTTTGAACTGTGGTGCTGGAGAAGACTCTTGAGAGTCCCTTATACTGCACGGAGATCCAACAAGTCTGTTCTAAGGGAGATCAATCCTGGGTGTTCATTGGAAGGACTGATGATACAGCTGAAACTGCAATACTTTGGCCACCTCATGGGACGAGTTGACACACTCTTAAAGACTCTGATGCTAGGAAAGGTTGAGGGCTGGAGGAGAAGAGGACGACAGAGAATGAAATGGTTGGATGGAATTGCCGACTCTTTGGACATGAGTTTGAGTGAACTCCGGGAGTTGGTGATGGACAGGGAGGCCTGGCGTGCTGTGATTCATGTGGTCGCAGAGAGTCAGACACGACTGAGCGACTGAAGTGAACTGAACTGAACTGAATCCTTATGAAGTATCATATGGAGAAAACTAATGGAGCTGATGGAATTCCAGTTAAGTTATTTCACAGGCTAAAAGATGATTCTGTGAAAGTGCTACTCTCAATATGCCAGCAAATTTGAAAAACTCAGCAATTGCCCCAAGACTGGAAAAGTTCAGTTTTCAGTCCAATCCCAAAGAATGTTCACATTACCACACATTTGCCCTCATGTCAAATGCTGGAAAAGTAATGCTCAAATTCTCCCTTCCAGATTCAACAGTACATGAACAATGAACTTCCACATGTTCAAGCTGGATTTAGACAAGGGTAGGGAAAGAAAGATCAAATTGCCAACATCCATGGGAATCATCAGAAAAGCAAGAGATCTCCAAAAACAAGAAAAACCAAAACCTCTATTTCTGCTTCATTGTTATGCCAAAGCCTGTGACTGTGGGGATCACAACAAATTGTTAACTAATAATGATAATAATAAAGTGGTGGGAAAACAAGACCACCTGACCTACCTCTTGAGAAATCTATACCCAGGAAATGAAGCAACAGGATATGGGACGATAGGTTGCTTCCAAATCAGGAAAAGATTGTTCAAAGGCTGCATATTGCCACCCTGTTTAATTAAGCTCTATACAGTGTAAAAGTTGCGAAATGCCAATCTGGATGATTCACAAGCTTGAATTAATACTGCTGGAAGAAATACAAATAACCTCTATCAAGTAGATTCACTTCAGTTCAGTTCAGTCGCTCAGTCATGTCCGACTCTCCGCGACCTCATGAATCACAGCACGCCAGGCCTCCCTGTCCATCACCAACTCCCAGAGTACACTCAAACTCATGTACAGAGAGTCGGTGATGCCATCCAGCCATCTCATTCTCTGTCGTCCCCTTCTCCTCCATCCCCCAACCTTTCCCAACATCAGAGTCTTTTCCAGTGGGTCAACTCGTCTCATGAGGTGGCCAAAGTATTACAGTTTCAGCTTTAGCATCAGTCCTTCCAATGACCACCAAGGATTGATCTCCTGTAGAATGGACTTGTTGGATCTCCTTGAAGTAAAAGGGACTCTCAAGAATCTTCTCCAACACCACAGTTCGAAAGCATCAATTCTTCGGCGATCAGCTTTCTTCACAGTCCAACTTTCACATCCATACATGACCACGGGTAAAACCATAGCCTTGACTAGACGGATCTTAGTTGGCAAAGTGATGTCTCTGCTTTTTAATATACTGTCAAGGTTGGTCATAACTTTCCTTCCAAGGAGTAAGAGTCTTTTAATTTCATGGCTCCAATCAGCATCTGCAGTGATTTTGGAGCCCAAAAAAATAAAGTCTGACATTGCTTCCACTGTTTTCCCATCAATTTCACATGAAGTGATGGGACCAGATACCATGATCTTTGTTTTCTGAATGTTGAGCTTCAAGCCAACCTTTTCACTCTCCTCTTTCACTTTCATCAAGAGGATTTTGTGTTCCTCTTCACTTTCTGCCATAAGGGTGGTGACATCTGCATATCTGAGGTTATTGATATTTCTCCCAGCAATCTTGATTCCAGCCTGTGCTTCTTCCAGCCCAGCGTTCCTCATGATGTATTCTGCATATAAGTTAAATAAGCAGGGTGATAATATACAGCCTTGACGTACTCCTTTTCCTATTGGAACCAGTCTGTTGTTCCATGTACAGGTCTGACTGTTGCTTCCTAACCTGCATACAAGTTTCTCAAGAGACAGGTCAGGTGGTCTGGGATTCCCATCTCTTTCAGAATTTTCCACAGTTTATTGTGATCCACACAGTCAAAGGCTTTGGTATAGTCAATGAAGCAGAAATAGATGTTTTTCTGAAACTCTCTTGCTTTCTCCATGATCCAGTGGATGTTAGCAATCTGATCTCTGGTGCCTCTGCCTTTCCTAACACCTGCTTGAACATCTGGGAGTTCACGGTTCACATATTGCTGAAGCCTGTCTTGGGGAATTCTGAGCATGATTGTACTAGCTTGTGAGATGAGTGCAATTGTGCAGTCGTTTGAGCATTTTTTGTCATTGCTTTTCTTTAGGATTGGAATGAAGAGTGACCTTTTCCAGTCCTGTGGGCACTGCTGATTTTCCAAATTTGTTGGCTTATTGAGTGCAGCACTTTCACAGCGTCATCTTTCAAGATTTGAAATAGCTCAACTGGAATTCCATCACCTCTACTAGCTTTGTTCGTAGTGATGCTCTCTAAGGCCCGCTTGCCTTCACATTCTAAGATGTCTGGCTCCAGGTGAGTGATCACGCCATCGTGTTTATCTTCATTGTGAAGATCTTTTATGTACAGTTCTTCTGTGTATCCTTGCCACCTTCTCTTAATATCTTCTGCTTCTGTTAGGTGCATACAATTTCTGTCCTTTATCAAGCCCATTTTTGCATGAAACATTCCCTTGATACCTCTAATTTTCTTGAAAAGGTCTCTTGCTTTTCCTATTCTGTTGTTTTCCTCTTCCTCTCCTTTGCTTTGATCACTGAGGAAGGCTTTCATATCTCTCCTTGCTATTCTTTCGAACTCTGCATTCAGATGCTTATACCTTTCCTTTGCTCCTTTGCTTTTCACTTCTCTTCCATTCACAACTAATTGTGAGACCTCCTCCGATAGTCATTTTGCTTTTTTTACATTTCTTTTCCATGGGGATGGTCCCTGTCTCCTGTACAATGTCACGAACCTCCGTCCATAGTTCCTCAGGAACTCTATCTATCAGATCTAGTCCCTTAAATCTATTTCTCACTTCTACTGTATAATCATAAGGGATTTGATTTTGGTCATATCTGAATGGTCTAGAGCTTTTCCCTACTTTCTTCTATTTCTGTCTGAATTTGGCAATAAGGAGTTTAGGACCTGAGACACAGTCAGATCCCGGTCTTGTTTTTGCTAACTGTATAGAGTAGCCATCTTTGGCTGCAAAGAATATAATCAATCTGATTTCGGTGTTGACCATCTGGTGATGTCCATGTGTAGAGTCTTCTCTTGTTTTGTTGGAAGAGGGTGTTTGCTAAGACCAGTTCGTTCTCTTGACAAAATCTATTAGCCTTTGCCCTGCTTCATTCCGTGCTCCAAGGCCAAATTTGCCTGTTACTCCAGGTGTTTCTTGACTTCCTACTTTTGAATTCCAGACCCTATAATGAAAAGCACATCTTTTTTGGTTGTTAGTTCTAAAAGGTCTTGTAGGTCTTCATAGAACCGTTCAACTTCGGCTTCTTCAGTGTTACTGGTTGGGGCATAGACCTGGATTACTGTAATATTGAATGGTTTGCCTTGGAAACGAACAGAAATCATTCTGTCGTTTTTAAGATTACATCCAAGTACTGCATTTCGGACTCTTTTGTTAACCATGATGGCTACTCCATTTCTTCTAAGGGATTCCTGCTCACAGTAGTAGATTTAATGGTCATCTGAGTTAAATTCACGCATTCCAGTCCATTTTAATTCACTGATTCCTAGAATGTCTATGTTCACTCTTTCCATCTCCTGTTTGACCACTTCCAATTTGCCTTGATTCATGGACCTAACATTCCAGGTTCTGATGCAATATTGCTCTTACAGCATCGGACCTTGTTTCTATCACCGGTTACATCCACAACTGGGTATTGGTTTTGCTTTTGCTCCATCCCTTCATTCCTTCTAGAGTTACTTCTCCACTGATCTCCAGTAGCATACTGGGCACCCACCGACCTGGGGATTTCCTTATTCAGTATATCCTATTATTTTGCCCTTTGATACTGTTCATGGGGTTCTCAAGGCAAGTATACTGAAGTGGTTTGCCATTCCCTTCTCCAGTGGACCACATTCGGCTATGGTCCATGTGTGATCAGATTGACTAGTTTCTGTGATTATGATTTCAGTGTGTCTGCCCTCTGATGCCCCCTCGCAATACCTACCTGGTGGTGCAGACTCAAGAGATGCCGGCCCCGAAGCAACCGACCACGCAAAGAGACATGGCCCTGAGGAGCTACCGCAAACCTGAGGCCAGGGCCGGCGGCTGAGAGGAGCTAACCCACGTCCAATAGGCGGTGGCTGGGCGGGCACAGGAGGGCCGAGAGGAGCTACTCCACGTTCAGGGTCAGGAGGGGTGGCCTTAAGGGATACCCCTTGTCCAAGGTAAGGTGCAACGGCTGCAGTTTCTTGGAGCAGCAGAATGTGGGGAAATGGGAACCAGCTCCCCCGACAGGTCTCTTACACTGAAAACTTCTGGAACATGGCTTGCCGTTCAATTCCTGTCCCTACCGCCTCCTGCTTGGGCCTCCTCTCCTGGAGGGCGGCCGTGTCCCTGGAAGGCAGAGCTGGGGGAAGAGACAGAAGCAGGAGCTAGAGGCCAGGTCTCCACCTGGCTCCCTTCCTGCTGCGTCTTAAACGATGGCCACAAATACGAAGCGGGCTCACCAGGTGGAGAATCAAATGCGGCCAGGGACCAGTTTTGAAGGTGCAGCCAGAATAAGGTCACTGGCCTACTAGGGGCAGGCTCGGTGCGGAGGCGGGTTTCGGGGAGCACTCTGTCTTCAGGTCCTGTGGTCGCCGCCCCTCGCCGGCCCTTAGACGTGGGGCCACTCCATGAGCATGGTCTTCCCCAGGCCGGGCGGGCAAAGGCAACCGGGGTCCCCATGCTCTGGGCTCGGCCCGCCCTGGGCTTGGTGCAGGGGGCGCCTTGCCACGGTGGCGACCCTAGCCTACTGGGCTTCGCACTCACCAACCCCCCGCATGTCGGACCGAGCATGCCCCGACCCGCGCGCAGCCGGCAGCCCAAACCACCGCCCCGCCGGGCACTCTGGGAGCCGGGCCGCGTGCTTACACCACAAATAAGATGCATTTTTATGTGTATAAAATGTTATTTTTAGGTTCACTTAGAATATATTTTATTTAATAAGTTAAAACTCTGTTGGCACACTGTTAAATGCAGAACCTCCTTTTTAAGAGAACTGCCATATTATATTGACATTTCATATTCTTGGTCTCAGCTTTCACGTCTCCACAATATACCAAGTAGTGGATGCTGTCCAAGAGTGCCCTGTGTACTTAGACATCTGCATTGCCGCCAGGGGTGGGGACGATTCCAGAAGCCTGTCCCCCCGGCAGGCTTCTGAGCTCGTAATCATATTGAATGTATGGAGCGAAATGAAATCAAAACCGTATTTTTGTACAGTTTTGAATTTTCTACTTCGAACCGACCACCTCCCGGCCTCACAGAGAGCTTACAGAGTGCAAATCTGTCTTTACTTGGCTTGGTCATTGCAGTATTTTTGCATGTGTGGGGCCCACTTTTTTTGTTCTGTAGTTTCCAATATATATGTAAACTGAACAATCTGTAACGGGCTGAATGAAACTAAGATTTTTTAACTCTTTCAAAAAAGAATAAGTGTGTGGCCCCATGGGGAGGGGGATATATAGGGTTGCTCAGGGCCTCTTGAGCAGCACCTGGTGTACTGCAAGTATCACATTCATGACCTTAAACGGTGCCACAGCAAGATACAGAAGTAGGGCAATTTCAACAGAAGTAACCAGACCTCCCCAAACCATGCCCAGAAGCAGATCTCCAGATGCAGCAAGAGCAGCTACTCAAGGCCGCCTCCAGAGCACTAGTTGTTGGCAAGGGGTATGAGGCCAAGAGTAGCCTGCTGTTTGCTGCCAGCCTGATGTTCCGAAGATCCCCTCTCAGGGCCTGGACCCCAAAACAACATGGACCCGGCCTGGCAGGCATCAACATGGACTCGGCCAGTCAGTGCCCAAGTGCCCCATCAAGAGCAGGAGTGGGGTGGACGGCTTCCAGGATGAAAGCCCTGAGAAGTCAGACACTGTGGAGCAGAGACGGGAGAACTCCCCGGCCCCGGAGGGATCGTTCCAGAATCTGGTCGGGGCCCTCCTGGGTCCAGGGGCTGAGCAGGCGCAGATGGGGCACTAGCCCCTGATACACCGGCTTGTGACACAGGTGTCCGGCCCTTGAATTTGAACATGAATATGGGGCTGACGGTGAACAGGAAAGGCAACTCCCTCTTCATGGACACACTGATGGCCATCGGGACCACCACCTTGCAGACGTTTGTCAGGGGCGTAACAGCCGGCAAAAGGAAGTTCATCAAGGACAGGCGAGACCAGCCCTTTGACAAAAGACTGTGCTTCAGCGTGAAGGAGACTGAGAGCCCCTACAGGTGCCAAGATATCGTGGTCTGGAAGCAGGACAGCTTCACCCACATCGTGCTGTCCATATTGTCACCGTGCTTATTTAAATTGTATATAATAATCACTTCAGTCGTTCAGTCGTGTCAGACTATTTGTGACCCCATGAACTGCAGAATGCCAGACCTGCTTGTCCGTTATCAACCCCTTGAGTATACCCAAACTCATGTCCATTGAATCGGTGATACTCTCCAACCACCTCATTCTCTGTCATCCCTTTCTCTTCCTACCCTCAATCTTTCACAGCGTGAGGATCTTTTCCATTGAGTCAGTTGTTTGCATCGGGTGGCCAAAGTATTGGAGTTTCAACTTCAACATCAGTCATTCCAATGAACATCCAGGACTGATCTCCTTTAGGATTGGCTGGTTGGATATCCTTGCAGTCCAATGGACACTCAAGAGTCTTCTCCAACACCATGGTTCAAAAGCATCAATTCTTGGCACTCAGTTTTCTTTATAGTCTGAATAACACATCCATACGTGACTACTGGAAAAACGATAGCTTGACAAAACAGAGTTTATTGGCAAATCAGGTCTCTGCTTTTTATTTATGCTGTCTAGGTTGATCATAGCTTTCCTTCCAAAGAGTAAGCATTTTTCATTTCATGGCTACAATCACCATCTGCAGTGATTTTGGAGCCTCCTCCTGGGGGAAAAAAAAAAAAAAATATATATATATATATATATATATATATATATATATATATATATATATATTGGCAGCCATTCTTTCCCCACCAATTTGCCAGAAGTGATGAGACTGGAGGCCATAATCTGAGTTGATAAAAGTTGAAATTTAAGCCAAAGTTTTCATTCTCCTCATTATGTTAATCAAGAAACTCTTTAGTTGTTCTTCACTTTCTGTCATAATTGTGGTGTCACCTGCATATCTGGGTTGTTGATATTTCTCCCAGCAATCTTGATTCCAGTTTGTGCTTCCTTCAGCCCAGCGTATCTCATGATGTACTCTGCATAAAAGTTCAATAAGGAGGGTGAAAGTACAGCCTTGACATATTCATTTTCCTATTTGGAACCAAGATGTTGTTCCATGTCCAGTACTATCTATTGATTCCTGACCTGCAAACAAGTTTCTCAAGGGACAAGTTAGTTGGTCTGGTATTCTGATCTCTTTCAGAATTTTCCATAATTTATTGAGATCCACACAGTCAAAGGTTTTTGCATAGGAAATAAAGAAGAAAGAAATGTTTTTCTGGAACTCTCTTGCTTTTTCGATGATCCAGCAGATGTTAGCTGTTTGATCTCTGGTTCCTCTCCCTTTTCTAAAACCACCTTGAACTTCTGGAAGTACACGGTTCACCCACTTTTGAATCCTGGCTTGGAGAATATTGAACATTATTTTCTAGCGTGTGAGATGAGTGGAATTGTGCGGTAGTTTGGAGCATTCTTTGGCGTTGCATTTCTTTGGGATTGGAATGAAAGCTGATCATGTCCAATCCTGTGATCACTGCTTAATTTTCCCAGTTTTCTGACCTGTGGAGTGCAACATTTTCACAGCATCATCTTTTAGGATTTGGAATACCTGAACTGAAATTCTGTCACTTCCACTGGCTTTGTTCATAGTGATATTTCCTAAAGCCCACTTGAATTCCCATTCCAGGATGTCTGTCCATAGGTGAACGTAAGTGATTACATCATTGTGAATTTTGAGTGAACTCTGGGAGTTGGTGATGGACAGGGAGGCCTGGCGTGCTGTGATTCATGGGGTCGCGGAGAGTCGGACACGACTGAGCGACTGAACTGAACTGAACTGAAAGATCTTTTCTGAACAGTTCTGAGTATTTGTTGCAGCTCTTCTTAATAGTTTCTGCTTCATTAGGTCTATAACATTTTGGTTCTTTATTGAGCCCTTCTTTGCATGTAATAGTCCCTTGGTATCTCAAATTTACTTAAAGGGGCTCTCGTCTTTCTCATTCAATTTTTCCTATCTATTTCTTTACATTGATCACTCAGGAAGGCTTTCTTAACTCTCCTTGATATTCTTTGCACCTCAGCAATCAAATGGATAAATCTTTCCATTTCTCCTTTGCTTTTGGCTTCTCTTTTTTTTTCACAGAATATTGTAAGGTTTTCTCAGACAGCTGTTTTGCTTTTTTGCTTTTCATTTTCTTGGGGATGGTCTTGGTTCCTGTCTCCTGTAGAATATCACAAACCTCCACCCATAGTTCATATGTAGTGTACAACATGCTAAATGCCAGACTTTATGAAGCACAGGCATGAATAAAGATTGCTGCAAGAAATATCAACAGCCTCAAATGAAATCACTCTTATGGCAAAAATTAAGTAGATATAAAGAACCTCTTGATGAAAATTAAAGAGGAGAGTGAAAATTTTGAATTAATATTCAACATTCAGAAAACTAAGATCATGACATATGGTCCCATCCCTGTTTAAAATATGGGTGGAGAAACAATGGAAATACTGATAGACTTTATTTTGGGGGGCTCCAAAATAATTGAAGATTGTGACTGCAGCCATAAAATTAAAAGCGCTTGGTACTTGGATTAATAGCTATGAACTACCTAGACAGCCTATTGAAAAGCAGAGACATTGCTTTGCCAGCGAAGGTCCACCTGGTCAAAGTGATGATTTCTCCTGCAGTAATGTACGGATGTGAAATTTAGACTGTAAAGAC
Source organism: Moschus berezovskii (assembly GCF_049115385.1). Classification (NCBI taxonomy): domain Eukaryota; kingdom Metazoa; phylum Chordata; class Mammalia; order Artiodactyla; family Moschidae; genus Moschus; species Moschus berezovskii. The sequence continues at coordinate 54,743,960 of NC_142489.1, forward strand.
AGCTGAGCATGGAAGAATTGATGCCTTTAAAATGAGGCATTGGTGAAGACCCTTGAGAGTCTCTTGGACTGCAAGGAGGCTAAAGGAAATCAGTCCTGAATATACATTGGAAGCAGCGATGCTGAAGCACAAACTCCAATAATCCGGAGCCCTGATGCAAAGAACTGACTCATTGGAAAAGACCCTGATCCTGGGAAATATTGAAGGCAATAAGGGAAGAGAATGATAGAAGATGAGGTGGTTAAATGGCGTCACCGACTCGATAGACATGAGTTTGAGTAATCTCTGGGAGTTGGTGATTGACAGGGAAACAAGATAAGCTGCAGTTCATGGGGTCGCAAAAGTTGAACACGACTAAGAGACTGGACTGAATTGAACTTAAATGGAGAATTACCGACATTTTTACGTGCAAATATGGTGATGCTTGTTTTACTCCATGATATACTGCATTTTTTTTTCTTCATTTTAAGAAAATCTGGAAGCTGTTTTTTTTCTTTTTGTTTGTTTTGTTTTTAATGTGAAATGTAGACTAGTCTACACCTCATATATGAATCTGTGTGGTGGTTCTCTACTATTAAGTGTGAAGTTCTAGAAATTTCACACATGAAAATCTTAGCACTGCTTTTTGAAGACATGGAAAACTAGTATGAAATTGGAACTATTTCTACTGCACAAGTGAAAATATGTGCACCACTGTTTCTTCATGGAGTAGAGAGTTAGTTTTATTTCTCAAAACACATCCCAAAAGAAAGAATGGATTCCATGAAGTGGGAAATGGCTTGCATTTACTGTATCAAAACATGGAGGGGAAGACTCCGTCATGGAATTTGGACTTCTGTACACTTCATATTTGAGTTCAGAATGGATATTTTCCTATAAAAAATAAGGAAATCTCTATATTTCATATGAAGCACTGGTTCTTCAGTTGCAGAAACACCTATGTGCCCTGTTTGCCTATGTTTCAAAGTATCTTGCACATTTGTGTGTGTCTAGCCACGTAGGCTTGTTTCCTGTGTTTGTGTGTTTTCCTGTGTGGATGTGCATCCAAGCACAGCTGACACAGAGATGAAAATCACAGACCACGCGATATGGAGCAAGCGGAAAGAGGCACCAGGCATCCACAGACTGGGAGAGATTGGTCCATGCATCTCTGAGGTGGTCCTTCCTGCTCAAGACAAGACTGAGGAAAAGATGACCAGTTACAACTCAGTACTGTGTGTTCATAAATCTAGGTTTACATCAAGAGACATGAAGAATCTCATAGTTTCTGCTGTGGTCATGTGTGTTTGTAGCAGGAAGAGGATGTGGAACACTTGGAGTCATCCAGTATAACTCCAGTGGTGTGGGGCTTTGAAATTATAGCCTGTGGACCCTTCAGTCTGGGGGAAGTGGGCTGGCCTGTGGAAATGGTGGACACGGCTATAACTGGAAATAAGAGTATAAAGAGGTGAAGGTCCTTCAGAAAAGAGTAGAAACTGAAAGAAAGAGAAACAGAAAGAAAATCTACTGCACTGCAAAAATTTTCCAAATTAGAGGAAGGCCCTGGGAGAGTGCTGCCTCGGATCAGCCAATCACGTAGCACACTCTCTCTTTATGAGTGATCAACAATAGCATCATGTGAGATGAATGACATGTAAAGGTAAAATTCTTAATTGTGAAACCACACACATCCAAGAAAACACAGGGTGACCTTGGCCCTGTCCAGGTACTTCCTGCCTATCTGAAAGCTCAGAAAGGTGAAGAAAGTGCAGATGTGGGATGGAGGCATTTCCCCCTTTGGTAGTGTGTGCCCGTGAGGGAGCGAAGATGGGAAAGAAGAACAGTGTGAAACAAAGTTTCCCTGTGAGAAGTCCAAAATTACAGTTTGTTTCTGAAGGACCTTTGACAGGAGAATGTTGGGTCCCACAAACAACAACAACAACAACAGATGTCCAAGGGCAAAGGAAAACTAACAAGAATGTAGGAGCAGTGAATTTGCATTTAGAATCAATAAATACCAGCGATGCCTCAAGTGCTCAATAAAACATTTTGTGCACCTATACCCAGAGACCACACAGAGACAGAGTCAGAACTGCATTTGAGTGATTGAGTGTCTCCTGAAGAGGCATGGGTCAGCAATGCCCTGACAGGGAAGAGAGGCTCTGGCTGCTACAGACATGGTCATGCAGTTTGTGACATAAACTCTCTCAGAGGATGTCACCTTACAAGCTAACATAAAGCCGCCTAACACACAAAGCACAAGTTGAAGGATGATTATTCCAAAGAAAGTTTTGTACATTTAAGGAAGTTCTAGGACTCCTACAGTTTTCTCAACCTGGGGATCCGTCAAAGAGACTGAGATCCGCAGGGAATTTGACTTTGGAGGCCAGTGGGGTTTGAATATACAACTTCCACAGGAGTGAAACAGACTGTTGGAGGGCGCACACAAAATCTTGCGTGCACGAGGAGTCAAGAATAAGGAGCAGTGTCCCCAAAAGAGAGTGAGCCAGACTTGCTTGTGAGTGTCCAGGAGTCTCCAGCAGAGTGTGGGATGCAGAGTAGTCACGGGAACTGAATACAAGAGTGCTTGCTCAAATCCTTTTGAAGGAGGTCCCAAGTATTTTCGTTTCCCATATGACAATTTGGGCTCAGTTCAAACAACGAGACCTGAACACAGCCACACCCATTAAGAGAAAATTGAATTAAAGATTCACTGAATAAGTCCCCACATATCAGAGCAGGACCGAGGCTCACTCAGTCTGTTTCTCCTATCAGGATGTTTTCATAAGCCTCTTATCTTTATCCATCAGAGGGCAGAGAGAATGAAAAGCACAATCACAGAAAGCTAATCAAACTGTTCAAATGGATCACAGCCTTGTCTATCTCAATGAAACTATGAAATATGCCAGGTAGGGCCACCCAGGATGGATTGGACCTGGTGGAGAATTCTGGCAAAATGTGGTCAACTGGAGAAGGGAATGGAAAACCACTTAAGTATCCTTGCTTAGAAAACCCAATGAACGATATGAAAAGCCAAAAAGATAGGACACTGAAAGATGTACTCTCCAGGTTGGTAGGTGTCTTATCCACTTCTAGAACTCAGTGAGGAAGTAACTCCAGTGAAAATAAAGAGATGGAGCCATAGGAGAAACAACATCGAATTGTGGATGTGAGTGGTAATAAAAGTAAAGTTTGATGCTCTAAAGAATGATATTTCATAGGAAGCTACAAAATTAGGTCCATGATAAAGGTAAAATTTAAGTGGTCAAACAGGAGATGACAAGTGTGAAGATCAAAGTTACAGCAATCCATTTGTTCATGAATGGAATGGACAAATTTAATTCAAATGACCATTTTATCTTCTAAAGTGGGCAAGAATCCCTAGAGAAGAAATGGAAGAAGCTACCCTCATCAATAAAAAGAGTGTAAATTGCAGTACTTGATTGCAATATAGAAATGAAATATCTCTGCTTATTTTCAAGGCTAACCATTCAGTAGTACTGTAATCCAAGTCTATGTCATGACCAGGAATGCTAAAGTGGAAGTTGAGCTGAAGGTCAGGGTGAAGCTAAGGTTGAGTAGGTCTGTGATTACCAGTAGGACATTCTAGGACTTACCCCCCAAAATAAGATGCTAATTTCAACATACAGGACTGGAATGGAAAAGTAGGAAATTAAGAACTACCTAAAGTAACAGACATGTTTGGCCTTCGGGTACAAAATAAACCAGGGCAAAACCTCACACTTTTGCCAAGACAAGTTACTGTCATTGGATACACCCTCTTCCAACAACACGAGACATGACTCCACATATTTACATAATCACATGAACAATACCGAAATCAAACTGATAATATACTATGAAGTTGAGGATAGTGAATCTCTTTCAGTTCAGTTCAGTTCAGTTCAGTAGCTGAGTCGTGCCCAAATCTTTGCCACCCCATGAACCGAAGCACAAGAGGCCTCCCTGTCAATCACCAACTCCTAGAGTTACTCAAACTCATATCCATTTCGTGGGTGATGCCATCCAACCATCTCATCCTTTATCATCCCCTTCTCCTCCTACCCCCAATCCCTCCCAGCATCAGGGTATTGTCTATTGAGTCAACCCTTCGCATGAGATGGCCAAAGTATTAGAGTTTCAGCTTTAGCATCAATCCTTTCAAAGATCACAAAACACTGATCTCCTTTAGAATCATTCCTATAGGACTGGCTGGATTTCCTCCCAGTCCAAGGGACTCTCCAGAGTCTTCTCCAGAACCACAGTTCAAAAGCATCAATTTTTTGGCACTCAACATTCTTCACCATCTAACTCTCACATCCATACATGACCACTGGAAAAACAATAGGCTTGACTAGATGGACCTTTGTTGGCAAAGTGATGTCTTTGCTTTTTAATATAATATCTAGGTTAGTCATCACTTTCCTTCTTAGGAGTAAATGTCTTTTACTTTTATGCCCATAATCACCATCTTCAGTGATTTTGAAGCCCGTCAAAGTAAATCCTGACACTGTTTCCACTGTTTCCCCATCCAGATCCATGAAGTGATGGGTACAATGCCATGATCTTAGTTCTCTGAAAGTTGAACTTTAAGCCAACTTTTTCACTCTCCTCTTTCACTTTCATCAAGAGGCTTTTCAGTTCCTCTTTGCCCTCTGCCATTTGGGTGGTGTCATTTGTATACCTCAGGTTATTGATATTTCTCCCAGCAATCTTGATTCCAGCTTCTTCTTCCAGCCCAGCGTTTCTCATTATGTACTCTGAATATAAGTTAAATAAGCAGGGTGAAAATATACAGCTCTGACACACTCCTTTCCTTATTTGGAACCAGTCTGTTTTTCCATGTCCAGTTCTAACTGTTGATTCCTGACCTGTATATAGGTTTCTCAAGAGGTAGGTCAGGTGGTCTGCAATTCCCATCTCTTTCAGAATTTTCCACAATTTATTGTGATCCACACAGTCAAAGGCTTTGGCATAGTCAATAATACAGAAATAGATTTATTTTCTGGAATGCTCTTGCTTTTTTGATGATTGAGCGGATGTTGGCAATGTGATCTCTGGTTCCTCTGTCTTTTCTAAAAGAAGCCTGAACATATGGAAGTTCACAATTCACGTATTGCTGAAGTCTATACAGTCAGTCAATACAATACTGGGAGTTGACTGTGGCTCAGATCAGCAACACACGTCGAAAAAAATCATTCTTATATTGAAGAAAGTAGGGATAACCCCTTGATCATTCAAGTATAATCTAAATGAAATATCTTTTGATTGTAATTGCAAATGCTAATTGATTCAAGGAATGAGATCTGAGAGAGAAGTTTGTGCAGAAGTTTGTGACATTGTACAAAATGAAGAAATGAAGAATATCCCCAGAAGAAAGAATTGCAAAAGGAAAAATGGTTACCTGAAGAAGCCTTAAAAGCAGCTGAGGAAAAGGAAACAGAGAGAGAAAGAGAGAGAGAGAGAGAGAGAGAGGTGGAAGGAAAACAAGAACAGGAAATTTGCACCCACCTAAATGCAGAGTTTTGAAAATAGTTTTGGTTTATAAGAAAATCTTTCTCACTGATCTATGCCAAGAAATAGAGGAAAACAATAGAATAAGAAAGGCTAGAGATCTCCTCAAGAAAATTAAATATAGTAGGGGAACATTTTACGCAATAAAGGACACAATAAAGGATACACATATTAGAGAAGAAAGACAAGCAGAAATATAAGAAAAGGTGGCAAAAATACACAGAAGAACTACACAAAGAAAATGTTCAATGCTGAAAAGCACGATGGTATCATCACTCACCTAGACCCAGGTATCCTAGAATGCATACTCAAGAAGGCTTTAGGAAACATTAGTGAGAACAAATCTGGTGGAGGTGATGGCTATACAGTTGAGATATTTCAGATCCTAAAATATGATGCTGTGAAAGTACTGCACTCAATATGAAGGCAAATTTGGAGAACTCAGCAGTGGCCACAGGACTGAAAATGATCACTTTTCATCGCATTCCTTTGAACTAACACACAATTGCACTCGTTTCACATAAAGCAAAAAGAAATGCAAAAAGAAATGCATGGGATTCTCCAAGGAAGTTTTCAACAGTATATAAAAGAATTTCTAGAGGTTCAAGCTGCATTTACAAAAGGCAGAAGAACCAGAGATCAAATTTTCCATACCAACTGTATGCTCAAAAAAGCAAGCAATTTCCAGAAAAACATCCCCTGCTTTATTGACTATGTCAAAACATGGCTTGTGGAACACAAAAAGTGTGGAAAATTCTTCAAGAGATGGGAATATCATACCACCTGACCTGCCTCCTGAGAAACTTCTTTGAAGATAATGAAACAACAGTTATCATGGACGGGGAACAATGGACTGGTTCCAAAGTTGGGGAAAGTAGCCACTCAAGGCTGTATATTGTCACCCTGTTTAGTTTTGTAGACTGCGTCATGTGAAATGCCAAGCTGCATGAAGAACAAGTTAGGATCCAGTTTGCCAGGGGAATTAGCAACAAACACAGATATATGACTACACAACCATAATGACAGAAAGTGAAGAGAAACTAAGAAATCTCTTAATGAAAGTGAAATTGGAGAGTGAAAATTTTGGTTTCAACCTGCACATTCAATGACTGAAGTTCACGGTATCTGGTCCCAATTCTTCACTGCAAAGAGATGGGGAAACAGTGGAAACCATGACAGACTTTCCTATCTTGGACTTCAAAATCACTGTAGATGGTGACTGCGGCCATAAAAGCTATGACGTAAATAGACAGCATATTAAAAGGAGAGATATTACTTTGCTGAAAAAGGTCTATCTAGTCAAAGCTATGGGTTTCCCAGCAGTCAGGTATGGATGTGAGATTTGTACCTTAAAGCTGACTACCAAAGAACTGATATTTTGATAGATCCTATTGGAAAAGACAATTGAGATTTGCACTGCATGTAGAAGAAACAAGTGAATCCTAAGAGAAATTGGTAATGAGTATTCGGACAGATGATGAAGCTGAAACTTCAGTATTTTGGCCACTTGATGTGAAGAACAGACACTGTAAAACACTCTGATACTTGGAAAGACTGATGACAGAATGAGAATTGGACGACAAAAAATGAGAAGGTTGGATGGCGTCACTATTTTTCAAAGACTAGCAAGAGAGATATTGCATCACCACTTGATGGAGATGTATTTGAGCAAGCTCTGGGAGCTATAGATGAACAGGTAAACCTGGCATGCTTCAGTTGATGGGGTCACAAAGTGTAAGATGAATGAGGGACAGAAATAAGTTGAACTGAATGGTGGTGGGCTGTTTGCATCAAGGGATCCTAGGATAGTGGAAGACTTTGATGCCCATGAAAGCAGTTCAGAGCCTTCAGGTTTTCAGGCTTAGGGAGAAGGGAATAGCAGTCGGCACAAAGATGTTACACTTCTTGGCCAAAAATCCTGAAATAAATTCCTTTCTTTCTCTGGGATCTCATCCTTGGCTGCGGATGGCAGAGAGGGAAAATGTCTCTCTGCACTTGAGGGATAGTTCGGAAAGTCTCACTGGAGGACAATTTCTGATTTTGTTACGGTAATCCTGAGTGAAATGTGCACCATGAGACTCACAAGGAGACTGGAATTTAAGCGGGCATCTGGTTGTCCCCCAGCCAAAACTTTAGCTGAATTCATGGTTCATGAACTCCATAAGCTAAAAGCCTGGCAGGGATCCTGAGCTATAAGAAGATCTACCACAGCCTCATGAGGGCAACAGAAAGATAGCCTTGACATTTAGAAAGTTAGGGAGGCCTGGCCTGGAATCATGCCCTCTTGGGAGAGGAATGCCACTTTCTGCACAATGAATCCATGAGTTGTGGGCCCAGGACAGGCAGGCTCCCCAGGGTGTAATCTGTGTGGGGATTCTGTGTATGTGTGGGTAGAAGTAAACTATGGTGTTGCCAAAAATGGAAGCCACCTGACCTTTTGGGCTTCACGTTCAGTGACTTGTTTCAGCAGAGGTCCTTTGGATCCATATGTACCTTCTTCATGATATTGCTTCAGACACAGTCCTGTCACATTCTCTTTGGCCTTTTGCAAGCCCCGACTTGGTGTTTCCCTGCTACCGGGAGATAACCATAGGGGGAGAGGGAGTGAAAATATCTCCAAACAGGCTCTTACACAATTAGCAGGCACAGGGACACCTCTCTCAGAAGTCTTGGGCCTGAGTGGGTACTGGACTTGCCATAAGTGCATGACATTGACAAACAATGATTTTGAGAGACCTTGCTGAGATGGGGTTCTTAAAGTCAGTGCAGTCCGAAGCCCCATGTTATTCTGGTGTGGTTGCTGGAAGGAAAGTGCATGGAATGGAATCATATCAGTGTGACTGGTGCTGTGAACCAGTCAATACGATGGAGGAATACAGAATAGCACCACTCATTCAGCTGTTCACCACAAGCACTTCCAGCTCACCCAATTCTGAGCAGGTCAGTCCTCCTCATGACATGTCCCAACATTTTGTAACCTTCCAGAAAAAAACAGTATAGGTAGAAGAGGACACTAACTTGATTCACAAGTAAATAGAAGAAAACCACCAGAGAAAATGAGAGGTCCTTACCCAAGTCCATTATCCTGGACAAGTAAAGGTGTAGTTCTGCATCTGTGAAAATTTCCTTTTAGTGTTGGGTGTATCTGTGTCTGTATATGCACTCACTGGCCCAAAACTGCATGCGAACTGCCAGAACTGGCCTGGCTGGCAGTTTGAAGCCAGGGAATCAAGCCCAAGGATGTCAGAGTGGCGGCAAGAGAGCACTCAGGGCCATTGAGGGAGATGCAAAGCAGCCAAGAAACAGAATGGCCTAGATTACAAAGCAAAGAGATGGGGTATGCAGAGCCCCTACAAAGAGCTTTCTGTCTTTCTCAAATGCAGCAGTACTCTTTCAGCCACAGAACCAGGCACATCTTTCTTTTATGTAAGGTTTGGGACCCTGATGGCTCTGTAGCATAAGCTGATGCTGCCTGTTGAGTAGAATTGCCCAAGAAAGGCAATGCCAAAGAAGCTCAGACTACCACTCGGTTACACTCAAGTGACACATGAGTAAAGTAATGTTGAAAATTCTCCAACCAGACTTCAGCAATACATGAATCATGGACTTCCAGATGTTCATGCTGGCTTTAGAAAAGGCAGAGGGACTAGAGATCAGATTACCAACATCCTCTGGCTCATCAAAAAAGCAGGAAAGTTCCAGAAAAACATCTATTTCTGCTTTATTGACTATGCCACAGCCTTTGAGTGCGTGGATCACAATAAACTGTGGAAAATTCTGAACGAGGTGGGAATACCAGACCACCTGACATACCTCCTGAATATCTGCCGGCAGATCAGGAAGCATCAGTGAAAACTGGACATGGAACAACAGACTGGTTCCAAGTAGGATAAGGCTGTATATTGCCACCCTGTTCATTTAACTTATATGCGGAATACATCATGAGAAACACTGGGCTGGATTAAGCACAAGTTGGAGATAAGATTGCCGAGAGAAATATCAATAATCTCAGATGTGAAGATCATACCACTCTTATCGCTGAAAGTGAAAAAGAACTAAAGAGCCTCTTGATGAAAGTGAAAGAGGAGAGTGAAAATTCTGGCTTAAAGTTCATCATTCAGAAAATGAAGATCATGGCCTCTTGTCCCATCACTTCATGACAAATAAATGGGGAAAGAAGCGAAAAAGCAGCTGCCTTTAATTGTTTGGGCTCCAAAATCACTGCAGATGGCGACTGCAGCCATGAAATTAGAAGACATTTCTTCCTTTGAAGGAAACATGACCAATGTAGACAGCATAGTAAAAAGCAGAGACATTACTTTGTCAACAAAGGTCCGTCTAATGAAGGCTATGGTTTCTCCACTAGTCAGGTATGATTGTGAGATTTGTAGTATAAAGAAAGCTGAGCACTGAAACATTGATGCTCCAACTGTGGTGTTGAAGAAAACCCTTGAGAATCTCTTGGACTTCAAGGAGATCCAACCAGTCCATCTTAAAAGAGAGCAGTCCTAAGTATTCTTTGTAAAGACTGATTTGAAACTCCAGTAATTTGGCCACCTTATGTAAAGAACTGACTCACTGGAGAAGACACTGATGCTGGGAAAGATTGAAGGCAGGAGGAGAATGGGATGACAGAGGATGAGATGATTTGATGGCATCACAGACTCAATGGAGATCAATTTGAGCCCACTCCTGTAGTTGATGCTATACAGGGAGGTATGGCACACTGAAGGCCATGGGCTCATGAATAGTAGGACAAGACTGAACTGAACTGAACCTGCAGAATTTGCCAGTTTCCAGCATCACTCAAATCTTCACAAAATTTTTAAACATCAGTGCTTTGCAGTGAATGGCTTAGCATGATCCTTCTGCTGCTCCTATCCCCACAGGGCTGAGGTGATAGGGTTAGCTGGCACGTGTTCTCATGTGGAAGCAGGAAGAAAACAGAACCACTTTGAAAGGGCCTCTGTACAGTAAATGAGCTGACTTCAATGCCCCTGCACTGATGAGTCATGTCCTATAGCGGAATGCTGACCTTGATATCCCTTAATTAGAGATTCTTCATCTGTAATTCTCTTTACAGAGAATTCCATCTCTAAACATGGAATTCTCTGTAGGTCGCATGTTGGCTAGGGCAAAATGTTTCTACGTGAAGCACAGAACTCAGTGTTTCAAATACAAATGTATACATGAAAATTCCCTGTATGAAATATGGAATTCTCTATATTGCATACGTGAATTTCTCAACCCTCAACCCTCAATTTCCAGAATGAAAATGGAAATCTCACTTGGTCTTAGCCAAAAGGGTGCACAGTTTCGTTTTCAATTGTTTGTGAATCCATTTGGTGAGGGATTACACATTTGTTTACCAAACCTTGGAAGGGATGGCTGATGCAATATGCAGTGGGAGAGTGCATTTCCATCTCCTTTTAGAAGCTGCATGTTACAGCTGTGAATCTTCCCCTCTCTGGCTTGCCTACAGCTGTGCACTAATTAAGGCATCCCACAGAAAGGTAGATTTCATCCTGTCTCCTGTATAGTGCCTAAAGTCATAGGAAAGACGTTACCAAGAGTGTTCCCAAAGTTTAGAGCACATTAAACAAGACTAATGAATCTAATGGTAGGAATCACACACACACACACACACACACACACAATGATTTCCTAATTAAGTAACAAATATTACTGGCTGTAGTTCAGACAAAACCCTCCCAAATCAGGCAGCATATGTTACTGCAAATTAACATCTGGATAACTAATATACTTTTACACCTGTTCATGAAGCTAATTACTGAATACTGTGAATGTCACCAGAACATTATGCTTAACAACATGTGTAGCTAACATTGTATATCTTCAATTGGATCTCAATACCTAGTCATTTAATAGATACTTTATGAAGAACAAATAAAGTTGGCTTGGAAGATTAAGGGAGGGTTTCCTTCATTTGAAATAATCATTTAAATGTCAGAATTGAAGTATAGTTCTTACTTCATCCCTGTACTTGACAAACGTTGTGCTGGGAGACCTTCTGGCTAAACTTTAACCTCTGTGAATACCTTACTCAATCTCTAGTTAATCCCTTTACGGCAAATCAACTCAGACTTTGTAAGTAGGGATTGATCAAGTACCTACAGGCCATTGCATACACCCAGAGGATATCCTGTTCTATCAAATTTTCTAATTCATGTCACAAATCAGTAAGTCCAGCAAGAAACCCTGAGAGCTAAGTGTGTCAAACAGGACCACTGGGAAAACATCACTGTAGGAATTACAAGGCTAAAACCCAGTGCTGCTAGGCGAATATGGCATTTTTTTATTGAGAATAGAGTTTGGACATTCATCATATCCAGTCTTTTCTTTCTTAATGTGGTCCATTTCAGACTGGTACAAGGACTGCATACAATTCAGTTTAATGCAGAAGGCAATTAATTATTTTGAACAAGCGGGAACAAAATAACACCCCAAGAGATGTGAAAACAGGTCCTCAACTTGACAATGTAGGCTTTTTCAGTCTGGGTTTTAAGTATACTGAGCATGTCTAGAAGAAGGTCAGCATTCTAGATCCCACCAAGGACTTATTCAAATGACAGAAACTGGGAAACTCTCTTATAATAATTAAAAAAAATACTTTCAAAAGATAGTTCTTTGTTCTAAAAAAGAAACTTCTAATCCCCTAGATATTTCTACATAATTGACCAATAATTGTCTCCAATTTAGCACATCTCTTGCCTGACTCCAAAACCTGCTTTAGTCTTTTAGTCAAAAAATGGCAACTCAGTTCCAATTGTTTAAAAAAAAAAAAAAAAAGGCACAGTCATCATTAACTTTCTTCTTTCACAGGCCACATTTCAGTCTTTGGAAATCTAGCATTTGAACACTTCTCATCTTCTTCACTTATACTGGAGGGTTTCAAGTCTTCATTACTGCTAACCTTCTTTATTTATTGTTTTTCCGTCATTAAGTCATGTCTGACTCTTTGTGACCCCATGGACTGCAGTACACCAGGCTTCCCTGTCCATCACCAACTCCCAGAGCTTACTCAAAATCATGTCCATCCAATCGGTGATACCATCCCACCTTCTCACCCTCTGTCATCCCCTTCTCCTCCTGCCTTCCATCTTTCCCAGTATCAGGACCTTTTCCAATGAGTTGGCTCTTTGCTTCAGGTGGTCAAAGTATTGGAGCTTCAGATTCAGCATCAGTCCTTCCAATGAAATTTCTGGACTGATTTCCTTTAGGATTGGCTGGTTTGATCTCCTTGAAGTCCAAGGAACTCTCAAGCGTCTACTCTACCAGCAGAATTAGAAAGCATCAGTTCTGTCACTGTATCCTGTCAATTCATTTTCTTCCACCATTCAGTACCCCTCAATGATTCTCTGTATCATTTTGAGTAAAAATAAAGTCTTTGCAGTAAAAAAAAAAAAAAAGAAGAAGAAGAAAAGAAAAAAAATAATGAAAATATCTTCACTTCATGTGAAAATCTGTACGCATATTCTTTACATGAAAATGGGAAATTAATGTATTTCACCTATACATAACTGGATGATAAATTTCCTACATGACATCTGGAATTTTGTGTATTTCACTTATTAAATGCTAGCCATCGATTTTAGTACACAAAATAAGGATTTTGATTGTTTCACATATGTATATATGGGCACTGATTTTCTTCCTTTAAGTATGGAATTCTCTGTATTTCACACATTAAAACCCTATAGCAGATGGAATCCATGAAAAAATGAATTTCCTATATTTTATTTAGCAAAATACGGGCCAAAGTTTTCAATTGTCTGTATTTCACAAATGAAAATCTCGCTCTGATTTTCCTACATGAAATATGGATTTCTGTATTTTCTGTATTTGAAACTCTAGGCATGGTGCTTTTTTCCATGAAGTATGAAATCATTTTGTTTCACATCACCTATACAGGTGCCAAATTTCCCACTAGAAATATGGAATTACTTATTTAACATAGGCAAATCAATGTCTATATTCCTATTTGAAATATCAATTCTCTACAATTTACATATGAATATTTGGTGAAGATTTTTTTCCTACATAACATATAGAATTTTCTACACTTCACAGATGAAAATCAGGATAGTTGTTTTTCCTACAAGGAATGAGGAGTTCCTTTTCTTAAGGAAGAACATATGGGTGCCGATTTCCCTGCATGAAAAAAGGAAATCTCTGTTTTTCAATTCTTTATCATCTATGCTAAATGGGAACTTGAATGGTTTTAGGAAGACTTGTAAGCTCTTTCTAAAATTAAAGCTGAGAAAAGATGTCCATTTCACCATAGGGTTCTGGAATGTAAAAACAGAGAATAAAAGGATACCTGGTACAATGGGCACGTTTGATCTTGGTGTATGAAATGAGGTGGGTCAGAGACTAGCAATGTTTTGGCAAATAGAAAGGGTAAAATTGAAAATAGTGACAGACAGGTTTCTTATCTCCAAAATCTCTGGGGACAGTGATCACATCCCTGAGAATAAAAGACCCCTTCTCCTGGGAAGAAAATCTATGATAAGCCTAGACATAGACACAATGTACTGAAAAGCAGAGATATCTCTTTGGCAATAAAGCTCCCTTTAGTCAGGGCTATGGTTTTAGCAGAAGACATGTACGGATGTGCTAGCTTCACTATAAAGAAGGCTGAGTAACAAAGCATTGAGGCTTTGCAGCTGAGTGCTAAAGATGGCTCTTGAGAGACCCTTGTCTAGCAAGGAGTTCAACCCCACCAATCCCAAAGGAAAGTAACCCTAAACATCCATTGGAAAGACTGATGTTGAAACTGAAATTCCAATCCTTTGGCTACCCTGGTGTGAGGAAATAATACATGGGAAAAGATTGAGATTCTGCCTTGCCACTGAAAAGAAAAAAAAAAACTATTATCGGCTCTGATATGGGTAGATGGTGGACAGGAGGAGATTGGGGCCACAGGGGGTGAGATCGTTGGACAGCATCACTTAAATCGATGAACATGTGTTTCACCAAAGTGTTGGAGACTAAAGTATAGGGATGTCGGGAGTGCTGCCATTCACGGTGTTTCAAAGTGTTGGACGTGACTGAGTGACAGAATATCACCAACAACTGTATTTCACATATATCAATGGGGATGAGATTGTCGAACTTGAAACACGGAAATCCTTTTTTGTCCATAGAAAAATTAGATATTCCTGCATGAAATATGGAATTTTCTCTACTTCATAAATGGATGTCTTGGTACAGAACTTTCCTTGTAAACTATGACGTTTCAATATTTCATGCACCAAAATCTGAATTAAAATATCTTTTTTTTTTTTTGGTAATTTATTTTTTATTGGAGGCAAATTATTTTACAATAATATATTGGTTGGTTTTGCCATACATTGATATGAATTCGCCCAGGGTTTACATAAGTTCCCCCTCCTGAACCCCCCTCCCACCTCCCTCCTCCCTTTATCCTCCCTCTGGGTCATCCCCGCATGCCAGCCCCGAGCATCCTATAACATGCATTGACCCTGAACTAGTGATTCGTTTGATATATGACAACATACGTGTTTCAATGCCATTCTCCCAAATCATCCTACCCTTACCCTCTCCCACAGAGTCCCAAAGACTGTTCTATACATCTGTGTCTCTTTTGCTGTCTCGTATACAGGGTTATCATTTGCATCTTTCTAAATTCCATATATATGTGTTAGTATACTGTATTGGTGTTTTACTTTCTGGCTTACTTCACTCTGTATAATAGGCTCCAGTTTCATCCACCTCATTAGAACTGATTCAAATGTATTGTTTTTAATGGCTGAATAATACTCCATTGTGTATATGTACCAAAGCTTTCTTATCCATTCGTCTGCAGATGGACACCTAAGTTGCTTTCATGTCCTTGCTATTATAAGCAGTGCTGCAATGAACATTGGAGTACATGTGTCTCTTTCAATTCTGGTTTCCTCGGTGTGTATGCCCAGGAGTGCGATTGCTGGATCATATGGCAATTCTATTTCCAGTTTTTTGAGGAACCTCCACACTATTCTCCATAGTGGCTCTACTAGTTTGCATTCCCACCAAAAGTGTAAGAGGGTTCCTTTCTCTCCACATCCTCTCCAGCATTTATTGCATGTAGACTTTTGGATAGCAGCCATTCTGACGGGTGTGAAATGGTATCTCATTGTGGTTTCGATTTGCATCTCTCTGATTATGAGGGATGTTGAGCATTTTTTCATGTGATTGTTAGCCATCTTTATGTCTTTGGAAAAATGTCTGTTTAGTTCTTTGGCCCATTTTTTGATTGGGTTATTTATTCTTCTGGAATTGAGCTGCAGGAGCTGCTTGTATATTTTGGAGATTAATCCTTTATCAGTTGCTTCATTTGCTATTATTTTCTCCCATTCTGAAGGCTGTCTTTTCACCTTACTTATAGTTTCCTTTGCTATGCAGAAGCTTTTGATTCTAATTAAGTCCCATTTATTTATTTTTGCTTTTATTTCCAATATTCTGGGAGGTGGGTAATGGAGGATCCTGCTGTGATTTATGTCGGAGAGTGTTTTGCCTACGTTCTCCTCTAGGAGTTTTGTACTTTCTGGTCTCACATTTAGCTCTCTAATCCATTTTGAGTTTATTTTTGTGTATGGTGTTAGGAAGTGTTCTAGTTTCATTCTTTTACAAGTGGCTGACCAGTTTTGACAGCACCACTTGTTAAAGAGACTGTATTTTCTCCATTTTGTATTCTTGCCTCCTTTGTCAAAGATGAGGTGTCCATAGCTGCGTGGATTTATCTCTGGGCTTTCTATTTTGTTCCATTGATCTATATTTCTGTCTTTATGCCAGTACCATACTGTCTTGATGACTTTGGCTTTGTAGGAGAGCCTGAAGTCTTGCAGGTTAATTCCCCCAGTTCCATTTTTCTTCCTCAAGATTGCTTTGGCTATTCGAGGTTTTTTGTATTTCCATACAAACTTTGAGATTATTTGTTCTAGTTCTGTGAAAAATATTGTTGGTAGTTTGATAGGGATTGCATTGAATATATAAATTACTTTGGGTAGTATACACATTTTTACAATATTTATTCTTCCAATCCTTGAACATGGTATATTTCTCCATCTATTAGTGTCCTCTTTGATTGTTTTCAGTAGTGATTTATAGTTTTCTATGTAGAAGTCTTTTGTTTCCTTAGGTAGATATATTCCTAAGTATTTAATTCTTTTCGTTGCAACAGTGAATGGAATAGTTTCCTTAATTTCTCTTTCTATTTTCTCATTATTAGTGTATAGGAATACAAGGGATTTCTGTGTGTTTATTTTGTATCCTGCAACGTTACTGTAACCATTGATTAGCTCTAGTAGTTTTCTGGTAGAGTCTCTAGGGTTTTCTGTGTAGAGGATCATGTCATCAGCGAACAGTGAAAGTTTTACTTCTTCTTTTCCAATTTGTATTCCTTTTATGTCTTTTTCTGCTCTGATTGCTGTGGCCAAAACTTCCAGAACTATGTTGAATAGTAGTGGGGAGAGTGGGCACCCTTGTCTTGTTCCTGATTTTAGGGGAATTGTTTTCAGTTTTTCACCATTGAGGATAATGTTTGCTGTGGGTTTGTTATATATAGCTTTTATTATGTTGAGGTATGTCCCTTCTATTCCCACTTTCTGGAGGGTTTTTATCATAAATGGATGTTAAATTTTGTCGAAGGCTTTCTCTGCATCTATTGAGATAATCATATGATTTTTATTTTTCAGTTTGTTAATGTGGCGTATTACGTTGATTGATTTGCGGATATTGAAGAACGCTTGCATTCCTGGGATAAAGCCCACTTGGTCATGATGTATGATCTTCTTAATGTGTTGTTGGATTCTGGTTGCTAGAATTTTGTTAAGGATTTTTGCATCTATGTTCATCAGTGATATTGGCCTGTAGTTTTCCTTTTTTGTGGGGTCTTTACCAGGTTTTGGGATTAGGGTGATGGTGGCCTCATAGAATGAGTTTGGAAGTTTCCCTTCCTCAACAATTTTCTGGAAGAATTTGAATAGAGTAAGTGTTAGCTCTTCTCTAAATTTTTGGTAGAATTCGGCTGTGAAGCTGTCTGGACCTGGGCTTTTGTTTGCTGGAAGATTCCTGATTACAGCCTCTAGTTCCGTGCTTGTGATGGGTCTATTCAGATTTTCTATTTCTTCCTGGTTCAGTTTTGGAAAGTTGTACTTTTCTAGGAATTTGTCCATTTCTTCCAGGTTATTCATTTTATTGCCATATAATTGCTGATAGTATTCTCTAATAATCCTTTGTATTTCTGTGTTGTCAGTTGTGATCTCTCCATTTTCATTTCTAGTTTTATTGATTTGGTTCTTCTCCCTTTGTTTCTTGATAAGTCTGGCTAGTGGTTTGTCAATTTTATTTGCCTTCTCAAAGAACCAGCTTTTGGCTTTGTTGATTTTTGCTATGGTCTCTTTTGTTTCTTTTGCATTTATCTCTGCCCTAATTTTTACAATTTCTTTCCTTCTACTGACTCTGGGGTTCTTCATTTCTTCCTTTTTCTAGTTGCTTTAGATGTAGAGTTAGGTTATTTAGTTGACTTTTTCCTTGTTTCTTGATGTGTGCCTATATTGCTGTAAACTTCCCCCTGAGCACTGCTTTTACAGTGTCCCAGAGGTTTGGGTTGTTGTGTTTTCATTTTCATTTATTTCTATGCATATTTTCATTTCTCTTTTGATTTCTTCTATGATTTGTTCAATATTCAGCAGCGTGTTGTTCAGCCTCCATATGTTGGCATTTTTAATAGTTTTTCTCCCGTAATTGAGATCTAATCTTACTGCATTGAGGTCAGAAAAGATGCATGGAATGATTTCAACTTTTTTGAATTTACTAAGGCTAGATTTAGGGCCCAGGATATGATCTATCCTGGAAAAGTTTCCGTGTGCGCTTGAGAAAAAGGTGAAATTCATTGTTTTGGGGTGAAATGTCCTATAGATATCTATTAGGTCTAACTGGTCTATTGTATCATTTAAAGTTTGTGTTTCCTTGTTAATTTTCTGTTTAGTTGATCTATCCATAGATGTAAGTGGGGTATTAAAATCTTCCACTATTGCATTGTTGTTAATTTCCCCTTTCATACTTGTTAGTAATTGTCTTACATATTGCGGTGCTCCTATGTTGGGTGCATAAATATTTAGAATTGTTATATCTTCATCTTGGATTGATCCTTTGATCATTATGTAGTTTCCTTCTTTGTCTCTTTTCACAGCCTTTGTTTTAAAGTCTATTTTACCTGATATGAGTATTGATACTCCTACTTTCTTTTGGTCTCTATTTGCATGGAATATCTTTTTCCTGCCCTTCACTTTCAGTCTGTATGTGTCCCTCCTTTTGAGGTGGGTCTCTTGCAGACAACATATATGGGGGTCTTGTTTTTGTATCCATTCAGTCAGCCTTTGTCTTTTGGTTGGGGCATTCAACCCATTTACGTTTAAGGTAATTATTGATAAGTACGATCCCGTATCCATTTTCTTTATTGCTTTGGGTTCGAGTTTATACACCCTTTCTGTGTTTCCTGTCTAGAAAAGATCCTTTAGCTTTTGTTGGAGAGCTGGTGTGGTAATGCTTAATTCTCTCAGTTTTTGCTTGTCTGTAAAGCTTTTGATTTCTCCTTTATATTTGAATGAGATCCTTGCTGGGTACAGTAGTCTGGGCTGTAGGTTATTTTCTTTCATCACTTTAAGTATGTCTTGCCATTCCCTCCTGGCCTGAAGAGTTTCTGTTGAAAGATCGGCTCTTATCCTTATGGGAATCCCCTTGTGTGTTATTTGCTGTTTTTCCCTTGCTGCTTTTAATATTTGTTCTTTGTGTTTGATATTTGTTAATTTGATTAATATGTGTCTTGGAGTATTTCGCCTTGGGTTTATCCTGTTGGGGACTCTCTGGGTTTCTTGGACTTGGGTGATTATTTCTTTCTCTATTTTAGGGGATTTTTCAACTTTTTTGTCTTCTTCTTCTGGGATTCCTATGATTCGAATGTTGGAGCGTTTAACATTATCCCAGAGGTCTCTAATATTGTTCTCATTTCTTTTAATTTGTTTTTCTTTTTTCCTCTCTGTTTCATTTATTTCTACAATTCTGTCTTCCAGCTTGCTTATCCTGTCTTCTGCCTCTGTTATTCTACTGTTTGTTCCGTCCAGAGTGTTTCTGATCTCATCTACTGCATTATTCATTGTATATTGACTCTTTATTCTTTCCTCAAAGTCCTTATTAAACCTTTCTTCCATCTTCTCAATCCTTTTGTCCAGGTTATGTATCTGTAACTCCATTTTGCTTTCAAGATTTTGAATCATTTTCACCACCAAAATTCGAAATTCTTTATCAGGTAGATTCCCTATGTCTTTCTCTTTTGTTTGTGTTGGTTGGCATTTATCTTGTTCCTTTACTTGCTGGGTATTTCTCTGCCTCTTCATCTTGCTTATAATGCTTTGTGTGGCCTTTCCCTCTTCTGGCCATTTGTGGAGTTTTCTTTATTATGTAGTTTCCTCGCTGTGTGTGGGGTTGGACAGGTGACTTGTAAAGGTTCCCTGGTTATGGAAGCTTGTGTCGATGTTCTGGTGGGTGGAGATGGATTTGTTCTCTGTGGAGTGCAGTGAAGTGTCCAGTAATGAGTTATGAGATGTCAGTTCGGTTTGGAGTGACTTTGGGCAGCCTGTATATTGAAGCTCACGGCTAGTTTCCTGTGTTACTGGAGAATTTGCATGGCATGTCTTGCTCTGGAACTTGTTAATCCTTGGGTGGTGCTTGGTTTTAGTGTAGGTATGGAGACGTTTGATGAGCTCCTATCGATTGATGTTCCCTGGAGTCAGGAGTTCTCTGGTGTTCTCAGGATTCGGGCTTAAGCCTCTTGCCTCTGGGTTTTGGTCTTATTCTTAAAGTAGCCTCTAGACATCTCTATCTGTCATTTCCAAGGTGGTTCCCTCTGTTTTAGCTTCTGTTTGCTGGTCTCTTCAGTGTCTAATTTCCTCCCTGATACTAGGGGGTGGGTGGACACTTTTGAAGGCTCAGTTGTTCAGTCCTGTTCTGGGAAGGGAGGAACGCTGCAGACGAATATCTCTGGTGTCTGTGGGGAGTGCTTGCAGCGTCTCGGTCACACTGGGTTTGCCCCTGCTCACAGCACGTATGCTGTCCCAGTCTACACTGCACAGGCTCTAGGTTGCTCTGGCGGGAACTGTCCGAGGCAGGCGCCGGGTTGTATGCACTTCCCAGGTCTGAGCGGCTCAAGTTCAGGTTCTCAGGTACTCCACCAAGGTGCAGACTTGGTTGGGCCTATGTTTTGTGCCTTCCCTGGTCCGAGCAGCTCAGGGGCCAGGTGTTTGGCGAGCGCGGTCTCTGTGACTTATCGCCTCCCCTGTCCTCGCCACTCAGTTTTGTGGGTGTACAACCGGCGCACCTTCTCAGGGGATATCGACCGGCCCAAGCCCAAGAAGTCCTGATTAGTAACAAGCCTGTCTGCAGTTTATATCAGATGCCTTTCTGGGGCCGTGGTTGCCCGCTCCGGCTCTGGCTGCGCTCCCTGCCTGTCTCGGTGGGGGATGGGGGATGGGCCAGCCGCAGCCGGCTCACTCTGCTCGGTCCTTTATTCTGTGAGCGGGGCTGGCCAAGTCTTAGGTTAGAGCTTTCCACCTTTTCATGGGGAAGCTATCCCGCAGTCTGTTTTGCTCTCCCCAGTTCTCTCAAATTGTTCTCATAGCATTCAAGCCCAGTCCTCTCTCTAAGCAGTTCAGCCGGCTCCTCCCTGCCCAGCCCCCGCTTGTTAACGGCGTATGCAGGCATCTGTGCTGCTTCTCCGCTGGAAGTTACAGTTTGGCAGGTAATCTGTGGGTTTTTTTTTTCTTTTTCTTTTTTTTATGTAATTAATTTATTTTTTATTGAAGGCAAATTATTTACAATATTATATTGGTTGGTTTTGCCATACATTGATATGAATTTGCCCCGGGTTTACATAAGTTCCCCCTCCTGAACCCCCCTCCCACCTCCCTCCTCCCTTTATCCTCCCTCTGGGTCATCCCCGCATGCCAGCCCCGAGCATCCTATAACATGCATTGACCCTGAACTAGTGATTCGTTTCACATATGACAACATACGTGTTTCAATGCCATTCTCCCAAATCATCCCACCCTCACCCTCTCCCATAGAGTCCCAAAGACTGTTCTATACATCTGTGTCTCTTTTGCTGTCTCGTATACAGGGTTATCATTTGCATCTTTCTAAATTCCATATATATGTGTTAGTATACTGTATTGGTGTTTTTCTTTCTGGCTTACTTCACTCTGTATAATAGGCTCCAG
Organism: Moschus berezovskii; assembly: GCF_049115385.1. NCBI lineage: Eukaryota > Metazoa > Chordata > Mammalia > Artiodactyla > Moschidae > Moschus > Moschus berezovskii. The sequence goes on from NC_142489.1 coordinate 54,765,754, forward strand.
TTTCATCCACCTCATTAGAACTGTTTCAAATGTATTCTTTTTAATGGCTGAATAATACTCCATTGTGTATGTGTACCAAAGCTTTCTTATCCATTCGTCTGCAGATGGACATCTAGGTTACTTTCATGTCCTCGCTATTATAAGCAGTGCTGCAATGAACATTGGAGTACACGTGTCTCTTTCAATTCTGGTTTCCTCGGTGTGTATGCCCAGGAGTGCGATTGCTGGATGATATGGCAGTTCTAAAAAAATCTTAAAAGAAAAAAGAGGGCTACGTGGCCCTCTGAGCTTCTAAGGCTCGCCACAGATTTGCCAGTGAGAGTGTTTCCTGGTGTTTGGAAACCTCTCTCTTTTTAAAGCCTCCCTTCCCGGGATGGAGCTCCGTCCTTACTTCTTTTGTCTCGCTTTTTATCTTTTATGTTTTTTCCTACCTCCTTTCGAAGACAATGGGCTGCTTTTCTGGGTGCCTTACGTCCTCTGCCAGTATTCAGAAGTTGTTTTGTGGACTTTACTCTGCGTTCAAATATTCTTTTGATGAATTTGTGGGGGAGAGAGTGGCCTCGCCATCCTATTCCTACGCCATCTTGTTCCTTCTCTCTGAATTAAAATATCTTGACATGGAATATGACCTTGAAAAATGACATGAAATATTTTACATTTCAAATACGAAAATCTAGGGATACATTTTCTTATGTGAAATAACATGTGAATATGGATGCATTACTGAATTTTCTGTTTCATAAATTGAAATCACACCAGATGGTCCTACATTAAAGATAAAATTCTCAGTTTCACATCAGAACCACTACCTGCAGTTTTTAGTACATGAACTATGAAACTCTCTGTAATTCACATATGAAAATCTGGGTACAGATTTTTCAATTAAATGTAGGGAATGTTCTGTATATCATATGAAATTATAGACATAGAGTTTTCTGCATGATATAGGAAAATCTTGATGTAATTTTCAGATTTCTCATTTGAAAATCTGTGTGCTGCTTTCCTTCATGAAATACAGATTGCTATGCATTTCATATTTGAAAAATGGCATCGATTTTGCTACAAAAAAATGGAATCTTCTATTTCATATGAGACAATGTGATTTTCATGTTTGAGCAATAAAATTCTCTATATTTCACCGAAAGAATCTTCTGACAAGATATATGGATTCTGGTATATTTCACACTTTAAAATCTGAGGACAGATTTGCTCATATGAATTACAACTGCTACTGCTAAGTCACTTCAGTCGTGTCCTATTCTGTGTGACCTCATAGATGGAAGCCCACCAGGCTCCCCTATCCCTGGGATTCTTGAGAATAAATACCCTTTCAGGATTCTGTATTCTAACTTTGTCTCAGTCTTCACATTGTTCGTTTGTCCCATTTCTTCCATCACACTGAAGTTTCAGGCTGTGTTGTGTTCTTCTCAGTGTCACTGTCTGTGCAGAGACGGTTCTTCTGTCTTATTTGATTTTCCTTTTATAATTAATGTATGTGAGATCTTATTTTAAATTCCTCTGAAACTTTTTTTCACTTTACAGATCATTTTGAGATTTTAAATTTAGATTAACCTGATTGACAAGCTTTGATAGGCTGTCCTCTCCATAAGGAACAAATTATGACAACCCACATCTATTTTAGCTTGTGATTTACTCGCCTGTATTCAGGCATAAAGGATTGTATATGAATAATCCAATCTGAATGGGTGTGCAAATTGGTCACTGAGTCATGCCCAACTCTGCAACCTCATGGACTGCAGCCCATCAGGCTCATCTATCCATGCACTTTTCCAGGCAAAGATACTGGAGTGGGTTGCATTTCCTTCTCCTGGAAAACATGAACAGTGGAACTAATAAGAAATCAAAATTTTAACTGTTAAAATTTAATAAATTCTGAAATTGAAGAGTTAATTCCCTCCATAGAAAAAAAAGTATATTGATTGCGAGCTAAAATCACCAACTTTTGTTGTCTGTCCCAAAATCAGGTAAAGAAAAAATCATCAGCTTCTCTGAAAAGCATAATTTTCAATTATTAATATGACTAAGGAATATATATATATATATAAAAAGAAATCTCAGAGATCTATATCATAGAGAGTAAATAGAGGCAAATAATGGCATTTCTCTTCAAGACAAATTGAGGCTAGAATATGAATCTTTCTCACTTTCTTTTTCTTGGTGAATGTTATTTGGCATTCCTAGTGGTAAATTTTCTTCAAGATCCCTTAAATCCAGGACCATAGTTGTTTTTCGAGTGAATTATTGATGAGGATTTTCAGGAGAACGGAATGAGGGAAGTAAGATACAGCAGAGTGAAACTAAATCCAAACTCAGTTGGAGGCAAAATGGCACTGGGTGTAGAATTTCTACATCAAATGTGTCAGTTCAGTTCAGGTCAGTTCAGTCGCTCAGTCATGTTTGACTCTTTGCGACCCCGTGAATCACAGCACTCCAGGCCTCCCGTTCCATCACCAACTCATGTGTAAATATGTATATTTTACAAACGAGCATACTAGTGCAGGTTTTCATCTTCATATTTGGAATTCTCGATTTATCAAATATGAAAAACCTGAATGAATGTTTTCTGAAAACAGGTGAAACTTTACATATTTGGACAAAGAAAGGATGGTGATTTTTTATCTGAAATAGGAACTGTGAATTTCACATGTAGCATTATAGGTTCAGTGTTGAGACCTGAAATAGAGTTTTATGTGTGTGTGTTTTTCTTAAATGGGAGAACATGTGGATACATTCTCAAACATGTAATTAGAAAATCTGAATGTTTATAAACAGGACTGCACAAAGATATTCATACATATGTTATGGACCTTTGATATTTTGTATATGAAAATATAACTTCATATTTTCAAGCATGAAGTGTGACATTCCTATATTTTTAATTTGGTAATCTGAGTGCAGAGAGCATATTATTCTAATGAATTATGGAATAAACACTTTTTCACATTTGAAAAGTTGAACACAATATTTAATTATATAAGTTTGGAATTTTCTGTGCATGATGTATGAACAACTGTGCTTCAATTTTAACACAGAATATTGAATTCTCTACATTTCAAATATGAATAACTGGGTATCAGATTTTCTCCCTGAAATATGGAATATTGTATGTTTCACATATGAAATTGTGAAGATATCTTATCTTACATAAAATATGCAGACTTTTCAACGTGACACATGAAAAGCTGCACTCTGATTTTCCTACATGAAACATGGAAATCTCTCTGTTTAGCGTAAGAAAACCTGGACACAAATACCTTTCAGTTCAGTTCGGTTCAGTCGCTCAGCTGTGTCCGACTCTTTTCAACCCCATGAACCACAGCACGCCAGGCCTCCCTGTCCATCACCAACTCCTGGAGTTTACTCAAACTCATGTCCATCGAGTCGGTGATGCCATCCAGCCATCTCATTCTCTGTTGTCCCCGTATACTCCTACCCCCAATCCCTCCTAGCATCAGACTCTTTTCCAGTGAGTCAACGAGTTGCATGAGGTGGCCAAAGTATAAAATAGATAGACTTCTCTATGTTTTGCATGAGAAAATCTGGGGACACATTCTCTACTGAAACATGACATTTTCTACATTCAAAATATAAAATTCTGGGCATAGTGTTTTTGTTGAACAAGAAATATAACATCCTTGTGTATAACTAACATGTGAGAATCTGGACACACCTTATCCTACATGAAAAATGGAATATTCTTTCACATTTAAAACGTGGGTGGGATTTTTTTTCCTCCGTGACCTATAACATTCTCTGTATTTCACATATGAAAATTTAGGCACAAAAAAATAATAGGTGAAATTTGGAAATGTTTATATTTCCCAGGCAAAACTCTAAAATCAGTCATCCCAAATGCAACTCTGTGTATAGCATGACATTTTTCTATATTTTTACATACAAAATTTTATGTTGATATTCACATAAGAAAAGCAACTATCTGGTTCTCCTGTATGATGAACATTGTGTAAAAATGTTCCGTCTTGAAATGTAGAATTTTTTACATTCCACATTAAAAAAAAAAAAAAAATCTTGGTAATGATTTTCCAACGTGAAAGGTAAAATCCTTATATTTCACACTTGGAAACCTGGGAGTGACTAGCGGTCTCTGGATAATGGAATTTTCTATGTTCATGTGTGTTAATCTAAGTTCAATAATTCCTATATGAAATATGACATTCTCTCTGTACACATATGAAAATCCTAGTGCAGAATATTATGAAATATGGTTTTCTCTGCATATGACAAATGGCAATGTAATCACAGATTTTCTCATGTGAAACTGGGAATCATCTGCATTTCATATTGAAAATGGAGTCTCATAATTTCCATAATGAAGTATGGAATACCCTGTATTTCACATATGAACATCCGCTCGAGGATATTCCGACATGTGATGTGTACTTTTCTATATTTCATATACCAAATCTGGGCAATAATTTTCTAACGAGAAATATGGATTTTTCATTATTACACATGTGAAAATCTAACTATCTGGAATACACTACATTACTATTTTATTTATTTTTATTTTATTTATTTATTTATTTTACCTTATATTATTGTACTGGTTTTCCCATACTTTGACTTGAATCTGCCCCTGGTATGCATGTGTTCCCCATCTTGAACTCTCCTCCCACATCCCTCCCCATCTCATTTCTCTAGTTCATCTCAGTGCACCAGCCCCGAGCATCCTGTTTCGTGCATCGAACCTGGACTGGCGATTCGTTTCACATATGATAATATACATGTTTCAATGTCATTCTCCCAAATCAACCCACCCTCGCCCTCTTCCACAGAGTCCAAAAGACTGTTCTATACATCTGTGTCTCTTTTACTGTCTCTTATACAAGGTTATCACTATAATCTTTCTGAATGTCATATATATGCATTAGTATACTGTAATGATGTTTTTCATTCTGGCTTACTTCACTCTTTATAATAGGCTCCAGTTTCATCCACCTCATTAGAACTCATCCAAATGCATTCTTTTTAATGTCTGAGTAATACTTCATAGTGCATATGTACCACAGCTTTCTTATCCATTTATCTGCAGATGGACATCCAAGTTGCCTCCATGTCCTGACTTTTATACACAGTGTTGCGATCAACATCGGAGTACATGTGTATCTTTCAATTCTGGTTTCCTCGGTGTGAATGCCCAGGAGTGTAATTGTTGGGTCGTATGGAAGTTCTATTTCCAGTTTTTTAAGGAATCTCCACACTGTTCTCCATAGAGGTTGCACTAGTTTGCCTTCCCACCAACAGTGTAAGAGGGTTGCCTTTTCTCCACACCCTCTGCAGCATTTTTTGCTTGTAGACCCTTGGATAGCAGCCATTCTGACTGGAGTGAAATGGTACCTCATTGTGGTTTTGATTTGCATTTCTCTGATTATGAGTGATGTTCAGCATCTTTTCATATGTTTGTTAGCCATCTGTATGTCTTCTTTGGAGAAATGTCTCTTTAGTTCTTTGGCTCATGTTTTGATTAGGCCATTTGTTTTTCTGGAATTGAGCTCAGGAGTTGTTTGCATATGTTTCAGATTAATTGTCAGTTGCTTCATTTGCTGTTATTTTCTCCCATTCTGAAGGTGTCTTTTCACCTTGCTTATAGTTTTCTTTGCTGTGCAGAAGCTTTTAATTTTCATTAGGTCCTATTTGTTTATTTTTGTTTTTATTTCCAATATTCTGGGAGGTGGGTCATGGAGGATCCTGATGTGATTTATGTCGTAGGGTGTTTTGCCTATGTTCTCCTCTAGGAGTTTTATAGTTTCTGGTCTTACATTTAGATCTTTAATCCATTTTGAATTTATTTTTGTGTATGGTGTTAGGGAGTGGTCTAGTTTCATTCTTTTACGAGTGATTAACCAGTTTTCCCAGTACCACTTGTTAAGTAGATTGTCTTTTCTCCATTGAATATTCTTGCCTCCTTTGTAAAAGATAAGGTGTCCCTAGGTGCATAGATTTATCTTTGGGCTTTCTATTTTGTTCCATTGATCTATATTTCTGTCTTTATGCCAGTACCATACTGTATTGATGACTGTGGCTTTGTAGTAGAGCCTGAAGTCCAGCACGTTGATTACCCCAGTTCCATTCTTCTTTCTAAAGATTGCTTTGGCTATTCCACGTTTTTTGTATTTCCATACAAATAGTGAAATTATTTGTTCTAGCTCTGTGAAAAATACTGTTGGTAGCTTGATAGGGATTGCATTGAACCTATAAATTACTTTGGGTAATATATTCATTTTCACAATATTTATTCTTCCAATCCATGAACAGGGTATATGTCTCCATCTATTAGTGTCCTCTCTGATTTCTATCACCAGGGTTTTTCAGTTTTCTATATATAGGGTTTTTTGTTTCTTTAGGTAGATATATTCCTAAGTATTTTATTTTTCTGTTGCAATGGTGAATGAAATTATTTCCTTATTTTCTCTATTTTCTTATTATTAGTGTATAGGAATGCAAGAGATTTCTGTGTGTTGATTTTATATCCTGCAACTTTACTGTATTCTTTGATTAGCTCTAGTAATTTTCTGGTAGATTCTTAAGGGTTTTCTGTGTAGAGGATCAGGTCATCTTCAAACACTAAGAGTTTTACGTCTTGGGGATTTGATCATAAATGGATGCTGAATTTTGTCAAAGGCTTTCTCTGCATCTATTGAGATAATTATATGGTTTTTATTTTTCATTTTGTTAATGTGGTGTATTACATTGTTTGACTTGCGGATATTAAAGAATCCTTGCATTTCAAATATGCAAAGTTTCATGTGTTGTCAGGAAACATTCATTCAGATTTTCATACATGATGTATCAAGAATTCTGTATATGAAGATGAAAATCTGCACTAGGAATTTCATATGTAAAATATACACAATTGCACATTTGATGTAGAAAATTCTGCACCCAGTGCAATTTCGCCTTCATTTGAGATTAGATTTAGTTTCACTCTGCTGTATCTTGCTTACCTCATTTCGTTTCTCCTGAAAATCCTCACCAATAATTCACTTGAAAAACAAGTATGGACCATGATTTAAGGGACCTTGATGAAAAGTTACCACTGGGAATGCCAAATAACCTTCACCAAGAAAAAGAAAGTGAGAAAGATTCATATTCTAGCCTCAATTTCTCTTGAAGAGAAATACCATTATTGCTATTTCTTTTTACTTTTCTTTATATATTCTTAGCCATATTAAAAACGGAAAAATATGCTTTTCAGATAAGCTAATGATTTTTATTTAACCCGATTGTGGGATAGACAACAAAAGTTGGTGATTTTAACTTGCAATCAAGATACTCTTTTCCTTTCGGGTGAATTCTTTCTGCAAATTCAGAATTTATAAGCTGAAAAATTATATTTGATAGTTCCAGTATTCTTGCTGCCCTGGAGAAGGAAGTGGCAATCCACTCCAATATCTTTGCCTGGAAATGTCCATGGGCAGACGAGTTTGTTGGGCTGCAGTCAATGAGTTTGCAGAGTTGGGCATGATTCAGTGACTAAGATGCACATCAATTCAAGTTGTATTATTAAAATACAATCCTTTACGCCTGAATAAAGGTGAGTAGAATCACAGCAAAAATAGATGCGGGTTGTCATAATTCATTCCTTTTGGAGGGGACAGTCTATTAAAGCTCATCGAAAAGGTCAATCTAAAGTTAAAATCACAAAATGATTTGTAAAGAGAAAACGAACTTCCTGAGGAATTTAAAATAAGATCTCACAGACATTAATTAAAAAGAAAAATCAAGGGAAAGAGAAGAACAGTGTTTTCACAGACACTGAGACTGAGAAAAACAGAACACAGCCTGAAATTTCAGTGTGACTGAAGAAATGGGACAAACGAGCAATGTGAAAACAGAGACAACGTTAGAATACAGAATCCTGAAAGGGTATTTATTCTCAAGAACTTGCTTTCTAGCGCATGATTTAGTTAGTGAGTGACAATTTTCTCTGGCTATAGCAAGATAGAGAGTTTCTGAGGAACATAAATGGATGCTGGAGAATGGTTAGGAGACCACTGGATCATGTGTAGTTGAGAAATCACATAAATTTTGGACCATTTGGGGGACAATAATGACAGCAAATCTGGCTGAATCTTTGCATGGTACGTGGTGAAATTAGTGCAACTGAGATATAGATAGGGTACGGTAGGAGAGACAATGAAGTAGTCATGAATAACTACTACTGTCAATAACAGGAAAGAATGTTTTGCTATTGTTGTTCAGTCAGTTATTCATGCCCATCCCTTTGCCACCCCATGGAATGTGTCCCATCAATCTTACATTCCCTATCTCCCAGAATTTGTTCAGATTCCTGTCCATAGAGTTGGTGATGCTATCTAACCCTCTCATCATCTGCTACCCACTTATCTTTTTACTTCAAATTTTCCCAGTATCAGAGCATTCTCTAATGAGACAACACTTTGCATCAGGTGGCCAGAAGAGAAAAGAACACTGAAAGATAACAAAACTTTCCAAAGAGAACTCTTGAACACATCTAAAATATAGATGCAGAAAGCACCTTTGACACAATTAAACACTTATTTATGTAAAAGGCTGAACAGGAAGTGGGAACAGAGATGATCATCTTCAAATTAATAAAGGCCATGTATGGATAAACCCAACACTAAAATGCTTCTCCTAGGTGAAAACTGAAAGCATGTTTCCTAAGGTCATGAAAAAGACAACGTTTGCCACTCTCACCACTGTTATTCAGCATAATCTTGGGACTCCTAGCTACAACAATCAGTGAAGGAGAAGAAGAAAAAAAAATACCAGCAAACTGAAAAAGAAGAGGTAAACTATCACTTTTTGTTTTGACATTAGTTATTGTGTCAGAGAATCCTAAGATGGCAACAGAAAATTAATAACAATGATTTTAGGGAAGTTGTTGTATAAAAAATAAACAGGGAGTAATCTCCTTCATTCCTATAAATAACAAAAGAAAACGAAAAACAAAAATTAAGGAAATAATCTGATTCACCATTGTAACAGGAAAAATAAAATACTTGGGAATAACCCTGCCTAAACAGAAAAAGGAGTATTGTGCCGGAAAGAATAAGGTATGGATGAGCCAAATAAAAGATGTCACATCCTTTGGAGAGGGTGCAGAGAAAAGGGAGCCCTCTTACACTGTTGCTTGGAATGAAAACTAGTACAGTCACTATGGAGAACAGGGTGGAGAATCCTTAAAAAAAACTGCAGAAATAGTGCTGCCATACGACAGAGCAATTCCATTGCTGGGGATACACTGAGGAAACCAGAATTGAGAAAGAGATGTCTACCCCAATGTTCATTGCAGCACTGCTTACAACTGCCAGGACTTGGAAGCAACCGAGATAGCCATTGGCAGATGAATGCATAAGAATGCTTTGGTACATAAACACAATGGAATATTACTCAGCTATTAAAAAGAATGAATTTGAATCAGTTCTAATAAGGTGGATGAAACTGAAGCCTATTATACAGAGTAAATTAAGTCAGAGAGAAAAACACCAATACAGAATATTAACACATATAGAATTTATAAAAATGGTAACAATGGCCCTGTATTTGAGACTGCACAAGATTCAGTTCAGTTCTGTTCAGTTCAGTCGGTCAGGCGTATCCGACTCTCTGCAACCCCGTGAATCACAGCACGCCAGGCCTCCCTGTCCATCACCAACTCCCGGAGTTCACTCAAACTCATGTCCACAGAGTGGGTGATGTCATCCAGCCATCTCATTCTCTGTTGTCCCCTTCTCCTCCCGCCCCCAACCTTTCCTAGCATCAGAGTCTTTTTCCAGTGAGTCAACTCGTCGCATGAGGTGGCCAAAGTATTGCAGTTTCAGCTTTAGCATCACACAGATGTAAAAAACAGGCTTTTGGGCTCGGTGGGAGCAGGCGAGCGTGGGATGATCTGAGAGAATAGCATTGAAATGTGTATGTACCATACATGAAATAGATCACCAGTCCAGGTTTGATGCATGAGACAGGGTGCTCAGGTCTGGTGTACTGGAATGACCCTGATGGATGGGATGGAGAGGGAAGTTGGAGGGGATAAGGATGGGGAACACATGTACATCCATGGTTGATTCATGTCAATGTATGGCTAAAACACTACAATATTTTAAGGTAATCAGCCTCAAAATAAAATAGATAAATTAATATTTTTAAAAAGGGGACAGAAATGGAATGAGAGCTATCCTATTCTTTGGATTGTAAAAATCAATATGTGAAAATGAGTACAATACAAAAGGAGTTTAAAAATTCAGTGTCATCCCTAATAAATAACCAATGACATTTTTCACAGAATAGAAACAAAAAAAAATCTTTATAACTTGTTGGAAACACAAAGATTTTTAATATCCATTCAAACTTGAGAAAGAAAAGCTGAGTTTCAGGCTCCTCACTTCAGTCTATACAAAAAAACATATAGTTTTGAACATGGCGTGCAATTAGCACAATATTGGGATTAAAGCCAATGGAACATATAGAAAACTCTAAACTAATCTCTTGCCCAAATGATCACCTAATCTTTGACAAAGAAGGCAACAATATGCAATGGAAAGAAGATAATATATTTGATAAGGTAAGCTGGGAAATCCGGACAGCTAAAAGTATTAGAATACATTTAGTAAACGACCTGGTTATTTTTCTGTGGCTGAGTCGTGTCTGACTTTTTGGGATGCCATGAACTGCAGCATGACAGTCCTTCCTGTCCCTCACCACCTCTTGGAGTTTTCCCGAGTTCATACCCATTGCATAGGTGATGCCATCCAATCATCTCATCCCTGTTTCCCCCTTCTCCTGCTGCTTTCAATCTTTTCCAGAATCAGGATATTTTCCAATGAGTTAGCTGTTGCCATCTCCTGTTATACGTCATTCAATTTAAATTATTCATGGATCTAACATTCTAGGTTACCGTGCAATACTGTTCTTTACAGTCTTCTGTTTTAATTTCATCGCTAGACATATAAAATGGGGTTTATTTCCACTTTATGGCAACCACTTACTGCTTTCTGTAAAAGTTAGTTATTAACCTCCACTCTTCCCAACTAGCATATTAGGCACGTACCCAAAAAAGATGTCCTTTTCATAATAGGGGACTGGAATGCAAAAGTAGGAAGTCAAGCAACACCTAGAGTAACAGTAAATTTGGCCTTGGAGCACGAAATGAAGCAGGGCAAAGTCTAATAGTGTATTGCCAAGAGAATGCACTGGTCATCGCAAACACTCTCTTCCAACAACACAAGAGAAGATTATACACATGGACATCACCAGATGTTCAACACCGAAATCAGATTGATTATATTCTTTGCAGCCAAAGATGGAGAAGCTCTATACAGTTAGCAAAAACAAGACCAGGAGCTGACTGTGACTCAGATTATGAACTCCTTTAAGTCTGAACTGAAAAATTCAGACTTAAATTGAAGAAAGTAGGGCACACCACTAGACTATTCAGACAGGACCTAAATCAAATCCCTTATAATTATACAGACAAAGTGAGAAGTAGATTTAAGGGACTAGATCTGATAGATAGACAGCCTGAGGAACTATGGACGGAGGTTTATGACATTGTACAGGAGACAGGGACCAAGATCATCCCCATGGAAAAGAAATGTAAAATAAAAAAATGGCTGTCGGAGGAGGGCTTACAAATAGCTGTGAAAAGAAGAGAAGTGAAAAGCAAAGGAGGAAAGGAAAGATATAAGCATCTGAATGCAGAGTTCCAAAAAATAGCAAGGAGAGATATGAAAGCCTTCCTCAGTGATCAATGCAAAGAAGAGGAAGAGGAAAATAACACAATAGGAAAAGCAAGAGACCTTTTCAAGAAAATTAGAGAAATCAAGGGAACGTTTCATGCAAAAATGATCTTGATAAAGGACAGAAATTTTATGGACATAACAGAAGCAGAAGACATTAAGAGGAGGTGGCAAGAATACACAGAAGAACTGTACAAAAAAAGATCTTCACAATGAAGATAAACACGATGGTGTGATCACACACCTGGAGCCAGACATCTTAGAATGTGAAGTCAAGCGGGCCTTAGAAAGCATCACTATGAACAAAGCTAGTGGAGGTGATGGAATTACAATTGAGCTATTTCAAATCCTGAAAGATGATGCTGTGAAAGTGCTGCACTCTATATGCCAGCAAATTTAGAAAATTCAGCTGTGGCCACAGGACTGGAAAAGGTCAGTTTTCATTCCAATCTCAAAGAAAGGGAATGCCAAAGAATGCTCAATCCACTGCACAATTGCACTCATCTCACACGTTAGTAAAGTCATTCTCAAAATTCTCCAAGTCAGTCTTCAGTTATATGTGAACTGTGAACTTCCAGATGTTCAAGCAGGTTTTAGAAAAGGCAGAGAAACCAGAGATCAAATTGCCAACATCCGCTGGATCATGGAGAACGCAAGAGAGTTCCAGAAAAACATCTATTTCTTCTTCATTGACTATGCCAAAGCCTTTGACTGTGTGGATCACAATAAACTGTGTAACATTCTGAAAGAGATTGTTATATGAGACCACCTGATCTGCCTCTTGAGAAAACTTTATGCAGGTCAGGAAGCAACAGTTAGAACTGGACATGGAAAAATAGACTGGTTCCAAATAGGAAAAAGGAGTACATCAAGGTTGTATATTGTCACCCTGCTTATTTAACTTATATGCAGAGTACATCATGAGGAACGCTGTGCTGAAATCAAGATTGCCAGGCAAAATATCAATAACCTCAGATATGCAGATGACACCACCCTTATGCCAGAAAGTGAAGAGGAAATCAAAAGCCTCTTGATGAAAGTGAAAGGAGAATGAAATATTTGGCTTGAAGCTCAACATTCAGAAAACGAAGATCATGGCATCTGGTCCCATCACTTCATGGGAAATAGATGGGGAAACAGTGTCAGACTTTATTTTTTTGTTTTCCAAAATCACTGCAGATGTTGATTGCAGCCAGGAAATTAAAAGACGCTTACTCTTTGAAAGGAAAGTTATGACCAACCTCGATAGCATATTAAAAAGCAGAGACATTAGTTTGCTAACAAAGGTCCGTCTAGTCAAGGCTATGGTTTATCCCGTGGTCATGTATGGATGTGAGAGTTGGACTCTGAAGAAAGCTGATCACAGAAGAGTTGATGCTTTTGAACTGTGGTGCTGGAGAAGACTCTTGAATGTCACTTGGACTACAAGGAGATCCAACCAGTCCATTCTAAAGGAGATCAATCCTGGGTGTTCATTGGAAGGCCTGATGCTAAAGCTGAAACTCCAATATTTTGGCCACCTCATGCGAAGAGTTGACTCACTGGAAAAGACTCTGATGCTGGGAGGGATTGGGGTGGGAGGAGAAGGGGACGACAGAGAATGAGATGGCTGGATGGCATCACCGACTCGATGGACATGAGTTTGAGTGAAGTCTTGGAATTGGTGATGGACAGGGAGACCTGGCGTGCTGTGATTCACGGGGTCGCAAAGAGTCGGACACGACTGGGTTAATCAACTGAACTGAACTGAACTGAACCATCCTGATAGACTAATTTTTTGGTGTCACACATTGTTGTCTTTTTTATACAGTTCATAGAGGTCCCGTAGCAATTATCATGGGGTGATTTGCATTCCCTCCTCTTGTGGATCATATTTAGTCTCTCCTTAGCACCATAGGATAGGACAAATTCCAGATAGTTTAAAGATCTACATATAAGGCCAGAAACTGTAAATCAATAATATTTGAGGAAAGCATAGGTAAAATATATTGTGACATGAAATGCAGCAGCATTTTTTTTTTGACCTACCTCATTGGGTAATGAAAATAAAACCAAAAATATATAAAGAGATATAACTAAAATTAGACATTTTGCACAGGAAACCAATAAGCAAGACAGAAATGAAGTCTCATTATGGGAAAAACATCTGCAACTGAAGATAATGACAAAAGAAGAGTCTCCAACATATGGAAGCAGCTCATGTGGATTAATAACAGAAAAAGGAACAACCCAATTGGAACAAATGAACAGATGATGAAATAGACATTTCTCCTAAAAGACATACAGATGTCCAATAACATTTGTAAAGATCAGCATCAGTAACTGTGAGAGAAAGGGAAATAAAGTCTTCAATGGTTGTATCAACACAAATTTGTCTGAATAACCATTATCAAAGAAAAAAATCCACACAAAAAATGCTGGAGAGGGTGCTGAGTAAGCAGAACAATCCTGTACTGTTGTTAGGAAAGCACATTGATAAATTAAAATGGAGAAGAATATAGGGGATCTTTTAAAAATAAGAATGAAGCTACCATATGATCAAGAAATTCCAATAATTGTCATTAATTTTCATGAGGAAAATCATAATTCCAAATGATGCACAACCTCAATATTGATGGCAGCAATATTTGCAGTATCAGGACATGGAAGCAACAGAAATATCCATTCATCTAGACAGGAATGGATAAAATGGGTTTGTACATACATCCCCGAGTCTAAAGATGGAATGAAATCACGTAAATTGTATAGATATAGAAGGGCAGAGACAGTGTCAGATGCAATGAAGCTAAGTCAAAAGAGGAAAATAAATATCACATATTAACACAAATATGTGGGATCTAGGTAAAACCGTAATAGATGATTCTTTATGAGAAGCATATGGGGACACGGTAATGGAGAAGAAATATACAGTTATCAAGGATGAAATGCCTGGTGGTGCTAGGAATTAGGAGATTACAACAGACACAGATATACTTCTGATCTATACGTGGAGTACTGTTTAGTACTGTTCAGTCTCTCAGTCGTGTCTGACTACTTGAGACCCCATGAATCACAACACGCCAGGTCTCCCTGTCCATCATCAACACCCGGAGTTCACTCAAACTCATGTCCATCGAGTCGGTGATGCCATCCAGCCATCTCATTCTCTATCTTTCCCGTCTCCTCCCACCCCCAATTCCTCCCAGCATTAGAGTCTTTTCCAGTGAGTCAATGCGTCGCATGAGGTGGCCAAAGTATGGGAGTTTCAGCTTTAGCATCAGTCCTTCCAATGAACACCCAGGATTGATCTCCTTTAGAATGGACTGGTTGGATCTCCTTGCAGTCCAAGGGACTCTCAAGAGTCTTCTCCAACACCACCGTTCAAAAGCATCAATTTTTCTGCGATGAGCTTTCTTCACAGTCCTACTCTCACATCCATACATGACCACTGGACAGGGAAGTCTTAATGCACTGTGGTGACCAGATTTAGATAGAAGTCAAAAACATGGAGATAGATATATGGTTGCTATTTATTCACTATCTCGTTTACTAGTCTTTATGACGTGAAGAACTGCAGTATTCCCTAGTTTTTCTTTAGGAGAAAAATTAACAAAATAAAGGAAAGCAAGTATACTCTAAAAAAAATTAAGCTTTAAAAGTATATTAACTTTTTTATAAACATCATTATTCTTAATGAATCTTACATTATCTTGGAAGTCAAAAGTAGAACTGTAAATGTATACACCTTAATGACAAATGCAGTGCAAATCTCAGAATATTACATTCAAATTCATAACACACTTATGAAAAAACAGCAATAAAAATAAAACTGAGTGTCCATTATATTTTGCTGCATATGTGCATGTCTAATGGTTGAAAAATTTCCCCCCAAAAAAAATTACCTGAAAAGAGGTGGGGCAGAACCATCAACAATCAACTCTGTCTAGTTGACCCATACTATGTACTTGTGCATTTTATATATTATAGTGTTTTTTCTTTTTTTGTATTTAATTCTATTGCATTGTTTTTTTTTCAAATATCCATTATATTTGTCACACAACGTCTTTTACCTGTTGCCATATATTATGGATGAATGGCAGTCTATGTGCTCTTTTAAATCTCCTTTACTTATTTATTTAAAAAAAGCAAAAGCTCTTCATTCACAGGAATTCAAGCTTTACAAAATCTTTAACTGGTTATATTGATATGTTGAATTACATTCCCATGATGGCTGTAGGTACAAGAAAATCTGAATTTTATTAAGGCATGCAGTTTAAAGGTATCTTTCTCAAATCAACTATCAGCTCAGTTCCGTTCAGTCGCTTAGTCGTGTCTAACTCTTTTTGACCCCCATGAATGGCCGCACGCCTGGCCTTCTTATCACCAATAACTTCAGTCCACCCAAACCCATGTCCACTGAGTCGATGATACCTTCTAACCATCTAATCCTCTGTCATGCCTTTCTCCTCTTGCTCTCAATCTTCCCCAGCATCACGGTCTTTTCAAATGAGTCAGCTTTTCACATCTGATGGCCAAAGTACTACAGATTCAGCTTTAACATCAGTCCTTAAAATGCACAACCAAGACAGAGCTCCTTTAGGATGAACTGGTTGAATTTCCTAGAAGTCCAAGGGACTCTCAATAATCTCCAACACCACAGTTCAAAAGCATCAATTTTTCTGCACTCAGGTTTCTTTATAGTCCAAATCTTAGATCCATGCATGTCTACTGGAAAAACCATAGCCTTGACTAGGCATACCGTGGTTGGCAAAGTAATTCTCTGCTTTTTAATATCCTGTCTAGATTGGTTATAACTTTCCTTCGAAGAAGTAAGCGTCTTTTAATTTCATGGCTGCAATCACCTTCTGCAGTGATTTTGGAACCTGGAAAACTAAAGTCAGCCTCTGTTTCCACTGTTTCCCCATCTATTTGCCATGAAGTGATGGGACCAGTTTCTGAATGTTGTGCTTTAAGCCAACTTTTTATTCGCCTCTTTCACGTTCATTAAGAGGTTATTAATTCTTCTTCATTTTCTGCCATATGGGTGGTGTCATCTGCATATCTGAGGTTATTGATATTTCTCCCTGCAATCTTGATTCCAGCTTGTGTTTCCTACAGCCCAGTGTTCCTTATGATGTAATTTACATATAAGTTAAATAAACAGGGTGACAATATACAGCTTTGATTTACTCCTTTTCCTATTTGGAACCAATCTCTTGTCCCATGTCCAGTTCTATATATTGCTTCCTGACCTTCAGACAAGTTTCTCCATATGCAGATCAAGTGGTCTGGTATTCCCATATTTTAAAGAATTTTCCACGTTTCATTGTGATCCACAATTCAAAGGCTTTGGCATAGTCAATAAAGCCGAAAAAGATGATTTCCTGGAATTCTCTTGCTCTTCCAAAAACCGAGTGGATGTTGGCCATTTGATCTCTAGTTCCTCTGCCTTTTCTAATTCCACCTTGAACATCTGGAAGTTCACAGTTCCCATGTTACTGATGCCTGGCTGTAGTGTGTTATATGAGTGCAGTTTTGTTGTAGTTCAGCATTTTTTGCAATTGCCTTTCTTTGAGATTGGAGTGAAATCTGACCTTTTCCAGCCCTGTGTCCACTGCTGAGTTTTGAAAGTTTGCCGGCATATTGCGTGCATCAATTTCACAGCATTATTTTTCAGGATTTGAATTAGTTCAAATGGAATTCCAACATCTCCAGTATCTTTGTTTTAATGATGTTTCGTAAGGCCCACTTGACTTCACTTTCCAGGATATCTGGCTCTAGGTGAGTAATAGCACCATCGTGATTATCTGGGTCATGAAGTGTTTATTTATTTATTTATTTTGTACAGTCTTTCTGTGTATTCTTGCCACCTCTTCTTAATATCTTCTGCTTCTGTTAGGGCCTTACAATTTCAGTCTTTTCTTGATACCATCTTTGCATAAAATATTCCCTAGTTATCTTTAGTTTCTTGAAGGGATCTCTATTCTTTCCTATTCTATTGTTCTATTTCTTTTCACTGATCACTGTGGAAGTATTTCTTATCTCTCCTTGCTTTTATTTGGAACTCTGCCTTCAAAAGGGTCTATCTTTCCTTTTTCCATTTGCTTTTTGCTTCCTGTCTTTTCACAGACAGTTGTAAGGCCTCCATATAGATCCATTTTGCTTTTCTATTATTATTATTTCCTTTTCTTGCAGATGGTCTTGAATTCTGTATCGAATACACTGTCTTAAAACTCTGTCCATAGATCATTGGGCAATCTTTGTGTCAGATCTAGTCCCTTAAACCTGTTTCTCACTTCCATTGTATAGTCATAAGGGATTTGACTTAGGTCATACCAGAATGTTCTTGTGGTTTTCTCCACTTTCTTCTATTTCAGGCTGAATTTGGCAATAAGGAGTTCATGATATGAGCAAAGTCAGCTCCCAGTCTTGTTTTTCTGACTGTATAGTACTTCTGCATCTTTGGCTGCAAGTAATACAAAAGCTTCTTGATGAAAGTGAAAAAGGAGAGTGAAAAGATTGTCTTTTAGCTCAATATTCAGAAAACCAAGATCATGGAATCTGGTCCCATCACTTCATGGGAAATAGGAAAACAGTGGAAACAGTGTCAGAATTTATTTTTTTATGCTCCAAAATCACTGACGATGCTGATTGCAGCAAGGAAACTAAAAGACACTTACTCCTTGGAAGGAAAGTTAGATACCAAACTAGATAGCACTTTAAAAAGCTGAGACATTACTTTGCCAACCAAGGTCTGTCTAGTGAAGGCTATCGTTTTTCCAGTGGTCATGTATGGATGTGAGAGGTGGCCTGTGAAGAAATCTGATCGCTGAAAAATTGATGCTTTTGAAATGTGGTGCTGGAGAAGACTCTTGAGAGTCCCTTGTATTGCAAGGAGATCCAACCAGTCCATTCTAAAGGAGATCAATCCTGGGTGTTCATTGGAAGGACTGATGCTAAAGCTGAAACTGCAATACTTTGGCCACCTCATGCGACGCATTGACTCACTGGAAAAGACTCTGAATTCGGGAAGGATTGGGGGCGGGAGGAGACGGGGACGAGAGAGAATGAGATGGCTGGATGGCATCACCGACACGGTGGACATGAGTTTCTGTGAACTTCGGGAGTTGGTGATGGACAGTGAGGCTTGGCATGCTGTGGTTCATGTGGTCTCAAAGAGTCAGACACTACTGTGAGACTGAACTGAACTCAACTGAATACAAGCAATCTGATTTCGGCGTCAACCAACTGGTGATGTCAAGTATACAACTATACAAAACAATTCTACAACTTGATTAAACCGCCATATCACCTCACCCATCAAGTACCCAGTTTAGAAAGTCCTGGCTGACCTAGATAAGGAACATTTTGAAGGACCATACTCCTTTCTCCCCTCACTTTAATTCTTGTTATTATGTTAATTTTCCTTTTTATTATTTGATTCAGTGACAGAATGGAAAACATCATAACCTGTGGTACTCCATATCAGGACAAAGAAAATGCAGAACTCCAGGGCCATGTTATTTCTTTTCTGTCAAGTTTGCGTATGCTCATAGATATGTTGTGATATTCTCTAGGATCTGAGAGTAAGAAAGTTTGGTTTTGAAGTGTTTGTTTCTGTTTGATAATAAGGTATGTCTCAAAATTATAATAAAAATGACAAGGAATGCCCCACTGTCTCTGTTGGGGAAATGTTGTGAAAACTTAAAGCAAGGAGTAGAGGAAAAGATAAAGCCTCAGGATTCAAGCCAATAGTACCTCAGTAAACGGGCTAGGAATGATCCAAAACAATGGATAATCAAGAAGACTGCATGGCTCTCCTTGAAATAAGCCCAGGAGGATATCCTTTAAATGAAATTGGCCAAGTACTTAGTTTTCTCAGGTGGTAATAATGACAAAAAAGCGAGCATGCTGCTGGAGGACTATTGTCACTACTATGTGTGACACTAGGGCAATAACAAGTCAATGTGTTCCACAGAGTAGCAATCTGAGAGCCATATCGTTTAATGAGTTGGATAGTAATAATGGTCTAAAAAAAAAAAAAAAAATTGGGGGTGGGAGAAGACGGGGACGACAGAGAATGAGATGGCTGTATAGCATCACCGAATCGATGGATATGAGTTTGAGTGAACTCCAGGAATTGGTGATGGACAGGGAGTCCTGGCATGCTGTGATTCATGGGGTCTCAAAGAGTCGGACATAGCTGAGCGACTGAACTGAACTGAACTGAAATGGCCTATTACTGTGTGTGTGTATGTGTGATTGTGTGTGTGTGTGATGTCTCTCTACACTTCAAGGCAAAAGATTTTTAAGGAGGGTGGATTGGTTCCCAAGGCTAATATTACTGCCTAAGGAAAGGCTCTCAGTTCTGCTTAGTTCAGTTCAGTTTGTCAGTGGTCTGACTTTTTGTGACACCATGAACTGCAGCACACCAGGCCTCCGTGTCCATCACCAACTCCTGGAGGTTACTCAAACTCATCTCCATTGAGTCGGTGAAGCCATCCAATAACTTCATCCTGTGTACCCTTATCTCCTGCCTTAAGTCATTCTCAGTATCAAAGTCTTTTCAAATGAGTTAGCTCTTCACATCAGATGGTCAAAGTATTTGACTTTAGCTTCAGTATTCGTCCTTCAATGCAGTCAGGACTGATGTCCATTAGGCTGGACAGGTTGGATCTCCTTGAATCCAAGGGACTCCCAAGCGTCCTCACCAACACCACAGTTCAAAAGCATCAATTCTTCTTCACTAAGCTTTCTTTATAGTCCAACTGTCACATCTATACATGACTACCAAAATAACCATAGCTTTGACTAGATGGACCTTTGTTGGCAAAGTATTAGCTCTACTTTTAAAGATGCTGTCTAGGTTAGTCATAACTTTCCTCCCAAGGAGTGTCTTTTATTTCTTGGCTGTACTTCTATAATACCCAGGACATGGAAGCAGATGAATGGATAAGAGACCTGTAGTACATATATACAATGGAGTATCACTCAGCCATTAAAAAGAATACATTTGAACCAATTCTAATGAGGTGGATGAAACTGGAGCCTATTATAGTAAGTCAGAATGAGAACCACCAATACAGTATAATGATGCATGTTACGGAATTTAGAAAGATGGTACCAATGACCCTATATGCAAGACAGCAAAAGAGACACGGATGTATAGAACAGTCTTATGGACTCTGAGAGGAGGTGAGGGTGGGCTGATTTGAAAGAATAACACTGAAACATGTATATTATCATATTTGGAAGAGATCAACAGTCCAGGTGTGATGCATGAGACAGGGTGATATGGCTCCTGTACTGGGATGAACTTGAGGGGTCAATGGGAAAGGAGGTGAAGGGGTTTCAGCATTAGGAACACATGTACACCCATGGCTGATTCATGAAAATATAGGGCAAAAACCATATACATAATTAGCCTCCAGATAAAATTTAAAAAAATTAAATAAATATATAGATAGATTCATGGATGCAGTCACCATCTGTAGTGAATTTAGAGCCCCCCAAAATAAAGTCATCTACTTTCTCCACTGTTTCCACATCTATTTGCATGAAGATATAGAATCGTATGCCATGATCTTAGTTTTCTGAATGTTTAGCTTTAAGCCAGCGTTTTCACTCTTCTTTATCATTTTCATCAAGAGAATTTTAGATCTTATTCACTTTCTGCCATAAAGGTGCTGTCATCTGCATCTCTGAGGTTATCAATATTTCTCTCAGCAATCTTGATTCCAGCTAGTTCTTCATCCAGTCCAGCATTTCTCTTGATGTACTCTGCATATAAGTTAAATAATCACGGTGACAATACAGCGTTGACACGCCCCTTTTCCTACTTTTAACCAGTCTGTTTTTCCATGTCCAGTTCTAACAATTGCTTTTTGAACAGCATACAGATTTCTCAAAAGGCAGGTAGGGGGCCTGGTATTTCCATCTCTGGAACAGTTGACCACAGTTTATTGTGATATACACAAATGCTGTGGCAGAGTTAATAAAGCTGAAATATGTTTATGTTTGTTTATCTTTCTGAAATCACTTTCTGTTTCAATGATCCAGAAGATGTTGACAATTTGATCTCTGGTTCCTCTGCCTTTTAATAAAACTAGCTTTAACATCTGGAATTTCACAGTTCATGTATTGTTGAAGTCTGCCTTGGAGATTTTTGAGCATTATTTTATTGGCTTGTGAGATGAATGCAATTGTGTGGTAATTTGAACATTCTTTGGCATTGCTTTTCTTTGGAATTGGAATTAAAACTGACATTTTCCAGTCCTATGGCCACTACTGAATTTTCCAAATTTGCTTTTACATTGAGTGCAGCACTTTCACAGCATCATCTTTTAAGATTTGGAACAGCTCAAGTGAAATTCCATCATACCCATTAGCTTGGTACCTAATGAGACTTCCTAAGGGACACTTGAATTCACATTCTAGGATATCAGTGTCTAGGTGAGTGATCACACCATCATGATTATCTGAATCGTATAGATCTCTTTGGTACAGTTTTTCTCAGTGTTCTTGCCACCTCGTCTTAATATCGCTGTCATGGTATAAGCTGTAAATATGAGGAATTATATATTCTCATGTAAGGAAAATAGAGATTTCTACTGGTAAAAACAAAGCCCATGAGTAGTGCCAAGACTTAAACAGGACAAGTGAAATACCATTGTGTTAGGAATACAATGTCTCCATACAAAGAAAAAGGCAATAGAGGCATTCTGTGTGTTTCTCCTTTTTATCCAGACTTCAAGGCCCTAACCAGCCCACACCAGGTACGATTTCTCTGTACACCCCTCCTGCAAAATCAAGTGGTATAGATTCCCAGGCAGACTAGAATTCTTTGTTGATAAAATCGAAATGGTACATTTAGGAGAAGCCTAAACTCATATTTTGAACAAACTGCTGGAGATAGTATGGGAAAGGGAAATGTAGCATGCTGCAGTACCTAGGGTGGCAAACGGTTATGACAAGGACATTACTTGGATGCTGAGACACAACAAATACCTGACAGTAAAAGCCTATGAATAATTCAGCCTGATGTGTTTTCCCCCATGCTTAGACCCTGGAGGGCCTTTAGGTTCCCATACCTAGGAAGAAAGGATAATTTACTTCAACCTTTTCTTGGGCTTCGTGGAGTCATTTGGGGCCAATGAATTCAGAATGACATGTACCAGCGTCATTTGAAAATAGCAGCACCATCATGATAAACAATACAATCTTCCTGGAGTTTTGTTGTATTCTACCTGGACTCTGGTATCTCTCTAGTAAAAGGCAGTACGACCCAATTGGCTAAGCGTGTTCACAGTAAGAAGCTCTTTATCCTTAAGAAGGTGACAAAAAGGAGTCTTGCAAATATATGCTCATTGACAGATTCCGAGGTTGTTTCTGATGATCACCCTTTTAGAATCACTTCATCTGCCCACTGCTCCCTTCTGTTGAGCCTTCCAACTCTAACTCCATAATCATTGACCTTTACACGATTCCTCTTCAAGAAACATAAACACATTCCTTACAAATTTATCCTCGTTTTCCTGCAATTAATAGATTTCAATGATTCTGATCAGTGAAAGCTCTTTACTTCTCAGATTACTCTACAGTGGTCTCTTTAACAAATATTCTTTGGCGATTTCAACCCAACGCAGCTAGATTACATGAGTATTATAACAGCCTTCTCATAGAAACACTATTTAAAGTGCTACCAGCCAAGGAGTCTACAAAATGGGGAAAAAAGCTCCATGCCCTCCCCTGGCTGAACTCTTACACACTGAGTCTTTATCCTCATATGCAAATTATTATCCTCGCCTCAAAATTCATGTTGGTTCTCTTTGGCAGTTCTCAGGTTTTACACTCTAAGACAGTGTTCTTTCTATTTTCTCCTACGAATCATTTCACTATCTACTTCCACCTGCTCACCAAATCATAGAATGACAGTCCAATATAATTGCTTCATGATTCCATTTGGCAAGGGAAATGCATAGAACAACTGGCCAAAAGGTTACCATTTTAGTGCAAGATCATTCTTTCGAAACCCTGAAAAACAATGAGGCATTATAATGGAACAACCTCTACAATTCTGCTCTCCCTTAATATAATACTTACAAATGCTGGATGGAACAGCCAAATTATTGGGAAAGTAGAAGCTGGTGGAATAGGAGAAGGCCCAATCAGCACCATTAAAACTGCCTCTACATTTAGAGCCACTGACTGAAAAATAAGAAGACACAGCTAGCTTTATAGCCGAAAGACACTATACAACCAATGCTGTATAAACATGTGCATAGAGTCAGGAAACAAGGGAGGATAAGCAGTCAGGTTGGTACTTGAGCCCCAAGAAAGGACACATATAAGGAGATGGATATGATGGGCTTGGAGATTCATCGCAGCATGACACATTCAGAGTGTATAATGGGTCCCAATGCCTGGGATCTGACAGCAGGAAGATGAGTCCACTCAGCTGGTGAAAGCTGGGAATGAAGCTGGTTTGTAATGAACAGTAAGGCTCTAAGAAACTTGAAGTCCACTAGTGAAGAACATGTACACATCTATTTGTTTCTGAAACAAGGCAGAAGAATCGGAGTCAATCTGCTCAGAATGATGGCCAGTTCCCAGGACCATCACTATGTGTATCTCATGCCCCAAACAACACTCAATACATACTCTAGTTCTTCTTGCTCTATAGGTGCTCCCTTCTGGGGTTAATTTTCCATTCCTGGAGAAGGAAACAGTAACCCACCAGTATTCTTGCCTGGAGAATCCCATTGACGGAGAAGCCTGGTAGGCTACAGTCCACGGGGTCGCAGAGAGTCAGACATGACTGAGTGACGGAACGGAACGGAGACAGGGAAGAGAATGAACTCAGGACAAGCAGAATCAGTTCAGACTCAGCCCTCAAGAGTTCCGCTCCCAAAACCTGGGAGAAAAATCTCAACTTCAAGTCGTATTATTGGACACTGAGAAGAATAGCCCCATAATACCTGTCAGTGGAACTACGCCCACTATCTCCAACCCCGTGTCCTACCTATGTGAACACTGCCAGAACACACTGGGGTGTCACAGGACGCCCACTCTTGTCATGTCCAGCTCTCAAACCAAAGTCACAGGGCAAATGTATATTACACCGACTGGCCATATGTAAAGCCACCACCTTTACCATAAGAGTCATTGTTTCAATTCACCTTTTTCACAAGGAGAAAGATAAATTGAGAAGTCTTGCCTGTTTGATTCCAATGGAAAAAAAAAGAGGAAGAAAAACAAAAAAAGGAATACATCACACATAAAATAGAGAAATCAATTAACAGATACAGTTTGAAGCCTGAGTAACAAGAATGCAAAATCAGATAGAGAAAAATGCAGATGGACAAAGTAAACATTTTAACAAGAAATGAGAAATAATATGGAAAAAAAGCGCTCATGAAGAATAAAATAATGAAATAGAAAACACATTAAAAGGAAATAATAGAGAAAAAGTGACACAGAAGAATGCGTTTGTGCCCTGGAAGATTCTATAGTGAAAAACACCAAAGCAAAATTGCAAATAGATGAGCAAATTTACAAATAAAGACCAGCCTAAATAATCTCTTTGACAATATAAAAATAGCAGCATTGCGATATTTGGGGTCTCAGAAAGGAAGAAATAGAAAGCAGTTGATATGATATAGATAAAATTATGGCTAATCAGTTCCAAGACCTGAAGAAAGAAAGAAACTTAGTAATCTAGGGAGATAAAGAACAGAGAGTTTCAGAAAGTTGAATGGAGACTGAAATGAAGACATATCAAAGTTAAATGGAAAGTTGAAAAGAGAGTGAAATGGAATAAGGGAAAAGAAAGTACACAAGAGAAATCCACAAGGTTATCCGCTGACTCACGATTTCTGAAGTGGGGTTGCAGTGGGCCTTCTTAGGATTGGCAATTGATGTTGGATTTGTTGGCTACTCATGGAAGACTTTGGGGCCTGACAAGGCCCATGCTGACCATGCTCGTATTGCCAGAAGTCCATTGGTGAAGATCTGTGTTTAGATCCTTTGCAATACTCCCTCAAGGTAACTGAGAGAATCACGGGTTGTGAGGGGGTCAGGATGTGAGACCTGAAGTATGGAGGCCAGGACACTCTCCTTTCCCAAATGGGAAAACTCAGGCTCACGCAGGCCGACTGCAGAGCCTGGATTCGGGTCATGCAGGTAGCAGCTGGCAGGCTGAGACTTGAGACTTGGGGACTTAATGTGTACAAGCCTCGCTCAAAGGAGCTGTGGTTATACCCTGAGAGTCCTTGGTGACTCTGATGGAGGCAAGGCACCTTTGTTGGAATCATCCTTCCCTGAGTCCTGCCACCACCAGACATCCTGCTGCTCAATCAGTTTGAAATCACCTGAGCTCTTCACTCCCAACCCTCATCCTAGGAAGCCCTGTCAGTTGGTAGGGGTTTCTCTCTGGTGTCCCACTGCATTTTTGTGTTGACTTTGGCATATTCTGTAAATTTGCATATTCACTGCTTAGCCTTTCTCCACCGCCACACAGGCAATGGTAGAAGTGCCTTCAGGCTAGTTGGAGATACTACTCAGCAGATGTTGGAGGAAATGGACAGGTATCTCAAAAGGCAAGCCATTGTGCCTGCTGATGTTATCTCCCACATTGCAGGACACAGGATCTTCAGCTCCTGAAATGTGAGTGTTCCCTGTTTACTTTTGTGTCCCTGTGTTTTACATATGTGTGTAGATGTGTTACATGCGTTTGTGTCAAATGTATTTGTGCCTGCTTATCTGTGTGAGTATGTCCAGCCCACTAAAGACACATAGATGAAGACCAAGGATGTGAGATGTGAAGCAACTAGAAAAGGAGATGTCCACAGACTTGCGGAGAATGGTCAATGTATCTCTGTGGTACCACAGTCCTGAACAGGAATGAGGAAATGATGGTCATTGATAACTGGAAGATGGCTCCTCAAATCTGGAATTACCTAAGAGACATAAACATGCTCAACATCTCTGCTCTGTCGTGGGGTGTGTTTCTACTTGGAAATGGGATTGGAGAGTTTGAAGAGTCACCCAGAGTAAATCAAGTATGGTGGGGCTTTGAATCCACTGCTTGTGGACCCATCAGTCTTTGAGACAGGTACTGGCCTGTGGAAATGGAGGTCATGGTAGTAGGACTTACGATTTAGAAGAGGCCAAGTTTCTTTGAAAATATGTAGAGTCTGGGAGAAGGAAGTCCAGATGGTGAGCCAGCTGCAATGGAGAAACTTTCCACACATGTGAGAAACATACAGGGGAACATCCTGGCTGGTATGTTGCCTAGCATCAGCCAGGACACTCCCTCACATAGTGTGGTACACACTGGGACTTTGTGAGAGAAATGATCTCCTAAAATATTTGCGTAGTTAACATCGGAAGCTTGATTATGCACAAATGGGCTGATTTTTCTTTCCTCTTGATGAACGAAGGTGCCAGAAATCAGTTTTACACAGTCTACATTACTTACCTACCGTTCATGTATAAAATATGAAATATATATTATTTTCTTTGATTTAATTAGTTTTAATCTTTAATTTAATGATTTAATTAATGTTTTAATCTTTACAATTTTGTAGGGTTTTTCTGCCTTACATTGATATGAATCAGCCTGCGGTGTATATATCCCACAACACATGAATCCATTTCCACCTCAATCCTCACCCATTCTTCTGCACAATTTAAGAAAAGCAGTGTTGAATGTCCTGCTTAATGTATTGAGTTTGCACTGATCATCTATTCGACATATGGTAATAAACATATTTCAGTGTGGTTCCCTCATATTGTCCCACCCTAGCCTACTCCCTCATAGTCTAAAAACTGTTTTACCTCTGTGTCTTTTTTTGCGAAAGACTCGTAGTTTCTGCATTCCAAATTCCACTAGTTCAGTTGCTAAGTCATGTTGACTCTTTGCAACCCCATGAACACCAGACCTCCCTGTCTATCACCAACTCCCAGAGTTTACCCAAACTCATGTCCATTGAGTCGGTGATGCCAACCAGCCATCTCACCCTCTGTCGTCCCCTTCTTCTCCTGTCCTCCATCTACTCATATCAGAGTCAATAATTATTATTATTTCTTTATCAACAAGGCATAAACTCAATCTTTTCCCATGTATTATTTCTTCACACCAGGGTAGCCAAAGTTTGGAATTTCAGTTTCAACATCCGTCTTTACAATGGATATTTAGGGACAGTTTCCTTTAAGATTGATGGGGTTGATCTCCTTGCTGGGCAAGTGTCTCTCAAGACCCATCTTTCGCACCCAGTTGCAAAGCCTCAATTCTTTGGCACTCCGCTTTCTTTATAGTGAATCTAGCACATCCGTACATGTCTATGGGTAAAACCATAGCTCTGACTATAAGGACCTTTGTTGCCAAGGAGATGTCTCTGCTTTTCAGTACATTCTGTCTAGGCTTATCATAGCTTTTCTTTCCAGGAGCAGGGGTTTTTCTTTTCATGGATGTGATCACTGTCCCCAGAGATTTTGAAGCGGAAGAAAACTGTCTGTATCTATTTTCATTTTTACCCTTTCTATTTGCCAAAACATTGCTATTCTTTGTCCTGCCTCATTTCATACACCAATCCCAACCATCCCCATTGCAACAGGTATCTCTTGACTCTGTTTTAATGTTCCAGAACCCTATAATTAAATGGACATCTTTTCTCGGTGTTATTTCTAGAAAGACTTGCAGGTCTTCCTAAAAACATTAAAGTTCCCTGGTAACATAGAAGGTGAAGAATTGAAAAGCAGAGACTTCCATTTTTCATGTAGGAAATTCTGCACCCAGGGGTTCATGTTCAAGAAAGAGAACTCCTTATTCCTTGTAGGAAAAATAACTCTCCTGATTTTCAACTGTGAAGTGTAGAAAATTCTATATGTAATGTAGGAAAAAAATCTTCATCAAATATTCATATGTAAATTGTAGAGAACTGATATTTCAAATAGGAATATAGGCATTGATTTCTCTATGTGAAACAAGAAATTCCATATTTCAAGTAGTAAAGGTGGCAAATGTACAGGTGATGTGAAACAAAAAGACATTTTTTCACTCTCTTCTTTTACTTTCCTTAAGAGGCTTTCAGATTTTCCTCATTTTCTGTCATAAGTGTGGTTTAATCTGCATCTTTGCAGTTATTGATATTTTCCATGCAGTCTTGATTCCAGCTTCTGCTTCATACAACACATATTTCTCATGATGTGTTCTACATGTAGTTAAATAAGTAGTGTGATAACATAGCCTTGACCTACTTCCATGCCTTGTTTTAACTGTTGTTTTCTGACATGCATAGAGGTTTCTCAAGAGACAAGTCAGGTGGTCTGATATTCCCATCTCTTGAAGAATTTTCCACAGTTTATTGTGATCCAGAGAGTCAAAGGCTTTGGCATAGTCAATAAAGCAGAAATAGACGATTTCTGGAACTCTCTTGTTTTTTCAGAGATCCAGCAGATGTCTGCAATTTGATCTCTGATTCCTCTGCCTTTCCCAAAACCAGCTTGAACATCTGGAAGTTGAGGTTCACATATTGTTGGACCCTGCCGTGGAGAATTTTGAGCATTACTTTATTAGCACATGAGTTGAAGGCAATTGTATAATAGTTTGGGTATTCTTCGGCATTGCGTCTCTTTGGGATTGGAATGAAAACTGACCTTTTCCAATCCTTGGCCATTGCTGAATTTTTAAAAATGGCTGTAGCAGCGAGCTGTGACTGTGTGGCATTTAAGCAGCAAGCTGTCAAGAGGAGATATCCCACATCCAACATAAGAAGCAGAGGCTGTTCTTTGCTGTAGGAGCAGTGACGAGCTACTCCACAACCAAAGGAAGAGAAACCCCAGTAGATGGTAGATGCTGAGAGAGGGCATTCGAGGGCAGAAAGATGGAAACCACCATCACAGAAACCTAATCAATCCATCACATGGACCACTGCCTTGTGTAACTCAGTTAAACAAAGACATGCTGTGTAGGGCTACACATGAGAGGCATCCATACATATCCACTGGGAAAAAACCTGCTTTGCCTATATGAACCTTTGTCTACAAAGTGATATCTCTGCTTCTAAGAATATTGTGTCTAGGTTTGCCATAGCTTTTCCTCCTGGGAGTGAGAGTGTTTTATTTTCATGGCTATAATAACGGTCCCCAGTGATTTTGGAGCCCATGAACACTGTCGCTGTTTCCATTTTTAACCTTTCTCTGCAAAACTCTACCTTTACCGTTTGTTCTGCATCACTTTGTACCCCAAATCTAAACTTCTCTGTTACTCCACATATAGCTTGACTTCCTGTTTTTACATCACAGTCAGCCATGGTAAAAGGACATTTTTTTTTGGTGTTTATTTTATAAATTCTTGGAGGTTTTCCTAAATCTATTAAAGTTCCCTGGTGACTTTGATGGTAAAGAATTGAAATACAGAAACTTGCATTCTTCATCTACAAAATCTACACCCAGATATTCATACAAAATTAGGGAATTCCATGTTCACAGTAGCAAACATAACCATCCTGAATTTCAAATGTGAATCATAGAGAATTCCAACTTTCAAATAGAATTGACACCTAGATTTTCATATGTGAAATTTAGAGAATCATATAGGAAAATCTACACCAAGATACTTATATATGAAATATAGACAATTTATATTTTGTTTAGAAATATTTCCCTTGGTTTCCATATTTGAAATACAGGAATTCCATATTTCAAGTAGTAAATCAACATCTGAATATTCAGTGAAATTAAAAAAAAATCGTATTACATGGAAGAAATTTTTGTATCTACAGTTCATTTATTCATAATTTTTAGTAATTATTTATTTATTTTCGGCTGCACTGAGTTTTCATTGCTGTGCACAAAGTTTCTCTAGTTGCAGTAATTTGAGATAATCTTCATTGCAATGAGCTAGCTTCTCATGGCAATGCCTTCTCTTTCGGAGAACAAGCTCTAGGGCTCTCAGGTTCAGTAGTTGGGGGCACACAGGCTTATCTACTTTGGTAGTATGTGAGATCTCCTCAGACCAAGATTCAAACCGAGGTCCCCTGCATTGACAGACAAATTCTTAAGCCACTGGATCCTTGAAGAAGTCCAACAGGCTTTTTTTTTTTTTTAGTACATTAAAAAATATTTATTTAATTGGGGGCTAATTATAATATTAAAGTGAATTTTCCATACATTGACATGAATCAGCCATGTGTTTACATTTGTTCTTCATGTGAACATACCTTCCACCTCACTCCCATCCCAAACCACCAGGTCATCCCAGTGCACCAGCCCTGGACACCTTGTCTCATGTATTGAACACGAAATGGTGATCATTTTCACATATGATCATATACATGTTTCAATGCTGTCGTCTCAAATCAACCCACTCTCGCCTTCTCCCACAGAATCCTAAAGACTGCTCTATACATTTGTGTCTCTATTGCCATCTCGCCTATAGTGTCATTGATACCATATTTCGAAATTCCATTATATGCATTAGTGTACCATAGTGGTGTTTTTTGTTCTGACTTACTTCTGTCTGTGTAATAGACTTCAGTTTCATCCACCTCATTAGAACTGATTCAAATTAAGTCTTTTTAATGACTTAGTAATATCCTTTGTGTATATGTACCAAAGATTTCTTATCCATTCTTCTGCCAGTGGACATCAATGTTGCTTCCATGCCCTGGCTATTATAAACAGTGCTGTGATGAACATTGGGGTACACGTGTCTCTTTCAATTTGGGTTTCATTGGTGTGTATGTCAGGTAGTGATACCGCTAGACCATATGGCAGTACTGTTTCCAATTTTTTAACTAATCTCCCCAATTTTCTCCATAGTGTCTGTACTAGTTTGCAGTCCCACGAACACTGTAAGAGAGTCCTCCTTTCTCCACTCCAGTACAGAATTTATTTTGTGTATATTTTTGGGTAGTATACATTCTGACCGTCTTGAGATGGTTCCTCATTGCTGGTGTCATTCTTTTACACGTGGATGACCAGTTTTCCTAGCGCCACTTGTTTCAGAGACTTTTCTCCAGTGTATATACTTGCCTCCCTTGTCAAAGAGAAGTTGTCCTTTGAATCATCTATACTTTATCTTTGTGCCAGTACCATACAGTCATGATGATTACAGCTTTGTTGTATAGCCTGAAGTCAAGCAGGTTCTTTCCTCCAGGTCCATTCGTCCTTCTCAAGATTGCTTTGGTTATTATAGATTTTTGGTATTTTCATACAAATTGTGACATTATTTGTTAATAGTTCTGTGAAAAATACCGTCGATAGCTTGATAGGGATTGCATTCAACCTATAGATTGCTTTAGGTGGTATAATCATTTTCACTATTTTGACACTTCTAAACCATAAACATGGTATATTCCTAACATCTATTTATTTCCTGTTTGATTTCTTTCATCAGTGTTTTTTAGTTTTCTATATATAGGACTTTGGTTTCTTTAGGTATATTTATTCCTAAGAATTTTATTCTTTTCATTTCAATGGTGAATGGGAATGTTTCCTTTATTTATCTTTCTGTTTTCTAATTGTTAGTGTATAGGTATGCAGGGAATTTCTGGGTATACTTTTACATCCTGAAACTTTACTATGTTTATTGCTTAGCTCTAGCCATTTTCTGGTGGAGTCTTTAGGGTTTTCTAAGTAGAAGATCAAGATATCGTCAAAGAGTGACATTTTTCATTCTTCTTTTCCAATAGGGATTCCTTTGACTTCTTTTTCCTCTCTGACTGCTGTTGCTAAAATTTCCAATTCTGTGTTTAATAGTAGTGATGAGAGAGGGCATTCTTGTCTTGTTCCTGACTTTAGGAGGAATGCTTTCAATTTTTCACCATTGAGGATATTTACTGTGGGTTTGTCATACGTAACTTTTATTAAGTTGAGGTATATTCCTTATATTCCTTCTTTCTGGAGGGTTTTTTTTTTTTTCTTTTTTTGGTCATAAAAGAATGGTGAATTTTGTCAAAGACCTCACTGCCTCTTTAGATGATCATCTGGTTTTTATCATTTAATTTGTTAACATGGTGTATTACATTGACTTGCAGATATTAAAGAATACTTGTATCCCTGAGATAAAGCCCACTTGGTAATGAAGTATGATCCTTTTAAAATGGTTTTGGATTCTGTTTGTTAGGATTTTTTTAAGGATTTTTGCATCTATGTTTATCAGTGTTAGTGGCCTGTAGTTTTCTTTTCCTAAGGCATCTTTGGTTTTGGTGTTAGAGTGTTGGTGGCCTCATAGAATGAGTTTGGAAATTTCCCTTTATCTACAAATTTCTGGAAGAATTTGAGTAGAATAAGTGTCCAGTTCAGTTCAGTTCAGTCGCTCAGCCTTGTCTGACTCTGTGCCCCCATAAAGCACAGCACGCCAGGCCTCCCTGTTCATCAGTAACACCCGGAGTTCACTGAAACTCATGTCCATCGAGTTGGTGATGCCATCCAGCCATCTCATTCTCTGTCGTCCCCTTCTTCTCCTGCCCACAACCCCTCCCAGCATCAGAGTCTTTTCCAGGGAGTGAACTGTTCGCATGAGCTGGGCAAAGTATTGGAGTTTAAGCTTTATCATCAGTCCTTCCAATGAACACCCAGGACTGATCTCCTTTAGAATAGACTGGTTGACTCTTCTTGCAGTCCAAGGGACACTCAAGAGTCTTCTCCAACACCACAGATCAAGAGCATCAATTCTTCGGGGATCAGCTTTCTTCACAGTCCTACTCTCACATCCATATATGACCACTGGAAAAACCATAGTCTTGACTAGATGGACCTTGGTTGACAAAATAATGTCTCTGCCTTTTAACATGCTATCTATATAAAGTACTATAAATACTTGAAAAATGATAGAAGCCAAAATAATTCTCAAACTTGTAATGTAGTATATAGAAATGAATGTAAGGGAATGATAAGGAATAGATAAAAAGTTTCATTAATAAAAACATGAATAAAGTAAAAAAAATCTAACAATTTCTCTAGAGTTACTGTGAGCTTAGTGGTGTCAGATCAGTGTCAGATGGTCTCTTTTTCCAACCCTTCGACTCCAAGGAGGTCCAACCAGTCCATCTTAAAGGAGATAAGTCCTGGGTGTTCATTGGAAGAACTGATGCTAAAGCTGAAATTCCAATACTTGGGCCACATCATGCTAAGAGTTGACTCAATGAAAAAGGATCTGATGCTTAGAGAGATTGGGGGCAGGAGGAGGAGGGAATGACAGAGGATGAGATGCCTGGATGGCATCACTGACTCAATGGACATGAGTGTGAGTAAATCCCGGTAGTTGGCGACGGACAGGGAGGCCTGGCATGCTGTGATTCATTGGGTCACATAGAGTCGGATACTACTAAGCAATGGGACTGAAGGACAGACTAACTGACTTGTTATCAAAAGCTATTGTTGCCCTGAATTACACATTTTCTGCATTAACTTCAGATTTTCAATTTATTGCACCTGTCATTTCTATGCTAGTTCACCTTTCTTGCTTCTTTTTTTACTTTCTCATTTGCAATTTTCTTCCGTGACAAGTTTAGACATGACTAGTTTGCACCATAACACTAGGGGACAGCAGGCCCTTATATGACCTCACTTGCTCAGTGGTGCAATGGTGAGGAGGAGGACATTGAAAATAAATACTGATGCAATATATGGGTCGGGGTGCTTAAGGTAAATGGACCACAGTGGGTCTGCCACTGCAGTAGGTGACATGGAGTTTCTCGGTTCACACTGCTCAGTGTCCTGAGTGATCCGTGAGGGCACTGCCCAAAATGGGCTTTGTGTTTCATGCCCTTCCTATGTCTACGCCACTCAGGCTCTCAGGTGCTCTGCAAGGGAAATGAACATGATCGGTTATATGCTTTGTTTCCTTCCCAGATCCAAATTGCTCAGGCAACTGTGTGGCAGGCAAGGTACTGTCTAAGGCAGTCCATGGATCTTATGTACCTATCAGGTCCCAGCCACTTGGTTTGTTGTAGGGTAAGGGAGTTAGAGAAGTCAAGGTTCAGAAAGAGAATGAGACTGGCACTTTTCAGGAACAGATCACCTTTAATTAAGCAAGAAAGAGCAGCAGTCAGATTAGTGAGCTGCTGCACAAACCAAATAAAATAGTATGCATATATGCAGGCAAATATTTGGAAAGTCACTGTCTTAAGGGAACCTGTTCTTCTCCAAGGTTGTTTGGAGTAGTTATCACTTAAATGGCTGGGTCAAGGAATTTTGAAGATCAGGCATAGGCTCGACCCGCTGGAAGCTGGGTGTAATCAGCCTTAATGTCCATTTTTTTTCTTCAGGTGAGAGAGTCCTTTGCTTTGCAGAGAATGGTAGGGATGACCTGGAGGGGAGTTTAAACTCCAGGCAGTTTTCAGCCATGTAAATTTCCTTCATTGTTGGCTTTTCCAGAAGGACAATTTGCAAGAATTCCGTGTGTCTCCAGAGGGGTGATGAACTCATATTTTGACCCTCCTGACCTATGTGAACTGAGCTTAAACCCAGAAGACATGGTTAGCAACTGGCAGCCTGCTCAGAGCTTGGTGGGAGATTTGGTCTCTGGGGCTGATATAACAGCAGCCTCGGGCCTTCTGCCTCTGTCTGATGCAAGCATTCCTCTCTGCCTCCCTGGAGGAAAGGGCCATAAATGGCAACCTGTTTGCAAATCTTTGATATTTTGTAATGTGCTGTCTTTTATTCTGTGAGTGTCTGTTTTCACTATGTGGCCATAGAGACTTCTCTCAAGAAAGTTCCTTTTTTTGAATTTTTGTCTCTGGTGTTCCCATGGTTTAGGTTGCTACATCACCTTAGCTCTGTCAGATTATCCTCAGAGCATTAAAGCTGGGTCCTTATCATAGGGCAGATTATAGAACCCAGGCATCCCTCCCAGTTCCACCTCACTGATGGAGGACAGGAGTATCTGAGATGTTTCTCCGCTGGTAATTACAGTTAGGCACATTTGCTTTTGTTTTTTTTTCCCTTGGTTATGTTGCTCTAAGTGATCCCAGAGTTCTCCACTGTCACTGTCCTGAGAGGGTTTACAATTGCCTGAAAGCTCTCCTCATTTAAAACTGCCTCTCCAAGACCAGCCTCAGCCCCTAAATATTTTGTCTCTCTTTTTGTCTCCTTTATTTTTCCCTACCTCCTTTGGAAAAAAACATTTTGACTTCTGGGTATCTTGGACCAGTCAATAGTGTTCCCAGTTTGTTTTCTGGAAGTTCTTCCATGTGCAGTCGATGCTTAGATGATTTGCTGGGGAGAGAGTGGTCTTGTCCTCCTATTGTTCTGATATTTTGGAACCAACTGCCATCCTGCAAGACCCATTTTATTAACTGAATTGCTGTTGTTCTTCAGCGACTAAGCCATATTTGACTCTTTGTATCCCCTTGGACTCTAGTACTTCAGTCCTCTCTGCCCCTCACTGTCTCCCATAGTTTCCCTGAGATCATGTCCTATGAATCGCTGATGAAATCCAAACGTCTCATCCTCTCTCACCCACTGATCCTCCTGCTTTCAACATTTTCTAAAGATCAGCGTCTTTCCTAATGAGTCAACTCTTTGCCTCAGGTGGACAAAGCTTCGGGGCTTTATTTTCAGCATCAGCCCTTCCAATGAGTCTTCAAAGTTGATTTTATTTACAATTCATTTGTTTGGTATTCCTGCAGTTCAAAAGAATCTCACAAGTCTTCCCCAGCAGAGCAGTTCACAATCAGTAATCCCTTGGTGTTCTCACATCTGTACATACTTTTGGAAAGAACAGAGATATGACTCTATGGGCCTCTGTGGGCCAAGTCATGTTCTAGTTTTTAAAGACACTTTCTAGCATCGCTTGATTAGCATGTGAGGTGAGAGTAATTATGGTGTAGTTTGAGCATTCTTTGGCATTACATTTCTTAGGGATTGGAATGAAAACTGAATTTTTCCAGTCCTGTGGCCACCACTGAGTTTTTCAGATTTGCTGACATATCGAGTGTAGCACTTTCAGTGCATCATCTTCCAGGATTTGAAATAGCTCACCGGGAATTCCATCACCTACACTAACTGTTCGTAGTGATGCTTCCTATGGCCCGCTTGTCTTCACATTCCAGGATGTCTGGCTGTATGTGAGTGATCACACCTTCGTGATTTTCTGGGTCCTGAAGACCTTTTATGTACAGTCTTTCCCATTCTATTGCTTTCCTCTGTTTCTTTGCATTGATCACTGAGGAAGTCTTTCTTATTTCTCCTTGCTACTCTTTGGAACTCTACATTCAAATGGGCATCAATTTCCTTTTCTCCTTTGCTTTTCACTTCCCTTCTTTCCACAGCTATTTGTAAGGCCTCCTCAGACAGGCATTTTGCTTTTCTGCATTTCTTTTTCTTGGGGATAATCTTTATTACTGTCCCCTGTACAATGTCATGAACCTCCATCCATAGTTTATCAGGCACACTCTCTGTCAGATCTAGTCCCTTAAAACTATTTCTCACTTCCACTGTATAGTCATAAGGGATTTGACTTATGTCATACATGAATGGTATAGTGG
This sequence comes from Moschus berezovskii, assembly GCF_049115385.1. Classification (NCBI taxonomy): domain Eukaryota; kingdom Metazoa; phylum Chordata; class Mammalia; order Artiodactyla; family Moschidae; genus Moschus; species Moschus berezovskii. The sequence continues at coordinate 54,802,991 of NC_142489.1, forward strand.
TGTTCTCCATTTTCTACATTTTCAGTCTGAATTTTGCAACAAGGAGTTCATGATCTGTGCCACAGTCAGCTTATGGTCTTGTTTTTGCTCTCTGTATAGTGATTCTCCATCTTTGACTGAAAGAATAAAATCAATCTGATTTCAGTGTTGAGCATTTGGTGATGTCTTCTGTCATTTGTTTGTCCAGATTAATAAAAATGGCTTAAATTTCTTTTGACAAAAAAAAAAAAAAAATTGGGAAAATTTCAAATCCTAAAGGTATTTAAATGACATTTACCATAGACTTATAGCACATTTTACTTGAGGATCATAATTTCTACGACTATGTAAGTTTTTAAAACTACTAATGGAAGAGGATTATTTGATACTACCAAGGTCCGTATAGTCAAGGCTATGGTTTTTCCCGTGGTCATGTATGGATGTGAGAGTTGGACTGTGAAGAAAGCTGATCGCCAAAGAATTGATGATTTGGAACTGTGGTGCTGGAGAAGACTCTTGAGAGTCCCTTGGACTGCAAGGAGATCCAACCAGTCCATTCTAGAGGAGATCAATCCTGGGTGTTCATTGAAAAGACTTATGCCAAAGCTGAAACTGCAATACTTTGGCCACCTTATGCGACGAGTTGACTCACTGGAAAAGACTCTGAAGCTGGGAGCGATTGGTGGTAGGAGGAGATGGGGACGACAAAGAATGAGGTGGCTGGATGGCATCACCGACTCGATGGACATGAGTTTGAATGAACTCTGGGAATTCGTGATGGACAGGGAGGCCTGGCGTGCTGTGTTTCATGGGGACGCTAAGAGTCGGACACGACTGAGCGACTGAAATGAACTGAACTGACTGATTTACATTTTATGAATAAAGGAATCCATTTTTTCTTCCTTTTTCTGATCTAACTTGGTTGAAAGAGTTATGAAATATTTTTCCCACTTTGGTTTTAGTTTCAGGTTTTTTTTTTTAATTGTTCTATTTTTATTTTTTCATTTTATTTATTTATTTTTTATTGGAGGCAAATTACTTTACATTAATACATTGGTTGGTTTTGCCATACATTGACAAGAATCTGCCCTGGGTGTACATGCGTTCCCCCTCTTGAACCCACTACCCACCTTCCTCTTCCCCATATCCTCCCTCCAGGTCATCCCCGTGCACCAGCCCCAAGCATCCTGTGTCATTTGTTGAACCTGGACTGGTGATTCATTTCACATATGATAATGTACATGCTTCCCATGATAATGTACATGCACCAGGGCTTCCCTGGTGGCTCAGAGGTTAAAGTGTTTGCCTCCAATGCAGGAGACCCGGGTTCGATCCTTGGGTCGGGAAGATCCGCTGGAGAAGGAAACGGTAACCCACTCCAGTATTCTTGCCTGGAGAATCCCATGGACGGAGAAGCCTGGTCGGCTACAGTCCTCGGGGTTGCATAGAGTCGAACACGACTGAGCGACGGAACGGAACAGAATGGAATGTACATGCTACAATGACATTCTCTCAAATCATCCCACCTTCACCCTCTCCCACAGAATCCCAAACACTGTTCTGTACACCTATGTCTCTTTTGATGTCTCGTGGGAAATAGATGGAAAAACAGTGGAAACAGTGTCAGACTTTATTATTGGGGGGCTCTAAAATCACTGCAGATGCTGATTGCAGCCATGAAATTAAAAGACGCTTACTCCTTGGAAGGAAAGTTATGACCAACCTAGATAGTATATTGAAAAGCAGAGACATTACTTTGCCAACAAAGGTCCGTCTAGTCAAAGCTATGGTTTTTCTCGTGGTCATGTATGGATGTGAGAGTTGAACTGTGAAGAAAGCTGATCGCCGAAGAATTGATGCTTTTGAACTGTGGTGTTGGAGAAAACTCTGTTCATTGGAAGGACTGATGTTAAAGCTGATACTGCAATACTTTGGCCACTTCATGAGACGAGTTGACTCACTGGAAAAGACTCTGATGCTGGGAAAGGTTGGGGGCAGGAGGAGAAGGGGACGACCGAGAATGAGATGGCTGGATGGCATCACCAACTCTGTGGACATGAGTTTGAATGAACTCCGCGAGTTGTTGATAGACAGGGAGGCCTGGCGTTGTGATACATGCGGTCACAGAGAGTCAGACACGACTGAGCGACTGAATTGAACTGAACTGAACTGATGCAGGGCTAAGGCTACCATTATTCTAAATTCCATATATATGCATCAGTTTGCTGTATTGATGTTTTTCTTTCAGGCTGACTTCACCCTGTATAATAGGCTCCAGTTTCATCCACCTCATTAGAGCTGACTCAAATGCATTTTTCTGATGGCTGAAAAATACTCCATTGTGTATATGTACCAGAGCTTTCTTATCCATCCGTCTGCAGATGGACATCTAGGTTGCTTCCATGTCCTCGCTGTTATGAACAGTGATGCAATGAATATTGGAGTACATGTCTTTCTTTCAATTCTGTTTTCCTCGGTGAATTCTGGATCATTATTTGAGGAATCACCACACAGTTCTCCATAGTGACTGTACTAGTTTGCATTCCCACCAACAGTGTAAGAGGGTTCCCTTTTCTCCCAACCCTCTCCAGCATTTATTGCATGTAGACTTTTGGATAGCAACCATTCTGACTGGTGTGAAATGGTATCTCATTTTGGCTTTGATTTGCATTTCTCTGAGTATGAGGGATGTTGAGCATTTTGTCATGTGTTTGTTAGTCATCTTTATGTCTTTGGAGAAATGTCTGTTTAGTTCTTTGGCCCATTTTGTGATTGGGTCATTTATTTTTCTGGAATTAAGCTGCAGGAGCTGCTTGTATATTTTGGAGATTAATTCTTTGTTAGTTGTTTCATTTGCTATTAATTTCTCCCATTCTGAAGGTTGTCTTTTCACCTTGCTTATAGTATCCTTTGCTGTGCAGAAGCTTTTGATTTTAATTTGGACCATTTGTTTATTCTTGCTTTTATTTCCAATATTCTGGGAGGTGCGTCATGGAGGATCCTGATGTGATTTATGTGGGAGAGTGTTTTGCCTATGTTCTCCTCTAGGAGTTTTATAGTTTCTGGTCTTACATATAGATCTCTAATCCATTTTGAGTTTACTTTTGTGTGTGTTGTTAGGAAGTGATCTTGTTTCATTTTTTAACAAGTGGCTGACCAATTTTCCCAGCACCACTTGTTGAAGAGACTGTCTTTTCTCCATTTTATATTTTTGCCTCTTTTGTCAAAGATAAGGTGTCCATAGGTGTGTCGGTTTATCTCAGGGCTTTCTATTTTGTTCCATTGATCTATATAAGTCTGGCAGATTAATTCCCCCAGTTCCATTCTTCCTCCTCAAGATTGCTTTGACTATTCAAGGTTTTCTGTATTTCCATAAAATTATGAAATTATTTGTTCTAAATTTGGGAAAAATATCGTTGGTAGCTTGAACGGGATTGCATTGAATGTATAAATTACTTTGGGTAGTACACTCATTTTTACTATATTTATTCTTCCAATCCACGAACACGGTATATTTCACCATCTATTAGTGTCCTTTTTGAATACTTCCAGAAGTATTTTATAGTTTTCTATGTACAAGTCTATTGTTTCCTCAGGTAGATGTATTGCTAAGTATTTAATTCTTTTCATTGCAACAGTGAATGGAATAGTTTCCGTAATTTTTCTTTTTATTTTCTCATTTTTAGTGTATAGGAATGCAAGGGATTTCTGTATTGATTTTATATCCTGCAACTTTAATGCACTCATTGATTAGCTCTAGTAGTTTTCTGGTAGAGTCTTTCGTGTTTTCTGTGTAGAGGATCATGCCATCAGCGAATAGTGAAAGTTTTGCTTCTTCTTTTCCAATTTGTATTCCTTTTGTCTTTTTCTGCTCTCATTGCTGTAACCAAAACTTCCAGAACTATGTTGAATAGTAGTGGTGAGAGTGGACACCTTTGTCTTTTCCCTGACTTTAGGGGAAATGCTTTCAGTTTTTCACAATTGAAGATAATGTTTGCTGTGTATTTGTCATATATCGCTTTTAATATGTTAAGCTATGTCCCTTCTATTCCCACTTTCTGGAGGGTTTTTATCATATGGGTGTTGAAATTTGTTAAAGGCTTTCTCTGCATCTATTGAGATAATCATATGATTTTTATTTTTCAGTTTGTTAACATGATGTATTACATTGATAGATTTGAGGATATTGAAGAATGCTTGCATTCCTGGGATAAAGTCCACTTGGTCATGATGTATGATCTTCTTAATGTGTTGTTGGATTCTGACTGCGAGAATTTTGTTAAGGATTTTTCATCTATGTTCATCAGTGATATTGGCATGTAGTTTTCTTTTTTTGTGGGATCTTTACCAGGTTTTGGGATTAGGGTGATGTTGGCCTAACAGAATGATTTTGTAAATTTTCCTTCATGGGCAATTTTCTGAAAGAGTTTGAGTAGAATCGGCGTTAGCTCTTCACTAAATTTTTGGTAGAATTTAGCTGTGAAGACATCTGGACCTGGGCTTTTGTTTGCTGGAAGATTTCTAATAACAGCCTCTAATTCCATGCTTGTGATGGGTGTGTTAAGATTTTCTATTTCTTTCTGGTTCAGTTTTGGAAGGTTTTACTATTTTAAGAATTTGTCCATTTCTTCCAAGTTATTCATCTCATTGCCATATAATTGCTGATAGTATTCTCTAATATTCCTTTGTATTTCTGTGTTGTCGGTTTTGATCTCTCCATTTTCATTTCTAATTTTATTGATTTGGTCCTTCTCCCTTTGTTTCTTGATGAGTCTGGCTAGTGGTTTGTCAATTTTATTTAGCTTCTCGAAGAACCAGCTTTTGGCTTTGTTGATTTTTGCTTTCGTCTCTTTTGTTTCTTTTGCAATTATATCTGCCCTAATTGTTACGATTTCTTTCCTTCTACTAACCCTGGCATTCTTCATTTCTTTCTTTTCTAGTTTCTTTAGATGTAGAGTTAGGTTATTTAGTTGACTTTTTTCTTGTTTCTTGAGGTGTGCCTGTATTGCTATGAATTTTCCCCTTAACACTGCTTTTACAGTGTCCCAGAGGTTTAGGGTTGTTGTGTTTTCATTTTCATTCATTTCTATGCATATTTTGATTTCTCTTTTGATTTCTTCTATGATTTGTTAGTTATTCAGCAGAGCGTTGTTCAGCCTCCATATGTTGGCATTTTTAATAGTTTTTTTTTTCCTGTAATTGAGATCTAATCTTATTGCACTGTGGTCAGAAAAGATACTTGTAATGATTTCAATTTTTTTAATGTACCCAGGCTATATTTATGGCCCAGGATGTGATCTATCCTGGAAAAGGTTCTGTGTGCACTTGAGAAAACGTTGAAATTCATTGTTTTGGGGTGAAATGTCCTATAGAGACATATTAGGACTAACTTGTCTATTGTATCATTTAAAGTTTGTGTTTCCTTGTTAATTTTCTGTTTAGTTAACCTATCCATAGGTGTGAGTGGACTATTAAAGTCTCCCACTATTACTGTGCAACTGTTAATTTCCCCTTTCATACTTGTTAGTAATTGTCTTACATATTGCGGTGCTCCTATGTTGGGTGCATAAATATTTATAATTGTTATATCTCCATCTTGGATTGATCCTTTGATCATTATGTACTTTCCTTCGTTGTCTCTTTTCATAGTTGTTTGTTTTAAAGTCTATTTTATCTGATATGAGTACTGCTACTCCTGCTTTCTTTTCGTCTCTATTTGCGTGGAATACCTTTTTCCAGCCCTTCCCTTTCAGTCTGTATGATTTAAGGTGGGTCTGTTTTAGACAACATATATGGGGGTCTTGTTTTTGTATCAATTCAGCCAGCCTTTGTCTTTTGGTTGGGGCATTCATCCCATTTAATAAGTTTAAGGTAATTATTGATAAGTATGATCCCGTAGCCATTTTCTTTATTGCTTTGGGTTCCAATTTATACACGCTTTCTGTGTTTCCTGTCTAGAGAAAATCCTTTAGCATTTGTTGGAAAGCTGGTTTGGTGATGCTGAAATCTCTCATCTTTTGCTTGTTTATAAAGCTTTTGATTTCTCCTTTATATTTGAATGAGATCCTTGCTGGGTACAGTCATCTGGGCTGTAGGTTATTTTCTTTCATCAGTTTAATATGTCTTGCCGTTGCCTCCTGGCCTGAAGAGTTTCTATTGAAAGATCAGCTCTTATCCTTATGGGGATCCCCTTGTGTGTAATTTGTTGTTTTTCCCTTGCTGCTTTTAATATTTGTTCTTTGTATTTGAACTTTGGTAATTTGGTTAATATGTGCCTTGTAGTATTTCGCCTTAGGTTTATCCTGTTAGGAACTCTCTGGGTTTCTTGGACTTGGGTGATTATTTCCTTACCCATTTTAGTGAAATTTTCAACTATTCTCTCCTCAAGTATTCTCTCATGGTCTTTCATTTTGTCTTCTTCTTCTGAGACTCCTATGACTCGAACGTTGGGGCGTTTAACATTGTCCCAGAGGTCTCTAATATTGTCCTCATTGCTTTTAATCCGTTTTTCTTTTTCCACCTCTGTTTCATTTATTTCTACAATTCTATCTTCTAGCTCACTTGTCCTGTCTTCTATCTCCGTTATTCTACTGTTTGTTTCCTCAAAAGTGTTTCTGATCTCATCTATTGCACTGTTCATTGTATATTGACTCTATTTTTCCCTTTAATTCCTTTTTAAACATTTCTTGCATCTTCTCAATCCTTTTCTCCACTTTATTTATCTGTAACTACATTTGCTTTCCAGATTTTGAATCATTTTCACAATTAAAATTCTAAATTATTTATCAGGTAGGTTCCCTATGTCTCCCTCTTTTGTTTGTGTTGGTGGGCATTTATCCTGTTCCTTTACTTGCTGGATATTTCTCTGCCTCTTCATCTTGCTTATATTGCTGTGCTTGGGGTGGCCTTTCCGTCCTCTGGCAGTTTGTGGAGTTCTCTTTATTATGTAGTTACCTCGTTGTGTGTGGGGTTGGATGAGTGACTTGTCAAGGTTCCCTGGTTTGGTTTGCTTGTTTCAGTGTTCTGGTGGGGTGAGCTGGATTTCTCTCTGTATTGCAATGGAGAGTCCAGTAATGAGTTTGAGATGTCAGTGGTGTGGGGTGGCTTTGGGCAGCCTGTATGTTGAAGCTCAGGGCTGTTTTTCTGTGTTGCTGGAGAATTTGTGTGGTATTTATTTCACTGAAACTTGTTGACCCTTGGGTTGTGCCTTTTTTCAGTTTATGTATGGAGGCATTTGATGGGCACCTATCCATTATTGTACACTGGAACAGGAGGTTTCTGGTGTTCTCAGGATTTGGCCTTAAGCCTCTGCCTCTGGATTTCAGTCTTATTCTTGCAGTAGGCTCAAGATTTCTCCCTCTGTTACCTCCAAGGCAGTTCCTTCTATTGTAAAATCTCTCCTGTTCGCTGGTCTCTTCAGTGTCTAATTCCCGTCCTGACACCAGGGGGCAGTAATGGACACCGGCTCACCTGTTTGGTCCCGTCCTGCCGTGGGGAGGGAGGAAAGCTGCTAACAAATATCACTGGCATCTGTGGCGAGTGCTCACAGTGTCTCGACTACTGTGGGAATCTCCCGCTCGCAGGGTGTGTGTTTTTCCTGTTTATGCTGCTCAGGCTCTGGGTTGCTCTGCTAGGGGCTGTCCGTGGCCGGCGATGGGTTGCATGCACTTCCCAGGTCTGAGCGAATCAGGTTCAGGTCCTCGAGTACTCCACAAAAGAGCAGACTTGACTGGGCCTGTGTTTTGTGCCTTCCCCGGTGTAAGCAGCTCAGGTGACCAGGCATTTGGCAAGCATGGTCGCTGTGGCTTATCACCTTCCCGGTCCCGGCTGCTTGGTTTTCTGGGTGTATAACAGGAGCACTTTCTCAGGCGGATATTGACCCGCCTGAACACAAGAAGTCTTGGTTAGCAAGGAAGACTGCAGCTTGGTATGAGATTCCTCTCTGGGGCCGTGGCTGCCCCTTCTGGCACTGGCTGCCCTCCGTGCCTATTGTGGCGGTAGCTGGGGGATGGGCCGCCCGCAGCCGGCTTGCTCTGCTCAGTCCTTTGTTCTGTGAGCAGGACTGGCAGAATCTTAGGTTGGGGCTTTTTGCTCACAGTCTGCTTTGCTCCCGTTAGAGCGCTCAGATTGCCCTTGGGGCCTTCAGGCCCGGTCCTCTCTCAAAGCGCTGCCGTCACAACTCCCTGCCCGGCCCCTACCTGCTAGTGGTGGGTGCGGGTGTCTGCACCACTCCTCCACTGAGAGTTTCCTCTGGGCACTTAGTCTGTGGGCTTTAATTATTTATGTCTTTTTTCTCCTAGTTATGTGGCCCTCTGAGGTTCCAAGACTATCCACAGACTTGCCTGTGTTTCCAGGTGTTTGGAAACTTTTCTTTTTTTTTTTTTTTTTTAAGCCTTCCTTCCCGGGACGGAGCTCCCTTCCTCCCTCTTTTGTATCTCTTTATCTTTTATGCTGTTTCCTACCTCGTTTCAAAGTCTATGGGCCGCTTTTCTGGGTGCCTGATGTCCTCTACCGGTATTCAGAAGTTGTTTTAAGGGATTTACTCAGTGTTCAAATGTTCTTTTGCTGATTTTGTGGGGGAGAAAATGGTCACCCTGTCCTATTCCTCCAACATCTTCTCATGCTCCCCTTAGTTTCAGTTTGATCATAACCATATTTTCAATGAGGTTATCCTCACATTTACTAACAATCAAAAGAAGAGTTGATCATAAAAAATGTCTCTACAGTATCTTCATTATTCCGAGATAAGAAGAAGAAGCATATTAAAGCAATGGGTAATATTGGTGATCATAACTCTGACTTCAGTTCTGAAATTAGAGGAGCAAATGTATTTTCAGACTGCAGGAGTTTAACTGTGCCATTCATACTAAAGTGTTCTACCATTCAGATAGCTGCTGATACAAGTGCCCTAATTTGATATTATTTCTCTTCTCCATCATCAGTATCAGTTAGACCACAAGAAAATATTGTGATACATCAACCTGTTATTACTCTTATTGATTTTTTAATGGAAGGGTAATAGTTTTAAAGCCTTTGACTGTGCGGATCACAATAAACTGTGGAAAATTCTGAAAGAGATGGGAATACCAGACCCCTGAGCTGCCTCTTGAGAAACCTGTATGCAGGTCAGGAAGCAACAGTCAGAACTGTACATGGAACAAGAGACTGGTTCCAAATAGGAAAAGGAGTACATCAAGGCTGTATATTGTCAACTTGCTTATTTAACTTATATGCAGAGTACATCATGAGGAATGCTGGGCTGGAGGAAGTACAAGCTGGAATCAAGATTTCTGGGAAAAAATCAATAACCTCAGATATACAGATAACACCACCCTTACAGCAGAAAGAGAAGAAGAACTCAAACGCCACTTGGTGAAAGTGAAAGAGGAGAGTGAAAAGGTTGGCTAGAAGCTGAACCTTCAGAAAACAAAGATTAAGGCCTCTGATCCCATCATTTCCTGAGAAATAGATGGAAAAACAGTGGAAACTGTGTCAGACTTAATTTTTTGGGCTCCAAAATCACTGCAGATGCTGATTGCAGCCATGAAATTAAAAGACGCTTACTCCATGGAAGGAAAGTAATTCCCAACCTCGATAGTATATTAAAAAGCAGAGACATTACTTTGCCAACCAATGTCCGTAAAGTAAAGGCTATGGTTTTTGCCGTGGTCATGTATGGATGTGAGATTTGGACTGTGAAGAAAGCTGATCACTGAAAAATTGATGTTTTTGAACTGTGGTGTTGGAGAAGATTCTTGAGAGTCACTTGGACTGCAAGGAGATCCAACCAGTCCATTCTAAAGGAGATCAATTCTGGGTGTTCATTGGAAGGACTGATGCTGAAGCTGAAACGCCAATATTTTGGCCACCTCATGTGACGAGTTGACTCACTGGAAAAGACTCTGATGCTGGGAAAGTTTGAGGACAGGAGGAGAAGGGGACAACAGAGAATGAGATGGCTGGATGGCATCACCGACTCTCTGGACATGAGTTTGAGTGAACCCTGGAGTTGGTGAAGGACAGGGAGGCCTGGCGTGCTGTGATTCATGGGGGCTCGGAGATTCGGACACGACTGAGCAACCGAACTTAACGGAACTGAATTGAATCATTTTACCGAATTTTGCTGTATTCAGTCAGAACTCAAAATAAATCAGGCATAGATATACCTATATCCCCTCCCTTTCGGAACACCCTCATATCTCCCTCTCCATCTCACAATCTAAGTTGAGTATTTTCACTGGGTGTCACTTAGCAGCTGCTCTAAATCAAATGGCTGCAATGTCTACTTGATATACTTTGGCAGCTATGTCTGCTTCTATTTTGCAGTACCACATCGTAACTCCATTATGCAAAGGTGATTTTGGACTAAGGGTGGAAACTTCTACCTTTCCAGGTGTGTAGGGTAATGTGCCAGCAATGACAAATCTTTTCCTAAACTACAACAGGCAGGCCATTCATATTTCCGTGTGTCTCCAGACAGGTGCTGAACTCATATTTTGACCCTCCTGAACTATGGGAACTTTGCAAGAATTCCATGTGTCTCCAGAGGGGTGCTAAACTCATATTTTGACCCTCCTGACCTATGTGAACTGAGCATGAACCCAGGAAGACATGGCTAGCAACTGGCAGCCTGCTCAGAGCTTGGTGGCAGATGTGGTCTTCGGAGTTGTTATAACTGCAGCCTCCTGCATTCTGCCTCTGTCTGATGCAAACATTCCTCTCTGCCTCCGTGGAAGACAGGGCCTTAAATGGAAGCCTGTTTGCACATCTTTGATATTTTGTAAAAGACTCTTGAGAGTCACTTGGACTGCAAGGAGATCCAACCAGTTCATTCTAAAGGAGATCAATCCTCTGTGTTCATTGAAAGGACTGATGCTAAACCTGAAACTTCAATACTTTGGCCACCTCATGCGAAATGTTGACTCACTGGAAGACTCTGATGCTGGGAGGGACTGGGGGCAGAAGGAGAAGGGGACGACAAAGAATTAAATGGCTGGATGGCATCACCGACTCAATGGACATGAGTTTGAGTGAAGTCCTGGTGTTGGCGATGGACAGGGTGGTATGGCGTGCTGTGATTCATGGGGTCTCAAAAAGTCGGACACGACTGAGCCAGTGAACTGAAATGAACTGAACTGAATGTGCAACCTTTGGTTCTGAGAGTGTCTGTATCCCCTATATGGTCATAAAGAATTATCTCAAGAAAGGACTCTTTTTGAATTTTTGTCTCTGGTGTTCCCATGGATTAGGTTGCTATGTCACCTTAGACCTGTCAGATCATCCTCAGACCATTAAAGCTGAGTCCTTATAATAAAGCAAGTGATAAGGTCCGGGCATCCCTCCTAGGTCCACCTCAATAATGGTTGACAGGTGTATCTGATTTTTTTCTCTGCTGGAAATTACAGTTAGGCACATTTGCTTTTGTTTCTCTTTCCCGTGGTTATGTTGCTCTAAGCGATCCAGAGTTCTCCACTGTCACTGTCCTGAGAGGGTTCACAATTGTCTGCAAGCTTCTCCTCATTTACAACTTCCTCTCCAAAACCAGCCTCAGCCCCTAAATACTTTGTCTCTCTTTGCCTCTCTTTTATTTTTTCCTACCTCCTTTTCAAAGGAAAACATGTTTGACTTCTGGGTATCTTGGGCCATTCAACAGTGTTCACAATTTTTTGTCTGGAAGTTCTTCCATGTGCAGTCGATGCTTAGATGAATTTGTTGGGGAGGGAGTGGTCTTGTCCTCCCATTCCTCTGATATTTTGGGACCAACTGCCATCCGTCAAGACCCATCTTATTAACTGAAATGCTATTGTTCTTCAGCCACTAAGACATGTTTGACTCTTTGTATCCCCCTGGACTCCAGCACAAGAGGCCTCTCTGTCCCTCACTCTCTCCCATAGTTTCCCCAAGATCATGTCCTTTGAATCGCTGATGCTCTCCAGATGTCTCATCCTCTCTCACCTACTGATCCCCCTGCTTTCAACACTTTCTATAGATCACGGTCTTTTCTAATGAGTCAGCTCTTTGCCTCAATTGGACAAAGCTTTGGGGCTTTATTTTCAGCATCAGTCCTTCCAATGAGTCTTCAAAGTTGATTTTTTTACAATTCATTTTTTGGTATTCCTGCAGTTCAAACGAATCTCACAAGTCTTCCCCAGCAGAGCGGTTCACAGTCAGTAATCCCTTGGTGTTCTCATATCTGTACATACCTTTGGAAAGACCAGAGATATGACTCTACAGGCCTCTGTAGGTCACTCACGTTTTAGTTTTTAAAGACAGTTTCTAGCAACGCATGATTAGCTTGTGAGATGAGAGCAATTATGCTGTAGTTTGAGCATTCTTCGGTATTGCCTTTCTTTGGGATTGCAATGAAGACTGACTTTTCCAGTCCCGTGGCCACTGCTGAGTTTTCCAAATTGCTGGCATATTGAGTGCAGCACTTTCACAGCATCATCTTCCAGGATTTGAAATAGCTCAACTGGAATTCCATCACCTACTCTAGTTTTGTTCATAGTGATGCTTCCTAAGGCCCACTTGTCTTCACATTCCAGGATGTCTGGCTCTACGTGAATGATCACACCATCGTGATTTTCTGGGTCCTGAAGATCTTCTATGAACAGTTCTTCTGTGTATTCTTGCCACCTCTTCTTAATATCTTCTGCTTCTCTTTGGTTCCTAATATTTGTGTCCTTTATTGAGCCCACCTTTGCATGAAATGTTGCCTCAGTATTTCTAATTATCCTGCAGATATTTCTAGTCTTTCCCATTCTATTGCTTTCCTCCATTTCTTTGCATTGATCACTGAGGAAGTCTTTCTTATTTCTCCTTGCTATTCATTGGAACTCTACATTCAAATGGGTATAAATTCCCTTTTCTCCTTTTCTTTACACTTCCCTTCTTTCACAGCCATTTGTAAGGCCTCCTCAGACAGCCATTTTGCTTTTTTGCATTTCTTTTTCTTGGGGATGATCTTGATTCCTGTCTCCTGTACAATGTCATGAACCTCCACCCATAATTTATCAGGCACCCTCTCTGTCAGATCTAGTCCCTTAAAATTATTTCTCACTTCCACTGTATAGTCATAAGTGAATTGACTTATGTCATACATGAATGGTATAGGGGTTATCTCCAGTTCCTTCTATTTCAGTCTGCATTTGCAACAAGGAGTTCATGATCTGTGCCAGAGTCAGCCCCTGGTCTTGTTTTTGCTGGCTGTATAGAGATTCTCCATCTTTGACTGAAAGAATAAAATCAATCTTATTTGTGTTGAGCATTTGGTGATGTCTTCTCCCTGCCATTTGTTTGTCCAGATTAATAAAAATGGCTTAAATTTCTTTTGAAAAAAAAATTGGGAAATTTTCAAATCCTAAAGGTATTTAAATGACATTTACCATAGACTTATAGCACATTTTACTGGAGGATCATAATTTCTACGACTATGTAAGTTTTTAAAACTACTAATGGAAGAGGATTATTTGAAAGTGTTTACATTTTATGATTTAAGGAATCCATTTTTCTTTGTTTTTCTGATCTATCTTAGTTGAAAGAGTTACGGAATATTTTTCCCCATTTGGTTTTTGTTTCAGTTCTATCGTAACCATATTTTGAACAAGGTTATCCTCACATTTAGTAAGAATCAAAAGAAGAGTTGATCAGAAAAATGTCTCTACAGTATTTTCATTAATCCGAGATAAGGAGAAGAAGCATGTTAAAGCAACGTGTAATGTGGATGGTCATAATTCTGACTTCAATCCTGGAACTAGAGAATTGAATGTATTTTCAGCCTGCAGAAGTTTAAGTGTGCCATTCAAACTATAGCGTTCTACCATCCAGATAGTTATTGATACAAGTGCCCTAACTTGAAATTATTTCTCTTCTCCATCATCAATATCAGTTAGACCACAGGAACATACTGTGATACATCACCCTGCTGTTTCTCTCATTTATTTTTTTTCAATGGAAGGGTAATTGTTTTACCGAATTTTTCTGTATTCTGTCAAAATTCAAAATAAATCAGGCATAGAAATATATATATATATATATATCCCCTCCCTTTCGAAACACTCTTCCATCTCCCTCTCCATCCCACATTCTAGGTGGAGTACTGTTCACGGTGTTTCAACTATCAGCTGCTATACGCCAAATGGCTGCAGTGTCTACTTGACATACTGTGGCAGCTATGTCTACTTCTATTTTGCAGTACCATATTGTATCTCCATTATGCAACAGTGATTTTGGACTGAGTGTGGAAAACGTCTACCTTTCCAGGTGTGTATGGTCATGTGGCAGTCCATGACAAACCTTTCCCTAAAATAAAACACGCAGCCCATTCGTGTTTCCCAGTACCGGAGATTTCTGATGCATTGTTGCCTCTCTTTCTAGGTCAATACATCAATCGTCTTCATTATTTAAAAATCATCCTAATACAACTGGTGTACCAATTAGGTGTCAGATTATGCACGATACTGAAGATTAAATTAATGTTGGGAGATATCAACAAATTCCTACAATTCTCTTATTTGAAGAATAAAGTTATATGTTCATTTTCATAGTGTCAATTTCACTTTGAAATAATTAAGAGTAAATAAGCATTTCAGTTCCTGGATACTTTGCTCTGCTGTAATATTAAATTTTCTGTTCAAGGAAACATTCAGTATGCATCATAGGTACATTACACCTAATGAATTGTTTGAAAAAATAGAAAATGCAAACAATGTAAAAGACAAAATGTAAATAAATTGACTTCTGAAATCATCCAGGCAGAACAGACTGGGTGTCTAAGATAGGATGGTATGGGGGAAGGATCAGATACAAATCAAATTTAGAAACAGCAAATGAGTGTATATATTTTAATGCTTTCTCAGTTTTATTATATTATACCAGTCATTGCAAAGAAAGCTAAGAGGTTAGGCAGAAGGTTTTCTGCATTAAAAAAAAAATGTGTTTCACTTGAAAATATAGATTTAGTCTACTCGATAATCATGATCACTAACATACCATGATGGGATGCCAAAGATAACATGACATAGTCAATGATTGCACCACAGTCAGCAAAAGATAGGCATTTTACAAGTTGTATTAAAAAGGGTCATTCTTGCTCTGCTCTCCTTATGTCATGCCTTTATTTCCTCCCACCAACACACCACCCTATATTTCCTCATGTATATTTTGATGTTGCTTTGCTGTTCCTACAAAGATAGACTTAAATCCTTGTGGTGAATGCAGCATCTCAGCAAGGTAATCAGTTCTTGGAAGGCATGATATTTCTTTCCATTACAAGCTTCATTATCTATCTGTTTCACATAATTTCTAGAGCTACAATCAGGCAACATATTTTCAGTCATAATAAGCCACATTTCACAACTTTTCTTAAACACTTACTTGGGAATTGAAATAACCTGTCTTCCTTCCTACCAAGTTAACCACAGATGTCCAATTCTTCTATGTGTTGTATCTGTACCCAAGTTGCCTTATGTATCTTTCACATCAGCTAAGCGATCAGTTAAGTTCAGTCGCTCAGTCGTGTCCGACTCTCCGCAACCCCATGAATCACAGCACGTCAGGCCTCCCTGTCCATCACCAAATCCCGGAGTTAACTCAAACTCATGCCCACAGAGTCGGTGATGCATCCGGCCATCTCACTCTCGGTCGTCCCCTTCTCCTCCCTCCCCCAACCTTTCCCAGCATCAGAGTCTTTTCCAGTGAGTCAACTCGTCGCATGAGGTGGCCAAAGTATTGCAGTTTCAGCTTTAGCATCAGTCCTTTCAATTAACACCTAGGATTGATCTCCCTTAGAATGGACTGGTTGGATCTCCTGGCGGTACAGGGGACTCTCAAGAGTCTTCTCGATACCACAGTTCAAAAGCATCAATTCTTCGGTGATCAGCTTTCTTCACAGTCCAACTTTCACATCCATACATGACCACGGGTAAAACCATAGCCTTGACTTGACGGACCTTGGTTGGCAAAGTGATGTCTCTGCTTTTCAATATACTATCAATGTTGGTTATAACTTTCCTTCCAAGGAGTAAGCGTCTTTTAATTTCATGGCTGCAATCAGCATCTGCAGTGATTTTGGAGCCCCCAAGAATAAAGTCTGACACTGTTTCCACTGTTTTTCCATCTATTTCCCCATGAAGTGATGACATAGTGCTTGCCAAATGAAGTATTTTAAGTATTTCCTGAATTAGCAATAAAAGGTGCTAAATAAATTAGCTGTCAAAAGCTATATACATTACTCAACAACATCCCATAGCCTCCAACATTACCATCTTTCAGTTCAATTCAGGTTGAGTTCAGTCCCTCAGTCGTGTCAAACTCTTTGAAACCCCTGAATCACACCATGCGAGGCTTCCGTGTCCTTCACCAACTCCCTGAGTTCAATCAAACCCACCTCCATAGAGTCGGTGATGACATCCAGCCCTCTCATTTTCTGCCGTCCCCTTCTCCTATTGCCCCCAATCCCTCCCAGCATCAGAGTCTTTTCCAGTGAGTCAACTCTTCGCATCAGGTGACCAAAGTATTGGAGCTTCAGCTTCAGCATCAGTCTTTCTTATGATCATCCAGGACTAATCTCCTTTAGAATGGACTGGTTGGATCTCCTTGCAGTCGAAAGGACTCTCAAGAGTCTTCTCCAACACCACAGTTCAAAAGCATCAATTCTTCGGCTATCAGCTTTCTTCACAATCCAAGTTTCATATCCATACATGATCCCGTGAAAAAATAGAGCCCTGGCTAGACGGACCTTTGTTGGCAAAGTAATGTCTCTGCTCTTTTATATGCTATCTAGGTTGGTCAGAAATGTCCTTCCAAGGAGTGATCTTCTTTTAATTTTATGGCCGCAATTAGCATCCGCAGTGATTTTGGAGCCCAAAAAATAAAGTCTGACACTGTTTCCACTGTTTCCCCATCTATTTCCCATGCCGTGATGGGACCAGATGCCATCATCTTAGTTTGCTGAATGTGGAGCTTCAAACCAACTTTTTCACTCTCCTCTTTCACTATCATCAAGAGGCTTTCGAGTTCCTCTTCACTTTCTGCCATAAGGGTGATGTCATCTTCATATCTGAGGGTATTGATATTTCTCCCAGCAATCTTGATTCCAGCCAGTGCTTCTCCCAGCCCAGTGTTCCTCATGATGTACTCTGCGTAGAAGTGAAATAGGCAGGGTGACAATATACAACTTTGACACACTCCTTTTCCTATTTGGAATCAGTCCGTTGTACCATGTCCAGTTCTAACAGTTGCCTCCTGACCTGCATACAGGTTTCTCAAGAGGCAGGTCAGGTGGTCCGGTATTCCCATCTCTTTCAGAATTTTCCACAGTTTGTTGTGATCCCAACAGTAAAAGGATTTGGCATAGTCAATGAAACAGAAATAGATGTTTTTTTCTGGAACTCTCTTAGTTTTCCCATGATCCAGAGGATGTTGGCAATTTGATCTCTGGTTTCTCTGCCTTTTCTGAAACCAGCTTGAACATCTCGAATTCATGGTTCACATATTGCTGAGGCCTGGCTGGGAGAATTTTGAGCGTGAATTTACTAGTGTGTGAGAAGAATGCAATTGTGAGGTCGTTTGAATATTCTTTGGCATTGCCTTTCTTTGGGATTGGAATGAAGACTGAACTTTTCCAGTCCTGTGGCCACTGCTGAGTTTTCCAAATTTGCTGGCATATTGAGTGCAGCACTTTCACAGTATCATCTTTCAGGATTTGAAGTAGCTCAACTGGAATTCCGTCACCTCCACTAGCTTTGTTCATAGTGATGCTTTCTAAGGCCCACTTGACTTCACATTCCAAGATGTCTGGCTCTCGGTCAGTGATTACACCATCGTGACTATCTTGGTTGTGAAGATCTTTTTTGTATAGTTCTTCTGTGTATTCTTGCCACCTGTTCTTAATATCTTCTGCTTCTCTTAGGTCCATAATATATCTGTCCTTTATCGAGCCCATCTTTGCATTAAACGTTCCCTTGGTATCTCTAATTTTCTTGAAGTGATCTCTTGTCTTTCCTATTCTTTTCTTTTCCTCTATTTCCTTGCATTGATCACTGAGGAAGGCTTTCTTATTTCTCCTAGCCATTCTTTGGAACTCTGTATTCAGATGCTTATATCTTTCCCTTTCTCCTTTGTTTTTCACTTTTCTTCTTTTCACAGCTATTTGTAAGGCCTCTTCAGACAGCCATTTTGCTTTTTTGCATTTCTTTTCCATGGGCATGGTCTTGGTCCCTGTCTCCTATACAATGTCAAGAACCTCCGTCCAGAGTTCATCAGGCACTCTATCTACCATATCTAGTCACTTAAATCTATTTCTCACTTCCACTGTATAATCATAAGGAATTTGATTTAGGTCACATGTGAATGGTGTAGTGGTTTTCCCTACTTTCTTCATTTTAAGTCTGAATTTGGAAACAAGGAGTTCATGATCTGAGCCACAGGCAGTTCCTGGTCTTATTTTTGCTAACGGTATAGAATTTATCTGTCTTTGTCTGAAAAGAATATTATCAATCCGAATTCGGTGTTGACCATCTGGTGATGTCCATGTGTAGAGTCTTCTCTTGTGTTGTTGAAAAAGGGTGTTTGCTATGACCAGTGCGTTCTCTTGGCAAAATTCTATTAGCCTTTGCCCTGCTTCATTCCCTGCTCCAAGGCCAAGTTTGCCTGTTACTCCAGATGTTTCTTGACTTCCTACTTTTTACATTCCAAACTTCTATAATGAAAAGGGCATCTTTTTTTTTAGTATTAGTTCTAAAAGTTCTGTAGGTCTTCATAGAACCGTTCAACTTCAGCTTCTTCAGCGTTACTGGTTGGTGCATAGCCTTGGATTACTGTAATATTGAATGGTTTTTCTTGGAAATGAACACATTTCATTTTGTCGTTTTGGAGACTGCATCCATGCACAGCATTTCGGACTCTTTTGTTGACAATGATGACTCCTCCCTTTCTTCTAAGGTATTCCTGCCCACAGTAGCAGATATAATCATCTGAGTCATCTGAGTTAAATTCACCCATTTAGTCCATTTTAGTTCACAGATTCACTCTTGCCATCTCATTTGACCACTTCCAGTTTGCCTTGATTCACGGACATTACATTCCAGGTTTATGCAATATTTCTCTTTGCAGCATCGGACCTTGCTTCTATCACCAGTAACATCTACACCTGGGTACTGTTTTTGCTTTGGCTCCATCCCTTCCCTCTTTCTGGAGTTTTTTATCCACTGATCAACAGGAGCATACTGGGCACCTACCACGCTGGGGAATTGCTCATTCAGTATCCTATTACTTTGCCTTTTCATACTGTTCTTGGGGTTCTCAAGGCAGGTATACTCAAGTGGTTTGCCATTCCGTTCTCCAGTGGACCACATTCTGTCTTATTTCTCCACCATGTCCTGCCTGTCTTGGATGGCCCCACAGGCGTGGCTTAGTTTCTTTGAGTTAGACAAGGGTAACCATCTTTGACATTTATATTTAACTGAGAATTAATAATGTGGTATGTCTTCATTTTAATGCAATGTCTAGGTTTGTCAGAGCTTTTACATCCAAAAGCAAGTAACAGCTAATTTGATGACTGCAATCACTATTCTTAGTAATTTTCGAGCCATAGAAAATGAAGCCTGTCACTGTATCCACATATTTCGGTTTAGTTCAGAACAGTCTCAGTCGTGTCCTACTGTTTGCTACCCCATGAATTACAGCATTTCAGGCCTCCCTGTCCATCACCAACTCCTGGGGTTCACTCAACCTCATGTCCGTCGAATTGGTGATGCCATCCAGCCATCTCATCCTCGGCCATCCCCTTCTCCTCCTGCCCCCAATTCTCCCAGCATTAGAGTTTTTCCCAATGAATCAACTCTTCACATCACGTGGCCAAAGTATTGGAGTTTGAGCCTCAGCTTCAGTCCGTCCAGTGAACACCCAGAACTAATCTCCTGTAGAACGGATTGGTTGGATCTCCTTGCAGGGACTCTCAATAATTTCCTCCAATACCACCGTTCAAAAGCATCAATTCTGCTCTCAACTTTCTTCACAGTTCAACTCTCACATCCATATTGACCACTGGAAAATACACAGCCTTAACTAGACCGACCTTTGTTGGCAAAGTTATGTCTCTGGTTTTTAATATGCTATCTAAATTGGTCTTAAATTTTCTTCCAAGGAGTAAGCGTCTTTTAATTTCATGGCTTCAATCAGCATCTGCAGTGATTTTAGAACCTAAAAAATAAAGTCTGGCACGGTTTCCGCTGTTTCTCCATCTATTTCTCATGAAGTGATGGGACCAGATGCCATGATCTTAACTTTCTGAATGTTGAGCTTTAGTCCAAGTTTTTCACTCTCCTCTTCCACTTTCATCAAGAAGATTTTTAATTCCTCTTCACTTTCTGCCGTATCGGTGCTGTCATCTGCATATTCGAGTTTATTGATATTTCTCCAGGCAATCTTGATTCCTGCTTGTGCTTCTTCCAGCCCAGTGTTTCTCATCATGCACTCTGCATATAAGTTAAATAAGCAGGATGACAATATACAGCCTTGACATACTCCTTTTCCTATTTGGAACCAGTCTGTTGTTCCATGTCCCGCACTAACTGCTGCTTCCTGACCTGAATACAGTTTTCTCAAGAGACAGGTCAGGCGATCTGGTATTCCCATCTCTTCCAAAAGTTTCCACCATTTATTGAGATCCACACAGTTAAAGTCTTTGCATAGTCAGTAGAGCAGAAAGAGATGTTTTCCTGGAACTCTCTTACTTTTTCCATGATCCATCGGATGTTGGCAATTTGATCTCTCTTTCCTCTGCCTTTTCTGATACCCAATTGGAAATCTGGAAGTTCATATGTTTACCCCTTCTATTTGCAGAGTAGTGATGGGACCAGATGCCTTTTGCTTTGTTTTTATGAATGTTGAGTTGTCAGCTTGGTTTTGCACTCTTCTCATTCACCCTCATCAAAAGACTCTTTATTTTTTCTTCACTTTCTATTTGTTTCAGTGTTGTCATCTATATAATCTGAGGCTGTTTATGTTTCTCCCAATCCTTGATGCAAGCTTGTGATTTACTCATCTGGTATTTTAATAGTATACTCTAATGTAGATTCACATAAGCTGAGTGACAATACAGAGATTTGTCACTTTCTTTTCCCGGTTTTGAACATTCAGTTGTTTCATATCTGGTCCCAATTGTTTCGGCTTGACTCATTTAAGGGTGCTTTCAAAGTTTACTTCCTCAAGAATCTTCCAAGTACCCCACCCCTTTTTGTTTTGGTGTTCTCCTTCTCGACACCTAAGCTTATCATTGTGGGACATTTATCACTGCTGCGCTTTACCTGTTTAACTTGTTGTTTTTGTTGCACACCTCACTGTGCTTCATTTATTTCCTCCTTTCTGCCTCCACCTAATTAGTTCTTTCTCTGTCTCAATTATTCTACTGTTGGTTCCTTCCAGGGTGTTGTTAATCTCAGTTATTGTATTGATTTTTACTGCTTGACTCTTTATTTCTTCTAGATCCATGTTAAACATGTTTCTTTCTACTCATTCCGGTCCCCCAGTGTATTTACTGGCAATTCTACATATCTTTCAAGATTTTTATCTTTACTTTCATTATTCTGAATTCTTTTTCAGGAAAACTTCCTAACTCCTCTTCTTTTCTTTGTTTTTGTGGGTTTTTTGGTAATTTACCTTCAGCAGCTGCATATTTCTCTCCCTTTTCATTCTGTTTCGATTACTGTGATTTGGGTCCCTTTTCTGCAGGCCTGAGAATTATAGCTCCACTATGTTGTGGAACCTGTCTTTTGTGGGTGGGATTGGACCAATGACTTCTCGAGGTTTAATGTTTCCGATCATTTGTGTGTGTTCACTGGCAGACAAATCTGTATCTCTTCTCTGTGAAGTGCAATGAATTGTCCACGGACTGTGCTTTGGGGTGTTTGTGGGTCTGGTATGGCTTTTATAATATTCATTGTTGTGTTTCTCTTTTACTGGAGAATAGCTGTGGGTTCTCTTGTACTGAACTTACTGACTCAAGTGTGGAGATTGCTTTCCATGTAGACACGGAAACTCTGGGGTGTGTGCTTGTCCTTTAATATTCCTTGAGGTAAGGAGTTCAATGTTGATCTAAAGTTCTGGAATCGACGCCCTGGCCTCTGGGTTTCTGTTCCCAGGTTGCAGTAAAATCAAAAATCCATGCAATACAGAAGATAAAACCGGAGGTTAATGGTGGCACAATTCTCCTCATCCCGAAAGAATCAAAGGGATTCACAGAATTTCAGACAGCAGAGAAAAGGAAAGAGGGAGAAAGAGATGCCTAGGAGGAGATGAGGGAGAAAGAGATGCCTAGGAGGAGTTATGGGAGAGTTGAAACGGGAGAGAACAATCAATTCGGGAAAACGAATCCATTAGTGACATCAGATCGTAAAGATTTTGTTACTAAAGTTACAACATTGATATCAATTTTTGGAAAGTAAAATTAAGAACCAAAAATAAAATATAGACTTGTTTAAACAGTGTAAAAAAAGAAAACGGAGTCCAAATTCATTCTCTCATATATAAAAAGTGTTTAAAAAATAGATTTACGTGTGTTTTGCTTGAAAGCTTATAATAGTTAATAGAAATAAAAGTTTAGGTTATAATAAAGGACTAAAATATTTTAAAGTTAAAGAAATCATATAGAAACTGGAGCCTATTATACAGAGTGAAGTAAGCCAGAAAGAAAAACACCAATACAGTACACTAAGGCATATATATGGAATTTAGAAAGGTGATAAGGATAACCCTGTATACGAAACAGCAAAAGAGACACAGATGTATAGAACAGTCTTTTGGACTCTGTGGGGGAGGGCGAGGGTGGGATGATGGGATAATGGCATTGAAACATGTATATTATCATATGTGAAACGAATCGCTAGTCCAGGCTCGATGCATGATACAGGGTGTTCGGGGCTGGTGTACGGGGATGAACTAGATGGATGGGATGGGGAGGGAGGTGGAAGGCGGGTTCAAGTTGGGGAACATATGAATACCTGGGTCAGATTCATGCCAATGTACGGCAAAACCAATACAATATTAGAAAGTAATTAGCCTTCCAATAAAATAAATAAATTTTAAAAGAACAGAGGAAATAGATCTCAGAATTTTAAAGTAGTTGTGTGCTTTTTGGTGTCAATACAGTGTCAGACAGTCTCTTGTTGAAGCTTGTACTTGTCAAAGGTGACTGTTGTTCCTCACTGGAACAGTCTGGCCGTATATTGCAGACTTATTACGTTTAACCTGTCACTTCTGGGTTGGTATATGCTTCTTTGTTTATATTTCCTTCTTTTATTTGAAAGCCTCTCCATATCTGGTTTTCACCATGAAACGAGGGTGCAGTAGCCTCTTATTCGACCTCACCTGTTCAGTATTTGGGGGTGAGAGGTGGGACACAGGAAACAAAGGCCATTGGGATGGGGGGGTGCTTGAGGTCTATTGATCACATCGGGCTTGCCAATGACAAATGTGGCATGTACTTTCTGAGTCCACCCTGCTCAGACTCCTGGTTGATACATGAGGGCACAGTCCCAAGTGGGCCCTGTGTTTCATGCACTTCTCAGCCAATCAGGCAGTTAGGTGCTTGGCAAGGGCCATGACCACTATTAGCTATGTGCTTTGTGCTCTTCCCAAGTCCAAAACCTCGGGTGACTGGTTGGAAGCAAGGCACAGTCCCAGGTGGTCCATGCATCTTAAGCAACTTTCTGGTCTCAGCCACTCAGTTTGCTGCCTGTGTCTGTAGAGGGCACAGTCTCAAGTGTGCCATGCGTCTCCTCAGGCTAACTGACCCCAGGCTGTCATGTGTCTGGGCTATGTGAACTGTCCATGAAGTGAGGAATTCATCACTAGCAACTGTCAGCCAGCTTAGAGCTTGGCAGGGGAATGTGTCTGGGGCCAAGATTCTATGAGCCTATTTCCTTCTTCCTCTGGCAGTCGTACACGTTCCTCTCTCCCTCCGTGGAGGAATGGTTCTTAAATGGACACTGGCTTGGTCTCCTTTGGTATTTTCTAGTGCACAATCT
Source organism: Moschus berezovskii (assembly GCF_049115385.1). Classification (NCBI taxonomy): domain Eukaryota; kingdom Metazoa; phylum Chordata; class Mammalia; order Artiodactyla; family Moschidae; genus Moschus; species Moschus berezovskii. The sequence continues at coordinate 54,826,996 of NC_142489.1, forward strand.
TCTGTTCTGTGAATATGCATGGTTCAAGATGTGGCCTTAGAGCCTTCTCACAGGAAAGGTCCTTTCTAAAATTTCTGTCTCTAGTGTCCCCATAGTTTATGTTTGCGTGTTACCTTAGCTTCGCACATTGTCCTCAGGGCAGTGATTGCATTTATTGGCATAATCTGTGTTTTTATTCTTCCTCTCTTCCGTTCTATTTCTTCCCCGACTGACACCTATGAGAGAGGGTTTCCAATTTTGTGCAAATTTCTCCTTCTTTAAGACTCCTTCTCCAAGGCGAGTCTCAATCCCTAAAAACATTTTCCCCCTTTCATTACTTATTTTTTCTTACCTACTTTTTAAGAGACTGGTTTTCCTTTATCGGTTTCTAGGGCCCATCAACATTGGTCACAAATTTGTTTCTGGAAGGTGTTCCATGTGCAATCTATCCTTTGATGGATTTGTGTGGGAGAAAGTGGACTCAGGCTCCTATTCCTCTAACATGATGAGACCCCCACCGAGACCCTGGAAGATCCATTTTATTAACTGAAATCTTGTCGTTGTTCAGTCACAAAGTCTTGTCAGACTCTTTGTGTCCCCTTGGACTGCAGCACACAAGGCCTCTCTGCCCCTCACCATCTTCCAGAGTCTGCTTGAGATCATGTCCATTGAATTAGTGAAGCTATACACTCTTCTCCTCCTCTCTCATGCAAATCATGAAACAAGATTTAATTGGCTCCTAAGAATCAGGGTCTTTTCTCATGAGTCGGGTCTTTTCTCATGAGTCAGTTCTTTGCTCAGGTGGTCAAAGCTTTGGAGACATAGCTTCAACATTAGTGATTCTAATGAATCTTCAGAGTTGATTTCCTTTAAGTTTGGATGGCTTGATCTCCTTGCAATCTAATGGAGGCTCACAAGTCATCCCCAGCAGAGCAGTTTGGTGTTCTCACATCTGTACATGTCTACTGGAAAGACCATTAGTGTACTCAGTGTGCCCCCTTTGGTCAAGTCAACTATTCACTTTTTAACACGCTTACCAAATGTGTGAGTGCCATTTTTCCAGGAAGCACCTGTATTCTAATTTTATAACTGCCGTCACATTCATAGTGAATATAGAGCCACAAAAGAGGAAATCTGTCATTGCTTCTGCCTTTTCCACCTTTATTTCCCATGAAGCAGTGGGACCAGATGCTATCATCTTACTTTGTGTAATACTGAGAATTCAAGTGTACTGTTTATCCTGTTTTCCTATCAACATTGAGCATTTTTTTATTCTTGTACCATTTTTCCCCTCAGTGTTTTGGATAAGAAATTGTTTTCTAAGAGTATTCTAAGATGATCGTTACTCATCATATATAATACTGCTGGTTTTAAGTTTCCTGTTGGAGCATTTGTGCCATGCTTCTGTGACAACTCTGTAAAATGTTGACAATATACACAGCCTATAATACATTTCTCTATTAACATAATATATTGAGCCTCTTCATGTTATCTCTAATGTGGCAACTACAAAAATACAAAGGAGGACAAGAAATAATGATATGATGTGGAGGCGGACAGGAAGCCGAACCACTGTGTCATGAAGGGAGAGAAGTTTTGATCATCAATGATTTCTACTCAAATATTTGGTACCAGAAGTTTAAAGTGATGAAATAAAAATGTACACACTGAATTATGGAAGAGTTATTTTAATGTACACATCATATAATTTCAGTGTTCAGCTAGCCATAGAGCCTGATTATGATCTATGCACAGTGCCTGGTGCATCCGTTTAACCCATTAATTTGAATGTTTAAAATTATATCCAACGTGAGGAGAGGAACAGCAGTCTTAGAACAATATCTCTAAGTAAATGAGAGTTGCAGTTTTATGGGCTCAAGGTGTCCTCATATGTATGAACCCCATCACTATTATAGAAAGCATACTGCTGACCAGCTCCATTAAGGGACAGCCTTTCAGAATAGGATCTATATTATTCAGCCAGAAAGTTATTAAGTAACACTGGGCTTCCCAAACAGTTCATTAAAGATCTTGGGAACAAGCAAAGACTTTGACCACCTAAATAAAGTTGTCTAAAATTATATTTTGACATATACATATATATACACATATCTGCATGTGTGTATGTGTATTTAAAAATGTACAATGGCTTTTAATTCCTGTTAGGCAAAGCAGCAATGGAAAAAAATTAAAACCCAAAAGTAGAATTATTCAAAAGTCTCAGTTCAGTTCAGTTCAGTTCAGTCACTCAGTCGTGTCCAACTCTCCGCGACCCCATGAATCACAGCACGCCAGGCCTCCCTGTCCATCACCAACTGTCTACTCGGTTATTGAATATACGTAAGTGGAAAAAATACGAGAACTCCTTTATATCACTCCCCTCTTTTCTTTTAGTAAATAGCTACCAATTTTCAAATGTTTGTCCAGTTTAATGACAAAAATAAAGTTATAGAAAATATATATATACATAATAGATATACATATATCTATATAAAGTAGACGGATATGTTTGCATAACAAAAAATAGTGATGTCAGATTCATTTCCAGTTCCACGCTCAATCTCATCATGAAATAGCCAAAGTTGTAGTTAATTCAAACACTCCAAGAGCTGGGACAGAAATCGAACCTGCAACTGAGATTTTCAGTCACAGTTATGATCACGCTCTAAATCCAACACTTTATTTCATTTCTTGTTCTAAGCAGTCCCGTCTTAAGATTGAAAACTATGAAAACCAAGAGAGAGGAGTAGGAGATTCTAGACTTCCTTGTGTTCCCAGAGTAATTTTAATCAGAGAAACTAGAAAAGCCAGAAACAAAGGAAAATGATCAAGCAATATAGAATAATGATTCTTGAACATTAAGCAAAGTCAAGGATCTTTAGTTCCTCCTCAAGGGCCATAGATAACAGTCTGTGAACAGTTTTAGAGATACTAAAGCCCCAACCAGGCTGAAATGTAAGTACCTAGACCACAGAGTAGTTGGAACCAGATGGTCAATGATGTCGACTCCCAATATCCTCAGGAACAGGCCACTAGTAGAATGTTCCCAAACTAATCACACACCCCATGCCTAACCTCACTCTGTCAAAAAGATAGTTCCCCTGAAAGTATTTGGGGAGTGTGGGTCTTTGAAACACCAGCTGCTAGGACACCTTGCCTGGTTCCACAATAAACTATTGCACAGAAGTGAGTAACCCAAGTTTGGTTGGGTAAGAGTTCAATTCAGTTCAGTTCAGTTCAGTTCTGTCAGTCAGTCGAATCTAACTCTTTGTGACCCCATGAATCACAGCACGCCAGGCCTACCCGTCCATCACCAACTCCCGGAGTTCACTCAAACCCGCCTCCATCGAGTCGGTGATGGCATCCAGCCATCTCATTCTCTGTCGTCCACTTCTCCTCTTGCCCTCAATCCGTCCAAGCATCAGAATCATTACCAGTGAGTCAACCCTTCGCATGAGGTGGCCAAAGTATTGGAGCTTCATATTTAGCATCAGTCCTTCCAATGAACATCCAGGACTGATATCCTTTAGAATGGACTGGTTGGAGCTCCTTGAAGTCCAAGACTCTCAAGAGTCTTCTCCAACACCACAGTTCAAAAGCATCAATTCTTTGGCGATCAGCTATCTTCAGAGTCCAGCACTCAAATCCATTATGATCACTGGAAAAGCCATACCCTTGACTAGACGGACCTTTGTTGGCAAAGTAATGTCACTGCTCTTTAATATGCTATCTGGGTTGGTCATAACTTTCCTCCCAAGGAGTAAGCGTCTTTTAATTTCATGGCTGCAAGCAACATCCGCAGTGGTTTCGGAGCCACAAAATATAGTCTGACACTGTTTCCCCATCTATTCCCCATGAAGTGATGGGACCAGGTGCCATGATCTTAGTTTTGTGAATGTGGAGCTTCAAGCCAAATTTTTCACTAACCCCTTTCACTTTCATCAAGAGGCTTTTCAGTTCCTCTTCACTTTCTGCCATAAGGGTGATGCCATCTTCATATATGAGGGTATTGATATTTCTCCCAGCAATCTTGATTCCTGCCTGTACTTCTTCCAGCCCATCGTTCCTCATGATGTACTCTGCATAGAAGTTAAATAATCAGGGTGACAATATACAGCCTTGACGTACTCCTTTTCCTATTTGGAACCTGTCTGTTGTTCCATGTCCAGTTCTAACTGTTTCTTTCTGCCCTGCATACAGGTTTCTAAGGAAGCAGGTCAGGTGTTCTGGTGTTCCATGCTCTTTCAGAATTTTCCACAGTTTGTTGTTATTCCCACAGTCAAAGGCTTTGGCATAGTCAATGAAGCAGAAATATATGTTTCTCCGGAACTCTCTTGCTTTTTCCATGATCCAGAGGATGTTGGCAATTTGATCTCTGGTTCTTCTGCCTTTTCTAAAACCAGCTGGAAAATCTGGAGGTTCACATATTGCTGAAGCCTGGCTTGGAGAATTTTGAGCGTGACTTTACTAGCGTGTGAGATGAGTGCAATTGTGTGGTAGTTTGAGCATTTTTTGGCATTGCCCTTCTTTGAGAATGGGATGAAGACTGACATTTTCCAATCCTGTGGTCATTGCTGAGTTTCCCAAATTTGCTCCAAATTGAGTGCAGCACTTTCACAGCATCATCTTTCAGGATTTGAAAAGCTTAACTGGAATTCCATCACCTCCACTACCTTTGTCTTTAGTGATACTTTCTAAGGCCCACTTGACTTCACATTCCAAGATGTCTGGCTCTAGGTCAGTGATCACACCATCGTGATTATCTTGGTTGTGAAGATCTTTTTTGTACAGTTCTTCTGTGTATTCTTGTCCCCTATTCTTAATATCTTCTGCTTCTCTTAGGTCCATACAATTTCTGACCTTTATCGAGCCCATCTTTGCATGAAATGTTCCCTTGGTATCTCTAATTTTCTTCAAGAGATCTCTTGTCAATCCCATTCTGTTGTTTTCCTCTATGTCATTGTATTGATCACAGAGGAAGGCTTTCTTACCTCTCCTTGCTATTCTGTGGAACTCTGCATTCAGGTGATTATATATTTTTTTCTCCTCAGCCTTTCGCTTCTCTTCTTTTCACAGGTATTCGTAAGGCCTCCTCAGACAACTATTTTGCTTTTATGCATTGCTTTTCCATGGGCATGGTCTTGGTCCCTGTCCTTCTTTACAATGTCATGAACCTCCATCCATAGTTCATCAGACACTCTATCTATCAGATCTAGTCCCTTAAACCTATTTCTCATTTCCACTGTATAATCATAAGGGATTTGATTTAAGTCATATTTGAATGGTTTAGTGATTTTTCCTACTTTCTTCAATTTACGTCTGAATTTGGCAATAAGGAGTTTATGATCTGAGCCACAGTGAGCTCTGGTCTTGTTTTTTCTAACTGTATAGAATTTCTCCACTTTGACTGCAAAGAATACAATCAATCTGTTTTTTCTGTTGACCATCTGGTGAAGTTCATGTATAGAGTCTTCTCTTCTGTTGCTGAAAGAGGTTGTTTGCTATGACCAGTGTGTTCTCTTGGCAAAACTCTATTAGTCTTTGCCCTTCTTCATTCGGTGCTCCAAGGCCAAAGTTGGCTGTTACTCCAGGTGTTTCTTGACTTCCTACATTTACATTCCAGTCCCCTCTAATGAAATGGACATCTTTCTAAAGTGTTAGTTCTAAAGATCTTGTAGGTCTTCATAGAACCGTTCAACTTCGGCTTTTTATGCGTTACTGGTTGGGGCATAGGCTTTGATTACTGTAATATTGAATGGTCTGCCTTGGAAATGAACAGAGGTCATTCTGTTCATTTGGAGATTGTATCCAAGTACAGCATTTCGGACTCTTTTGTTGACCATGATGACTACTCCATTTCTTCTAAGGGATTCCTGCCCACGGTAGTAGATAGAATGGTCATCTGAGTTAAATTCACCCATTCCAGTCCATTTTAGTTCACTGATTCCTAGAATCTCTATGTTCACTCTTGCCATCTCCTGTTTGACCACTTCCAATTTTCCTTGATTCATGGACCTAACATTCCAGGTTCCTAAGCAATATTGCTCTTTGCAGCATCGGACCTTGCTTCTATCACCAGGTACATCCACAACTGGGTACTGTTTCTGCTTTGACTCCATCCCTTCACCTTTTCTGAAGTTATTTCTCCACTGATCTCCAGTAGCATATTGAGCACCTACCGACGTGGGGATTTCCTCATTCACTATCCTATTATTTTGCCTTTTCATACTGTTCTTGGGATTCTCAAGGCAAGTATACTGAAGTGGTTTGCCATTCCCTTCTCCAGTGGACCACATTCTGTCAGACCTCTACACCATAACCCTCCCATCTTGGGTGGCCCCACACAGTATGGCTTAGTTTCATTGAGTTAGACAAGGCTGTGGTCCGTGTGATCAGATCCACTGGTTTACTGTGATCACGATTTCAGTGTGTCTGCCCTCTGACGCCCTCTCGCAATACCTACCATCATATTTGGGTTTCTCTTACCTTGGTTGTGAGGTATCTCTTCACGGCTGCTCCAGCAAAGCACAGCCATTGCACCTTACCTTGGACGAGGGGTATCTCCTCACGGCCACCCCCTCCTGATTTTGAACGTGGAGTAACTCCTCTCGGCCACCACTCCTGGCCTCAGGAGTGGGTAGCTCCTCTCGGCCACCACCGAGAAACACTTTTATTTCAGAAACCAAATAGATTTACTGATGTGATTTATCCATATAAAAATTCCTTAGGAATGAGATTTTGCAGGTTCATGGTTTTGGTTGCGATTTGTGTAAGGAGCCTGTATTTTCAGTTTATGCTGAAGTAAACACTGGTTGAACATTACGCTTCAATTGCTAGGAGACTAGTGACTTTGTGATGTCACAGTGACCGGTCCATTGCTAGGAGATCAGTGACTTTTTGAAACACTGTGATGGTCTGGGAGTTTCCCTCTGTAGGCCAGCCAGGCAGCATTTGAATTTTCAGTGTGTAAAATCACACAAATGAGAAAACTGTTTGAAGAAAGTTTTTTCTGAGATGGCACAAATTTCTTCAGAAATTCAAGATGTGCCTCTTAACGATGAATCCACTGGTTCAAAAACCTCCATCAGACCTTTGCATGATTATACACTTGCTGGAGACTCGGTTTTGTGATCTATTATTGAAAAATATGCTTTTCAGGCTTTGTCTGAGGCAGTTCTGATGAAAAGACCACATTACACATTTTCTGTCTCTGAAAGAGGTGAACTGAATGATTTTCTTTGACTTACTTTTCCACAAAAATTGTGCAATAGAGTGGAAAGTGATCAATTTGAATCTATTTGGTGGGATGAGAGTGACACTTGCATAGTGATCAATGAAGAACTCTTCAAGGAAGAAGTCTTGGAAAGAAAGGCACCTTTCACGATATTTGAAACCAATAATATGAAATGTTTAGTTTGACAGCTGAACGTTTATGGGTTTAGTAAAAAGCAACAACCTCTTCAAAGATCTGCTTCACTATCTGACTTTCTGGAAGAAGAAAACAACATCTCTCTTTTGAGCAAGGTATTCCAAAATTTTCACTTATTGGCAATATGGAAGATTAAATCATGTGACCTAGAAAGCATGTTACCATATGTAGCTAAAACAGAATTTAAAATTGAGATAGCAAATTGTTGAAGAAGCTTTATTTTTTGAAGTTGAAAACAGCTGGAGGATATAGTATTTGACGTTTAACAACCTTTTGAATCAACTTGAAACAAGATATGAGTCTTGAAGCTACTTAAAGTGGTATTTACTGTATATATACAACGTATTTTTAGTTGAGAAACATAATTGTTTCTACCATGTTAGCTGTTAAAACTAATCTGGAGGCGTTTTAGTTGAGGCAATTTAATTAGTATCATTAAAGGAATTTTTTTTTCTTTTTTAAGTTTATTTAATTAGAGGCTAATCACTTCATGGGAAATAGACGGAAAAACAGAGGAAACAGTGTCAGACTTTATTTTTTGGGCTCCAAAATCACTACAGATGCTGATTGCAGCCATGAAATTAAAAAACGCTTACTCTTTGGAAGGAAAGTTATGACCAACCTTGATAATATATTAAAAATCAGAGGCATTACTTTGCCAACCAAGGTCCGTCTAGTCAAGGATATGGTTTTTCCCGTGGGCATGTATGGATGTGAGACTAGGACTGTGAAGAAAGCTGATCGCCGTAGAATTGATGCTTTTGAACTGTGGTGTTGGAGAAGACTCTTGAGAGCCCCTTGGACTGCAAGGAGGTCCAACCGGTCCATTCTAAGGGAGATAGATCCTGGGTGTTCATTGGAAGGACTGACGCTAAAGCTGAAACTGCAATACTTTGGCCACCTCATGCGACGAGTTGACTCACTGGAAAAGACTCTGATGCTGGGAAAGGTTGGGGGCGGGAGGAGAAGGGGACGACCGAGAATGAGATGGCTGGATGGCATCACCGACTCTGTGGACACGAATTTGAGTGAACTCCAGGAGTTGGTGATGAACAGGGAGGCCTGGCGTGCTGTGATTCATGGGGTCGCGGAGGGTCGGACACGACTGAGCGACTGAACTGAACTGAACTTTACATTATTGTATTTGTTTTGCCATCTATTGACATGAATCTGCCCCAGGTGTACGTGTGTTCCCCATCGTGACCCCCCTCCCACTTCCCTCCCTATCCCATCCCTCTGGTTCATCCCAGTACAACAGCCTGAGCATTGTATCATGCATCGAACCTGGACTGTCGATTCGTTGCACATATGATATGATTCATGTTTCAATGCCATTCTCCCAAATCATCCAACACTCACCCTCTCCCACAAAGACCAAAAGTATGTTCTATACATCTGTGTCTCTTTTGCTGTCTCGTATACAGGGTTATCATTATCACCATTCTAAAGTCCATATATATGCTTTACTATAATGTATTGGTTTTTTTCTTTCTGACTTACTTAATTCTGTATAATAGTCTCCACTTTCATTCACCTCATTAGAACTGATTCAAAGGTATTTTTTTGATGCCTGAGTAATACACCATTGTGTATATGTACCAAAGCTTTCGTCTGCAGATGCACATCTAGGTTGCTGCCATGTCCTCACTCTTATAAACAGTGCTGCAATGAATATTGTGGTACATGTGTCTCTTTCGAATCTGGTTTCCTCGGTGTGTATGCCCAGGAGTGCGATTCCTGGATCATATGGCTGTTCTATTTCCAGTTTTTTAAGGAATCTCCACACTGTCCTCCATAGTGGCTGTACTACTTTGCATTCCCACCAACAGTGTAAGAGGGTTCCCTTTTCGCCACACCCTCTCCAGCATATATCGCATGTCAACTTTTGAATAGCATCCATTCTGACTGGTGTGAAATGGTATCTCATTTTGCTTTTGATTTGCATTTCTCTGATTATAAGGGATATTGAGCAGTTTTTCATGTGCTTTGTTAGCCATCTGTATGTCGTCATTGGAGAAATATCTGTTTAGATCTTTGGCCCATTTTTTGGTTGGGTCATTTATTTTTATGGAATTGAGCTGCAGGAGCTGCTTGTATATTTTGGAGATTAATTCCTTGTCAGTTTTTTTCATTTGCTATTATTTTCTCCTATTCTGAAGGCTGTCTTTTCACCTTGCTTATAGTTTCCTTTGCTGTGCAGAATTTCATTTGAATTAGGTCGCATTTGTTTATTTTGCTTTTAGTTCCAATATTCTGGGTGGTGGGTCATGGAGGATCCTGCTGTGATTTATGTCAGAGAGTGTTTTGCCTATGTTCTCCCCCAGGTGTTTTATAGTTTCTGGACTTACATTTAGATCTTTAATCCATTTTGAGTTTATATTTGTGTATGGTGTTACGGCTGAAACTGCAATACTTTGGCCACCTCATGCGGCGAGTTGACTCACTGGAAAAGACTCTGATGCTGTGAAAGTTTGGGGGCGGGAGGAGAAGGGGACGACGGAGAATGAGATGGCTGGATGGCATCACTGATTCTGTGGACATGAGTTTGAGTGTACTCCTGGAGTTGGTGATGGACAGGGAGGCCTGGCGTGTTGTGATTCATGGGGTGGCGGAGAGTCGGACACGACTGAGCGACTGAACTGAACTGAACTCAACTGAATGGTGTTACGAAGTGTTCTAATTTCACTCTTTTACCACTTTTTCCAACACCACTTGTTAAAGAGACTGGCTTTTTTCCATTTTATATTCTTGCCTCCTTTGTAAAAGATAAAGTGTCCATAGGTGCATAGATTTATCTCTGGGCTTTCTACTTTGTTCCATTGATCAATATTTCTGAGTTATTGCCAGTACCATACTGTCTTGATGATTGTGGCTCTGTAGTAGAGCCTGAAGTCTGGCAGGTTGAGTCTTTCAGTTCCATTCTTCTCCAAGATCACTTTGGCTATTCGAGGTTTTTTGAATTTCCATGCAAATTGTGAGATTATTTGTTCTAACACTGTGAAAAATACCCTTGGTAGCTTGGTAGGGATTGCATGTAATGTATGGATTACTTTAGGTATTATATACATTTTCACAATATTTTTTCTTCTAATCCACGAACACGGTATATATCTCCATCTATTAGTGTCCTATTTGATTTCTTTCACCAGTGTCATAGTTTTCTATATAGAAGTCTTTTGTTTCTTGAGGTAGATATATCTCTATGTATTTTATTATTTTCGTTGCAACAGTGAATGGGATAGTTTCCTTATTTTATTTTTCTATTTTTTCATTATTAGTGTATAGGAATGCAAGGGATTACTCTGTGTTGATTTTAAATCCTACAACTTTACTGCATTCATTGATTAGTTTTCTGGTAGAGTCTTTAGAGTTTTCTGTGTAGAGGATCATGTCATTGGCGAACACTGAGAGTTTTATTTCTTTTTCTCCAGGTTGAATTCCTTTAATGTCTTTTTCTGCTCTGACTGCTGTGGCCAAAACTTCCAGAACTATGTTGAACAGTAGTGGTGAGATTGGGCACCCTTGTGTGTGCTTTAGAAAAAGGAGAAATTTATTGTTTTGGGGTGAAATATCCTATAGATATCTATTAGGTCTAACTGTTCTATTGTATTTTAAAGTTTGTGTTTCCTTGATAATTTTCTGTTTAGATGATCTATTCATAGGGGTGAGTGGGGTATTAAAGTCTTCCACTATTATTGTGTTGTTGTTAATTTCCCCTTTTATACTTGTTAGTAACTGTCTTACATATTGCAGTGCTCTTATGTTGGGTGCATATATTTATAATTGTATCTTCTTCTTGGATTGATCCTTTGATCATTATGTAGTGTCCTTATTTGTCTCTTTTCACAGCCTTTATTTTAAAGTCTATTTTATCTGATATGAATATTGCTACTCCTGCTTTCTTTTGGTCTCTATTTGGGTGGAATAACTTTTTCCAGCACTTCACTTTCAGTCTGTATGTGTCCCTTATTTTGAGGTGTGTCTCTTGCAGACAACATATATAGGGGTCTTGCTTTTGTATCCATTCAGCCAGTATTTGTCTTTTGGTTGGGGCATTTAATCCAATTGCATTTAAGGTAATTATTGGTAAGTATGATACCGTTGCAATTTTCTTTATTGTTTTGGGTTCAAATTTATACACCCTTTCTATGCTTCCTATCTAGAGAAGATCCTTCAGCATTTGTTGGAGAGCTGGTTTGGTGATGCTGAATTCTCTCAGCCTGTGATTGTCTGTAAAGCTTTTGGTTTCTCCTTCATATTTGAATGAGATATGGGTATAGTAATCTTGGCTGTAGAGTTTTTATTTTTTATTTTTTCATCCCTTTCAGTATGTGAGAGTTGGACTGTGAAGAGGGCTGATCGCCGAAGAATCGATGCTTTTGAACTGTGGTGTTGGAGAAGACTCTTGAGAGCCCCTTATACTGCAAGGAGATCCAAGCAGTCCATTCTAAAGGAAATCAATCCTGGATCTTCATTGGAGGGAGTGATGCTAAAGCTGAAACTGCAATACTTTGGCCACCACATGCGACGAGTTGACTCACTGGAAAAGACTCTGATGCTGGCAAAGGTTGGGGGCGGGAGGAGAAGGGGACGACGGAGAATGAGATGGCTGGATGGCATCACCGACTCTGTGGACATGAGTTTGAGTGTACTCCGGGAGTTGGTGATGGACAGGGAGGCCTGGTGTGCTGTGATTCATGGGGTCGTGGAGAGTCGGACACGACTGAGTGACTGATCTGATCTGATCTGATCTGATCAGTATTTCTTGCCATGGCTTCCTGGTCTTAAGAGTTTCTGCTGAAAGATCAACTGTTATCCTTATGGGAATCGCCTTGTGTGTTTTTTGTTGGTGTTCCCTTACTCCTTTTAATATTTGTTCTTGTGTTTGATCTTTGTTAATTTGATTAATGTTTGTATTGGAGTATTTCCCCTTGGATTTATCCTGTTAGGGACTCTCTGTGTTTCTTGGACTTGGGTGATAAATTCCTTCCCCATTTTAAGGAAGTTTTCAACTATTATCTCTTCAAATATTCGCTCATGGTTTTTCTTTGTGTCTTCTTTTTCTGGGACTTCTATGATTCGTATGTAGGGGCACTTGACATTGTCCCAGAGGTCTCTGAGATTGTCCTCAATTGTTTTAATTCGTTTTTTTTTTCCGCTCTGTTTGATTTATTTCTATAGTTCTATCTTCTAGCTCGCTTAACAACTGTCTTCTGCCTCCGTTATTCTACTCTCGGTTCCCTCCAGAGTGTTTCTGATCTCATCTATTGCATTATTCATTGTATATTGACTCTTTTTCATTTCCTCTAGATCCTTATTAAACCTTTCTTGCGTCTTATCGATCCTTGTCGCCAGGTTGTTTATCTTTAACTGCAGTTTGTTTTCAAGATTTTGAATCATTTTCACTATCAGTATTGGAAATTCTATATCAGATAGATTCCCCATATCTTATTCTTTTGTTTTCTTTTTTCGTGGGCATTTACCCTGTTCCTTTACTTGCTGGGTATTTCCTTGCCTCTTCACCTTGCCTATATTGCTGTGTTTGGGGTGGCCTTTCCATCTTTTGGCAGTCTGTGGAGTTTTCCTTATTGTGTAGTTTAATTGCTGTGTGTGTCTTTGGATGGGTGGTTGTCAAGGTTTCCTGGTTAGGGAAGCTTGTGCCGGTGTTCTGGTGGATGGAGCTGATTTCTTCTTTCTGGAGTGGAATGAAGGGTCCAGTAATGAGTTATGAGATGTCAGTGGATTTGGAGTGGCTTTGGGCAGCCTGTATTTTGAAGCTCAGGTCTATTCTCCTGCGTTGCTGGATAATTTTCATGGTATGTCTTTCTCTGGAACTTGTTGGCCCTTGGGTGTTGCCTGGTTTCAGTGTAGGTATGGAGGCATTACTTTACCAACCAAGGTCCGTCTAGTCAAGGCAATGGTTTTTCCCGTGGTCATGTATGGATGTGAGACTAGGACTGTGAAGAAAGCTGATCGCTGAAGAATCGATGCTTTTGAACTGTGGTGTTGGAGAAGACTCTCGAGAGTCCCTTATACTGCAAGGAGATCCAACCAGTCCATTCTAAAGGAGATCAATCTTGGGTGTTCATTGGAAGGACTGATGCTAAAGCTGAAACTGCAATACTTTGGCCCCCACATGCGACGAGTTGACTCACTGGAAAAGACTCTGATGCTGGGAAAGGTTGGGGGCGGGTGGAGAAGGGGACGACCGAGAATGAGATGGCTGGATGGCATCACCGACTCTGTGGACATGAGTTTGATTGAACTCCGGGAGTTGGTGATGGACAGGGAGGCCTGGCGTGCTGTGATTCATGGGGTCGTGGAGAGTCGGACACGACTTAGTGACTGAACTGAACTGAACTGATGGAGGCATTTGATGAGCACCTATCAATTAATATTCCCTGGAACAAGAGTTCTCTGGTGTTCTCAGGATTTGTGCTTAAGCCTCTGGCTCTGGTATTCTTGCAGTAGGCTCAAGACTTCTCCATCTGTCTCTTCCAACTCAGTTCCTTCTGTTTAAGCTTCTTCTGTTTGCTGGTCTCTTCAGTGTCTAATTCCCGTCCTGACACAAGGGGGCTGTGGTAGACACTTTTTTAGGCTCACCCATCAGTCGTGCTGTGGGGTGGGAGGTAAGCTGCAGACAAATATCAACGGCATCTGTGGGGAGTGCTTGCCGTGTCTCAGCCACACTGGGTTTGCCCCCACTCTTGGCATGTGTGCTGTCCCAGTCTACACTGCACAGGCTCTAGGTTTCTCTGCTGCAAACCGTCCAAGGCCGGCACTGGGTTGGATGTACATCTCTGGTCTAAACCGCCCAGGTTCCGGTACTCGGGTACTACACAAACGCAAAGACTTGGTTGGGCCTGCGTTTTGTGCCCTTCCCCAGTCTGAGCAGCTCAGGTGAGCAGGTGTTTGGCCAGCGGGGTCACTGTGACTTATTGCCTCCCCAGTCCCTGCTGTTCAGTTTTCTGGGTGTACAACCAGCGCACCTTTTCAATGGATATCAACCGACCAGAACCCAAGAAGTCTTGGTTAGCAACGAAGCCTGCATGCAGCTTGGTATTGGATGCCTCACTAGGACCGTGATTGTCTGCTTCTGTCTCTGGCTGTACTTCCCTGCCTGTTTCAGCGGGGGATGGTGGATGGGCTGACCGCAGCTATCTAGCTCTGTTTAGTCCTTTGTTCTGTGAGTGGGTCTGGTGGTGTCTTATCTTGGGGCTTTTCGCCTTTTTGAGGGCTAGCTATCCCACAGTCTGCTTAGCTATCTTAAGTTAGCACCCTCAGATTGCACTAGGGGCATTCAGGCCCTGTCCTTACTCTAAGGGATGCAGCCCGCCCCTCCCTGCCCAGTCCCTGCTTGCTGGTGGGGTGTGCGGGCGGCTGCACTTCTTCTCTGCTGGGAGTTACCACTGGACACGTAGTCTGTAGGTTTTAATTATTTATTTATTGTTCCTCCCAGTTATGTGGCCCTCTGAGGTTCCAAGAGTTGTCACAGATTCGCCAGTGAGTGTTTCCAAGTGCTTGGAAACTTCTAGCCTCCCTTCTTGGGATGGACTTCCATCCCGCCCTGTTTTACCTCTCTTTTTATCTTTTGTATTATTTCCTACCTCTTTTCAAAGACAATGGCCTGCTTTTCTGGTTGCCTGATGTCCTCTGCCAGCATTCAGAAGTTGTTTTGTTGGATTTACTCAGCGTTCAATTTTTCTTTTGATGAATTTCTGAGGGAGACAGTTGTCACCCCGTCCTATTCCTCCTCCATCTTCCCATCTTCCTATCTGCTCCCTTACAGTAATATTTAAAATTCATTCAATCCTAAGATTTATTTCTTTCAGACCCTACAGTTCCCATATTTGTTTACAAAAAATGCATTGCACCATCTGCTATTATACCACCTTAGTTGTTATTTGTTACTACTTTCATTAAGTATTTAATCATAGAGTGATTTGAAGAAGTAACACTAGAGACATTGAGTGTCATTTTTCAGTCAACAAGTTGTCTTCAACTCTTTTGTGACGGCATGGACTGCTGCACAACAGGCATTTCTATCTTTCAGTATCTCCCAGAGTTTGTGCCAATGCATGTCCATTGTTTTTCTGATACCGTCCAACCATCTTATCCTCCATTACTCCCTTCCTCTCCTGTCATCAAACTTTAAAAGCATCATGAATTTTCCAGTGAATTGACACTTTGCGTCAGCTGGCCAAAACTGAACTTTCAACTTCATCATTAGTCCTTCGAATGAATACTTATGTTTGATTTCATTTAGGATGAATTGGCTAAATCTCCTTGCAGTCCAAGGGCCCCCTAAGAGTCTTTAACTTTTCGGGATTCAAAATCACTGCAGATAGTGATGGCAGCTATGAAATTAAAAGACGCTTTCTCTTTGGAAGGAAAGTTATGACAAACCTAGATAGCATATTAAAAAGCAGGGACATTTCTTTGCCATCAAAGGTCCATCTAGTCAAGGCTATGATTTATTCAGTGGTCATATATGAACGTGAGAGTTGGACTGTAAGGGAAGCTTAGTGCTGAAAAATTGATGCTTTTGAACTGTGGTGATGGAAAAAGACTCTTGAGAGACCGTTGGACTGCAAGGAGATCCAACCAGTCCATCCTAAAGGAGATGAGCCCTGGGTATTCATTGGACTATGTCATGGTGAAGTTGAAACTCCAATAGTTTGACACCTGATGTGAAGAGATGACTCATTGGAAAATACCCTAATGTTGGGTACGATTGAGGACAGGAGAAGAAGGGGATGACAGAGGATGACATGTTTGGATGGCATTGCCGATCAGTGGACATGAGTTCGGGTGGTCTCTGGGAGTTGGCATAGTCAATGAAGCAGAAAAAGGTGTTTTTCTGGAACTCTCTTGCTTTCTCCATGATCCAGCGGATGTTGGCAATTTGACCTCTGGTGCCTCTGGCTTTTCTAAAACCTGCTTGAACATCTGGGAGTTCACGGTTCACATAATGCTGAAGCCTGGCTTGGAGAATTCTGAATATGACATTACTCGCGTGTGAGATGAGTGCATTGTGCGGTAGTTTGAGCATTCTTTGGCATTGCTTTTCTTTGGGATTGGAATGAAGACTGAACTTTTCCAGTCCTGTGGCCACTGCTGAGTTTTCCAAGTTTGCTGGAATACGGAGTGCAGCACTTTCACAGCATCATCTTTCAAGATTTGAAATAGCTCAACTGGAATTCCATCAACTCCACTAGCTTTGTTCGTAGTGATGCTTTCTAAGGCCCATTTGACTTCACATTCGAAGATGTCTGGCTCTAGGTCAGTGATCACGTTATCGTGATTATCTTGGTCGTGAAGATCCTTTTCATACAGTTCTTCTGTGTACTCTTGCCATCTTTTCTTAATATCTTCTGCTTCTGTTAGGTCCATACCATTTCTGTCCTTTATCGAGCCCATCTTTGCATGAAATGTTCCCTTGGAATCTCTAATTTTCCTGAAGAGATCTCTTGTTTTTCGTATTCTGTTGTTTTCCTCTATGATTTTGCATTTATCACAGAGGAAGGATTTCTTATCTCTCCTAGCAATTCTTTGGAATTCTGCATTCAAAGGTTTATATCTTTCCCTTTCTCCTTTGCTTTTCACTTCCCTTCTTTTCACACCTATTTGTAATGCCTCCTCAGACAGCCATTTTGCTTTATTGCATGTCTTTTCTTGGGGATGGTCTTGGTCCCTGTCTCCTGTACAATGTCACGAACCTCTGTCCAGAGTTCATCAGGCACTCGATCTATCAGACCGAGTCCCTTAAATCTATTTCTCACTTCCACTGTATAATCATAAGGGATTTGATTTAGGTCATATGTGAATGGTCTAGTGGTTTTCCCTACTTTCTTCAATTTCAGTCTGAATTTGGCAATAAGGAGTTTAGGACCTGAGACACAGTCAGATCCCGGTCTTGTTTTTGCTAACTGTATAGAACTTCTCCATCTTTGGCTGCAAAGAATATAATCAATCTGATTTCGGTGTTGACCATCTGGTGATGTCCATGTGTAGCGTCTTCTCTTGTGTTGTTGGAAGAGGGTGTTTGCTATGACCAGTGTGTTCTCTTGACAAAACTCTATTAGCCTTTGCCCTGCTTCATTCCGTGCTCCAAGGCCAAATTTGCCTGTTACTCCAGGTGTTTCTTGACTTCCTACTTTTGCATTTCAGTCCCCTGTAATGGAAAGGACATCTTTTTTGGATGTTAGTTCTACAAGGTCTTGTAGGTCTTCATAGAACCGTTCAATTTCGGCTTCTTCAGCGTTACTGGTTGGAGCATAGGCCTGGATTACTGTAATATTGAATGGTTTTCTTGGAAACGAACAGAAATCATTCTGTCGTTTTTAAGCTTGCATCCAAGTACTGCATTTCGGACTCTTTTGTTGACCATGATGGCTAGTCCATTTCTTCTAAAGAATTCCTGACCTCTGAAGTAGATATGATGGTCATCTGAGTTAAATTCACCCATTCCAGTCCATTTTAGTTCACTGGTTCCTAGAATGTTTATGTTCACTCTTGCCATCTCCTGTTTGACCACTTCCAATTTGCCTTGATTCATGGTCCTAACATTCCAGGTTCCTATGCAATATTGCTCTTTACAGCACCGGACCTTGCTTCTATCACCGGTAACATCCACAAATGAGTATTGCTTTTGCTTTTTCTCCATCCCTTTATTCCTTCTAGAGTTATTTTCCCACTGATATCCAGTACCATACTGGGCACCTACCGACCTGGGGAATTCCTCATTCAGTATCCTATCATTTTTCCCTTTGATACTGTTCATTGGACTCTCAAGGCAAGCATACTGAAGTGATTTGCCATTTCCTTTTCCACTGGACGACATTCGTCTGTGTGGATTACAATAAACTGTGGAAAGTTCTAAGAGACGGGAATACCAGACCACCTTACCTGCCTCTTGAGAAACCTGTATGCAAGTAAAGAAGCAACAGTCAGAATTTTACATGGAACAACAGACCGGTTTCAAATAGGAAAAGGAGTACGTCAAGGCTGCATATTGTCACCTTGCTCATTTAACTTATATGCCGAGTACATCATGAGGAACAGTGCGCTGGAAGTAGGACAAGCTGGAATCAAAATTGCTGGGAGAAATATCAATAAACTCAGATATGCAGATGACACTAACCTTATGGCAGAAAGTGAAGAGGAACTAAAAAGCCTCTTGATGAAAATGAAGGAGGAGAGTGAAAAGGTTGGCTTGAAGCTCGAGGTTAAGAAAACAAAGATCATGGCATCTGGTCCCATCACTTCATGGGAAATAGATGGAAAAACAGTGGAAACAGTGTCAGACTTTATTTTTTGGGCTCCAAAATCACTGCGGATGCTGATTGCAGCCATGAAATTTAAAGACGCTTACTCCTTGGAAGGAAAGTTATGACCAACCTTGATGGTATATTAAAAAGCAGAGGCATTACTTTGCCAACCAAGGTCCGTCTAGTCAAGGCTATGGTTTTACCCGTGGTCATGTATGGATGTGAGAGTTGGACTGTGAAGAAAGCCGATCACCAAAGAATTGATGCTTTTGAACTGTGGTGTTGAAGAAGAGTCTTGCGAGCCCCTTAGACTGCAAGGAGATCCCACCAGTCCATTCTAAAGGAGATCAATCCTGGATGTTCATTGCAAGGACTGATGCTAAAGCTGAAACTGCAATACTTTGGCCACCTCATGCGACGAGTTGACTCACTGGAAAAGACTCTGATGCTGGGACAGGTTGGGGGCGGGAGGAGAAGGGGACGACGGAGAATGAGATGGCTGGATGGCATCACCGACTCTGTGGACATGAGTTTGAGTGAACTCCGGGATTTGGTGATGAACAGGGAGGCCTGGTGTGATGTGATTCATGGGGTCAGAAGGAGTCAGACCCGACTAAGTGACTGAGCTGAACTGAAGAGTCTTCGGCAGCGGCACAGTTGAAAGCCATCATTTCTCCTTTTCTCAGTTTTCTTTATATTCCAGCTCTCACATCTGCACATGACTACTGGATGAAAAACAGGGGCGTGTGAAGTGGAGGCCTTTGTTACCAAGGTGAATGTCTCTGCTAAATACAATGTCTAGATTTGCAATAGAGTTTTCTCCAAGAAGAAATTTTCTCTACCTGATGACAACTCTTCACCTGATTGGAAGAATATGGTCCACTGTCATAGGCAATGGCAAAGCACTTCGGTATTTTGCTTTGATTACCCCATGATATCCATGAAAACAGAAAGAGAGGACACTGAAAGATTTCGGTAGGTGCCCAATATGCTTCTAGAGGTCAGAGGAGAAATAACTCCAGAAATAATGAAGCAATTGATCCAGAGCAAAATCAGTAACCAGTTGTGAATGGGACTGGTGATGGAAGCAGGGTTTGATGCTATTAAGAACAATACTGCATAGAAACGTGGAATTTTAGGTCCATGAGTCAAGGCAAATTGGAAGTGTCAAACAGGAGATGACAAGAGTGAACATTGACATTCTAGGAATCGGTGAACTAAGATGGAATGGGAGAATCTGTTACTGTGGGCAGGAATCCCTTTGAAGAAATGGAGTAGCCATCATAGTCAACAAAAGAGTCCAAAATGCAATACTTGGGTGCAGTCTCAAAAATGACAGAATGATCTCTGTTCTTTTCCAAGGCAAAGGATTTACTGTCATAATAATCCAAATCTCTGCTCTTATCAGTAACACTGAAGACGCTGAAGTTGAAAATTCTATGAAGACCTACAAGACCTTCTAAAACTAACACCCAAAAACGATGTCCTCTTCATTATAGGGGACTGGAAAGTAGAAGTAGGAATTCCAGAAACACATGGAGTACCAGGCAAATTGGCCTTGGAATACAGAATGAAACAGGGCAACGGCTAATTGAGTTCTGCCAAGAGAACGCACGGGTCAAGTAAACACCCTCTTCCAACAACACAAGAGAAGACTCTACACATGGACATCACCAGATGGTCGACACTGAAATCAGATTGATAATGTTCTTGGCAGCCAAAATAGAGAAGCTCTATACATTTAGCAAAAAGAAGACAGGAAGATGACTGTGGTTCAGATCCTGAACTCCATATTGCCAAATTCAGACAGAAGTTGAAGAAAATGGAGAAAACCACTATATCATTCAGGTATGACCTAAATCTAATCCCTTATGACTATACACTGGAAGTGCAAAATACATTTAAGGGACTAGATTTGATTGACAGAGTGCCTGATGGGCTATGGATGGAGGTACCGGACATTGTACAGGAGACAGGGATCATGACCATCCCCAGGAAAAGAAACGCAAAAAATGAATGGCTATCTGAGGAGGCCTTACAAATAGCTTTGAAAACAAGGGAGACAAAAAGCAAAAGAGAAAAGGAAAGATATATACATTTGAATGCAGATTTCTAAGGAAAAGCAAGGAGAGAAAAAAAAGCCTTCTTCAGGGATCAGTGCAAAAAAAGAAGGGAAACAATAGAATGCGAAAGACGAGAGATCACTCCAAGAACATTGGAGATCCCACGAGAACATTTCATGCAAAGATGGACTTAAAAAACCACAGGAAAAAAAAAAAAAAAAAGCACAGAAACGGTAGGGTTCTAACTGAAACAGAAAATATAAAGAAGAGATGGTAAGAATACACAGAAGAACTGTAGAAAAAAGATCTTCACGACCCAGATAATCACGATGCTGTGATCACTCACCTAGAGCCAGACTTCTTGGAATGTGAAGTCAAGTGGGCCTTAGGAAGCATCACTACGAACGAAGCTAGTGTAGGTGTTTGGATGTCAGTTGAGCTTTTTCAAATCCTGAAAGATGATGCTTTAAAAGTGCTGCACTCAATAGGCCAGCTAATTTGGAAAATTCAGCAGTGGCCACAGGAGTGGAAAAGAGCAATATTAATTTCAATCCCAAAGAAAGGCAATGCCATAGAATGTGCAAACTACCGTACAATTGCACTCATCTCAAATGCTAGTAAAATAATGCTCTATATTCTTGAAGCTAAGCTTCAGCAATACGTGAACTGTGAACTTCCAGATGTTCAAGCTGGTTTTAAAAATGGCAGAGGAACCGGAGATCAAATTGCCAACATCCAGAAAAGAGCTCCAGAAAAGCATCTCTGTCTTCTTTACTGACTATGCCAAAGCCTTTGACTGGGTGGATCAGTATAAATGGCGGAAAATTTGAAAGAGATGGGAATACCGGACCACCTGACCTGCCTCTTGAGAAACCTATATGCAGATCATGAAACAACAGTTAGAACTGGTCATGGAACAACAGACTGGTTCAAAATAGGAAAAGGAGTAAGTCAAGGCTGTATGTTATCACCTTGCTTATTTAACTTATATGCAGAGTACATCATGAGAAGTGCTGTGCTGGAGGAAGCACAAGCTGGAATCAAGGTTTCTGGGAGAAATATCAACAACGTCAGATATGCCAACGACACCGCCCTTTCGGCAAAAAGTGAAAAATAACTAAAGAACCTCTTGATGACAGTGAAAGAGGATAGTGAAAAAGTTCGCTTAAAGCTCAACATTCAGAAAACTAAGATCATGGTATCTGGTCCCATCGCTCTATGACAAATAGGTGGGGAAACAGTGAAAACCGTCGCTGACTATTTCTTAGGCTCCAATGGTGATTGCAGCCATAAAATTAAAAGACAATTATTACTTCAAAGGAAAGTTATGACCAGCCTAGTCAGCATATTAAAAAGCAGAGGCATTACTTTGCCAACAAAGGTCCGTCTGGTAAAGACTATGGTTTCTCCAGTGGGCATGTATGGATGTGAGAGTTGGACTTTAAAGAAATCTGAGCGCTGAAGAATTGATGCTTTTGAACTGTAGGGGAGGCGAAGACTCTTGGGAGTCCCTTGGACTGCAGGGAGCTCCAACCAGTCCATCCTAATGGAGATCAGTCCTGGGTGTTCACTGGAGTGATTGATGTTGAAGATGAAATTGCAATACTTAACTGGTTCTTCTTGGTCTGCATACAGATATTTTAGGAGGCGGGTCAGGTGATCTGGTGTTCCTATCACTTTAAGAATTTTCCAGCATTTGTTGTGATCCACACAGTCAAAACCTTTGTTATAAACAACGAAGTAGAAGAATATGTTTATTTGTTTGTTTGTTCCTGGAGCTCTCTTGTTATTTTCATGATCCCACCGATTTCGGATATTAGATTTGTGGCTTCTCTTACGGAGAACTTAAGCACTGGACATAGTGATTTATACCTGGAGCCCTGAGGGAAAACCAGTGCCACTTGCTCGTGGTCATGGTTCCCGCCAACACCAAGGTGACACAAGATCTTCAGTTTCTATGAAGTTCTGGGAAATGAGTTCTTTAAAATCAAACAAGCAAACAGGCAAGCAAACAAAGGTGAAACCCTTGAAAACTGTCTGGGTCATATACAGAGATTTCTGTCCCACTTCTCTGAGCTCTACTCCATCTATTTACCTATTTCTCCATCTTTAGCTGTTAAAAGGACATAAAGAAGGGAACTTTTGTTGGTATATGTTTAACAAAAATTGAGCTTCACTAAATTCTAAGGTAGGTCAGGTTTCGAGGTTTACCTTTTCCTTTAATTTGTATCAGCCTTGCTGTGATCATGAGCGTCCACAATATTTTAACCATTTCTCATTCCCAATTGCATCTTTGGAATTTCGGAAAGATTCACTCGAGCAAAGAGCCTGTATAATTTATTTTGTCTTGAAAGAGATGCAAGAAAATTCATGGGTAATATTTTCATTCATTCCATACGTCTAACAGTGGAGTAGGAAATGGCCACAGGAAGCAACTATCTTGCCTGGTAAATCCCATGAGCAGAGGAGCCTGGTGTTCTCCATTTCATTTGGTTGCAAAGAGTTGGACAAGACTGAACATATAAACAAACATGTATCGTAGTGTGAGATGCAATTGTGTTTATTTATTATCTCATAGGACTTTGTGTCGCTCACACTGAAGGGCTTAACATTTTTCTAAATTATCTCTGTGACTGTATTAAAGTTCACTGCCTGTCTTTTACCTTCAAAGAAAGAAGAAAGATGACCAAGAAGGAAACAAAAACATATCCTATGAGGAGAGTCTTATGCTTCTTCTTTACCATCCAAGAATTGAAACTTCTTTCCTAGTATACGAAATAAAGACACTGTTTTGACTTTAGAGAATCTGGTCCACTGGGATGTTTCATTTCCTATTTTGGAATGATAAACTCTAATTTAAGTTTTACTTGTCTGGACAAGTAAGGATCACAATGGAAAGATATGGAACTGAGAGGAAATGATAATCTTGATACCAACATATACCTCTTCCTTTCTAGGAGCAGGCTGCTTTATGCATTTAACAGGTCTGTCGTAGAGCGAAAAAACCCAAGAACTTTCACCCCACATATATGTGGCTTTGTGTCTGTCTTTCCCATGCTGTCTCATCATTTTTTATGTCACATGTGAAAGGACTTATTAATTCCATCGTATTACCCACTTCTTTCCATAGCAAGAGTGAGCATATTCTTTATATTCTTTCCCACAAGTTACAGGACCTTTACCAAGAATTTATCAGGAAGGCTGGGACTCCCTTTTCTGAAGGCGTTCTCAGTATTAGGGAAGTTTTCCAGGTCTTTTTAGCATATTTGTCTATTTCACACTTTAATGAGATTGATAAGAGGTCATGAGGGTTGTTCAGTTGCCTTCATGAGCAACAGCAAAGAAGTCCTTATGGAGGTACCTGATGCTCAGGGGAACATGGAGATGATGTTAGGAAGAAGAAAGGATGGGCTCCACAGTGACATACTTGAAGGCCTCAGTCACAGTGCGTTAGACTACTCATTGCTACAGTAAAAGAAAAGTGGATGACGATGAAGTCATAAGCATTCATGTCATGAACCTAAGGTAGAAGTTGGAATGTCCGGTTTAGATTTGACATCAAACTGGTTCATCCCCGCTAGGCTGCGTATTGACGAGTGGATAGAGTTAATGAGAGCTAACAGGGAGAAAAAGAGACTTTTTCTTTTCCTGTAAGACAAGTGAACTTGTTTCATGGTTACTGAATTCTCATCAGAGCTTCCTCCACACTATTATGTCAGTCACATATTTCATGGACTCATCCTTCTCGGTTGTCCCGCAGCACCAGTTTTGCATGCCTTGCTTCATTCAACGACCTTCAACTGGTTGTCTGTTCTCCATACGATAATATACATGTTTCAATGTTATTCTTTCCTAGCATCCCACCCTCGCCTTCTCCCACAGAGTCCCAAATTCTTTTATTTATATATGTATCACTTTCATTGTCTCGCTTATAGCATCGTTGTTACCTCTTTCTAAATTTCATATATAAGGTTTCGTATACTGCGTTGGTGTTTCTCATTCTGGCTTGCTTCCCTCTGTATAGTAGGTTCCAGTTTCATCCACCTCTTAGCACTGACTCAAACGTGTCCCTTTTTTAATAGCTGAATATTCCATTGTGTATATAGACAGCATCATCCTTAACCATTCATCTTCGAACCGGACATCAAGGTTGTTTCAAAAGTCCAAGCTATTGTCAATAGTGCTCCAATGAACATTGGAGCACATATGTCTCATTAAATTCTAGTTTTCTTGGTGTGTATGCCCAGAAGTGGGATCACTGTGTCTCATGGTAATTCTATTTCCTTTCTTTTTTTTTTTTTTTTTGTAAGAAACCTCCACACTGTCCTCCATAGTGCCTTCCCACCAACAATGTAAGAAGGTTCCCTTTCTCTGCTCCCTCTCCAGCATTGCTGGCTTGTAGAGTTTTTTGATGGTAGTTTTTGATGGTAGCTTTAGACCCGTGTGAAACGGTACCTCACTGTAGTAGTGATTTGCGTTTCTCTGATAATGAGTGATGTTGAGCAGATTTTCCTGTGTTTGTTAGACATCTGTATGTCTCCTTCGGAGAAATCTCTTTAATTCTTTGTGCCACTTTTTGATGGATTGCTTATTTTTCTGGTATTGAACTGCATGAGCTGCTTGTGTATTTTGGAGATTACTTTGTTTTCAGTTACTTTCTTTACTCTTATTTTCTCCCATTGGTAAGGCTGCCTTTTCAGCTTGCATATTGTTTCCTTCATTGTGTAAAACTTTCAAGCTTAATGAGGTCCCATGTTTGTTTTAGTTTTTATTTCCATCACTCAGGGGGGCCACAGAGAATCATGCTGTGATTTGTGTTACAGTCTGTTCTACCTACGTTTTCCTCTGAGAGTTATATAGTTTCTAGACTTACGTTTATATCTTTAATCCGTTTTAAGTGAATTGTTGTATAGGGTGGTAGAATGTGTTTTAGCACATTCTTTTTACGGTTGTTGACCATTTTCTCCAGCACTGCTTTTTAAAGTGGTTTCTCTCCTCCGTTATATATTTCTGCCTCCTTTGTCAAAGATAAAGTGTCCATATGTGTGTGGATATATCTCTGAGCTTTCTATATTGTTCCATTAATCTATATTTTTGTCTTGTGCCAGTACCTTACTTTCTTGATGACTGTAGCTTTGTAGTATGACCTGAAGTCAGGCAGGTTGATCCCACTATTTCCATTCTTCTTTTTCAAGATTGCTTTAACTTTTAGAGGTTGAAATTGTTTGTTCTTGTTCTGTGGAAACAACAACATTCATTTTCACATATTGATTCTTCTGATCTAAGAAGCTGACATATTTCTCGGTCTGTTTCTATTATCTTTATTTCTGCAGTGTTTTAGTTTTCTATATATAAATACAGGTCTTTTGTTTCTTTAGGTAAATTTATTCCTAAGTACTTTGTACTTCTCTTTGCAATGGAGAATGGGGTTTTTCCCATTAAAATTCTGAAAACATTATCAGTTTATGGGTCAGAGAGTTCTTTAACAGTTTCCTTTCTGTGAGAACCTGGGTATGAACTGTAGGCTTCTTTTGAACTTTAAAGCTTATTTTCAAGAGGTAGTGGTGTATGTCTTTTCAAGGTTTGTTGTAACAGCATGCCATATAGCAGGTAGCTTCAATAAAGATTTTCTCATACTTCCAGGGATCTAGCCAGTAATCAAAGGGTTACAAGATTTTCTTTCTTCTGAGGCCTCTTTTGGATGATAAAACATCTTCACATGGCTTTGTCTCCACATATTAATGTCTCTGTGTTTTCTGTGTCTGCTCTCCTTTCCTTGTAAAAACCCAGTCCTGTATATCAAAATATCTACCTAAAAACCCTATTGGCAAAAAGGTTCAGAAAGCAATTATACATTGCTCACAATTTTGACTCTGTACAAGGTACAGTGAGTTCAGTTCAGCCGTTCAGTCATGTCCGACTATCTGTGACCCCATGCATCACCGCACGCCAGGCCTCCCTGTCCTTCACCAACTCCCAGAGTTCACTCAAACTCATGTCCATCGAGTCGGTGATGCCATCGTCTTCAAAGTACACATTTTGAGAGGACAAAATTATTCTACAATATTGATTTTCTTGTTTTCACTTGTTACTGTGGTATACTAATCTGTCTCTGAGTGTTCCCCCCACTAATCAGATCTACCCAATTCAGAAAGCAGATTGTCAAGAAAAATGGGATTTTGGGGACTAAATCAACTGTGAACAAGATTCAGTTTCTTGCCAACCTCCATATCCTCAACATAAAGACATTAGGGAAAGAAAAATATTTATTTTGTATAAGTATTAAAGCAAACTGTGATGCACATATACGAACTACAAAATTGTTGTAAAGTCAAAATACATATATATATATATATCTACTTGGAAATCAGTTCATTACAATATTTTCAAAGTTATAAGTATTCTTCAAATAGACCTGATGACATCTGTCACAGCAATCTGGTCCTTAATTAACTTGATCATTGGGGTAGCCATCAGTGTTTGCTAATTTGTTTTTATTACTATTATTATTTTAAATGTATTTATTTGAATTGGAGGCTGATTACTTTCCAATGTATTGGTTTTGCCATACATTGACATGAATCCACCCCGGGTGTACATATGTTGCCCATCTAGACCCCCTTCCAACTCCCTCCGCATCCCATACCTCTAGTTCATCCCAGTGCACCAGTTAATTTGTTTTATACTGGAAAAGGATAAACTTCTCATGTACACATGAAAGAATGTGGTTTTGAAATGAGGCACTCTCTCATCCACAGAAGTGAGACATAGATGTTACTGCTAAAAATACCCAATATTATTAGGCTAAGATATTTTCAAAGATTGACGTTTACATACTAGAGGTTTTCATTGCACAATAATGCAAGATATGTGGCTTATTCCTTTAATTACACCAAACTCCTCAATCCCAACTCACTTAGAGGAAAGGTAAGTGAGGGTTGTGATAAGGTGTTGCAAATATCTTGCTGTCAGGTTCTCTTACTTCTGTTATTGAGGTAAGGTCACAGTCAAGTAATACTGTCTCTGTAAACCTGTACTGAAGAAAATATCAATCCGTATTCTGAAAGGAAATCTCCTAAAACGACTTTCATCATCCAACATCCTGGTTAGAAGGAGGGTTTCCCTCTGAAGGGTGGTTATCCTGTCTGGGCGTAGGCTAGATCTGAACGTCTGGTCTTGGTTCTCCCATCAGTGCCCAGTCCCAGCTGAAGGGGAAGCTGTCTGTTCTCTGTGTCCTTCTATTTCCAAGGTTCTCATACTTTGTCCAGTCATTTTAATGAGGGAGTCAGGTGCCCGAAACACAGTTGGTCCTCGGTCTCCTCATACTATCCAAAAGGGGGCTGGGTGTCATAGACTGTTACCCTTACAGTTTGCCACAGCCATTAGGTCATGGAGGGGAGCATCGGACGTGTGGCTACTTCTTCGAACCCTGGTGGAGGCCAGTGAATGGCTCCATCAAGGGTACTGTGCCTCTGCAATGCATAGTCTTTTGCCTGTCCAGAAACTCTGCCTTTCGCTACCCAGCCCTAGGGTAGAAGGCCTAGAGGGCCCTGAGAATGGGAGCAATGTATATTCCACTGCACTCCATTGAACGTGTGACTGTGGTTGCAGTTGTACTTCCAACTTCACTAATAATCTTGAGTTAAGATCTGCAGATTTATGTCCGTCCTGTCTCTATTAGACACCTTTCTTGGAGAAATATTTGACCTACGATACAAGTTGGTAACTTGAACAATCATGGTCCATTTTGAACAGGCTCTGATAACCACTTTTAACTCACTTTTTAAAAATTCAGATATTTTTACAAACACCATCACGTGATTAAAGTTTCTGTCACATTGTAACTGAAATATTTTATTTACCGTCATGTTCTCAAGGACCAAAATATTGCAAATGGTGGAACCATTTATTTGTTCACTGCTTGAGGTACAGTTGACTTGTAATATTGCATTAAGCAATCTTGTTTTATAAAAATTATACAATCTTATCTTAGATTTTTTTCTACTATGTCAAAATGAAGGACACTTATGTGTACATGAATCCCTGAATTTTCAGACTTCCTTCACATTTAGGTCATCAGAGAACACCATGCAGAATTCTTTTTTCTTCTTTACTCCTTTTTCATAATTTACTTTAAAAACTAAGTGGACAATAAACATAATTGAATATTGGGATTTTTTTTTAATATACACATATTAATGATCCATAATTATACAAGGAGGTCAGTTTTCATTTCAATCTTAAAGAAAGCCAGTGCCAAAGAATTTTCACACTACCACACAAATGCAATCGTCTTACACACGAGCACAATAATGATTGAAATTCTCCAAAGCAGGCTTCAACAGTACGTAAACCATGAACTTCCAGGTGTTCAAGCTTGATATTTAAAAGGCAGAGGATCCAGATGTGAAATTGTCAATAGTCTTTGGATCAGCAACACAGGAAGAGGGTTCCAGAAGACAAAGGTCTACTTCTGCATCGTTGACTACACCAAAGCCTTTGACTATGGGTCACAACAAACTATGGAAAATTTATCGAGAGATGATAATACCAGACAACCTGCCCTGCCTCCTGAAAAATCTGTATGCAGGTCAAGTCGCAACAGTTAGAACTGGAAATGGAACAGCAATCTGAATCCAATGGGAAAGGAGTATGTCAAGGCTGTATGCTGACATGCTGCTTATTTAAATTATGTGCAGATTACATCATGTGAAAGGCCTGGTTGAATAAGCACACACTGGAATCAAGATAGACAGGTGAAATATCAATAATCTCTTAGCTGGTGATGGCACCATATTTATGGCAGAAAGGGAAGATGAACAAAAGAGCCCCTTGATGAAAGTGAAATTGGAGATTGAAATAGATGACATAAAAATCAAAATTCAGAAAACAATGATGATGTCAACCGGTCCCATCACTTCATGGCAAATAGAAGGGGAAACAATGGAAAGAATGTGAGACTTTTTTTTTTTTTTTTTTTTTTTGCCAGTGGTGCGGTTTGGGGAATGGAACTGTAATCAAAATCACAGCAGATTGGGAATGCAGCCATAAAAATAAAAGATGCTTTCTCTTTGTAAGAAAAATATGGCCAAACTAGGCAGCATATCAAACATCAGAGAGATTACTTTCCAAAATATTTCTGTCTAGTCAAAGTTATGGTTTTACCAGTAGTCATGTATGGATGGGAGATTTGCACTCTAAAGAAAGCTGAGCACCAAAGAATTGATACTTTTGAACTATGATGTTGGAGAAGAGGCTTGAGAGTCTTTTGGAGGGCAAGGAGATCAAAGCAGTACATCCTAAAAGAAATCAGTCCGGAATATTCATTGGAAGGACTGGTGCTGAAGCTGAATCTCCAACACTTTGGTCACGGGGTATAAAGAACTGACTCATTGGAAAAGACCCTGATGCTCGGAAAAATTCAAGGTGGGAGGATAACAGTAGACAGAAGATGGGATGATTGGAGAGCATCACTGACTTAATGAACATGAGTTTGTGTAAAGTCGATGAGTTAGTGATGGACAGGGCGGACTGGCATGCTGCAGTGCATAGGGCCACAAAGATTTGTCAATGACTGAGCCACTGAACTGGCATGGCCCTACCTGTCAGAACAAGAACCAGTTTCCCTTAGTCAGTCTTCCCCATCAGGAAGCTTCCACAACCTCTTGACCTTATCTGTCAGAAGGCAGAACGAATGAAAACCATAATCTCAGAAAGCTAACCAAACTGATCACATGGGACACAGCCTTGTCTAACTCACTCAGTGAAACTATGTGTCATGCTTGTAGGGCCACCCATGATGGACGGGTGATGGTAATGGGCTCTGACGAATCGTGGTCCTTGGAGAAGGGAATGGAAAACCTCGTCAGTATTCCTGCCTGAAGAACTCCATGAGCAGCATGTAAAGGCAAAATATAGCATACTGAAAGACAAATTCCAAGGTTGATAGCTGCCCAATATGATATAGGAGATCAGGGCAGAAGAAACTCCAAAAAGAATGAAGCGATGGAGCCAAAGCAAAAACAAATTCCCCTTGCAAGATTGCATAGGAACTTTAAAGGTTAGGTCCATGAATCAAGGTAAATAGGAAGGGGTCAAAACGGCAATGTCAAGAGTGAATGAACATTGACATTTTAGGAATCAGTGAACTAAAATGGACGGGAATGGATGAATTTAACTCAGATGACCATTATGTCTACTACAGTGGGAAAGAATCCCTCAGAAGAAATGGAGTAGCCATCATAGTCAAAAAAAAAAAAGAGTCTGGAATGTAGTATTTGGTGACAGTCTGAAAAATGACAGAATGATCTCTGTTTCTTTCCAAGGGAACCCATTCAATAGCACAGTAATCCAAGTCTGTGCCCTGACCAGTAATGCTAAAGTAGCTATAATGGAACAATTCTATGAAGACCTACAAGAATTTGTAGAACTAACAGACAGGAAAGATGACCTTTCCATCACAGGGGAATGGAATGCAAAAGTAGGAAGTCAAGAGATATCTGGGGGTAAAAGGCAAATTTGGCCTTGGAGTACAGAATGAAGTCTTCCAAAGGCTAACAGAGATTTGCCAAGAGAACACACTGCTCATAGCAACATCCTCTTCTGGGAACACGAGAGGATACTACAAATGTTCCTCATCATATGGTTAAAACTGAAACCAGATTGATTTTTCCTTCACAGCCAAAGATGCAGGAGATCTGTAGAGTAGGCAAATCAAGACTGGGAGTGGACAGTGCCTCAGATCTTGAACTCCTTATTGCCAAAGCAAGAGTTAATTTGAAGAACGTAGGGAAAACCACTAGAACATTCGGGTATGTCTTACATCAAATCCCTTATGATGACACGGTGAAAGTGACAAATAGATTCAAAGGATCAGATCTGATACAAAGAATGCCTGATGAACTACTGACAGAGGATTGTGACATTGTACAATAGGCAGTGATCAAAACCCTCCTCAAAAAAAAAAAAAAAATACAAAAAGGCAAAATGGTTTGCTGTAGATGTCTTACAAATAGATGAGAAAAGAAAAGAAGCTAAAACAAAGGAGAAAATTAAAGATATAACAATCTGAATGCAAAGGTTCAAGGAATAAGAAGGAGTGATAAGAAAGCCTTCTTCAGTGATCAGTGGAAAGAAATAGAGGAAAATAATGGAATGGGAAAGACTAGAGACCTCGTCAAGAAAATTAGAGATACCAAGGAATCATTTCATGAAAAGATGCTCAAAATAAAGGACAGAAATTGCATGGACGTCAATTTAGCAGAAGATATTAAGAAGATGTGGCAAGGTTACTCAGAAAAACTATTTTAACAGGATCTTCATGAGTCAGTAACCTGGATGATGTGATCACTCACCTAGAGCCAGTCCTCTTGTAATGTGAAGTGAAGCCATCCTTATGAAACTTCACTATGAACAAAACTAGTAGAAATGAGGGAATTCCAGTTCAGCTATGTCGTAGCCTGGAAAATGATTGTCTCAAAGTGCTGCACTCAGTATGCAAGGAATTTGGAAAACGAAGCAGTGGCCACAGGACTGGAAACTTTCAGTTTTTATTTCATTCCAATGCAAGGCAATGCCATAAACTGTTCACACTAACACGCAATGGCCTTAACTCAAATAGTAGCAAAGTAATAGTAAAAATTACCCAGGCGAGGCTTGAACAGTACGTGAGCCATGAACTTCAGAGAGGATTTAGAACAGGCAAAGGAAACAGAGATCAGATTGCCAAAATCCGAGGTCCCATCAAAAGATCAAGAGGTCTCCAGGAAAAAAAAAAAAAAAAAAACAAACAAACAAAAAAACACGTGTATGTCTGCTTCATTGTTTATACCAAAGCCTTTGGTATAAAGGCTTTGTCAGTTCGGTTCAGTTCAGTTCAGTTCAGTCGCTCAATAGTGTCCTACTCTCCGCGACCCCTTGAATCACATCACGCCAGGCCTCCCTGTCCATCATCAACACCCGGAGTTCACTCAAACTCATGTCCACAGAGTATGCCATCCAGCCATCTCATTCTCTGTCGTCCCCTTCTCCTCCCGCCTCCAACCGTTCCCAGCATCAGAGTCTTTTCCAGTGAGTCAACTCGTCGCATGTGGTGGCCAAAGTATTGCAGTTTCAGCTTTAGCATCAGTCCTTCCAATGAACACCCAGGATTGATCTCCTTTAGAATGCAGTGGTTGGATCTCCTTGCAGTCCAAGGGACTCTCAAGAGTCTTCTCCAACACCACAGTTCAAAAGCATCAATTCTTCGGCTATCAGCTTTCTTCACAGTCCAACTCCAACTCTCACATCCATACATGACCACGGGAAAAACCATAGCCTTGACTAGACGGACCTTTGTTGGCAAAGTAATGTCTCTTTTTAATGTACTATCAAGCTTGGCCCTAACTTTCCTTCCAAGGAGTAAGCGTCTTTTAATTTCCTGGCTGTAATCAACATCTGCAGTGATTTTGGAGCCCCCAAAAATAAAGTCTCACACTGTTTCCACTGTTTTTTGCTTTCTGAATATTCAGCTTCAAGCCAACCTTTTCACTCTCCTCTCTCACTTTCATCAAGAGGCTTTTGAATTCCTCTTCACTTTCTGCCATAAGTGGATCACAGTAAATTGTGGAAAATTCTTAAAGGGATGGGATTACCAGACTACTTGACCTGCCTCCTGAGAAATCTGTATCCAGGTCAAGAAGCAACAGTTAGAACTGGACATGGACAACAGGGTGCTTTCAAAACAGGAAAGAATTATGCCAAGGCTACATATTGTCACCCTGCCTAGTTACCTTCTAGGTGGTGTGCAAGATGTTAAATTCCAGACTGCATGAGGCAAAGTTTGGGTCAAGGTTTCTGTGAGAAATATCAATAACCTCAGAAAGGTAGATGGCACTACATTTGCGGCAAAAGTGAAGAACAACTAAAGAGTCTCTTGGTGAAAGAGAAAGGGGAGTTCAGTGTTCACTTAAAACTCAACATTCAGAAAACGAAGATAACTACAACTGGTTCCATCTATGCTTGGGAAACTGATGGAGCAACAATGGAAACACAGAGAGACTTTATTTTGTTGTGGGCCTCCAAAATGACTGCAGATGGTGACTGCAGCCATGAAATTAAAAGATTCTTGCTCCTTGGAAGGAACGGTATGACCTGCCAAGTCAACATATTGAAAAGCAGAGACATTGCTTTGTGAGCAAATATCCTCTTAATCAAAGCTATGATTTTTTTTTTTTTTTGTAGTCATCTATGGATGTGAGATTTGGACTCTAAAGACAACTGAGAGCAGTAGAATTGTTGCTTTAAAACTGTGTTGTTGGTGAAGACTCTTTAGTGTCTCTTGGACAGCAAGGAGGTTAAAGGAAATCAGTACTGAATATTCATTGGAAGGACTTATTCTGAAGCTTAAACTCCAATTTTGTCCACCTAATGCAAATAATTGTCTCATCGGAAAGACCCTGGGAAACACTGAATCCAGGAGGAGAAGAGGATGACAGAGGATAAGATGGTTGAATGGCATCACCGACTCGATGGACATGAGTTTGAGAATGCTCCAGGAATTGCTGTTGGACAGTGAAGTGTCGTAATTTGCAGTCCATGGGATCACAAAGAGTTGGACATGACCGAGAGACTGAACTTAAATTAACTCAAGTATAGCATTACCTATACTTTTACATGCAAATATAGTGATAGTATTACTCCATGATAATTGTGTTTTTTATTTCACTCTATGAAAATCTGGATTCTATCTTTCTTACGTGATATATGGAATTCTCTATTACTCATGTATGAAAATCTACATGTGGTTTTCTGGCATTTAATTTGGAGTTCTGTATATTTCTCATATGAAAATCTTGGCACTGGTTTCTGAAGATATCGAGATCCAGTATGGATTTGGAATGATCTCTCTTGCACAAATGAAAATCAGGGCCCACTCTTTCTTCATCAAGTTTAGAGTTTGTCATATTTCTCAAATTATATCGAAACAAAATTTCTTCCATGAAATGTTAAATGCTCTGTATTGACTGCATTCAATCATAGGTGTTAATTCTCCACTTTGGAAGTTGGACTCCTCTGTATTTCATATTGGAGATCAGAATGGAAACTTCCCTTGGAGAAATATGGAGTTCTCTAAATTTGATATGAAGCACTGGTTCTTCAGCTACAGAAACACCTATGGTCCCTGTTTGTTATGTTTCCCTGTGCCTTTGAACATTTGTGTGTACATGCGTGGGTAGACATGGCGGTGTTTGTGTATGTTTCTGTATGTGGTTGTGTGTCCAACCACATCCGACGTAGAGATGAAGGTGAGAAATCACGAGGCATGCAGCAAGCAGAAGGAGGCACGAGGCGTCCACAGACTGGGGAAGACTGGCCCTTGCATCTCTGAGGTGCTCCTGTTCAGCACAGGAATGAGGAAAGGTGGGTCAATAAATCTGGGTTTACCTCAAGAGACATAAAGAAGCTCACAGTTTGTGCCACGTTGATGTGTGTATTTCTACCAGGAAGCAGATGGGGAAGTTTTGAGAACTCACCCAGTGTAAATTCAATGGTGTGGGTATCTTAAAGCATAGCCTTTGAACCCTTTAGTCTATGGGAAGTGGGGTATCCTGTGGAAATGGTGGGCATGGCTATAACAGGATCCATGACGGTGAAGAGGTCAAGGTCCTTCCGAAACGAACAGAGACTGGAAGGAGGAGGAACAGAAAGATAGCCTACTGCACTGGAGAATTTTTACACGTTAGAGGAAGGCCCTGGCCTACTGCTGCCTCAGACCAGTCCATCAGGCAGCAAACTCCCTCGCTGATGCGGCCAATAATAGCATCGTGTGAGACAAATGACATGATCAGGTAGGCTCCTTCATTCTGAAACCACAGGCATCCTAGCATACCGTGTGCGAGCATGCAATCCATCCAGGTGCTCATGCATAACTGGCGGTGTAGAAAGGTGAAGAAAGTGCAGCCGTGGGGTATATGATTTTTCCCCTTTGCCAGTGTGTGCCTGTGAGGGAGCAAAGATAGCCAAGTAGAAGGGTGTTCACTTATCTTTTCCTGAGAGAGCTCCAAAATTGCAGCTTGCTACTGAATGATGATGGACAAGAGAATGTCAGGTCCCACCAAAAAGATGTACACCATGTCCAGTGGGGAAGGAGACATCCCAAGAAGACTGTAGGAGGGGGGACTTTGTGTTTAGAATCAATACCTTCCAGCCACACTCAGAGGGCTCATAGAAAACATTTTGTGCACAAATACGCAGAGACTTCCAGACACAGAGTCAGACCTGTCTTTCAGTGATTGAGTGTCTCCTGCAGAGGCATGGGTCAGCAGTAGCCTGACAGGGGAGAGGGTCTCTGGCTGCTACAGACCTGGGTCATGCAGTTTATGGCATATGCCCTCTTGGAGGAGTTTTCCATTCAATCCATAATAAAGGCAGCTAGCAGACATCCACAAATTGAAAAATAAATATGCCGAAGAAATTCTCGTACTGTTAAGGAAGTTCTAGGAGCACTGCACAATTCCTCACCTGGGGGTCTGGCAAAGGGATTGAGAACCCCACAGGAAATTTGACTTTGGAGGACTTGATTACAGAACTTCCACAGAACTGAAGCAGTTGGAAGGCACAAACAAAATCTTGTGTGCACCAGCAGCCAAGCATAAGGAGCAGTGTCCCCACAAAATCCTGAGCCAGATTTGCCTGTAAGTGTGGGCCGAGAGTGGGCTGCAGGAGGATGAGGGGCACTGAATACATCAGTGCTTGCACAAGCCCTTTTGAAGAAGATCACAAGTACAGTTCTCATACCAAAGTTTGTCCTCAGTTCAAACAGCAGGGCTGGACACAGCCCTCCCCACCCCTCCCCGCAACAGAAAATCGGATTAAAGCTTTACTGAACATGGCCCCACCTATCTAAACAAGACTCAGGTTCACTCACAGTCTGTCCCTCCCATCAGAAAGCTTCTATAAGCCTTTTATGCTTATCCGTTAGAGGGCAGACGTAATGGAAAGCACAACCACAGAAAACTAACCAAACTGATGCAGTGGACCACAGTCTTGTCTAATGCAATGAAACTATGAGTTAGACTCTGTAGGGCCATCCGGGATGGATGGGTCATGATGGAGGGTTCTGAGAAAACGTGGGCCAATGGAGAAGTGAATGGCACAGCTTCAGTATTTTGCCTTGAAACCCCATGAATAGTATGAAAAGGCAAACAGAATGGACACTGAAAGATGAACTCCCCGGGTTGGTAGGTGTCCTAATATGCTTCTGGAAATCAGTGGAGAAGTAACTCCAAAAGTAATGAAGAGACGAAACCAGAGCAAAAAACAAAAAACACCCAGCTGTGGTAGTGACTGGTGATGGAAGTAAAGTCTCATTCTGTAAAGAACAATAGTGCATAGGAACTTAGAAAGTTAGGTCCATGATTCAAATTAACTTGGAATTCGTCAAACAGGGGATGTCAACGGTGAACTTCAACCTTTCAGGAATCAGTGAATTAAAATTGACTGGAATGGGCAAATTTAATTGAGATGACCATTTTATCTACCACGGTGGGCAAGAATCCCTAGAGAAGAAATGGTGTATCACTCACAGTCAAAAAAAGTGTGTGAAATGCAGTTCTTGGGTGCCTTCTCAAGAATGCAGAAAGATCTCTGCTGATTCTCAAGACAAACTATGCAATAGCACAATAATCCAAATCTATGTCCTGACCAGCAATGTTGAAGTAGAAATTGAGCTGAAGGTCGGTGAGAAGCTGAAGTTGAGTGGTTCTATGTTTACCAATAGGATCTTCTAGAACTAACACACACACACACACGCACCCATAAAGATATCATTTGCATCATTGGGGACTGGAATGCAAAAGTAGGACATCAAGAGATAGCTAGAGTCATAGACAAGTTTGGCCGTTGGCTACAAAATGAACCAGGGCAATGTCTAACACTGTTCTGCCAAGACAAGGGACTGTCATAGGAAACTTTTTCCAACAACACATGAGACGACTCTACACATGCACACAAGAAGACGGTTAATACCAAAATCAAACTGATTATATGCTTTACAGCTGAAGATGGAGAAGCTTAATGTAGCCATCCAAAACAAACCGGGAGCAGACTGTGGCTCAGATCATCAGCTCATACTGAAACATTCAGACTGATTTCAACAAAAGTAGGGAAAATCCCTAGATCATTCTGGTGTGATCTAAATAAAAGCCCTTTTGATTATAATTGGAAATCTAATAGAGTTCTTGTAGAACTAAGGGCAGTGGTTCGTGACATTGTACAGGAGCAGCAATGAAGACTATCCCCAAGACAAAGAAATGCACAAGGGCAAACGGTTTTCGAAGACACCTTACACTAGCTGAGAATAAGAAAAAAAGAAAAAGGAGAGAGAGAAGTGGAAGTGAAATGAGAATGGGAAAGATATACCTATTTGAATGTAGAATATTGAAGAATAAGTAGGGCAGAAAAGAAAACGTTCCTCATTGATCAATGCCAAGAAATAGAGGTTAACAATAGAATCAGATAGACTAGAGATCACTTCAAGAAAATTAAAGATACCATGGGAATATTTCATATAAAGAAATGCACCACAAAGGTCAGAAATATTGGAGACCTAACAGAAACAGCAACAATTAAAAGGTGTCAAGAATACACAGAAGAACTCAACAAAGATACTCTTCATGACCAGATAATCATGATGGTGTCATCACTCAACTAAACCCACGTCACGGTCTTTGTAAACCCGGATCTGGTGACTGGAGTTGACAAGAAGAAGGATGCAGGGGACAGAAGACTCAAGTGAAACTAGCGTGCTTTTTTTTTTTTTTTTTTTTTGCAGAAACGCAGGTTTATATATCTATAATAAAATTACTATTCTGCCATTAAAAATAATGAAATTCCACCAGTTGCAACAAAATGGATAATCCTTTACGTTCAAGGTCACTGAAGGGAGACACTGAAGGGAATCCAAGCAGGTGTCCTCTCCCATGATCCCAGTACTGAGGACTGCGTGCAGCTCTGCTCGTCCCTGTTTTGCAGTAACTGAGAATGAACACAGTCCTTGAGAAATGCTACACAAAGGAAGAAAACCTATTGGATCCCTTAAAGTTGAACGTCCCCTGGCGATTCTCCCTGTTTTATTTTTTCATAATTGGGGGTGACTGCATATACTTCTGTGAAAAAGGCACTGACCAATTGAGTCTGTTTAGTTTGAACATTTTAGTTGAAAGGCATCTGTATACTACAGATACTAATGACCATGATAATTATCAGCTTTATAGCTCCAGATCCAATACGAAGTGTAATGCTTTGAAATCATCCTCAAGTGACTAACCCAGATAATTGATCAGCTAGCTGATCAGTAAGGTTTCCAAATTTTTGGAAGAGGATAGACTCTTAGAGAAGATTTCAAAGATTTTCTCTTGCAACAATTGTATATTTAAGGAGCATTATTATGTGTATCTTGTAAATGAAACTTGATTTGTTCCCAGTTGTAAGCACTATTGTTGAACCAAACAGGAGTAATGCAAAACTCTTCAATCACATTTTAATAATACTTGCTTTTTGAAATGTATTAATTGTTCTCTGACCCACTGGCTGCCTGTTTTTAATTCTTGTATTTTACCCTGAACATCCTCATCCATCTGAGCCTGGGTGGCCCACATAGTATCAGCATCTTTAGTCCAAATTTGAATAAAGTTTTGGGTTTGAATTGAGGTTTGTAAAGCAATGCCTGCAACTGCAGCAGTGATGCAAATGGCTATTAATCCCAAAATGCCAAGAATTAACCATCCAATGAATCGCTTAGATCATTGGA
This sequence comes from Moschus berezovskii, assembly GCF_049115385.1. Lineage (NCBI taxonomy): Eukaryota > Metazoa > Chordata > Mammalia > Artiodactyla > Moschidae > Moschus > Moschus berezovskii. The sequence continues at coordinate 54,866,527 of NC_142489.1, forward strand.
GTAATTTAGAGAGTAACCGGGAGGCAAGTCCTACCATGGGACCTTCTTCCCAGGGTATTTGGAGATCTACTCGGTAACCAGAGACTACACCGAGATTGAAGACTCAAAGGGGATTCATTTATTTTAAAGGAATTTAGACAAGTATACAATTTGCAATCTATACAAGTGACAGAACATAAAGTCTTATTAAACTGTGAGTTCCCTATGGCTATAACAAAAGGAAGGGGGATGGAAGCTTGTATAAAATATGAATGATTATAACGGAAGGAAGAGTTACTATGACAACGACTGGTCCCTGTGGCATATCCAGTCCAAGTTCCAAGTTTTTAAGTACGTGCATCATGTTTCCAAATGTCCTGTTGTTCAGGTCCAATTCATATATTGAGGATGATTCGAGGGCGAGGAGTTGCCCTTTCACTGTCAATCCAGCCAAAGAGTCCTTTGTCATGGAAGTTTTCCATTGAACTATTGGTAATCTTCCATTCTTCTTGAGTAGCATATCACACATTGTATTATTAAGATCATCTGAGCAGTTAGATGATTGGGTTCCCCAATCAACAATGGTGTAATTGGCCAAAAACATTAATTTCCCTGATTTAGCTTGACATCTATCCCAGTAAACAGGAACATATGTAAAGTCCTTATACGTAAACCCCTTACATTTCAACTTTTGTCCTTGTCCGAAAGATTTGGTAGTATTGACATGGTTTTCATAAAGGGACAGGGTGGTAAACAGTCTAAGCAGTGTACTGAAATTCTTTTTTGGAGGCAGGATGAAAGTCCACTTTTGTTGACTAACATTAATACATAATTCTCCTGGGCCCATGCACAAAGGAAGGATTTCATAGCCTAGAGAAATGTTTATTAGTCTTCCATCTTCCTCAGGAAGAGAGGAGCCGGCCCCTCCAATCTCCAAGGAGGAGGCATATGTACTCTGTCATTAGTGGATATGACAGGTCCTATATCTGTCCATTCTACAACTTGCAATAACTGGGGCTTAGGTATATAAGCCCTATAAGTGTGATTATTCAAGTCAGCCTGAGCGGGGAAAGCAAAAGCAAGGAAAGCAATTGTAGCCACAAAAATATTCTCAGAATCCCAGGTCATTTCCTGTTGAGAACCCAGATTTTCAGGTTGATTAATAAGAGTTTTTATCTGTCTCCAAGTAGGGGGATGATGAGCTCGATGACGTCGAGTGTGGCATTTCCTAGAAAGTTTAAAAGCCGGCATGGCTTGTACTGAAATCTCCTCCTCCCGGGGATTTCACCTTTTTCTCTCTATCTTAGCTTCCTTGGGTGAATCTTCTGAAGAGGGAACCAAATGACTTCGTTGGATCCATCTGGAGAAATACAAGCGTGTCCCTTTCCTGGTAATATTAATTTTCCACATCCGCTGTTTAGTCACCCCGTCTTGATACAAAATAGGTAGAGGAAGAGAAGTGTCCTTCAGTTTCAGGAAACGGTTTTCTGCTTTTGTCAAAATATCTCCTTGCGATAAGTTTAAAAAATTTAAAACAAACAAAGCTGCATTAACGATAATTTTAAGATTAGAGATTATATTGCATTGGAATCTAGATAGCGTATTAAAAAGCATGGACATGACTTTGCCAACCAAGGTCCCTCAGATCAAGGCTATGGTTTTTCCAGTGGTCATGTATGGATGTGAGAGTTGGACTGTGAAGAAAGCTTGTAGCCACAGAATTTATGCTTTTGAACTGTGGTGGTGAAGACTCTTGAGAGTCCCTTGAATGCACGGAGACACAACCAGTCCATTCTAAAGGAGATCAGTCCTGGGTGTTCATTGGAAGGACTGATGCTGAAGCAGAAACTCCAATACTTTGGCCACCTCATGTGAAGAGTTGACTCACCTGAAAAGACCCTGATGCTGGGAGGCATTGTGGGCAGGAGGAGAAGAGGACAGCAGAGAATGAGATGGCTGGATGACATCACCGACTTGATGGACATGGGTGGAGTGAACTCAGGTAGTTGGAGATAGACAGGGAGGCCTGACGCGCTGTGATTCATAGGGTCACAAAGAATCGGAAACAACTGAGCCAGCGACTGAACTGAACTGAACTGAACTGAACTGAACTGAAAGTCTGCTCTGGATAAGGAACACAAAAATGATCCTGTGTATTCCCCCTCTATATTTACTTTTTTAATTTGTGCTTGTGGAGAGTTTAGGGAGCACAGGAAGATGGCAGAGGAATAGGACAGGGCGACAACTTTCTCCCCCACAAAATCAGCAAAAGAACATTAGAACACTGATTAAATCCCATAAAACAACTTCTGAATACCGGCAGAGGACAACAGGCACCCAGAAAAGGAGCCCATAATCTTCGAAAGGAGGTAGGAAATAGTAAAAAAGATAAAAAGAGAGTCAAAAGAGGGAGGGACGGAGCTCCGTCCTAGGAAGGGAGGCTTATAGAAAGAAAGGAAAGAAAGAAAAAAAAAAAAAATAAGGTTCCAAACACCTGGTATCACTGGTGTGTCTGTGGCAAGCCTTGGAACTTCAGAGGGCCACAGAACTGGGAGAAAAACGCATACATACATAAATATTTAATTAATAATGAAATAAATAATTAAAACCCACAGACTAAGTGCCCAGAGGAAACTCTCAGCAGAGAAGCGGCACAGATGCCCGCACCACCCTCCAGCAGGCGGGGTATGGGTAGGGAGGCAGGGCGGCCTTCCCACCCATCAGAAGCATGGAATTAGAGGCTGTAATCAGAAATCTTCCAGCAAACAAAAGCCCAGGGCCAGACGGCTCCACAGCTGAATTCTACCAAAAATTTAGAGAAGAGCTAACACTTATTCTACTCAAACTCTTCCAGAAAATTGCTGAGGAAGGGAAACTTCCAAACTCATTCTATAAGGCCACCATCACCCTAATCCCAAAACATGGTAAAGATCCCACAAAAAAGAAAACTACAGGCCAATATCACTGATGAACATAGATGCAAAAATCCTTAACAAAATTCTAGCAATCAGAATCCAACAGCACATTAAGAAGATCATACATTATGATCAAGTGGCTTTATCCCAGGCATGCAAGCATTCTTCAATATCCGCAAATCAATCAACGTAATACACCACATTAACAAACTGAAAAATAAAAATCATATGATTATCTCAGTAGGTGCAGAGAAAGTCTTCGACAAAATTCAACATCCATTTATGATAAAAACCCTCCAGAAAGTGGGAATAGAAGGGACATAGCCCAACATAATAAAAGCTATATATAACAAACCCACAGAAAACATTATCCTCAATGGTGAAAAACTGAAAGCATTTCCCCTAAAGTCAGGAACAAGACAAGGGTGCCCACTATCACCACTACCGTTCAACATAGTTCTGGAAGTTTTGGCTACAGCAATCAGAGCAGAAAAAGACATAAAAGGAATACAAATTGGAAAAGAAGAAGTAAAATTTCACTGTTCACTGATGACATGGTCCTCTACACAGAAAACCCTAAAGACTCTACCAGAAAACTACCAGAGCTAATCAGCGAATACAGTAAAGTTGCAGGATATAAAATCAACAGAGAGAAATCCCTTGCATTCCTATACACTTAATGAGAAAATAGAAAGAGAAATTATGGAAACTATTCCATTCTTTGTTGCAACGAAAAGAATTAAATACTTAGGAATATATCTACCTAAGGAAACAAAAGACTTGTACATAGAAAACTATAAAACACTAGTGAAAGTAATCAAAGAGGACATTAATAGATGGAGAAATATGCCGTGTTCGTGGATTGGAAGAATAAATATAGTAAAAATGAGTATACTACCCAAAGTAATTTATACATTTAATGCAATCCCTATCAAGCTTCCAACGATATTTTTCACAGAACTAGCACAAATAATCTCACAATTTGTATAGAAATACAAAAAACCTCGAAGAGCCAAAGCAATCTTGAGGAAGAAGAATGGAACTGGGGGAATTAACCTGCCGGACTTCAGGCTCTACTACAAAGCCACATTCATCAAGATAATATGGTACTCTCATAAAGACAGAAATATAGATCAATGGAACAAAATAGAAGGCCCAGAGATAAATCCACACACCTTCGGACACCTTATCTTTGACAAAGGAGGCAAAAAAATAAAATGGAGTAAAGACAGTCTCTTTAACAAGTGGTGCTGGTTAAACTGGTCAGCCGCTTGTAAAAGAATGAAACTAGAACACTTCCTAACACCAAACACCAAAATAAACGCAAAATGGATTAGAGAACTAAATGTAAGACCAGAAACTCTAAAACTCCTAGAGGAGAACGTAGGCAAAACACTTTCTGACATAAATCACAGCAGGATCCTCCAAGACCCACTTCCCAGAATATTGGAAATAAAAGCAAAAATAAACAAATGGGACCTAATTAAAATGAAAATATTCTGCACAGCAAAGGAAACTATAAGCAAGGTATAAACACAGACTTCAGATTGGGAGAAATTAATAGCCGCTGAATCAACTGACAAAGAATTAATCTCCAAAATATACAAGCAGCTCCTGCAGCTCAATTCCAGAAAAATAAACGACCCAGTTAAAAAAATGGGCCAAAGAATTAAACAGACATTTCTCCAAAGAAGACAAACAGATGGCTAACAAACACATGAAAAAATGCTCAATATTCCTCATAATCAGAGAAATGCAAATCAAAACCACAATGAGATACCATTTCACACCAGTCAGAATGGCTGCTATCCAAAAGTCTACATGCAAATAAATGCTGGAGGGGGTGTGGAGAAAAGGGAACCCTCTTACACTGTTGGAGGGAATGCAAACTAGTACAGCCACTATGGAGAACACTGTGGAGATTCCTCAAAAACCTGGAAATAGAACTGATATATGATCCAGCCAATCCACTCCTGGTCTTACACACTGAGGAAACCAGAAATGAAAGAAACACATGTACTCCAATGTTCATTGCAGCACTGCTTATAATAGGGAGAACATGGAAGCAACCGAGATGTCCATCTGCGGATGCATGGATCAGAAAGCTCTGGTACATCTACACAATGGAGTATTTTTCAGCCATCAAAAAAATGCATTTTTGCCAGTTCCAATGAGGTGGATGAAATTGGAGCCTATTTTACAGAGTGAAGTAAGCCAGAAAGAAAAACATCAATACAGTATACCAATGCATATGTAGGGAATTTAGAAAGATGGGAGCCTAAACCCTGTATACGAGACAGCAAAAGAGACATAAGTGTATAGAACAGTCTTTGGGACTCTGTGGGAGAGGGTGATGGTGGGATGATTTGGGAAAATGGCATTGTAACATGTATATTATTTGAACTGAATCACCAGTCCAGGTTCGAGGCATGATACAGGATGCTCGGGGCTGGTGCACGGGGATGACCTGGAGGGAGGATATGGGGAAGAGGGAGGTGGGCTGGGGGTTCAAGAAAGGGAACACATGTACACCCGGGGCAGATTCGTGTCAATGTATGGCAACACCAACCAATATATTAATGTAAAGTAACTCGCCTCCGATTAAAAAAAAAAATAAAATGTTACAGTTTCCAGTTTTAAAAAAGAATTGTTTGTGGATTATAAGTGATGCTTGAAATATATTTAATAGAAAATGATTGTAGGAATTGTTTGAATTGCCAAGAAATATAGGCAGGGCTTTTTTTTTTTTTTTATCTGTTTTTATAAAACTAGGTGTTCCCATTATAGGAAAACAAGTTAACAGGTGGGTTACAACATGTCGTGTAGCCTCACCTTGAAGAGGTGTGACCCATATTAAAAAGGAATTTGTGTCGATTGAGACATATAAGGAAGAGCGAGAAATTTCAGGACAATGCATTACACCCATTGGCCATAGTTCGTTAGGATGTAATCTTTGAGCATTAATGCCTTGCGCAATAGATCGAAGATGTAAGGGCCTTCAAGTAGGGCAACTAATAATAATTTCTTTAGCAAGGCAGTATGGAATTTTCCAAATTTGGTGGAATGAACCAGCATTATTGCAAAATAGATCATGTGGCTCTTCAGGAGCAGCAAAACGACAAGCTTATCAGCTTGTTCGTTGCCATGAGCCACAGGGCCAGAAAACAAGAATGTGCTCGGATATGGGTAATATGGGTAGAGGAAGTGCAGTTCTTAATAAGAGATTGTAGTTGGATAAAATGTTGAATAATAGACTGATTAGAATTTGTGATTGAAGTTTCGATAGATTGTAATACAAATATTGAATATAAAAAATCATAAGCTATATTAATATGGTAAGGATGTAGGTGAATAACCTGAATGAGAGCATATAATTCATTTTGTCGAGAAGAGTGAGATTTAGTATAAAGAACGTTTCACTCTTCGAGAGACCAGAATGAGGCTTTAACATTTTTAGTCCCGTCTATATAGAAAACTGTACAATCATAAGGGATTTGATTTAGGTCATATGTGAATGGTCTAGAGGTTTTCCCTACTTTCTTCAACTTAAGTCTGAATTTGGCAATAAGGAATTCATAATCTGAGCCACAGGCAGCTCCTGGTCTTGTTTTCTCTAACTCTATACAGCTTCTCCATCTTTGGCTGCAAAAAATATAATCAATCTGATTTCGGTGTTGACCATCTGGTGTTGTCCATGTGTAGAGTCTTCCCTTGTGTTGGAATTGGAAGAGGCTGTTTGCTATGACCAGTGCGTTCTCTTGACAAAACTCTATTAGCCTTTGCCCTGCTTCATTCCGTGTTCCAAGGCCAAATTTGCCTGTTACTCCAGGTGTTTCTTGACTTCCTCCTTTTGCATTCCAGTCCCCTATAATGAAAAGGACATCTTTTTTGGATGTTAGTTCTAAAAGGTCTTGTAGGTCTTCATAGAACCGTTCAACTTCGGCTTCTTCAGCGTTACTGGTTGGGGCATAGGTCTGGATTACTGTAATATTGCCTTGGAAACGAACAGAAATCATTCTGTCGTTTTTAAGATTGCATTCAAGTACTGTGTTTCGGACTCTTTTGTTGACCACGATGGCTCCTCCATTTCTTCTAAGGGATTCCTGCCCACAGTAGTAGATATGATGGTCATCTGAGTTAAGTTCACCCATTCCAGTCCATTTTAATTCACTGATTCCTAGAATGTCTATGTTCACTCTTTCCATCTCCTGTTTGACCACTTCCAATTTGCCTTGATTTATGGACCTAACATTCCAGGTTCCTATGCAATATTGCTCTTTACAGCACCAGACCTTGCTTCTATCACCGGTCACATCCACAAATTGGTATTGGTTTTGCTTCTGCTCCATCCCTTCATTCTTCTAGAGTTATTTCTCCACTGATATCCAGTAGCATACTGGGCACCTACCGACCTGGGGAATTCCTCATTCAGTATCCTATCAATTTGCCCTTTGATACCGTTCATGGGGTTCTCAAGGCAAGTATACTGAAGTGGTTTGCCATTCCCTTCTCCAGTGGACCACATTCAGCTGTGGTCCATGTGATCAGATCGACTAGTTTCCCGTGATTATGATTTCAGTGTTTCTGCCCTCTGATGCCCCCTCGCAATAACTACCGTCTTATCTGGATTTCTCTTACCTTGGGCGTGGGATATCTCTTCACAGCTGCTCCAAGAAAGTGCAGCCGCTGCAGCTTAACTTGGATGAGGGGTATTTCCTCAAGGACTCCCCTCCTGACCTTGAAGGTGGAGTAGCTCCTCTCGGCCCTCCTGCGCCCGCACAGCCACGGCCTATTGGAGGTGGGGTAGCTCCTCTCGTCCACTGGCCCTGGCCTCAGTCTTGGGGTACCTCCTCACGGCCGCGCCTCTTTGCATGGTCGGTTGCGCCGGGGATGGCGTCTCTCGTGTCTGCGTTGCTGGAGACGCCGATTATACAGTGGAAGTGAAAAATAGATTTAAGGGACTAGATCTGATAGAGAGAGTGCCTGATGAACTCTGGACGAAGGTTCGTGACACTGTACAGGAGACAGGGACCAAGACCATGCCCATGGAAAAGAAATGCAAAAAGTAAAATGGCTGTCTGAGGAGGCATTACAAATAGCTGTGAAAAGAAGACAAGTGAAAAGCAAAGGAGAAAAGGAAAGATATAAACATCTGAATGCAGAGTTCCAAAGAATAGGAAGGAGAGATAAGAAAGCCTTCCTCAGTGATCAATGCAAAGAAATAGAGGAAAACAACAGAATGCGAAAGACAAGAGATCTCTTCAAGAAAATTAGAGATTCCAAGGGAACATTTCATGCAAAGATGGGCTCGATAAAGGACAGAAATGGTATGGATATAACAGAAGCAGACGATATTAAGAAGAGGAGGCAAAAATACAAAGAAGAAATGTACAAAAAAGATCTTCACGACCAAAATAGTCACGATAACGTCATCATTGACCTAAAGCCAGACATCTTGGAATGTGAAGTCAAGTGGGCCTTAGAAAGCATCACTACGAACAAAGCTAGTGGAGGTGATGGAATTCCAGTTGAGCTATTCCAAATCTTGAAAGATGATGCTGAGAAAGTGCTGCACTCAATATGCCAGCATATTTGGAAAACTCAGCAGTGGCCACAGGACTGGAAAAGGTCAGTCTTTATTCCAGTCCCAAAGAAAGGCAATGCCAATGAGTGCTCAAACGACCGCACCAATTGCACTCATCTCACACGCTAGTAAAGTCATGCTCAATATTCTCCAAGCCAGGCTTCAGCATTGTGTGAACCGTGAACTCCCAGATGTTCAAGCAGGTTTTAGAAAACGTAGAAGCACCAGAGAACAAATTGTCAACATCCCCGGATCATGGAGAAAGCAAGAGAGTTCCAGAAGAGCATCGATTTCTGCTTCATTGATTATGCCAAAGCCTCTGACTCTGTGGATCACAATAAACTGTGGAACATTCTGAAAGAGATGGGAATACCAAATCACCTGACCTGCCTCTTGAGAAACCTGTATGCAGGTCAGGAAGGAACAGTCAGAACTGTACATGGAACAACAGACTGGTTCCAAGTAGGAAAAGGACTACGTCAAGGCTGTATATTGTTGCCTTGCTTATTTAACTTATATGCAGTGTACATCATGAGGAACGCTGGGCTGGAAGAAGCACAAGCTGGAATCAAGATTGCTGGGAGAAATATCAATAACCTCAGATATGCAGATGACACTACCCTTATGGCAGAAAGTGAAGAGGAGCGAAAAAGCCTCTTGATGAAAGTGAAAGAGGAGAGTGAAAAGGTTGGCTTGCAGCTCAACATTCAGAAAACAAATATCATGGCATCTGGTCCCATCACTTCATGGGAAATAAATGGAAAAACAGTGGAAACAGTGTCAGACTTTATTTTTGGGGGGGCTCCAAAATCACTGCAGATGCTGACTGCAGCCGCGAAAATAAAAGACGCTTACTCCTTGGAAGGAAAGTTATGACCAACCTTGATAGCCTATTAAAATGCAGAGACATTACTTTGCCAACCAAGGTCCGTCTAGTCAAGGCAATGGTTTTTCCTGTGGTCATGTACAGATGGAGGGTTGGACTGTGAAGAAAGCGGATCGCCAAAGAATTGATGCTTTTGAACAGTGCTGCTAGAGAAGTCTCTTGAGAGTCCCCTGGATTGCAAGGAGACCCAACCAGTCCATTCTGAAGGAGATCAATCCTGGGTGTTCTTTGGAAGGACTGATGCTAAAGTTGAAACTCCAATACTTTGGCCACCTCATGCGACGAGTTGACTCACTGGAAAAGACTCTGATGCTAGGAAATGTTGGCGGCGGGAGGAGAAGGGGACGACCAAGAATGAGATGGTTGGATGGCATCACCGACTCTGTGGACATGAGTTTGAGGGAACTCCTGGAGTTGGTGATGGACAGGGAGGCCAGATGTGCTATGATCCATGGGGTCGCGGAGAGTCGGACACGACTGAGCGACTGAACTGATCTGATATAAAAAAACATCAGCTTGAGGTGTAGGTTGTGATGTGACAATGCGACAGATAATATATTCAGTACTTTTGAACAAATTGCAAAGTGTGTTAAAGGATAATGAAATGAGAATTTCCAGAATATTTTCAAAAGGCTATTTGGAAGATAGTAAAAGTTTGCAAACCACTCTCAAATTGAGATTTACTAATAGGTACTACATTGGAAGCACTGATGCTAAAGCTGAAACTGCAACACTTTGGCCACCTCAAGCGACGAGTTGACTCACTGGAAAAGACTCTGATGCTGGGAAAGGTTGGGGGCGGGAGGAGAAGGGGACGACAGAGCATGAGATACCTGGATGGCATCGCCGACTCTGTGGACATGAGTTTGAGTGAACTCCGGGAGTTGGTGATGGACAGGGAGGCCTGGCGTGCTGTGATTCACGGGGTCGCGCAGAGTCGGACACGACTGAGCGACTGAACTGAACTGAACTGAACTGAATTACAATTTTATAAGAACCAGAGCCAATTAGAGCTCCAGTTCTATTTTTCCCACTGATAATTACTTTAGCAATCAAATCAAGAGAGAGTGTAAGTGATCTTGTCCCTGTAAAAAAGGGTATATATCCATTCTATCAGGCGTTCTTGCTGGGCAAGAAGTCCTGTAGGGGACTGGAGAGAGGGAAGGGTAAATAACTCTAAAGGTATCTCAAGTCTGATAGGAGAAAGAATTTGCTTTTGCAGTTTCTTTTGCATTATGCAGAATTCTTCTCGTGCCTCTTGGGAGAGTGAACGAGGGCTATTTTGATCAGAAACTCCTTTTAAAGTGTTAAATAAGTCAGTTGATACTCTGCAATACCCAAAGTAGGTCTACTCCAGGTTATATGCCTAAAATTTTTGAAAATCAGTCAAGGTTGATAATTTATCAACACGAGTCTGTGCAAGATGAGGAGTGATACATTGTCTAATAGCATTAAATCCCAAGTAATTGTAAGGTGCAGAGGATTGAATCTATTCAGGGGCAAAGATTAATCGAAACTCTTTTAAGTGTTGTTGAGCTACATTAAACATCTGCTGAGTTTCTAAAATAGAAGGAGCTGAAAACAATATATCATCCGTATAGTGAACAATAGCATAGTTATGAAATTGCTTTCGCACAGGTTCAAGAGCTTTGGCTACACAACATTGAAACATGGCGCAAGAATTTATCATTCCTTGAGGCAATGCAGTCCATTGATACTATTTGTGAGGCCTGATATGATTAGGATAAGGGAGAAAGTAAATATTTCTCGGTCTAGCGGGTGTAAAGGTATAGTAAAAAATCAATCCTGCAAGCCTATGATAATAATATGCCAGTTTTGAGGAATAGTGGCAGGTGATGGAATTCATGGTTGCACTGCACAGATAGGTTTCATGGATGCATTAATCTTTCAAAAGTCAGTTAAAAGACGCCATTTGTTAGATTTCTTCTTTATCGCTAAAATGGGAGTATTCCAAGGAGAACATGATTCCTCAATATGTTTTAATTTCAATTGTGTATCCTCCATTGTAGTTCCTTCAGTTCAGTTCAGTTAAGTTGCTCAGTCGTGTCTGACTATTTGCCACCCTATGGATCACAGCGTGCCAGGCATCCCTGTCCAACACCAACTCCCGGCGTTCACTCAAACTCATGTCCACAAAGTCGGTGATGCCATCCAGCCACCTCATTCTCTGTCATCCCCTTCTCCTCCCAACCCCAATCCCTCCCAACATTAGAGTCTTTTCCAGTGAGTCAATTCTTCTCCTGAGGTGTCCAAAGTATTAGAGTTTCAGCTTTAGCATCAGTCCTTCCAATGAACACTCAGCACTGATCTCCTTCAGATTGGACTGTTTGGATCTCTCTGCAGGCCAAGGGACTCTCAAGAGTCTTTTCCAACACCACAGTTCAAAAACATAAATTCTTTGGCGCTCAGCTTTCTTCACAGTCCAACTTTTGTAAGGGGCCACTGCTCTGTCCAAATAGGCTCGTCATATTTCAAAGTTATTTTAATAATTATATTGTTTATTAAATGAGCAGTGGCCCGTAGGAAAAATATGGAATATATACTTGATTTTGTCATTGCATAAGTAAATCTCTTCTTATTAAATTAAGGGGAGCATCGATCATATAAGGTTTTAAAGTTGCAGGTTGGCTTTCTGGTCACTCACGTGGATATATTTGGACATTTTAGTAAGCCTCCTGTACTTTAGTTTGAGATACTCCTGCAATTTAACAAGAATTCATTTGTAAATGCCCAGGTTTGGGCAATAAATGTTTTGTAATAATAGTAATATCGGATTCAGTATCAAGAACACCAGAAAATCTTTTGCAATTAATTTTAATACTTATATTTGGTCGTGCACGTTCAGATACTATTGATGTTCATAAGAATTGTTTTTAATCTGATTTACCTGTATATCATTCAGTTCAGTTCAATTCAGTTGCTCAGTCATGTCCAACTCTTTGCGACCCCATGAACGGCAGCACGCCAGGCCTCCCTGTCCATCACCAACTCCCATAGTCCACCCACCATGTCCATCGAGTCAGTGATGTCATCCAACTGTCTCATCCTCTGTCATCCCTGTCTCCTCCTGCCCTCAATCTTTACCATCATCAGGATCTTTTCAAATGAGTCAGCCCTTCGCATCAGGTAGCTGAAATACTTGAGTTTCAGCTTAAACATCATTCCTTCCAATCAATAACCAGGACTGATCTCCTTTAGGATTGACTGGTTGGATCTCCTTGAGGTCCAAGGGACGTTCAAGTCTTCACCAACACCACAGTTCAAAAGCATAAATTCTTTTCGTTGTTATATATATATATCCATATATCATTGTGAAAGTAAAGTCGCTCAGTCGTGTCCGACCCTTAGCGACCCCATAGATGGCAGCCAACCAGAATACTCGACTGAGGTGCCATCGCCTTCTCCCCATATGTCATATACATATATATTTCAGTTCCGTTCAGTCGCTCAATCATGACCGACTCTTTGAGACCCCATGAATCACAGCATACCAGGCCATCCACCGTCTCATTCTCTGTCGTTCCCACCCCCAATCCTTCCCAGCATCAGAGTCTTTTCCAGTGAGTCAACTCTTCACTTGAGGTGGCCATAGTATTGGAGTTTTAGCTTTAGCATCAGTCCTTCCAATGAACACCCAGGATTGATCTCCTTCAGAATGGAATGGTTGGCTCTCCGTGCAGTCCAAAGGACTCTCAAGAGTCTTCTCCAGCACCACTGTTCAAAAGCATAAATTCTTCGGCGATCAGCTTTCTTCACATTCCAACTCTCATATCCATACATGACCACGGGAAAAACCATAGCCTTGACTAGATGGACCTTTGTTGGCAATGTAATGTCTCTGCTTTTTAATATACTATCCAAGTTGGTCCTAACTTTCCTTCCAAGAAGTAAGCGTCTTTAAATTTCATGGCTGCAATCAGCATTCGCAGTGGTTTTTGTTGATACTTCTGATGTTCTCTTTGACTATATTGTTGGCTTTAGTGACAAAGAGAGCATCAGAAGTATCAACATCAGATTCATCTTGTCCTCAAATCGGGGGATCTTTGGCTTCACTTCCATTAGAAGAGGAGGACTAGCGCTAGGGACAACCGGAACAGGGACAGTGGGAAAGTTTTGAAACATTGTATGTTGCTCTAATTGGGCTTTTTGTAAAGTCTCATCATCTAATTTATATTCGTATAACATGAGCATTCGCTTGATGAGGAATATGGGGGTTGCAGATAGGATTGCCTTGAAATGAAAAGATCAAGGCTTTAATGAGGGCACACAAGGGTCAGAAATTTGTTGCAATATTTACTCCCCATCCTGTGGCTCGTTCAATATATTCTTTAACCTGCTTTCAAATTTCTAAATCCAAACATCAGGGAACCAGGGATTCTATTCAGCCACTGTTTGGAGATGAGCCTGTATTTGCTGATGTGAAACCAAAAGTCGTTGAACCTTATATAAATGATGAAGTAAAGTAGAAAGGAGGTGGGACTTTCCAGCCATTTCTCTCATAACCCTGCATTTACCGACCTGCATAGGTCCTAACAGTCATTCAGTCTGCTTGCCAAGGTTGCTCACCAGGTCCCTGTTGGGGCGCCAGCAGTCACAGTCAGCATAGACTGGGACCTAGGGACTGGAGTTGATGAGAAGAATGTCGGGGACCCAAGTGTTGAGTGAAACAAGGGTACTTTATTTGAAGAAACACATGCTTATATATCTTCAGTAAAATGATTACTCAGTCATGAAAAAGAATGAAATTCCACCAATTGCAACATAATAGATAGTCTTTTCAGTCCAAAGTCACTGAAGAGAGTCAATGAAGGGAGTCAATGAAGGGAATCCAAGCAGGTGTCTTTTCCCATGATCTCAGACCTGAGAACTGCGTGAAGCTCTGATCGTTCCTCTTTTGCAGGAACTGATAATGAACAAAGAGTCCTTGAGATACAGCACACAAAGAAGACAACATATTGGATCCCTTAAAGTCGAATGCATCCTGACAGACCCAGACATTCTGGAATGCAAAATCATGTAGGCATAAGGAAACATCAGTAAGAACAAAGTTGTTGGAAGAGATGAATATCCAGTTGAGTTATGTATAATTCTAACCGATGCCGCTGTGAAAATGCTGCACTCAATATGCAGGCAAATTTGGAAAACTCAGCAGTGGCCAAAGAACTGGAAAAGATCAGTTCACTCCAATCTCATTAAAAGGCAATGCGAAAGACTGTTTGAACTACTGCACAATTGCACTCATCTCACACAGAACAAAAAGTAATGCCAGAGATTCTCCAAGAAGTGTCAACAAATAAAGAATTTCCAGAGGTTCAAACTGGATTAGGAAAGGCAGAGCAACCAAAGACTAAACTGCCAACACACACTGTGTGATTGAAAAAGCAAGACAGTTCCAAAAAACATCTATTTTTGCTTTAATGACTATGCCAAGGAAAAGACTCTGATGCTGGGAGGGATTTGGGGCAGGAGGAGGCAGGGAAGACAGAAAATGAGATGGCTGGATGGCATCACCGACTCGATGGGCATGAGTTTGAGTGAACTCCGGGAGTTGGTGATGAACAGGGAGGAATAGCGTGCTGTGATTCATGGGGTTGCAAAGAGTCGGACACTTCTGAGTGACTGAACTGAACTGAACCGAACTGAACTGAAAGTCTGACTTGTAGAACATGAAAAACTGGAACATTCCTCAAGAGATGGGAATCCCAGGCCACCTGACCTGCTTCCACAGAAATCTGTATGCAGGTCAATGTTCAACAGTACCATGAACTTGGAAAAATGGACTGGTTCCAGAAGGGGAAATTGGTACCTCAAGGCTCTATATTGTCACCAATTTATTCCAACGCAGACTACATCATGTGAAATGCCAGGCTGAATGAAGCACAAGCTGGAATCAAGTTTTCTGGGAGAAATGTCAATACTCACAGATATGCAGATGATACTCATCTCATGGCAGAAAGTGAAGAGAAAGTACAAAGCCTCTTGATGAAAGTGAAAGAGAGGAGTTGAAAAGGTGGCTTAAAACTGAACGTTCAAAAAATGAAGATCATGGCATCTGGTCCCACCACTTTATGGAAAATAGATGGGGAAACACTGGAAACTGTGACAGGCTTTGCTTTTTGGGCTCCAAAATCACTGTAGATGCTGACCGCAGCGGTGAAATTAAAAGACGCTTGCTCCTTGGAAGAAAGTCTGTGACAAATATAGACATTATTGAAAAACCACAGAAAATATTTTGCTGAAAAATATCCATCTAGTCAAAGCTATGGTGTTTGCAGGAGTCATGTATGGCTGTGAATTTTGGACCATAAAGCTGAGCACTGGAAGAACTGACATTTTTGAACTATGGTATTGAGAAGACTCGCGAGTCCTGCATTGCATGGAGATTAAACCAGTCAATCCTAAAGGAAATTGGTCATGAGTATTCATTGCAAGGGCGGATGCTGAAGCTGAAAATTCAATATTTTGGACACTTGATGTGAACAACTGACACTGTAAAAAACCCTGATACTGGGAAAGATTAAAGATAGGAGAAGTGGATGAGAGAGAATCAGATGCTTGGACGGCATCATAATTTTCCAAAGAATAGAACGAGAGATATTGAATCACCACTTGATGGGCATGTGTTTGAGCAAACTCTGGGAGTTTTAGATGAGCAGTGAAGACTGACTTGCTGTAGTCCATGGGGTCACAAAGAGTCAGATAAATGAGGGATGGCAGTGAAGTGACTGATGTGTGGTGGGCTGTTTGCATGAAATGACCCTGGGATAGTGGGAGACATTGATGCCCATCGTAAGAGTTCAGAGCCTGCTGCTTTTCAGGCTTAGCGGCTAGGAAATAGCCGTCTGGATGAAGACGTGCCATTGCTCATGCCCAAAATCCTGACATGAATTCTTTCCTTTCTTTTTTTATCATCCTTAGTTGTGGAGAGCAAAAGGAAAATGTGGGTCTGTCTGCAGGTGACGGATGGTTCTCACAATCTCCCTGAAGTAGAATATCTGATTTTGTCATGGTAATTTTTAAGGAGATATGCACCATGGGACTCTCGCATGTACACTTGGTTTGAGGTGGGCATCTTGGATGTCCACCAGCCCAACCTTTAGCTGCATTAGTGGCACACCAATTTCATAGGCTAGCAGGGATCCTGAGCTACAGGTAGATCTAACACAGTCTGATGAGGGAAGCAGAAAGAGAACTTTGGCATTTAGCAAGTTAGTGAGTCCTTGCCTGGAA
This sequence comes from Moschus berezovskii, assembly GCF_049115385.1. Classification (NCBI taxonomy): domain Eukaryota; kingdom Metazoa; phylum Chordata; class Mammalia; order Artiodactyla; family Moschidae; genus Moschus; species Moschus berezovskii. The sequence continues at coordinate 54,883,142 of NC_142489.1, forward strand.
TCAAGCCCTGTTGGTACATTTGAGAGAGGAATGCTGCTTTCTGCACAATGGAGGCATGAGTTATGGGCCCAGGGCTGGCAGGTTTCTCAGGGTGTAATCCGTGTGGGGGCTATGTGTATGAGTGAACAGAAATAAAGTGTAGTGCTGACAAAAAGGAAGGCCAATGGACCTTTTTGACCTCACGTTCAGTGCCTTGTTTCAGCAGAGGCCCTTTGGATCTGCATGCACCTTCTTCATGATATTGTTTCAGACACAGGCCTGTCACATATTCTTTGCACTTTAGGAGGTCCAGACATCAGTTTGGCCTTTTCCTGCTACAGGGAGACAACTTTTGGGGGGAAAATGGAAACTGTTGCAAACAGCCTATTACACAGTTGGGAGGAGCAGGATCACCTTGATCAGGTCTTGAGCCTGATTGGGCACTGGGGCTGCCACAAGATTCCAGCATTGAAAAGGAATGGTTTTGAGAGGTGTAGGCTGAGATAGGTACCTCCAAGTCAGTGCACTCCAAATCCATTTGCTATTTCTGGTGTGATTCCTGGACGGAAAGCACATGGAATGGAATCATGCCAAAGTGATTGGCACTGTGAAACAGTCAATGCGATGAGAGAATACAGGACATGAGCACCCACCAATCAGCTGTTCACCACAAGCACTTCCAGCCCACCGAATGTCTTTTCAAGTCAGGCATTCTCATGAGTAAATCCCAAAATTTGTAATCTTCCAGAATAAAGGGCAGAGGTAGAAGAGGATACTAACTTGAATGACAAGTTAGTGAAAGAAAACCAGAGAAAATGAGAGGTACATACCAAAATCCATTATCCTGGAAAACAAAGCTATGACAATATGTGAAAACTTCCCTTTAGAGTTGTGTATAAGTATGTGTGTGTGCCCACAAACATAAATGTGCATATGAGCTGTCAGAACTGGCCTGGCTGCTAGAAGGAGAATGAATACCGAGAAAATGAACAAATTTGTGTAAACTACATTAACTATGGGGCAGCCAAAGCCCTGTCGCCAGGAAATCAAGCCCAGGGATGTCACCGAGAAAGGATGCTGTAAGTGGAGATATGCTGCTCCGCCCTCGATCCCTAGGCAGAAAGGAGCGGCAGGAAGAAAACATTCAGGGCTATACTGGGAGATGAAAAAAAGCAAGAAACAGAATGGGCCAGATTACCAGGCTCAGAGATGGGGTATCCACAGCCTCTACAAAGAGTTTTCTGTCCTTCTCAAGTGTAGCAGTACTCTTTCCCCACAGGACCAGACACATGTGCACATCTTGCCATTTTTGTAAGGTTTGTGAGACTGCCGGCACTATAGCATAAGCAGCTGCTACCTGCAGAGTATGCCAGTTTGAAACATCCTTCTTTAAAGTCTTTGCAGAATGCCTGAGTTATCAGGACTCTGCAAAGCATGGCTTAGGATGATCCTCTAGCTACTCACAGCCCCAGAGCCCTGGGGTGATGGGGTAGGCTGGCGTGTGTTCTCACCAGGAGGCAGGATGAGAATAGAACCACTTTGAAATAGCCTCTGTACAGGAAATCAGCGGACTTCAATTTCTCTGGCACTGAGGAGTCAGGTCCCTTAGGGGGATACTTAACATAGCATCTTTTATTTTGAGATGCTTTATCTGTAAAACTCTTTATATATAGAGAATTTCATCTCTAAATATGGAATTCTCTGTATGTCAGATCACCTATCTAGATGCCAAATTGACTACTAGAAATATGGAATTCCTATATTTTACATAGGCAAATCAATGTCAATATTCATATCTGAAATATTAATTTTCTACAATTCATGTATGAATATTTGCTGAAGATTTTACGTCATGACATATAGAATTATCTGTATTTCACAGCTGATGTTCAGGATGGTTATTTTTCCTACAAGGAATGTGGAGTTCTCTTTCTTGAACATGACCATCTGGTTGTGGATTTTCCTACATGAATAATGGCAGTCTCTGCATTTCACTTGTTTACCATCTAAGCTACCAGGGAACTTGAGCAGTTGTAGGAAGAACTTCAGGGATTTCTAGAATTAATGCCGAAAAAAGATGTCCATTTCATCATATGGTTCTGGAATGTAAAAGCATGAAGTTAAGATATACATGGAGTGACAGGCATGTTTGGCCGTGTTGTTCAAAATGGTGTTCATAGCTTCACTGACTTAGACAAGACTCTGTCCAAGTGATCACTTTGGTAAGTTTTCTGCAATTGTGGCTTCTATTTGGTCTGTCCCCTGATGGATATGGATGAGAGGCTTTTCGGAGTTTCCTCATAATATTTCAGTTAAGAAAACATATAACAACATACCTGGGATTTGCATTTTTTTTCTCTCTTTGAATACTTCTCTATTGATACAAAATGAAGAGAGAACACAATTGGAAGTCCCATATTTGTATTAGATTTTTTCTAATTTTTTAAACTGTACCAATGTTGCTGAATGACTTCCTGCCACTAAATGTAGCCTTTTTTTTAGTAACTCCTCCTGCCATACCAGACACACTCAAATAAATGGAAAGGAAGATAAAATGCAAAAGAACAGAGAAGCCAACTTCTGAAGAGTGTTGTAAATAAAGAAAAGCCATGGGAAAATGAGTCATAAATTGGTTGACCGACATAGGAGTGTGGGGGAAACTCTGGAGAGAAATCAGCAAAACTTGTAAACAAATCATTTGTCATCATCTAGTTCAGTCTCTCAGTCGTGTTTGACTCTTTGTGACCCCATGGATTGCAACATGCCAGGCTTCTCTGCCTATCAGCAACTCCCAGAGATTTCTGAAACTCATGTCCATTGAGTCCATGATGCCATCCAATCATCTCATCCTGTGTTCTCCTCTTCCCCTTCTGCCTTCAATCTTTCCCAGTGTCAGGGTCTTCTCCAATGATTCATATCTTCACAATAGGTGGCCAAAGGATTGGAATTTCAGCTTCAACTTCAGTCCTTCCAATGAACATTCAGGACTGATTTCATTTAGGATGCACAGTTTGGATATCGTTGATATCCAAGAGACTCTCAAGAGTATTCTGCAACCCCACAATTCAAAAGCATCAATTCTTCAGCGCTCAGCTTTTCTTGTAGTCCAGCACTCACACCTATAATGTCTACTGTCACTTGTCATAGATATCAGTAAGTTCCTGTTTATAACATCTGATTCTCATTATCTCTCCCTTCCTAATATATATTGCCTGGTCAACATCGAAATCAGATTGATTATATTCTTTGCAACGAAAGATGGAGAAGCTGTATAGAGTTAACAAAAACAAGACCAGGAGCTAACTGTGGCTCAGATCATGAACTCCTTATGGACAAATTCAGACTTAAACTGAAGAAAGTAGGGAAAACCACTAGACCATTCAGATATGACCGAAATGAAAATCCCTTATGATTATGGAAGTGAAAAATAGATTTAAGGAACTAGATCTGATAGATAGAGTGCATGATGAACTCTTGACCGAGGTTCGTGACATTGTACAGGAGACAGGGACCAAGACCATCCCCATGGAAAAGAAATGCAAAAAAAGCGAAATGGCTCTCTGAGGAGACCTTACAAATAGCTGTGAAAGGAACAGAAGCAAAAAGCAAAGGAGTAAAGGAAAGATATAAGCATCTGAATGCGGAGTTCCAAAGGAAAGCAAGGAGAGATAAGAAAGCTTTCCTCAGTGATCAGTGCAAAGAAATAGAGGAAAACAACAGAATAGGAAAAACAAGAGATCTCTTCAAGAAAATTAGAGATTCCAAGGGAACATTTCATGCAAAGATGGGCTCGATAAAGGACAGAAATGGTATGGACCTAACAGAAGCAGAAGATATTAAGAAGAGGTGGCAAGAATACACAGAAGAACTATACAAAAAAGATCTTCATGACCAAGAGAGTCACGATAACGTGATCACTGACCTAGAGCCATACATCTTGGAATGTGAAGTCAAGTGGGCCTTAGAACGCATCACTACAAACAAAGCTAGTGGAGGTGAGGGAATACCAGTTGAGCTATTTCAAATCTTGAAAGATGATGCTGTGAAAGTGCTGTAATCAGTATGCCAGCATATTTGGAAAACTCAGCAGTAGCCACCGGACTGGAGAAAGTCAGGCTTCATTCCAATGCCAAAGAAACGCAATGCCAAAAAATGCTCAAACTACCACACAATCACACTCATCTCACATGCTAGTAAAGTCATGCTCAAAATTCTCGAAGCCAGGCTTCAGCAAAATGTGAACCATGAACTCCCAGATGTTCAAGCAGTTTTAGAAAAGGCAGCAGCAACAGAGATCAAATTGCCATCATCCGCTGGATCATGGAGAAAGCAAGAAAGTTCCAGAAAAACATTTATTTCTGCTTCATTGACTATGCCAAAGCCTTTGACTCTGTGGATCACAATAAACTGTGGAACATTCTGAAAGTGATGGGAATACCAGACCACCTGACCTGCTTCTTGAGAAACCTGTGTGCAGGTCTGGAAGCAACAGTGAGAACTGTACATGAAGTAAGAGACTGGTTTCAAATAGGAAAAGGAGTGCGTCAAGGCTGTATATTGTCACCTTGCTTATTTAACTTATATGCAGAGTACATCATGAGGAAGCCTGGGCTGGAAGAAGCACAAGCTGAAATCAAGATTGCCGGGAGAAATGTCAATAACCTATATATGCAGATGATACCACCCTTATGGCAGAAAGTAAAGAGGAACTCAAAAGCCTCTTGATGAAAGTGAAAGAGGAGAGTGAAACGGTTGGCTAGAAGCTCAATATTCAGAAAACAAATATCATGGCACCTGGTCCCATCACTTCATGGGAAATAAAGGAAAAGCAGTGGAAGCAGTGTCAGACTTAATTTTTTGGGGCTCCGAAATCACTGCAGATGCTGATTGCAGCCATGAAATTAAAAGACGCTTACTGCTTGGAAGGAAAGTAATGACCAACCTTGATAGTATATTTGAAAGCAGAGACATTACTTTGCCAACAAAGATCTGTCTAGTCAAGGCTATGGTTTTTCCTGTGGTCATGTATGGATGTGAGAGTTGGACTGTGAAGAAAGCTGATCGTCGAAGAATTAATGGTTTTGAACTGTGGTGTTGGGGAAGACTCTTGAGAGTCCGTTGAAATGAAAGGAGATCCAACCAGTCCACTCTAAAGGAGATCAGTCCTGCATATTCACTGGAAGGATTGATGCGAAAGTTGAAACTGCAATACTTTGGCCACCTCATGCGACGCATTGACTCCCTGGAAAAGACTGATGCTAGGAAAAGTTGGGGGCGGGAGGAGAAGGGGACGACAGAGAATGAGATGGCTGGATGGCATCACCGACTCTGTGGACATGAGTTTGAGTGAACTCCGGGAGTTGGTCATGGACAGGGAGGCCAGATGTGCTGTGATTCATGGGGTTGCAGAGAGTCGGACACGACTGAGCGACTGAACTCAACTGAACCGATTAAGATCTTGCTGGATTTCAAATCTAAATGACACATTTCAACTTCTTCCTTAGTCGCATGACAGGATTACTTATGACCTTGTTATCCATGTCCATTAGTTTTAGTCTAGCAGTCAGTCTGTCCCATTGCCTCTGACACCAGGAAATATAGGAATATGAGGGCCATCCTTTCATCTTCTTCATGTCATATCCATCTTCTCCTGAGCCTCCAGATACCTTCATCATTGATTCTTATATGTTACTCATTGAGACAATTGTGACCAAATTTAATGTGTACACCCTGGGTGGATTCATGTCAATGCATGGCAAAACCAAACAATATAATGTTGTAAAATAATTAGCCTACAATAAAAAATAAAAGTTAAAAAAAAACATATTAATGTATGAAAAAAGAAAATATGTTAAAGTATTAATTCTCATTAATATATTAAAAGTATTAGTTCTCACTAATGCTTGAGAAAACGGGACTCTAAGCCTTCCTGATACATTCTCTGGCAAGGTCTAGAGGCTCAGCGGAATAGAATATTATAGAGATTCACCTTCTTATATGGAATGCATTGTGGAATCCAGTTGAATCTAAAACCTCTTTAAATTTTGACATAAAAGTTGGCATGACAGCATGCCAAAGACAAAAAACAGAATCACATACACTTGGGAAAATATTTCTAGTTGTTCTCTAGTGATATGACAGACCTGTTCATGCCTGTTGTTAAGGAGCTTGGTCCTAGATAAGGAAGAGATATATAAGGGATTCAATGTTGACATTTCCTCTCAGTTGCAAAGATCCATTGCTCTAGAAAAGGGAAAATTTGTTAGAAGTTATTACTCCCAAATCAACGAAGCGATATCCCAGTTTACCAGATTCCATATAGCCAAGGCAAGATAGAAATCCGTATTTCTGCTAATAGGAAAGAAATTCCACATCATCAGTGGAGAAAAGGAAGCAAACCCCTTCCCACATGGGAGGAAGTTTTTCTTTGCTTTGTTTTTAAGAAACAGTTAAGTTTTCAAGAAACTTGTATAAACTTTCAAAGAGATAATTTAGAGAAAAATGCATGGTCCTTCAGTGTGAAACACATGAAGACCTGTAAAAAAGAAAGAAAATTTGTATCTGAACATAAGTTAGATGTGTAAGTGTGCGTCTCTCTCCAGTCCAACTCCTTGCAATCCAATGAGTGTAGCTCACCTGGGCTACAATTCTGTCAATGGGATTTTCCAAGCACGAAACCTAGAGTGGGTTGTCATTCTCTACTCCATTAAGTTAGATGTATAAAGCTGAAGAAAAACATTACCCAAGTATTTTATTGCATCTTTTTCAAGATAAAGCAAGCTGCATAAGCTCTCTGCTCCAGAAAGTCTCTCTGAAATTCCAAAGTTGCACTTGTGAAAAGGGCAGGTTTACAAACTTATGGACTGGGATGAGTAAAGGCATAGAAAAGTCAAATTAAACAAAAAAGGGAAATGTTTAACAATCTGGATTATTTCACAATTCCTTGAGTCTTTTTTTTTTTCCCCTAAGCCCCAAAACAGAATAAATTCCATCCTTTACTGCTTCAACACGTCATGCAGGAGAAAAAGGTAAAAAAGAAGGAGTAGAGTGCCGAGAAGTGGGTCATAAATCTGTGCATCTGAATCAGTAATTTTATTACATTTTCATTTTTTTTCTAGAAATCATCTCCAAGAACTTCCTTCTAACTCTAATAATGCTGCAGATCTTGTGTTGCCTTGGTGATGTCAGTAAAGTGGCGAATGAGATAGTGTCCCTGATTATCCCTCAGGGCTCCGAAGAATCGATGCTTTTGAATTGTGGTGTTGGAGAAGACTCTTGAGAGTCCCTTATACTGCAAGGAGTTCCAACCAGTCCATTCTAAAGGAGATCAATCCTGGATGTTCATTGGAGGAACTGATGCTAAAGCTGAAACTGTAATACTTTGGCCACCTCATGCGACGAGTTGACTCATTGGAAAAGACTCTGATGCTGGGAAAGGTTGGGGGCGGGAGGAGAAGGGGACGAAGGAAAATGAGATGGCTGGATGGCATCACCGACTCTGTGGACATGAGTTTGAATGTACTCCGGGAGTTGGTGATGGACAGGGAGGCCTGGCTTGCTGTGATTCATGGGGTCGCAGAGAGGCGGACACGACTGAGCGAGTCAACTGAACTGAACTGAACTGAATCCAGTGTTAATCTTTGTTTTAGGAGATTCTAGAGATCAGGTATTGGCATGTTCCAAATGGACACAGAAAGCATACACATGAAGAACCAGTTGGAGATTAAGAACTTTAATCATTTATTCCTCCTGGACATGGTGTTCAAGATCAATACGTACTAGACACAGTATTAGTCTTTGTATCTATCACTAAAGTATGAAGTACAGGTTTATGCTGGTTTAAAGAGGGGATGGGTGTACATATGAGCATAAGTGACCATGAGGTAGTCATGCAGGGGCTGGTTGGTGACATTCAATGAATGTAAAGATGAGGACAATGAATCCATATTGTAGCATGCTGCTAGAACTATGCAGAACTACGGCTGCTGGTGCTGGATTTCAAAGATGTCTTCAACATGTTCCCCACTAGGTCCTTTTACCTATTCCACATTTTATGCTATCCCTCTAAGAAATGTTCAGGGAGGAGAAAATACCACTAGATTGCTGCCATGAAGCTAGAGCTAATGTATGTGCTGGAGTATGGACTTGGCCAAGCAGCAGTCTCCTCCATTCGTACTACTAATTCCAGGCAAACTGAAAATACAACGTTACAAGAGTAAAGCAGATAGGGCCCTGGAAAGTGTGCTTATTAACATTTTAACTGCACAGAAGAGACATCAGAACATAATCCTCCTCCACTTAAGCATTTCTGATGAGTTTCACACCTAAATGAAAAGATGTTTCTAATCATGTCTGACATCGCTGCTCACTGCACATGTCCACACATGACCAGTCATTCAAGCTCCCTTAAGCTCCATGTTTTATTCTTCCCCTGTTCTGTGCCTTATCAGGGTCCTTCATTTTGCCTGAATTGCCCTTCACTTCTTTCACAATTTCTCCTACCAAATGCTGATTTTTTTAATGCCTTCTTCAGGTGTAATTTCATCTTCAGAAGCTTTCTGAAACATTTATAAGCTTCCCCAAATATATCAGCATCTATAGTGTGACTACTCTCTCTCTCTCTCTCTCTATATATATATATATATATATATATATAACACATATTCATTACAATCATTATTCACTATCTCTTCTATTAAGACAAAGACTTAAAATAATGTGAATAGTACTTTATTTCACTCATTCATATCACTTATACATTCCTGACATAGGCATATATAGATTGTTTTTTCTGATGAATAGCCACAGGTAGGGTGAGAAGCCTGAAAAATACATTGTATACTGCTCATCTATGACATATTCATCAAAGAAATCTACACTAGACATTTAGAGCCTTAACATAATGTAAACGTCCAGATGTTCAATATGAATTTAGAAAAGGCAGAGGAACCAGGGATAAACTGCCAGCATCTGCTAGGTCATAGCAAAAGCAAGAGAATTCCAGAAAAAAAAAAAAATCTACTTTTGGTTTCCTGATGACATCAAAGCCTTTGACTGTGTAGATGAAAAAAAATCTGTGGAAAATTCTTCAAGAAATGGTAATGCCAGATCCCCTTCCTGGCTTCCTGAGAAGTCTGTATGTAGGTCAAGAAGTAAAACTTAGAACCAGACGTGGAACAACAGACGGATCAAAACCTGCAAAGGGGATATGACGAGAAATATTGTCACTTTGCTTATTTAACATATATGCACAGTACATCATGCAAAGTGCCAGGCTAAATAAAGCACAAGCTGGAATAAAGATTACCTGAAGAATTATCAATAACCTCAGACACTCAGATGATACCTCCGTTATGGCAGAAACTGAGGAGGAACTATAGAGCCTCTTGATGAAAGTGAAAGAGTAAAGTGAAAAAGCCGGTTTATAACTCCACTTGCAAGAAATGAAGATCATAGCATCCAGTACCATCACTTCATGGCAAATAGATGGGAAAAAATGGAAACAGTGACAGACTTTATTTCCTTGGGCTACAAAATCACAACAGACACTGTAGCCGTGAAATTAAGACACTTCCTCCTTGAGAGAAAAGTTATAACCAACCTAAATATCATATTAGAAAGCCGAGACAATTTTTGCTGATAAAAATCCATCTGCTTAAAGCTATGATTTTCCCAGTAGTCAGGTATGGATGTAAGAGTTTGATTATAATAAAAACTGAGCACAAAACAATTAATATTTTTGAACTGTTCTGTTAGAAAATACTCTTGAGAGTCCCTTGAACAAAAGGAGATCCTAGTAGTCAATCATTAAAAAAAAAAAAAAAATCAGTCCTGAATATTCTTTGGAAGGACTGATGCTGAAGTTGAAACTTCATTATTTGGCCACCTGATGTGAAGAAATGACTCTTTACAGAATACTATGATGCTGAAAATAAAATGAAGGCAGGAGAATATGACAAAAGATGAGATGATTGGATGGCATCATTGACTCTGTGGCTCTCAGTATGAGTAGGATCTGACCATTGTTGGTGTGGTAGGGAAGTGTGGCATGCTGCAGTCCATTGGGTCACAAAGAGTCAGACACAGTTCACTGACTGAACTGAATGAAAAAATAAACAAAAAACAAAAACGGTGCCTAATCTGAATGTGATTAGTGACAGTTATACTACAGCTACTGATACTGATGCTGAGGAGAATACAGAAGAATTAAGGATAATGATGTCAATGATAACAATTGCTTATACACAATGTCAGTTTGCTTCGTGTACTTCGTTGTCCATTCTTATGGAAATGTAATCCTAACAATAGCTTCAGAATTTGCTGCAATTTATTCAGGTCAATATTGTCTGAGGAAGCCTCATACTAAAACTTGCTGGACTTTAACAAGCAACTTCATTTATATGGCTGTTTCTTCACCTGTATACATAAGATATTGGATCAGTTTAGCAGTTGTTCACCTCTAAGCTTTAACCTTTTCTTCCTCAGATGACATTGTATACACCAGAAAAAATTTAAACTATTCGAGTTGATTTATGAAATGAATGTGGGCCTGCAAAACTTTGATTTCTAATTTTTCTTTTTCCTGCAATCTTTATAATCAAGACATCTTCCTATAACTTCTAAATTATTTTATGTTTGGCTATTTTCAATAGCAAACATTTGACTATTTTGCTCCTTAGAAACCTTCCAGCTCATAAGTATTTAGCTTTGTGCAGCTCCCATTGTAACAGGGTATGCAGTTTAGAGAAGGTTGATTTTACAGCCTGGATTAGTAGAAGTCGTCATCAAAGAACCATTCAATAGAATTGCGCCAAGGATCTTGAACTTTGAGTATGGTGGTTAGTCAGTGGAGTCCTCATTGTCATTGACCTATACAGTTCAGACACAAAAAGATATCTGCTTGCAATGTTGGAGACCCTGGTTCAATCCCTGGTCAGGAAGATCACCTGAAGAAAGAAATTGCTACCCACACCAGTGTTCTTGCCTGGGAAATTCCAGGGACAGAGGAATCTGGGGTGGGGGGGGGTGAGGGGCGGTACAGTCCTTGGGGTCACAAAAATCAGACACGTCTAAGCCACTAACACTTTCCCACTCTGTTAGTACTTTGGTATGGGTGGCTTACTGGAAAAGTATAGTGGTCCAGAGATCAGAGGTAGACTCTGACTCATGCAATAAATAGGAAGATCAATGGCGAAAAAGAAAAAGAAAGAAAAAGAGAACTCACCCAATGTGGCTTGCTGGGAAAACTGTACCAGACTATTCCTCTTTAATATTATACCAAAAACGTTCCTTTAAAAATTAGGCAACATTCAACTTTACAAATCCTGGCCACTAATACATGTAAAAGACTTCTTATTCTGGAAAACTGCCTTTGGTTACATGAAAGTCGCCTCATCTGAGAGGTGAAAATCCCATTTCCATTGGTAAAATTTTGACAGGGATAACATGGAAGGAAATGACTGAATAAAAAGTGAGATAAAGTGTAATGTAAATTGGTTTCCAGTTGAGATTTTACTTGCTTTTCCACTGCTTTATCTTGCTTCTCTCATTACATGTCTCCTGAAAATCTTCACCATTAAGTCCCATCAACAGCAATCACGGACACTGATTTAAGGGATTCTTATGGAAAATGTTCCCACCACAGAATAGAAAATGCATACCATTCACCAAAATAGGAAAGGGAAAAACATTCATACTCTAGCATCAATTTCTCTTAATGAGACATGTTGCTCTTTCTGCCATTTACTATCCCTGATGGAGACCTCTGAAATCTCTCTGTTTTACTTTTTTAGGTTCCTTATTCACATAAGTCATTGAAAAATATGTTTTCCTTAGAAGATGATGACTTTTTTTTAGCTGATCTTGGGAAGGACACCCATTGTTAATGATTTTAATTTGTAAATTATATCTACTTTTTCAGAGGGTTAGGATCTTAACAATCTTGCTTCCATCCAGAATTTCTCAAGATGAATATGTTTAATAAACGTGTTTTTTATTGATCCCATAAGTCCTTATTCAGACTTTTTTTTTTTTTCTAAATACAGATCTCTACTCCTGAAGCAAGGCGAGTAAAATCAAAATGAAAAATAGACATGGGCTCTGAGTGATTATTCCAATTGGAGTCCACAGTCTATCAAAAAAATTGAACAGCTCAACTAAAATAGTAATCTTATAACAATCTGTAAAGTGAGAAGAAAATTTCATGAGTAATTTAAAATCATATCTCAAAGGCCATTAACAAAAAAAAAAAAAAAAAAAAATCACGGAGAGCAGAAGAATGGCAGATTCACAGGTAGTGAGACCAAGAAGAACAGAACAAAGACTGAAAGTTCAGTATGACTGAATAAAAGGAACAGTGGGAAGATTGATAATTACTAGCTTATTGTGAACAATGTCAGATTCCTGATCTGTGAAGAAACAGGTTTTGTTTCGGGTACAGGGATCACACTTGATCATCCATGAGCTTGTGTGTAGCAGAATTTTATCCAAGAATGAAACGAGACAGAGAAAGCTTCTGACATAGACATCAGAAGGGGGACAGAGAGTGCCCACTGACTAGTCTAAGAGAGCTATATACTATTTCATTTCGTCATTAAAATAAATCCACAGAATTACTCAAGGTTGTAAAAAAGTTAACCAGGCCATTCATAATTTACATTTTAAGGTAATAGGATTAGAATCTACCAGACCCACTATCATAGTATACATTTTAATATCGTTTAGTCAGAATGCTTTCTGTTCTCAAGCAGGATACAGTGTTGTTTTAGGAATAATGATAATAAAAATAAAGAGATTGTCCTTTCCTACTCCTTGAGAATGCCAGGCGTCTATTTCCTCTTCAAGAACTTCAAACTCTTTCCCCTCCTCAGGGCCTCTGGACTTATTATACTCCTAATCGATCTGATCACATGGACCACGGCCGAATTTGGTCCACTGGAGAAGGGAATGGCAAACAACTTCAGTTCCTGCCTTGAGAACCCCATGAACAGTTTGAAAGGCACAATGATAGGATACTGGATGCGGAATTCCCCAGGTCGGTAGGTGCCCAGTAAGCTACTAGAGATCAGTGGAGAAATAACTCCAAAAGAAATGAAGGGATGGAGTCAAAGCAAAACCAATACCCAAATGTGGATGTGACTAGAGATAGAAGCAAGGTCTGATGCTGTAAAGAGCAATATTGCATAGGAACCTGGAATGTTAGGTCCATGAAACAAGGCAAACTGAAAGTGGTCAAACAGAAGATGGCAAGAGTGAATGTAGACATTCTAGGAATCAGTGAACAAGAATAGACTGTAATGGGTGAATTTAATTCAGCTGACCATTATATCTACTACTGTGGGCAGGAATCCCTTAGAAGAAATGGAGGAGTCATCATGGTCAACAAGACAGTCTGAAATGCAGGACATGGATAAAATCTTAAAAATGACAGAATGATTTATGTTCGTTTCCAAGGCAAACCAATGAATATTACAGTAATCCAGACCTATGCCCCAACCAGTAACACTGAAGAAGCCGAAGTTGAACAATTCTATGAAGACATACAAGATTTTTTGGAACTAACACGCAAAAAAAGATGTCCTTTTCATTATAGGGGACTGGAATGAAAAATTAGGAAGTCAAGCAACACCTGGAGTAACAGGCAACATTGGCCTTGGAGCACGGAATGAAGCAGGGCAAAGGCTAATAGAATTTTGCCAAGAGAGGGCACTGGTCATAACAAAAACCCTCTTCCAACAACACAAGAGAAGACTCTACACATGCACATCACCAGATGGTCAACACTGAAATCCGATTGATTATATTCTTTGCAGCCAAAGATGGAGAAGCTGTATACAGTTAGCAAAAACAAGAGCAGGAGATGCCTGTGGCTCAGATTATGAACTCCTTATTACCAAATTCAGACTGAAATTGAATAAAGTAGGGAAAACCACTAGATCATTCAGATATGACCGAAATCAAATTCCTTAGGATTATACAGTGGAAGTGAGAAATAGATTTAAGGGACTATATCTTATAGATAGATTGCCTCATAAATTATGGATGAAAATTCGTGACATTGTACAGGAGAGAGGGACCAAGACCATCCCCATGGAAAAGAAATGCAAAAGGCAAAATGGCTGTCTGAGGAGGCCTTACGTATAGCTGTGAAAACAAGAGAAGTGAAAACAAAGGAGAAAAGGAAAGATATCAACATTTGAATGCAGAGTTCCAAAGAATAGCAAGGAGAGATATGAAAACATTTCTCAGCAATCAATGCAAAGAAATAGAGGTAAACAGCAGACTAGGAAAAACAGGAGATCTCTTCAAGAAAATTAGAGTTTCCAAGGGAATATTTCATGCAAAGATGGGCTCGATAAAGGACAGAAATTGTATGGACCTAACAGAAACAGAAGATATTAAGAAGAGGTGGCAAGAATACACGGAAGAACTCTACAAAAAAGATCTTCACAACCAAGATAATCACGATGGCGTGATCACTCACCTAGAGCCAGACATCTTGGAATGTGAAGTCAATTTGGTCTTAGAAAGCATCACTACGAACAAAGCTAGTGAAGATGATGGAATTCCAGTTGAGCTATTTCAAATTCTGGAAGATGATGCTGAGAAAGTGCTGCACTCAATATGCCAACAAATTTGGAAAACTAAGCACTGGCCACCAGATGGAAAAGGTCAGTCTTCATTCCAATCACAAAGAATGGGAATGCCAAAGAATGACCGCACAATTGCACTCATATCACACGCTAGTAAAGTCATGCTCAAAATTCTCCAAGCCAGGCTTCAGCAATATGTGAACCGTGAACTCACAGATGTTCAAGCAGATTTTAGAAAAGGCAGAGACACCAGAGTTCAAATTGCCACATCAGCTGGATCATGGAGAAAGCAAGAGAGTTCCAGAAAAGAATCTATTTCTGCTTCATTAACTATGCCATAACTTTTTACCGTGTGGATCACAATAAACTGTGGAAAACTCTGAAAAAGATGGGAATACCAGACCACCTGACCTGCCTCTTCAGAAACCTATATGCAGGTCAGGAAGAAACAGAACTGTACATGACACAACAGACTGGTACAAAATTGGAAAAGGAGTATGTCAAGGTTCTATAGTCACGCTGCTTATTTAACGTATATGCAGAGTACATCATGAGGAACGCTGGGCTGGAAGAAGCACAAGCTGGAATCAAGATTTCCGGGAGAAATATCAATAACCTTAGATGTGCAGATGGCACCACCCTTATGGCAGAAAGTTAAGAGGAACTCAAAAGCCTCTTGAAGAAAGTGAAAGAAGAGAGTGAAAAGTTGGCTTGAAGCTCAACATTCAGAAAACAAAGATCATGGCATCTGGTTAAATCACTTCATGGGAAATAGATGGGGAAACAGTGGAAAGCGTGTTAGACTTTAGCTTTGGGGGCTCAAAAATCACTGAGGATGCTAATTGCAGCCATGAAATTAAAAAACGCCTATTCCTTAGAAGGAAAGTTATGACCAACCTAGATAGTATATTAAAAAGCAGAGACATTGCTTTGCCTACAAAGGTCAGTCTAGTCAAGGCTAAGGTTTTTCTGGTGGTCACGTATGCATGTTAAAGTTGGTCTGTGAAGACGGCTGATCGCTGAAAAATTAATGCTTTTGAATTGTGGTGCTGGAGAAGACTCTTGAGAGTCTCTTGGGCTGCAAGAAGAACCAACCAGTCCATTTTAAAGGAGGTCAATCCTGGGTTTCATTGGAAGGACTGATGCTGAAGCTGAAACTCCAATACTTTGGCCACCTCATGTGATAAGTTGACTCACTGGAAAAGACTCTGACGTTGGGAAGAATTGGGGGTGGGAGGAGAAGGGGAGGAAAAAGAATGAGATGGCTGGATGGAATCACCAACTAGATGGACTTGAATTTGACTGAATTCTGGAAGTTAGTGATGAACAGGCAGGCCTGGCATGCTGTGATTCATAGGGTCACAAAGAGTCGGACACTACTGAGCAACTGAACTGAAACGAAATGAATTGATGAATTGATTCTCTTTTTATCCTCTTTTCTTTTTTAGGAGAATTACTTTGTCAAGGAAAAGTGGTGTCCTTTTCATCCCATAACTACTTCCTGAAGTGATGGGGCTTCATCCCTAAATTTATCAGCATTTCTTCTAACCCTCATATTGAGTCTGTGGTCCAGAGGTGCCAAGTAATATTTGGGAGAGGCTGCGGCAATTGTAGCAGACTGTACATTTGTGACTTAAAAACTTTCACACAGTTAGAAACAAACCCTGTTATAAAGTTAGAGATGAAATATAAAATAGTCATTAAACCAAATTAAAGCCCAATCAAAATCAAGAGTTACATTATGTCCATAGTTACATGAGTCCATTTTAGGACTTATAGGTATCTTCAGATCAAGAATTATCACATAGGATTTTTGTGTTGAAGTCATTCACAGAGTTGAAAAAAGGCCTTTCCTTGAATTGAAGAATCCCAACAATGGAGGCTGCCTTCAACTGATGAGAAGGTGGAAAAGCTGAAACCTGAGTCACATAGTTAATTCTATAGCTTGAGGATCTATGCTAATATCTGTGCATAAAATTGGTGTGTCATTGAGAAAATCCATTTTTTTTTTTTTTTTTGCAGAGGGGTGGGGAGTCTGAGCCTCCATTAAAGGTACGGGTAAATTTTCAACTAATGGTTCTCTGTTTCCTGAGTTAGCTTATGTAGATGCCTCTTAATGATATCGTTACACTTTTTCTACCTTTCCTGAAGATGGGAGTTGGGTTAGTGATATTCTATTCATATAACTTTTCACACTCCTGCAGTTACAAAAGTTTTGAAAATGGAGCCACTGTTGCTCTGAATTGTAGAGTTTAAGATTCCACTTACATCATGAGAAGTCAGTACAGTAAGATTTTGTCCATTCCTTAAACTCAGGCTGTAACGAATACTGCTTTTGACATGAAAAGAGGTCTTTGAGCATGGTATACACAGGGTCTTTGAGGTTAGTAACAACAGGAACAGCATTTGCGCTCGACCCATACTTTTCCCATCAGCCCACATCCTAGCATTTACATTATTGTCCATATTAAAAAAAGGGTTCTGTATTATGAAAACAGGGGCCTGGATCTTGTTCAGCATATTCCTCCCCAAAGGGATAAGAGAGGCTCTGGCATTATTAGAAACCCATGAGGAAATAAAAGACAATCCGAGTTGCAGCTTAATGGATGAATGAAATAACAGCGTTTGGCTCATCCTGACAGCTCCATTATAACAGTGGATGGGAGGAAATTGGACCAGAGGCTTCAGTGAGTACAGAGAAACTTGCGGTGGCTTCCAAAAGGAATCAACAGATTAGCACCCGCACAGTGCTTAATACATGGTGTTCTTAAGATACTATTAAGATGAGGGCTTTTGTGTTCTCCCAATCCTCTTGAGAGTTTGATGACTGGGGCCTATATCTCAGAGGTCAGTGTCTCTCTAGTGTGGTCTTTTGCAGACAAGACAGGGAGCCAGAGGTGTCTTGGATGCCTGAAGGGAATCCCTCTGGAGATGCCCATCCCTTTTCACCTGTGTCTCTCTGATTTTTTTTCTCAGGCTGTTTCAGAGCAGTTCTAACAGACATTGTTGGGGCTTCAGTCTTTTGCCGAATTTTTTATCTCTGTTTCCTCTCCATATTCTTTACAATGATATAGCATCTGAAATGTTTGAAACAGTTGTTCAAGGTTTCAGTCCAGTTCAGTAGCTCCGTTGTAACTCTTTGCCACCCCATGTATCACATCACACCAGGCCTCCCTGTCCATCACCAACTCCTGGAGTTCACTCAAACTCATGCCCATCGAGTCGGTGATCACATCCAGCCATCTCATTCTCTGTGGCCCCTTCTCTTCCTGTCCCCAATCCCTCCCAGAACCAGAGTCTTTTACAGTGAGTCAATTCTTCACATGAGGTGGGCAAAGTATTGGAGTTTCAGCTATAGCATCAGTCCTTGCAATGATCACCCAGGACTGATCTCCTTTAGAATGCACTGGTTCGATCACCTTGTAGTCCAAGGGACTCTCAAGAGTCTTTCCCAACCGCACAGTTCAAAAGCATCAATTCTTTGGCTATCAGCTTTCTTCACAGTCCAACTCTCACATCCATACCTGACCACTGGAAACACCATAGCATTGACTAGACAGACCTTGTTTGGCATAGTAATGTCTCTGTTTTTTAATATGCCTTCTAGGTTGGTCATAACTTTCTAAGGATTAATTTTGTACAATTACTTGTTTTCGTAAATTATGGAAGACATCTGGAGCCAAATGAGAGAGAAATCTATTTTTAGATTAATTTATCTTTCTGTATTATTAAGGTGAATGTCAGTAAAATTATGGAGAGATTCCCGTAGTCTATATAGGAATGTACTAGAATTTCCTTGTCTCCCTATTCTATGTCAGCCAACTTAGCATAGTTTAAAATCAGTGGGGGGGGGGTGAGGGGTGCGATCCTAAGATGGTAGAGGAATAGGACGGGGAGACCACCTTCTCTCCCACAAATCCATTCAAAGAACATTTGAACACTGAGCAAATTGCACAAAACAATTTCTTTACTCTGGCAGAGGACAAAAGACACCCAGAAACGGAGTCAATTTTCTTCAAAGGAGGTAGAACAGAATATAAAAGATTAAAGGAGAAAAAAAGAGTTAGTGATGGAGATCCATCCCAGAAAGGGAGTCTTAAAGTGGAGCAGTATCCAAATACCAGAAACCCTCTCTCCGGCAGATCTGTGTGGTGATTTGGAATCTCAGAGGGCAACGAACCTCGGAGGAAAAACACATACATACATATATAAATACAAAAAACCCACAGATTATGTGGCTAACAACAACACTCAGCAGAGAAGTACGCCCAGACACTCGCATCTACCACCAGGGAAAAGGAGGCTGAACAGTGAAGAGCAGGCTACATTGCTTAATGTAAGGACCAGGCCTGAATGCCCTGAGGGCAATCTGACGGAGCTATCATGAGAAAACAACTTTAACTGTGTGATAGCTAGGTAAGGGAGTGAGGGGTGGAAAGGGAGGGAGATCTATCCCGCAAAAAGACCTAACATACTACAATGGACTGGAATGGGTGAATTTAACTCAGATGACCATTATATCTACTACTGTGGGCAGGAATCCCTTAGAAGAAATGGAGGAGCCATGATGGTCAACAAGAAAGTCCGATATTCATGACTTGGATGCAATCATAAAAACGACAGAATGATTTCTGTTCATTTCCAAGTCAAACCATTCAATATTGCAGTAATCCAAGCTTATGCCTCAATCAGTAATGCTGAAGAGTCCTAAGTTGAATGATTCTATGAAGACCTACGAGACCTTTTAGAACTAACACCCAAAAAAGATGTCCTTTTCATTATAGGGGACTGGAATGCAAAAGTAGGAAGTCAGGAAACACCTGGCAAATTTGGCCTTGGAGCACAGAATGAAGCAGGGCAAACAAAGACTAATAGAGTTTTGCCAAGAGGAGGCACTGGACATAACAAAAACCCTCTTCCAACTACACAAGAGAAGACTCTGCACATGGACATCACCAGATTGTCAGAACCGAAATCTGATTGATTATATTCTTTGCAGCCAAAGATGGAGAAGCTCTATACAGTTAGTATAAAGGCCAGGAGCTGCCTGTCGCTCCAATTATGAACTCCTTATTGCCAAATTCAGACGGAAATTGAAGAAAGTAGGGAAAACCACTAGACCATTCAGATATGACCTAAATCAAATCACTTATGATTATAAAGTGGAAGTGAGAAATATCCGGGACTAGATCTGATAGATAGATTGCCTGATGAACTATGGATGAAAGTTCGTGACATTGTACAGGAGAAATGGACCAAGACCATCCCCAAGGGAAAGAAATGCAAAGAGCAACATGGCTGTCTGAGGAGGACTTACATATAGCTGTGAGTAGAAGAGAAGCAAAAAGCAAAGGAGAGAAAAAAAAGATATAAGCATCTGAATGCAGAGCTCCAAAGAATAGCAAGGAGAGATAAGAAAGATTTCATCAGTGGTCAATGCAAAGAAATAGAGGGAAACAACAGATTAGGAAAAACAAGAGATCTCTTAAAGAAAATTAGAAATATCAAGAGAATATTTCATGCTAAGATGGGCTCGATAAAGGACAGAAATGGTGTGGATATAAGAAAAGCAGAAGATATTAAGAAGAGGTGGCAAGAATACACAGAAGAACTGTACAAAAAAAGATCTTCACGACCAAGATAGTCAGGATAACGTGATCACTGACCTAGAACCAGACATCTTGGAATGTGAAGTCAAGTAGGCCTTAGAAAGCATCACTACGAATATAGCTAGTAGAGGTGATGTAATTCCAGTTGAGCTATTTCAAGTCTTGAAAAATGATGCTGTGAAACTGCTGCACTCAATATGCCAGAAAATTTGGAAAATTCAACAGTGTTCACAGGACTTGAAGAGGTGAATCTTCATTCCAATCCCATAGAAAGGCAATGTCAAAGATTGCTCAAACTACCGCACAATTGCACTCATCTCACACGCTAGTAAAGTCATGCCCAGAATTCTGCAAGCCAGGCTTCAGCAATATGTGAACCGTGAAATCCCAGATGTTCAAGTAGGTTTTAGAAAAGGTAGAGGAAACAGAGATCAAATAGACAACATGCGCTGCATCATGGAGAAAGCAAGAGAGTTCCAGAAAAAACATCAATTTCTGCTTCATTGACTACGCCAAAGCCTTTGACTGTGTGGATCACAATAAACTGTGGAACATTCTGAAAGAGATGGGAATAACAGACCACATGACCTGCCTCTTGAGAAACCTGTATGCAGGTCAGGAAGCAACAGTCAGAACTGTACATGGAACAACAGACTGGTTTCAAGTAGGAAAAGGACTAGGGCAAGGCTGTATATTGTCACCTTGCTTATTTAACTTATATGCAGAGTACATCATGAGGAACGCTGGGTTGGAAGAAGCACAAGCTGGAATTAAGATTGCTGGGAGAAATATCAATAACCTCAGATATGCAGATGACACTACACTTTTGGCAGAAAGTGAAGAGGAACTCAAAAACCTCTTGATGAAAGTGAAAGAGGAGAGTGAAAATGTTGGCTTGAAGCTCAATATTCAGAAAACAAATATCATGGCACCTGGTCCCATCACTTCATGGGAAATAAAGGAAAAACAGTGGAAAAAATGTCAGACTTTATTTTTTGGGGCTCCCAAATCACTGCAGATGCTGATTGCAGCCATGAAATTAAAAGATGCTTACTGCTTGGAAGGAAAGTTATGAGCAAACTTGATAGTATATTAAAAAGCAGAGACATTACTTTGCCAACAAAGATCTGTCTAGTCAAGGCTATGGTTTTCCCATGATCATGTATGGATGTGAGAGTTGGACTGTGAAGATAGCTGATCGCCAAAGAATTGATGTTTTTGATGTGTGGTGTTGGAGAAAACTCTTGAAATTCCCTTGTACTTCAAGGATATTCAACCAGTCCATTCTAAAGGAGATCAGTTCTGGTTCATTGGAAGGACTGATGCTAAAGCTGAAACTCCAATACTCTGGCCACCTCATGCGAAGAGTTGACTCACTGGAAAAGACTCTGATGCTGGGAAAGGTTGCGGGTGGGAGGAGAAGGGGATGACAGAGAATGAGATGGCTGGATGGCATCACCAACTCTGCGGACACGAGTTTGAGTGAACTCCGGGAGTTGGTGATGGACAGGGAGGCCTGGAGAATTGGTGGCTGCTTTTAGGCCTACTATGGTGTTATCAGATTTTACTCTCTAGTCAAGGTTGTATCTTCTGTGATTCATGAGGTCGTGGAGAGTCGGACACGACTGAGCGACTAAACTGAACTAAACTGAACTGAAGCTCCAATTGTTTTCAAGATTTTGAATCATTTTCAGTATCATTTTTTGGAATTCTTTATCGTGTAGTTTCCCAATCTCTTCCTCTTTTATTTGGGTTGGTGGGCATTTATCCTGTTCCCTTACTTGTTGAGGAGGAGGAGTCTGGTGGTCTACAGTCAATGGGATTGTAAAGAGTCAGACAGGACTAGGCGACTTCACTATTCATTTTGTCTTGTTTTACTATTAGGATGATTGTAGTCTTATAGAATGAGTTTGGAAATTTATCTTTCTATTCAATTTTCTGCAAGAATTTGAGTAAGATAGGTGTTAGCTGTTATCTACATTTTGGGGAGAATTCATCTGTGAATTCGACTGATCCTTGGTTTTTGTTTGCTAGATTTCTGATTACAGTTTCAATTTCCTTGCTTGTGGTGGATCTATTAAGATTTTCTATTCATTCATGGTTCATGTTTGGCAAATTAGACTTTTCTACGAATTTTTCATTTCTTCCAAGTTGCCCATTTTATTGGTATATAGTTGCTGATAGTCTCTTATGATCCTTTGTATTTCAGTGTTGTCATTTGTGATTTCTCCATTTTTGTTTCTAATTTTGTTGATTTCATTCTTCCCTTTTGTTTCTTGATGAGCTTGGCTAATGGTTTGTCACTTTTATTTATGTTCTCAAGAACCAACTTTTCCTTCTTCTTTTTTTTTTCCTATGTTCTCTTTTTTTTTTTTTAATTTCTGCCCCAATTTTTAAGGTTTCTTTCCTTCTATTAACCCTGGGGTTGTTAATTTATTCCTTTTCTAGTTGTTTTAGAGGTGCAGTTTATTCAAATCCCTTATGAGTATACAGTGGAGGTAAGAAATGGATTTAAGGGACTCGATCTGATAGATCGACTGCCTGATGAACTCTGGACGGAGGTTCGTGACATTGTACGGGAGACAGGGAAAAGACCATCCCCATGGAAAAAAAAATTGCAAAGAAGCAAAATGGCTGTCTGAGGAGGCATTACAAATAGCTGTGAAAAGAAGAGAAGCGAAAAGAAAAGGAGAAAAGGAAAGATGTAAGCATCTAAATGCAGAGTTCCAAAGAATAGTTAGTAAGAAAGCCTTGCTCAGCCATCAATGCAAAGAAATAGAGGAAAACAGAATAGGAAAAACAGGAGATCTTTACAAGAAAATTAGAGATATCAAGGGAACATTTTATGCAAAGATGGATCGATAAAGGACAGAAATTGTTTGGACCTAAAAGTAGAAGATATTAAGAAGAGGTGGCATGAATACACAGAAGAACTGTACAAAAAAGATCTTCACGACCAAGATAATCACGATGGCATGATCACTCATGTGGAACCAGACATCACGGAATGTGAAGCGAAGTGGGCCTTAGAGAGCATCACTACGAGCAAAGCTAGTGGAGGTGATGGAATTTCAATGGAGTTATTTCAAATCCTGAAAGATGATGCTGTGAAAATGCTGCATTCAATATGCCAGCAAATTTGGAAAACTCAGCACTGTTCACAGGACTGGAAAAGGTCAGTCTCCATTCCAATCCCAAAGAAAAGGAATGCCAAAGAATGCTCAGACTACAGGACAATTGTACTCATCTCACACACTAGTAAAGTCATTCTCCAAATTCTCCCAGCCAGGTTTCAGCAATATGTGAACCGTGAACTCCCAGATGTTCAAGCAGGTTTTAGAAAAGGCAGAGGAACCAGAGATCAAATTGCCAACATCCTCTGGATCATGGAGAAAGCAAGAGAGTTCCAGGAAATTATCTATTTTTGCTTCATTGACTATGCCAAAGCCTTTAACTGTGCGGTCACAATAAACTCTAGAACATTCTGAAAGTGATGGGAATATCAGACCACCTGACCTGCTTCTTGAGAAAACTGTATGCAGGTCTGGAAGCAACAGTGAGAACTGGACACGGAACAAGAGACTGGTTCCAAACAGGAAAAGGAATACGTCAAGGCTGTATATTGTCACCTTGCTTATTTAATTTATATGCAGAGTACATCATGAGGAACGCTGGGCTGGAAGAAGCACAAGCTGGAATCAAGATTGCTGGGAGAAATATCAATAACCTCAGATATGCAGATGACAACACCCTTATGGCAGAAAGTGAAGAGGAACTCAAAAGCCTCTTGATGAAAGTGAAAGAGGAGAGTGAAAAGGTTGGCTTGAAGCTCAACATTCCGAAAACAAATATCATGACATCTGGTCCCATCACTTTATGGGAAATAGATGGGGAAACAGTAGAAACAGTGTCTGATTTTATTTTTTGGGGCTCCAAAATCTCTGCAGATGCTGATTGCAGCCATGAAATTAAAAGACACTTACTGCTTGGAAGGAAAATTATGACCAACGTAGATAGCATATTAAAAAGCAGAGACATTAGTTGGCCAATCAATGTCTGTCTAGTCAAGGCTATGATATTTTCCCGTTTTCATGTATGGATGTGAGAGTTGGACTGTGAAGAAAGCTGATCGCTGAAGAATTGATGCTTTTGAACTGCGTTGCTGGAGAACACTCTTGAGAGTCACTTGGACTGAAGAGATTCAACCAGTCCATTGTAAAGGAGATCAATACTGGGTGTTCATTGGAAGGACTGATGCTAAAGCTGAAATTCCAATACTTTGGCCACCGCATGCGAAAAGTTGACTCACTGGAACAGTCTGATGCTGGGAGGGATTGGGGGTGGGAGGAGACGGGGACGACAGAGAATAAGATGCCTGGGTGGCATCACCGACTTGATGGACATGAGTTTGAGTGAAGTCCGGGAGTCGGTCATGGACAGGGAGGCCTGGCGTGCTGTGATTCATGGGGTAGCAAAGAGTCGGACATGACTGAGCGACTGAACTCTACTAAACTGAACTAAGTGTGAAGTGCGGTTATTCAGTTGAGTTTTCTCCTGTTTCTTGAGGTAAGTCTGTAGTGTTATGAACCTTCCCTTAGCACAGGTTTTACAGGGTCTTATAGGTTTTGGGTTGTTGGGTCTTAATTTTTCACTCCTTTCTATGCATATTTTTATTTTTTTTTTTCCTCTGTGATTTTTTGGTTATTCAAAAGACTCCATATGTTGGCATTTTTAATTTTTTTTCCTGTAATCGAGATCTAATATTACTGCATTGTGGTCAGAAAGGATGATTGGAATGGTTTTAATTGTTTTTGAATTTACCAAGGCTAGATTTATGGCCCAAGATATGATCTATCCTGGAGAAGATTCCATGTGCACTTGAGAGAAAGGCGAAATTGATTGTTTTTGAGTGAAATGTCCTATAGGTATCAACTAGGTCTACTGGTCCATGGTGGCATTTAAAGTTTGTGTTTCCTTGTTAATTTCTGTTTAGTTGATCTATCCATATGTTTTAGTGGGATATTAAAGTCTTCTACTATTATTGTGTTATTGCTAATTTCCCCTTTCATACTTGTTAGCATTTGCCTTACATAGTCCAGTGCCCTATGTTGGGTCCGTATATGATTGTCATTGTTAGATCTTCTTCTTGGGGTGATCCTTTGATCATGATAGAGTGTTCTTCTTAGTCTCTGTTCATAGCCTTTATTTTAAAGTCTATTTCATCTAATATGAGTATTGCTACTCCAGCTTTTTTATATTTTTGGTCTCCATTTGCATGTAATATGTTTTTCCATCCCTTCATTTTCGATCACTATTTTATGTCCCGTATTTTGAAGTGGGTCTCTTGTAGAGAGCATATATCGTGGTATTGCTTTTGTATTCATTCTTCCAGCGATTGTCTTTTGTTTGGGATATTCAACCTATTTACATTTAAGGTAATTATTGATATTAGTATCATATTGCCAATTACTTTGTTGTTTGTGGTTCGAGTGTATATACCATTTCTGTGTTTCCTGTCTAAGATTCTTTAGCATTTGTTGAAGAGCTTGTTTGGAGGTGCTGAATTCTCTCAGCTTTTACTTGTCTGTAAAGGTTTTGATTTCTCCTTCATATTTGAATGTGATCCTACCCAGGATCTCTTTCATCACTTTAAATATGTCCTGTCATTCCTCCTGACCTGAAGAGTTTCTATTGAAAGATCAGTTGGTATTCTTATGGGAATCCCCTTGTGTGTTATTTGTTGTTTTTCCCATGGAGATTTTAATATCTGTTCTTTGTGTTTGATTGTTTCTAATTTACTGATTCGTGGAGCTTGTGTCGGTGTTCTTATGGGTGGAACTGTGTTTCTTCTCTCTGGATTGCAATGAAGTATCCAGTAGTGAGATTTGAGATGTCTATGCGATTGGAGTGACTTTGGGAAGCCTGTATATTGAAGCTCAGCACTATGTTCCTGTGTTGCTGGATAATTTGTGTGGTATGTCTTTCTCTGGAACTTGGTGACTCTTGGGTCATCTTTGCTTTCAGTGTAGGAATGGAGGTTTTCGGATCATCTCTTATCATTTAATATTCCCTGAAGTCAAGAGTTCTTTGCTGTTCTCAAGTTTTGGGCTTAAGCCTCCTGCTTCTGGTTTAGAGTCTTATACTTACAGTAGCCTCAAGACTTCTACATCCATACAGCACCAATGATAAAACTTCTAGGTTATTGATGAAAAGACTCTCCACAGCGAGGGACATCCAGAGAGGTTTGCAGTTACAAGGAGAAGAGAAGAGAGTGGAGGGAGATAGAAGTGACCAGAAGGCGGAGAGGGGGAATCACAAGGGGAGAAAGCAATCGAACCAGTAACCTATTTTCTATGTGCTCTTCACAGTCTGGAACCCTCAGAGAGGCTCACAGAGTTATATGGGGAAGAGAAGAAGGAGGAAGGAGATAGAGGTGAAATGGCTGAGAAAAAGGGAAATAAAAAAGACAGGGATAGATCAAGGTATTACTTTCTTCTCCACAGCCCAGAACACACAGCGAAATTCGCAGAGTTAGGTAGAGAAGAGAAGGTGGAGGGAGGAAATAGAGGCCACCTGGTGGAAAAAAGGAGAATCAAAAGGGGGAGAGAGTAATCAAGCCAGTAATCACACTCCTAGATAAAAATGGGTACTTAAGATTAGATTCGTAAAGGTAAAATATTGATAACTACCAAAAAGCAAATATCAAAAATCTAAAGTAGAAGTTGGACTCACAAAAATTCAGTATTAAAAAACAAAAGAAAAAAAGTATATTTTGGGGTTTTTGTTTTTGTTTAATATTGTAGTTTTGACGGCCTAACCTCTACTTTTTTGGATGGGTAAGGTAATAATATGTTATAAAAATGAAAATTAAAGGCAGTACAGAGGACTTAAAAAATAATTAAAAAAAAATGAAAGTAGTAAAAATACATCTCTCTGGAGCTGTTTCAGACAGTGTGGGCTCAGTTCAGTTTCAGATCGCTCCTTGTTCCAGCTTAGATCTTGTTCTCAAGATCTAAAGTACACCTCCAGTGTAGTTGTTGTTATCTACAGGGGGTATTCTGTTTCATCTGTCCCTTCCAACGTGGTTCCTTCTGTTTGCTTGGTTTCTTCTGTTCGCTGCTCTCTTCAGTGTCCAATTTCCACTCTAACATAAGGGTGAGAAGTGTTCTCTTATTCAAGCTCACTTTTTCAATCATGCTGTGAGGAGGGAGGAACACTGCAAACAAATATCAATGGCGTGTGTGGGGAGTGCTCGCAGTGCCTTGGACACCCTGGGTTTGCCCCTGCTCTTGGTTGTTTGCTTTCCTAGTCTACACTACTCAGGCTCCAGATTACTCTTCAGGGAGCGGGCCCCAAGTTGCGTGCACTTTCCTGATCTAGGCCACTCAGGGCCAGGTTCTCTGGTACTCCCCAAAGTTACAGATTGAGTTGGGCTTTTTTTTGTTTGTTTGTTACACTTCCCAGTCCTGAACAGCTGAGACAACAAGGTGTTTGGTTAGTGTCCTCTCCCTGGCAGTAAGATCACCTTATCTCTTCCCCGGTCCCAGCCTCTTGGTTTACTGGGTAACAGTGTGTACCATCTCTGCTGTGTCTTTACTGGGGTACTGATCTCTCGCTCTGGCACTCCTGGTGGATGTCAACTGTCTAGAATTCCAGGAAGTCTTGGTTAGCAACTGGAAGACTGCTCACAGTTTGATTGGGAATGCTGTCTCTGGGACTGAATTTGCCCCTTTCTTGCTCTGGCTACCACCCTCCTGCCCCCTCCTCCTGCGGTGGATGGGCTGGTCCACATCCGGCACATTCTGCTCTGGTATTTGCTCCGTCCTTTGTTCTGTGAGTGGGCCCGGCAGTATCTCAAGTAAGGGCTTTTCTGGGATAGTTCTCTTTCCCTTTCTCTTCGCACCCCCTCAGATTGCCCTCAGGACATTTGAGACTGGTCCTTGTCCTAAGCCATGCAGCCCACTCCTCCCTATTCAGCCCACTCTTCCTGGTGATGGATGCAAGTGTCTGGGGTAGGCACGTAACCTGTGGGTTTTATGTATGTATATATGTCTGTATGTATTGTTTTCCTAGGTACATTGCCCTCTGAAATTCCAAAACTCCCGACAGACACGCTGGAGAGAGGGTTTCCTGGTGCTTGGAAACTTTTTCCTCTTTAAGATTCCCTTGCCAGAACGGCTCTCCATAGCTAACACTCCTTTTATTTTATATTCTGCCCTACCTCATTTTGAAGAAAATTGGCAGCATTTCTGGGTGCCTGATGTCTTCAAGCCAGTGTTCAGAAATTATTCTGTGGACTTTGTTCAGCGTTCAAATGTTCTTTTGCTGGATTTTTGGGGGAGAAATTGGTCTCCCAGTCCTATTCCTCTGCCATTTTAGGATGACACCCCAGCCCCACCCACTGACTTTAAATTATTCCAAATTGGTTGACATAGAATAGGGAGAGAAGGAAATTCTGGTACATTCCTAAATAGACTACGGGAAGCTCCCCATAATTTTACTGACATTCACCTTAATATTACAAAGGAAGAAATAATTTTAAACATAGATTTCTCACTCATTTTACATCAGATGTCTGCCATTAGTTATGAAAACAGGTATTTGGGCCAAATTAAACCTTAGGAAAACTGTTACAGATATTTCAGATGGTATATTATAGTAGAGAATATGAGGATGAGAATAGAGGTGGGGCCAGCAAAAGCCTGAAGCCCCAACAATGTCTATTAGAACGGCTCTGAAACAACCTGAGAAAAATAACCAGAGGGACACAGGTGAAAAGGGATGGGCTTGCTATTACTGAGGAAAGGAGGGATATTTCAACAAGTTTTCCCCTCAGGCATCCAAGGCACCTCTGGCTCCCTGTATCATCTGCAAAGAACCACACAAGAGAAGAGACTTACCTCTGAGATATATGCCCCAGTCATCAGACTCTCAAGAGAATTGGGACCACACACATGTCCCCATCTTAATAACATCTGAGGAACACTAGGTATTAAGCAATCTGTGGGGGCTAATCAGTTGATACCTTTTGGAAAACAGGGCAAGAGTCTCTGTGCTCACTGAAGCCCCATGGTCCACTTTCCTCCTATCCTCTATTATACTAAAGCTATCAGGATGAGCCAAAAGCTATTATGTTCTGTTCAGTTCAGTACAGTAGCTCAGTCATGTCCGAATATTTGTGACCCCATGAATCACAGCATGCCAGGCATCCCTGTCCATCACCAGCACCTGGAGTTCACTCAAACTGATGTCCATCAAGTCAGTGATACCTTCCAGCCATCTCATTCTCTGTCGTCCCCTTCTCCTCCTGCCTCCAATCCCTCCCAGCATCATCAGAGTCTTTTCCAGTGAGCCACCTCTTCACATCAGGTGGTCAAAGGACTGGAGTTTCAACTTTAGCACCAGTCCTTCCAATGAACACCCAGGACTGATCTCCTTTAGAATGCACTGGTTGAATCACCTTGCAGTCCAAGGGACTCTCAAGAGTCTTCTCCAACACCACAGCCCAAAAGCATCAATTTTTGGCAATCAGCTTTCTTCACAGTCCAACTCTCACATTCATAATGACCACTGGAAAAGCCATAGCTTTGACTAGATGGAACTTGGTTGGCAAAGGAATGTCTGTTTTTTTTATTATGCTACATAGGTTGGTCATAACTTTCATCCCAAGGAGTAAGTGTCTTTTAATTTCATGGCTGCAATCAGCATCCACAGTGATTTTGGAGCCCCAAAAAATTAAGTCTGACACTGTTTCCCCATCTATTTCCCATGAAGTGATGGGACCAGATCTTAGTTTTCTGAATGTTGAGCTTCAATCCCACCTTTTCACTTTCCTCTTTTACTTTCATCAAGAGGCTTTTTCGTTCCTCTTCACTTTCTGCCATAAGGGTAGTGTCATCTGCCTATCTGAGGTTATTGATATTTCTCCTGGTAATCTTGATTCCAGCTGTGCTTCTTCCAACCCTGAGTTCCTCATGATGTATTCTGCATAGGATTTAAATAAGCAGGGTGCTAATATACAATCTTGATGTATTCCTTTTCCTATTTGGAACCAGTCTGTTGTTCCATGTCCAGTTCTAACTGTTGCTTCCTGACATTAAGATGAAACTAGAACTCTGTGTTATTTCCTCATGGGTTCCTAATGATGCCAGAGTCTCCTTTATCCCTTTGGGGGGTAAATATGCTGCGCAAGTTCCAGGCCACTGTTTTCATGAATATGGAACCTTTTCTTTTAAAATGAACAATAATGTGAATATTAGGGAGTGGGCTGATGGGAAATGTATGGGTAGAGCACAAATGCTGTTCCTGTTATTACCAACCTCATAGACCACACTCAAAGACCTATTCTCACGTCAAACGTTGTATCCATTACAGCCTGAGTTTAAGGAATGAACAAAATCTTAGTGTACTGACTTCTCATGATGTAAGTGGGATCTTGAACTCTACAATTCAGAGCAACCCTATTTTTAAAGCTGTTGTAACTCAAGGAGTGTCAAAAGTTTTAGGAATACAATATCACTTACCCAACTCCAATCTTCAGGAAAGGTAGATAAAGGGTAATGGCATCATTAGGAGGAATCTACATAAATTAACTCAGGAAACACAAAACTGTTGGTTTAAATGTACCCACACCTTTAGGGAAGGCTCATTCTGCCCCCGCCCAAAAAAGCGGATTATCTCAATGACAGACATTTTTATGCACAGCTATTGACATAGATCCTAAAGCTTTAGAATTAACTCTGTGATTCAGCTTTCAGCTTTTCAAACTCCTCATCAAGTGAAGGGGGTTCCCCATGGTGGGATTCATCACTTCAAAGAAAGGACTTCAACTCTGTGAATACCTTCAACAACAACAATAATATATGTCACTTTTTCTTGACCTGAGGACATCTAAAAATCCTAAAATGGAGTCATGTAACTATGGACATAATGTAACTCTTAATTTTGATTGTGTTTTAATTTGGTTTAATGACTATTTTATCTTTCATCTCTAACTTTAAAGCTGATTTGTTTCTAACTGTGTGAAAGTTTTTAAGTTACAAGTGAACAGGCTCCTACAATTGCCACAGCCTCTCCAAACTATTATTGGGGCCTCTGGTCTAGAGACTCTCAATATGACGGTTAGAAGAGATGCTGATGAATTTAGGGATGAAGCCCCATCACATCAGGAAGTAGCTATGGAATGAAATTGACAACCTTTTCCCATGGCAATATAATTCTCCTTAAAAGAAAAGGGGATAATGAGAGAGTTAATTCCTAGGTGGAATGATAAGTCCAGAGACCCTGAGGAGGAGAAAGAATTTGAGGTTCTCGAAGAGGAGATAGAGGCTTGGAATTCTCAAGCAGTAGGAAAGGACAAGCTTTTATATTTTAATTTTTCTCCTATATTTCTTAGTAAGTATTATATAACAACATTGTATCCTGCTTGGGAACAGTTTCTCCTTCTTGAAAACATTCTGACTAAACTTGATATTAGAATGTATATTACAGGAGTGGGTCTGGTAAGTTCTAATCCTGTTACTTTAAAATGTAAATTGTAGAAGTGGTCTGGTAAACTTTTTTACAACCTTGAGACATTCTTTGGATTTATTGTTATAACAAAATTAAATAGTATATAGCTCTCTTGCTTAGACTAGTCAGGGGCACTCTATGTCCCGATTCTGATGTCTATGTCAGAAGCTTTCTCTGTCCTGTTTCATTCTTGGATAAAATTCTGCTACGCAAAAGCTCATGAGTGATAAAGTGTGGTACCTGTTACTGAGGCAAAATCCTGTTTCTTCAGCGATCAGGACTCTGACACTGTTCACATTAAGCTAGTAATTCTCAGTCTTCCCATTGTTCAATTAACTCTGTTTTATTCAGTCACACTGAACTTCCATTCTATGTTCTGTTCTTCTTGGTCTCACTGCCTGTGCATCTGCCATTCTTCTGCTTCCCTTAATTTTTATCTTTTTGTTAATGGTCTTAGAGATATGATTTTAAATCACTCATGAAGTTTTCTTCTGACTTTACAGATTGTTATAAGATTACTATTTTAGTTGAGCTGTTCAATTTTCTTTGATAGATTGTGTTCTCCGATTGGAATTAACTATCATATCCCATATCTATTTTTCCTTCTGACTTTACTCGCCTTGCTTCAGGAGTAGAAGTCTCTATTTAGGGAGTAAAAAAATGTCTGAATAAGGACTTATGAAATCGACAAGAAACACATATATTAAACAAGTTCATCTTAAGAAAATCTGTATGGAAGCAAGATTCTTAAGATCCTAACCCTCTGAAAAAGTAGTATATAGTTTACAAATTAAAATCACCAACATTGGGTTTCATTCCCTAGAAGAGCTAAAAAAATTGTCATCATCTTCTAAGGAAAGCATTTTTTACAATGACTTATGTATTTCAGAGGTGTGTATCAGGGATAGTAAATGTCACAAAGAACATTTTTCATTAACAGAAATTGATGCTTGTGTATGAAAGTTTTTTGCTTTCCTATTTTGGTGAATGATATGTATTTTCTATTCTGTGGTGGGAACGTTTTCCATCAGTTCAGTTCAGTTCAGTTCAGTCGCTTGGTCGTGTCCTACACTCTGCCACGTTTTCCATAACAATCCCTTAAATCAGTGTTCATGATTGCTGTTCATGGGACTTAATGATGAGGATTTTCAGGAGACATGGAATGACAGAAACAAGATAACGCAATGATAAAGCAAGTATAATCTCAATTGGAAACCAAATTGTACTACACTTTATCTCACCTTTTATTCAGCCATTTGCTTCCATGTTATTCCTGACAAAATTTTACCAATAGAAATGCATTCTTACCTCTCAGATGAGTAGGCTTTCTTTTGACTAAAGCAGTTTTCCAGAATAGAGAGTCTTTTACAGGTTTAGGTGGCCAGGATTTGTAAAGTTGAAGGATACCTAATTTTTAAAGGAAGCTTCGTGGTACAATATTAAAGGGAAATAATCTTGTCGTTTTGCCAGAAAGCCACACTGGGTGAGTTCTCTTTTTCCTTCTTTCTTTCTTTCTTTTTTTTTTTTTTTTTCCTCATTGGTTTTCCTGTTTATTGCATGCCTGAGTCAGAATCTACCTTTGACCTCTGGACCATAGTATTTTACAGGAAGCCACCAATA
Organism: Moschus berezovskii; assembly: GCF_049115385.1. Taxonomy (NCBI): domain Eukaryota; kingdom Metazoa; phylum Chordata; class Mammalia; order Artiodactyla; family Moschidae; genus Moschus; species Moschus berezovskii. Next base: position 54,916,452 of record NC_142489.1, read on the forward strand.
CCAAACTATTACCAGAAAAGGAAAGTGTTAGTGCCTCAAAAATGTCTTATTTTTTGTGACCCCATGAATCACATCATGCCAGGCCTCGTTATCTATCACCTACTCCCAGAGTTCACTCAAAATCATGCCCATCACGTCTGTGATGCCATCCAGGCATCTCATTCTCTGTCATCCCATTCTCTTCCTGCCCCCAATCCCTCCCAGCATCAGCGTCTTTTACACTGAGTTAGCTCTTCGCATGTGGTGGCCAAAGTATTGGAGTTTCACCTTTAGCATCAGTCCTTCCAGTGAATACACAGGACTTATCTCCTTTAGAGTGGACTGGTTGGATCTCCTTGCAGGCCAAGGGACTCTCAAGAGTCTTCTCCAACAGGACAGTTTGAAAGCATCAGTTCTTCTGTGCTCAGCTTTTATTATAGTCAACCCTCACATTCATACATGACTACTGGGAAAAGCATAGCTCTAACCAGATGGACTTTTGTCGGGAATTAATCTCTCTGCTTTTTAGTATGCTATTTGGGAAGGTCATAGCTTTTCTTCCAAGGGGCAAGTGTTTTAATTTCACTGATGCAGTCAACATCTGCAGCGATTTGGAGACTAAGGATATAAAGTCTGCCACTGTATCCATTGAATCCCATCTATTTGCCATGAAGTGATGGGACGAGATAATATACCTTCATTTCTTGAAAGATGAATTTTAAGATAGCCTTTTGACGTTCCTCTTCATCTTTATATCCTCTTTATCTCTTTTGAACTCTCCACTTTAAAAAAAATCAAGATTTGGTAGGAAAAATATTAAAAGAAGGGAAGGACAATTCAGGCAAAATGAAGGACATTGACAAGGCACAGAATATGAGAAGAACAAAACATGGAGCTTAAAGGTATCTGAATGACTGGTCATGTGTGGACATGAGCAGTGAGCAGGAATGACAGAAATGATTAGAAATGTCTTATCATATAGGTAGTGAAATTCATGAGAAATGCTTAAGTGGAGTCGTGTTAGGTTCTGATGCCTCTTCTGTGCAGTTAAGATGTTAATAAACATCTTAATAAACACAGATTTGATGACCCTATCTGCTTTAGTCTTGGAACGCTCTATTTTCAGCTTACGTGGAATTTGTAGTACCAATGGAAAAGGTGTTTCTTGGTGAGTCCGTACTCCAGCACGTACATTAGCTCTAGCTTCATGGCAGCACACTAGTCGTATTTTCTTCTCCCTGAACATTTCTTGTAGGGATAGTATAAAATATGGAATAGGTGGTAGTACCTAGTGGGGGATATGTTGAAGCCATCCTTGAAGTATAGCACCAGCAGCCATTGTTCTGCATAGTTCTAGCAGCATGCTACAATATGGATTTATTTTCCTCAGCTATACATTAATTGAATTTGACACCAACCGGCCCTTGCATCACTACCTCATGGTCAGTGATGCTTCTGTGTACACCCAGACCCTCTCTAAACCAGCACCAACCTTTACTTCATACTTTAGTGAAAGATACGAAGACTAATAACATGTCTAATACTTATTGATCTTGTTGTAAACCATGTCCAGGAGAAATAAGTGATTAAACTTATTAATCTGCAACTGGTTCTGCATTCCTATGGTTTCTGTGCCCATTTGGGACTTGCCAATGCCTGATCTCTAACATCTCCTACAACAAAGATCAACACTGGATATATTGTCCTATTCCTGGAGCCCTGAGGGATAATCAGTGTCACTATCTCATTGGCCCCTTTACTGCAATCACCAGGGCTACACAAGGTCTGCAGCATTATTAGAGTTAGAAGGAAGTTCTTGGAGGTGAATTCTGGAAATATAAATGAAAATGCAGTAAAGTTACTGAGTCAGATACACAGATTTATGACCCACTTCTTGGCACTCTACGCCGTCATTTTACCTTTGTCTCCTGCTTGAAATGTTGAAACAGTAAAGTATGGAATGTATTCGGTTTGGGGGCTTAGAGCTAAAAAATGGGACTCAAAACATTGTGAAGTAATTCACATTGTTAAACATTTCCCTGTTATGCTTAGTTGGTCTCTTCTATATTTTGACTCATCCCAGTCCACAAGCGTGTAAACTTGCCTCTTTCACAAGTGCAACTTTGGAAATGCAGAGACACTGTCTGGAGCCAAGAGCTTATACAGTTTGCTTTATCTTGAAAAAGATGCAATAAAATACTTGGGTAATGTTTTTCTTCAGCTTTACATGCCTAACTTAATGGAGTAGAGAATGGCAACCCACTCCAGGTTTCGTGCCTGGAAAATCCCATTGACAGAAGGGGCAGGAGGGTTACACTTATTGCTTTGCAGAGTCACACAGGACAGAACACACACACTTACACATTTACTTGTGTTCAGATACAAATTGTCTTTCTTTTTAATAGGTCTCCATGTGGTGTACCCTGAAGTTAGTAAGCATTTTTCTCTAAATTATCTTTGTGTATTTTTATACACTACTGTTTCTTTTAGAGATGCCGGCCCTGGCAATGCAGATGCGAGATATGCCGGCCCATGGCTGGATGGCATCACCGACTCTGTGGACATGAGTCTGAGTGAACTCTGGGAGTTGGTGTTGGACAGGGAGGCCTGTCGTGCTGTGATTCATGGGGTCGCAAAGAGTCGGACACGACTAAGTGACTGAACTGAACTGTTTCTTTTTCTAAAACAAAACAAACAAACTACCTCCCTTTTGGCAAGAGGTTTGTTTCCTTTTCTCCACTGATGTTTTGGATTTTCTTTCCTATTAGCAGAAATATGGATTTCTATATTGCTTTGGCTATATGGGATCTGATAAACTGGGATATTGCTTCGTTGATCTGGGAATAATAACCTAGAACAAAATTTCCCTTTTCTAGAGCAATGGAAATCTCTGGAATTGAGAGGAAATGACAACACTGAGACCCATATATATCCCTTCCTTATCTAGGACCAGGCTCCTTAATGACAGACATGATCGGGTCTGTCATATCACTAGAGAGCCACTAGAACTATTTTCTAAGTGTGTGTGGCTCTGTTTTTTGTCTTTGGCATGCTGTCATGCCTACTTTTATGTCACAAGTTAAAGAGGTTTTAGATTCAACTGTATTCCACAATTCATCCATACAGGAAGGTGAATCTCTATAATATTCTTTCACTCTGAGCCTCTAGACCTTGCCAGAGAATGTATCAGGAAGACTGAGAGTCCCGTTTCTGAGGGAGTTCTCAAGCATTAGTGAAGTTTCCCCAGGATTTTAGTATATTTCCCGTTTTCATACTATAATAAGTTTTATAAGATACATCAAGTGTGGTCACAATTGTCTCAATGAGTAACATATAAGAAGTACTGATAGAGGTATCTGGAGGCTCAGGAGAAGATGAATATGACATGAAGGAGATGAAACGATGCCCCTCACATTCCTATATTTCCTAGTGTCAGAAGTAATGGGATTAACTGATTGCTAGACTAAAACAAATGGAGATGACCAATAAGGCCATAAGTAATCCTGTCATGAGACTAAGGAATAAGTTGAAATGTGTCATTTAGATTTGGAATACAGCAGGATCTTAATATGTAGGCAGGATAATTATGAAGGAAGAAACTTAATGAGAATTAGATGGGAGAAATAGGAAGTTACTGATACCTATGACAAGTGACAGTAGTCTTGTATGGGTGTGAGAATTGGACTATAAGAAAAGCTGAGCGCTGAAGAATTGAATTGTGGGGTTGCCGAAGACTCTAACTGTGCTTGCTAAAAGAAATCAGTCCTGAATATTCTTTGGAAGGACTGATGCTGAAGCTGAAATTCCAATCATTTGGCCACCTAATGTGAAGAACTGACTCACTGGAGAAGACCCTGATATTGGGAAAGATTGAAGGCAGAAGGGGAAGAGGACAACACAGTATGAGATGGTTGGATGGAATCATGGACTCAATGGACATGAGTTTCTGAAATCTCTGGGAGTTGCTGATAGGCAGGGAAGCTATGGGGTCACAAAAAGTCACACATGACTGAGAGCCGGACTGATGACAAATGATATGTTTACAAGTTTTGCTGATTTCTCTCCAGAGTTTTCCCCACACTACTGTGTCAGTCTGCCAACTTATGGCTCACTTTCCCATGACTTTTCTTTATTTGCAACACTCTTCAGAAGTTGGCTTGTCTGTTCTTTTGCATTTCATCTTCCTTTCATTTATTTGAGTGTGTCTGGTATGGCAGGGGTAGTTACTATAAAATAGGCTATATTAAGTATCAGGAAGTCATTCAGCAACATTGGTACAGTTGGGAAAATTAGAAAAAATATCTAATACAAAAATGGGACTTACAAGTGTGTACTTTCTTCGTTTTGTATCAGTATAGAAGTATTCAAAGAGAAAAAAAAAAATTCCAGGACTGTTGTTTATGATTTTGTAATTGAAATATTATGAGGAAACTCCCATAAGCCTCTCATCCTTACAAATGAGAGGACAGACAAAATGGAAGCCACAATTGAAGAAAACTTACCAAAGTGATCACTTGGACAGAGTTTTGTCTAACTCAATGAAGCTCTGAATCATCCTATGTAGGGCCACCCAAGATGGTCAGGTCATGGTGGGATTTCTCATGAAACATGGTCTACTGGATACATTAACGTCAAACCTCTTCGATATTCTTGTCTTGAGAACCCCATGCACAGAATGAAAAGGTAAAAAGAAAGGTCACTGAACGGTGAATTCCCAAGGCTGCTAGGTGCTCAATATGAACGATTGATGGATGGAGGTTCATAACACTGTACAGGAAGTGGTGATCAAAATCATCCCCAAGAAGAAGATATGCAAAAAGGCAAAATGGTTGTCTGAGGAGGATTTTCAAATTTCTTTCTTTCTACCAAAGAAGAGAGGGAAAGACGATAGGCAAAATGAAAAGATATGTCCATCTGAAGGCAGAGTTACAAAGAAGAACAAGGAGAGCTAAGAAAGCCTTCCTAAGTGATAGATATAAAGAGACACATGAAAACAACAGACTGAGAAGAGCTACAGATCTCTTCCAATAAAGTAGACATAACAAGGGAATATCCCATGTAAAGATGGGCAGGACAAGACAAAAGGGTATGGACCTAAAGGAAGCAGAAGGTGTTAAGAAGAGGTGGCAAGGATTCACAGAAGAACTTTAGAAAAAAGATCTTATGATAACCACAGTGGTGTGATCACTCACCTTGAGCTAGCTATCATGGAATGTGAAGTCAAGAAGGTCTTACAAAGCATCACTACAACAAAGCTATTGGAGATGATGGAATTCCAGTTAAACTATTTCAAATCCCAAATAATTAGCTGTACATAATATGCTAGCCAGTTAGGAAAAATAGCAGTGGCTACAGGACAAGCAAACATCAGTTTCATTCCTATTTCAAAGAAATGTTACAGAAAACATTTTGAAATTTTCACACAGTTACACTCACCTCACACGCTATCAAAGTAATGCTCAAATTCTCCAAGCTAGTCTACAAGAGTAAGTACACTGATAATTTCCAGATGTTCAAGCTGAATTTAGAAGAGGCAGAAGAACAAGAAAACAAATTGGCAATAGTCATTGGACCATAGAAAATACAAGAGAATTCCAGAAAACACAAATTTACTTCTACTTCATTTATTATGCCAGGGACTTTGATAGTGTACATCAGAACAAACTGGAAAATTCTTAATCAGACAGAAATACCAGACTACTTCATCTGCCTTGTGAGAAATCTGTATACAGGTCAAGAGGCAACAGTTAGAAAGAGACAAGGAGAAATACACCTGTTCCAACTTGCAAGGAAGCAGTTAATGAGGCTGTATATTGTCACGCTGGTTATTTAAATTATATGCAGAGTACATGATGCGTAATGCTGAACTGGATGAAGCACAATATGGTATCAGGACTGCTGGTAGAAACAGCAATAACCTCAAATATACAGATAACACCACCGTTCATGCAGAAAATGAAATGTAGCTAAAGAACTTCTTGGCGAGACTGAAAAATCTGTCTTAAAATCCAACATTCAATAAATGAAGATTGTGGCACGCAGTCCCATTACTTCATTACAAATAGATGTGGAAACAATGTAAACAGTAAGAGACTTAATTTCCTTGCGCTCCAAAATTACTGCAGTTGGTGACTGTAGTCATGATTTCAAAGAGCCTGTTTCTTTGAAGGAAAACTATGATAGGGTTAGAAAGTGCATTAGAAAACAGACACAGTACTTTACCAACAAATGTCTATGGAGTCTAAGCTATGTTTGTTCCTGTAGTCATGTATGTATGTATGTGAGTGTTGGACCACAAAGAAAACTGAGTGCAGAACTGATGCTTTTGAACAGTGGTGTTGGAGAAGTCTCTTGAGAGTCACTTTGATTGAAAGAATATCAAGCCAGTCAATCCTAACGGAGATCAGCCACAAATATTCATTGGATGGACTGATACTGAAGCTGACGCAAAGTTCAAATTCAATGGAAAAGACGTTGATACCCGGAATATATTGCAGGCTAGAGGAGATGGTTGGATGGCATCACCGATTCAATAAACATGAGTTTGAGAAACTGCAGGAGTTGGTAATGAAAAGGGAAACCTGTCATGTTGCAGTCCATGGGAGTGACAAAGATATGAATCATCCACTGAAGATAACTCAATTAAAATATTTCTGAAAGACGTGTCATCTATGGGTGAATCATGGCTCCAGCTCTATTAAGTATGCTGTGTGTTGGAACAAATCTGATAGAGAAGTCTCCTACAAGTCCCCCACCCAAAAAGTACTATCCCCTGAATTTCTAAGTGGTGGCACTGAACTTGGTCTACTATAGTATTCTGAGGTCTGCAAATTGTTAAACTTGGCTGAGGCCAAAGATCACATTAGTTTGTTAAATATTTGAAAAGCATCCTCTAGGTCTGCAGGCAGGTTTGGCATTGTTTCCACCAAATTAAACAGTCAGATCCAAGCTCTAAAATCTCTTTTTGATTCTGCTGTCCATCTTCTTCCATCTAATCAACGACTTGTGGAACTCTCTGTCGCTTGCCCTGGAAATGTTCTGTGTTCTTTCAGTCTTAGTCATCTTCCAAGAGTGCATGTATATTGTCCATATTTTGAGCTGTCAGAAGATTGAATGGAAACATTTGAGAAATGGAAATTTGAACCTGCAAACAGGCCTGAACTGAAACTTCTTGATTAAGTTCCATAGAGGGAACCTGCACTGCCTTATTAGTGATTTGAATTCTATGGTCATCTGGGAGATGACCATTTTCTCTCTGAAACTGGCACTAAAGTCTTCTATATGACTTCACTTTGGTTGTACGACAGATCCAAGGTGTTCTCTACCTGGTACTGTTACCTACAAATATTATCAATTATGTATGTCTTGGACATGATGTGCTGGAGCGCAGACTCTGTCTTTTAAATTTGACTAAGATAGAAGGTCAAGAGGTTTAGTTTTTTTTTTCCCCTCTAGTTGGTGAAAATGAAGTTGCTCAATCGTTTATGACTCTTTGGGACCCCACGGACTGTAGCCTACCAGGCTTCTCCATCATTGGGATTTGCCAGGGAAGAGTACTGGAGTGGGTTGCCATTCCCTTCTCCAGGAAATCTTCCTTACCCAGGGATTGAACCCAGATCTCCCGCATTATAGGCAGACGTTTTACAATCTGAACTACCAGGGATGTGGCCTCTAGTTGATAGTGGACTTCAAATCTATTCTCTCCATCAATACTGGGGATATGTGTCTGGCATGGGCTGCAGGTGTTAGTGGTGAACTTGCCGGGAGCTGTGGTACTGCTGCTCATAACAGCCCTTTGTGTGGCTGAGGACCATCTATGCATCTCCTTTGGTTGGAGCCCTTCAGTTTGGATTGAATTTTATTCCTGTTTATTTAAGATATCTAGTCTAAAACCTAGAACGGTGGTCTCTTGGGTTTCTCAGGCATCTAGAGGGTTGGTGATAAGAGTGGCAGTCATAAACCACAAATCCTGCCATAGAGATGCTGATGCCAATATCCCTGGCCAATTGTCTGGTGTAAAGGGCAAGGTGGCTCCAACGTTTTGGGAGGATTTGTTATTCTCTAGGCTGCCCCATAGCTATTGAAGCCTAGTGTCTTGGTTTGGGAATGTTTAGGTTGGCATGGTTACCACAACTTCACAACTTTGTGATTTCCCCAAAGCAATAGGAAGCAAAACCTAAGCCACTACCACTTTTCTCCTAGGGAATTAAACATGATGTATGAAAAAGATAAGTGGAGAGGGTTGTGTATTTTCAATGTCAGCCTGTTTCCCCTTGTGTTTATTTTCTTCTACCAGTTCCTGTAAACTATGATCTTTCTAATATTTCCTATGTCATCTTTAACCATGAAGCAGGAATACATTTTAACACAGCTGAATCTCTAAAGAAAGAATGAAAACTCTTAAGGAGCAATAGGACTTTGTGGGGGTAATGAGTCAATGGACAAGTGAGTTCTTTGTCAGTTTCCATTCCCTGAAAACTTATGTAAGAAAAGGAGAATTCTTTTGGTATTGACAGATGTTTTTCAAGAGAAGTGCATATATTGGTTTGGTAAAGTTGCCATAACAAAGTGTCCTATACCAGGGAGCTTCAATAAATATGCTCCAAACTTCTAAGGTTCAAGGCAGTAATCAAATTCAGCTGATTTGTTTTCTTCTGAAACCTCTTTTGGATTTTTCCTGGCCATTTTCTGGTTTTGTCTTCACATAGTAATGTTTCTGTTTTTTTCTCTGACTGATCTGCTTTTCTTATAAAGTGCCAAACATATTAACTCAACTACCAATCTAGAGGTCCTATTTCCAAGTAGGGTCAGAAAGAACTGCAATATCCTCACAGTTTCACTAAATATAAAGTACAGAGAGTTAGAGCTTCAACATACGAATTTCGAGAGAAAACAACTCACTGTATAATATTGAGTCTCTTCTTTCCATTTGGTACTGATGTATATGCATCTGTTTACGATGTTCACACCAGTAGACAGGACTCCTGAACCCAGAAAGCAGCTGGTTAAAAAAAATGTGTTGTGCAGGTATAATATAGATGAAACCAGATTTCCGTTTTTGTTTGTTTGCTTGTTTGTTGTTAACCCATCTAGAAATCCTCACCACAAAGACATAAGGAAAGGAAAAAAATTATGTTTGTAAATGAATAATAAGACATAAGATGATGCTCATGATAAGGAAACTTCTAAAGAATTGTAAAGACAAAGAGATATACTCTATATGTTTATGCTAGCAAATTAGTTCATTACAGAATTTTCAAACTAACAGATAGACTTTAAATAAGATTTAATGACAACATTTTTTCAATTTGTCTAGATTCACCTGGTAATTAGGGTAGCCATCAGCCTTTCCTAGTACATTGAAGCTCAGCACTATGTTCCGGTGTTGCTGGAGAATTTGTGTGGTATGTCGTTCTCTGGAACTTGTTGGCTCATGGGTGACCCTTGCTCTTAGTGTAGGTATGGAGGATTCGGATGATCTCTTATTGGTTAATGTTCCCTGATGTCAGGAGTTCTCTGGTGTTATCAGGTTTTGGGCTTAAGCCTCCCGCTTCTTGTTTAGAGCCTTATTCTCATAGTAGCCTCAAGACTTCTACCTCCATACTGCATTAATGATAAAACTTCTAGGTTAACAATGAAAAGACTCTCTACAGTGAGGGACACCCAGAGAAGTTTGCAGAATTACATGGAGAAGAGAAGAGGGAGGAGGGAGATCGAGATGACCAAAAGGCGGGGAGGGGGAATCACAAAGGGAGAGAGCAATCGAGCCAGTAAACGATTCCCTATGTGCTCTCCATAGCCTGGAACCCTCAGAGAGGCTCACAGAGTTATATGGAGAAGAGAAGAAGGAGGAAAGACATAGAGGTGAAATGGAGGAAAAGAAGGGGAATCAAAAGGAGAGAGATAGATCAAGGTAGTACTATTTTCTCTAGAGCCCAGAATACACAGAGAATTTCACAGAGTTGGGTAGAGAAGAGAAGGTGGAGGGAAGAAATAGAGGTGACCTGGTGTAGAAAAAGGAGAGTCCAAAGGGGAGAGAATAAGCAAGTCAGTAATCACACTCCTTGATAAAAATGGATACTTAAGGTTAGATTTATAAAGGTAAAAAATTGATAACAAGTACCAAAAACCAAAGATTAAAAATCTAAATTAGAAGTTGGACTCTCAAAAATACAATATTAAAGCAAAACAAAATAAAAAAAATATACTTTGGGGGATTTTGCTTTTGTTTTTGTTTAATGTTGTAGTTTTGGTGGTCTAACCTCTACTTTCTTGGTTTGGGTAATGTAATAGTATGTTATAAAAATGAAAATTATAGGCAGAATTGAGATCTTTAAAAATAAAAATTAAAAAAAAAAAAGATTGTAGTAAAAATACATCTAGGAATTCCTCTGGCGCTGTTGCAGAGAGTGTGGGCTCAGTTCAGTTTCAGATAGTTCATTTTTCCAGCTTAGACAATGTAAGTCCCTTCCAGTGTAGTTGCTGTTATCTACAGCGTTTATTCTGTTTCACCTGTCACTTCCAACATGGTTCCTTTTGTTAGGTTGGTTTCTTCTGTTCGCTGGTCTCTTCAGTGTCTAATTTCCACCTTAAAATAAGGGCGAGACGTGGGCTATTATTTAGACTCACTTTTTCAATCATGCAGTGTGGAGGGAGGAACACTGCAAACAAATATCACTGGCGTGTGTGGGGAGTTCTTGCAGTGTCTTGGACACCCTGTATTTGCCCCTGCTTTTGGTGTGTGAGGTTTCCCAGTCTACACTGCTCAGGCTCCAGATAACCCTGCAGGGAGCAGGCCTCGAGTTGTGTGCACTTTCCTGAACTAGGTCACGCATGTTCAGGTTCTCTGTTACTCCCCAAAGACGCAGACTCAGTTGGGTTTTTCTTTGTACCCTTCCCATTTCTGAACAGGTCAGGCAGCCAGGTGCTTGGCGAGTGTGCCCTCCCTGGGCAGTGAGTGCGTCTTATCACTTCCTGTGTCCCAAATGCTTGGTTTACTGGGTGATAGACTGAACCATTTCTCGTGTGCCATGTGTCTCCACTGGGGAGATGATCTCTAGCTGGCACCCTCCCAATGGATGTCAACTGTCTAGAATCCCAGGAAGTCTTGGTTAGTAACTGAAAGCCTGTTCCCCGTTTGATAGGGAATGCTTTCTCTGGGACCGAGTTTGCCCGTTTCTTGCTCTGGCTTCCACCTGTCTTCCTCTTGCAGTTGATGGGTTTTCCACATCCTGCTAACTTTCCACTGGTATTCGCTCAGTCCTTTGTTCTCTGAGCTGACCCGGCAGTACCTTCAGTTCAGTTCAATTCAGTCGCTCAGTTGAGTCCGACTCTTTGCAACCCCATGAATCACAGCACCCGAGGCCTCCCTGTCCATCATCAACTCCCGGACTTCATTCAAACTTATGCCCATCGAGTTGGTGATGCAATCCAGACATCTCATTCCTGTCCTCCCCGTCTCCTTCTGCCCCCAATCCCTCCCAGCATCAGAGTCTTTTCCAGTGAGTCAACTCATCTCATATGGAGGTCAAAGTATTGGAGTTTCAGCTTAGGCATCAGTCCTTCCAATGAACACCAAGGATTGATCTTCTTTAGAATGGACTGGTTAGATCTCCTTTCAGTCCAAGGGACTCTCAGTTGTCTTCTCCAGCACCACAGTTCAAAATCATCAATTCTTCAGCGATCAACTTTCTTCACAATCCAACTCTCACATCCATACATGACCATGGGAAAAACCACAGACTTAATTATGACTACAAATCTGGACCTTGGTTGGCAAAGTAATGTCTCTGCTTTTTAATATATTATCTAGGTTGGTCATAACTTTCTATCCAAGGAGTAAGCGTCTTTTAATTTCATGGCTGCAATCCGCATCCGCAGTGATTTTGCAGCCCACGAAACTAAAGTCTGCCACTGTTTCCACTCTTTCCCCATTTATTTCCCATGAAGTGATGGGACTAGATGCCATGATTTTTGTTTTCTGAATGTTGAGCTTCAAGCCAATCTTTTCACTCTCCGCTTTCACTTTCATCAAGAGGCATTTTCGTTCCTCTTCACTTTCTGCCATAAGGGTGGTGTCATCTGCATATCTGAGGTTATTGATATTTCTCCCGGCAATCTTGATTCCAGCTTGTGCTTCTTCCAGTGCTGCGTTCCTCATTATGTACTCTCCATATAAGTTATATTAGCATGGTGACAATTAGGTTATTGAAATTTCTCCTGGCAATCTTGATTCCAGCTTGAGCTTCTTTCAGCGCCGGGTTCCTCATGATGTACTCTGCAAATAAGTTAAATTAGCGTGGTGACAATATACAACATTGACGTACGCCTTTTCCTGTTTTGAACCAGTCTGTTGTTTCATATACAGTTCTGTTTCTTCCTGACCTGAATACAGGTTTCTCAAGAAGCAGGTCAGGTGGTCTGGTATTCCCATCTCTTTCAGAATGTTCCACAGTTTATTGTGATCCACAGAGTCAAAGGCTTTGGCATAGTCATTGAAGCAGAAATAGATGCTTTTCTGGAACTATCTTGCTTTCTCCATGATCCAGCGGATGTGGCAATTTGTGTGCTTCAGCCTTTTCTAAAACCTGCTTGAACATCTGGGAGTTCACGCTTCACATATTGCTGAAGCCTGGCTTGGAGAATTTTGAGCATGACTTTACTAGCGTGTGAGATTAGTGCAATTGTGCGGTCGTTTGAGCATTTTTTGGCATTGCCTTTCTTTGGGATTGGAATGAAGACTAACCTCTTCAAGTCCTGTGAACACTGTTGAATTTTCCAAATTTCCTGGCATATTGAGTGCAGCACTTTCACAGCATTGTCTTCCAGGATTTGAAATAGCTCAACTGGAATTCCATCACCTCCACTAGCTTTGTTTGTCGTGATGCTCTCTAACGCCCACTTGACTTCACATTCCATGATGTCTGGCTCCAGGTGAGTGATTATGCCATCGTGATTCTCTTGGTCTTGAAGATCTTTTTTGTACAGTTCTTCTGTGTATTCTTGCCACCACTTCTTAATATCTTCTGCTTTTCTTAGATACATACCATTTCTGTCCTTTATCAAGCCCATCTTTGCATGAAATATTCTCTTGATATCTCTAATTTTCTTGAAGAGATCTCTTGTTTTTCCTATTCTGTTGTTTTCCTCTATTTCTTTGCATTGACCACTGATGAAATCTTTCTTATCTCTCCTTGCTATTCTTTGGAACTCTGCATTCAGATGCTTATATCTTTTTTCTCTCCTTTGCTTTTTGCTTCTCTTCTTCTCACAGCTATATGTAAGGCCTCCTCAGACAGCCATTTCACTTTTTGCATTTCTTTCCCTTGGCGATGGTCTTGGTCCCTGTCTCCTGTAAAATGTCACGAACCTTCATTCATAGTTCATCAGGCAATCTATCTATCAGATCTAGTCCTTTAAATATATTTCTCACTTCCACTGTATAATCATAGGGATTTGATTTCGGTTATATCTGAATAGTCTAGTGGTTTTCCCTACTTTCTTCAATTTCCATCTGAATTTGGCAATAAGGAGTTCATAATCTGAGCCACAGGCAGCTCCTGGTCTTCTTTATATTAACTGTATAGAGCTTTTCCATCTTTGGCTGTAAAGAATATAATCAATCAGATTTTGGTGTTGACCATCTGGTGATGTCCATGTGTAGAGTCTTCTCTTGTGTAGTTGGAAGCCGGTGTTTGCTATGACTAGTGCCTCCTCTTGACAAAACTCTATTAGCCTTTGCCCTGCTTCATTCTGTGCTCCAAGGCCAAATTTGCCTGTTACTCCAGGTGTTTCTTGACTTCCTCCTTTTTCATTCCAGTCCCCTATAATGAAAAGGACATCTTTTTTGGATGTTAGTTCTAAAAGGTATCGTAGGTCTTCATAGAATCATTCAACTTTGGCCTCTTCAGCGTTACTGGTTAAGGCATAGGCTTGGATTACTGTAATATTGAATGGTTTGACTTGGAAATGAACAGAAATCATTTTCTCGTTGTTAAGATTGCATCCAAGTCATGAATTTCGGACTGTCTTGTTGACCATGATGGCTCCTCCATTTCTTCTAAGGGATTCCTGCCCACAATAGTAGATATGATGGTCATCTGAGTTAAATTCACACATTCCAGTCCATGGAAATATGTTAGGTTTTTTTGCGGTATAGGTCTCCCTCTCTTCCCACCTCTCACCCCCTTCCTTGGCTATCAGAAGGTTAAAGTTGTTTTCTCATGATAGCTCCATCAGATTGCCCTCAGGGCATTCAGGCCTGGTCCTTAAGCTAAGCAGTGTAGCCCGCTCTTCGTTGTTCAGCCTCCTTTTCCCTGGTGGTAGATGCGATTTTCTGGGGGTACTTCTCTGCTGGGAGGTGTCGTTACGCACATAATATGTGGGGTTTGTTTATGTATATACATATGTATGTGTTTTTCCTCCCAGGTTCGTTGCCTTCTGAGATTCCAAAACTCCACACACATCTGCTGGAGAGAGAGTTTCTGGTATTTGGATACTGTTCCACTTTAAGACACCCTTTCTGGGATGGATCTCCATCACTATCTCCTTTTTCTCTGCTTTTATCTTTTATATTCTGTTCTACCTCCTTTGAAGAATATTGGCCCTTTTTCTGGGTGTTTTTTGTCCTCTGCCAGTGTAAAGAAATTGTTTTGTGCAATTTGCTCAGTGTTCAAATGTTTTTTGAATGGATTTGTGAGAGAGAAGGTGGTCTCCCCGTCCTATTCCTCTGCCATCTTAGGATCGCACCTCTCACCGCCCACTGATTTTAAACTATGATAAGTTGGCTGACAGAATAGGGAGACAAGAAAATTCTAGTACATTCCTATATAGACTACGGGAATCTCTCCATAATTTTACTGACATTCACCTTAATACTACAGAAGGAGAAATTATTCTAAAAATAGATTTCTCACTCATTTGGCTCCCGATATCTGCCATAATTTACGAAAACAGGTAATTGGACAAAATTAAACCTTAGAAAATTATGACAAACCTAGAAGGCATATTAAAAAACAGAGACATTACTATGCCAAACAAAGTCCATCTAGTCAATGCTATGGTTTTTCCAGTGGTCAGGAATGGATGTGAGAGTTGGACTGTGAAGAAAGCTGATAGCCAAAGAATTGATGCTTTTGAACTGTGCTGTTGGGAAAGACTCTTGAGAGTCCCTTGGACTCAAGGTGATCCAACCAGTGCATTCTAAAGGAGATCAGTCCTGGGTGTTCATTGCAAGGACTGATGCTAAAGCTGAAACTCCAATACTTTGGCCACCTCATATGAAGAGTTGATTCACTGTAAGAGACTCTGGTTCTGGGAGGGATTGGGGACAGGAGGAGAAGGGGCCACAGAAAATGAGATGGCTGGATGTGATCACCGACTCGATGGGCATGAGTTTGAGTGAACTCCAGGAGTTGGTGATGGACAAGGAGGCCTGGTGTGCTGTGATACATGGGGTCGCAAAGAGTTACGACGGAGCTACTGAACTGAACTGAAACCTTGAACAACTGTTGCAAACGTTTCAGATGCTATATTTTTGTAAAGAATATGAGGAGGAAAATAGGCGTAAAAAATTGAGCAAAAGACTGAAACCCCAACAATGTCTGTTAGAACTGCTCTGAAACAGCCTGAGAAAAATAACCAGAGGGACACAGGTGAAAAGGGATGGGCTTGCTATTACTGTGGAAAGGAGGGGCATCTCCAGAGGGGTTCCCTTCAGGCATCTAAGACACCTCTGGCTCCCTGTCTTGTCTGCAAAAGACCACACTAGAGAGAGACTGACCTCTAAGGTATAGGCCCCAGTTATCATACTCTCAAGAGGATTGGGAGCACACAAAAGCCCTCATCTTAATGATATCTTAAGAACATCATGTATTAAGCGCTGTGCGGGGGCTAATCTGTTGATTCCTTTTGGAAACCACGGCAAGTTTCTCTGTGATCACTGAAGCCTCTGGTCCAATTTTCTCCCATCCACTGTTGTAATGGAGCTGTCAGGATGAGCCAAATGCTGTTATTTCATTCATCCATTAAGCTGCAACTCGGATTCTCTTTTATTTCCTCATGGGTTTCTAATGATTCCAGAGCCTCTCTTATCCCTTTGGGGGAAGAATATGCTGAACAAGGCCCAGGCCTCTGTTTTCATAATACAAAACCCTTTCTTTTAATATGAACAATAATGTAAATGTTAGGGTGTGGGCTGATGGGAAAAACTATGGGTCGAGCACAAATGCTGTTCCTTTTGTTACCAACCTCAAAGACCCTGTGTATACCATGCTCAAAGACCTCTTTTCATGTCAAAAGCAGTATCCGTTACAGCCTGAGTTTAAGGAATGGACAAAATCTTACTGTACTGACTTCTCATGATGTAAGTGGAATCTTAAACTTTACATTCAGAGCAACAGTGACTCCATTTTCAAAACTTTTGTAACTGCAGGAGTGCCAAAAGTTATATGAATAGAATATTACTAACCCAACTCCCATCTTCAGGAAAGGTAGAAAAAGTATAACGATATCATTAAGAGGCATCTACATAAGCTAACTCAGGAAACAGAGAACCATTAGTTGAAAATTTACCCGTACCTTTAACGAAGGCTCAGACTTCCCACCCCCCTGCAAAAAAAAAAAAAAAAATGGATTTTCTCAATGACACACCAATTTTATGCACAGATGTTAGCATAGATCCTCAAGCTATAGAATTAACTATGTGACTCAAGTTCCAGCTTTTCAACCTCCTCATCATATATATATGACATATGGGGAGAAGGCGATGGCACCTCAGTCGAGTATTCTGGTTGGCTGCCATCTATGGGGTCGCTAAGGGTCGGACACGACTGAGCGACTTTAATTTCACAATGATATATGGATATATATATATATAACAACGAAAAGAATTTATGCTTTTGAACTGTGGTGTTGGTGAAGACTTGAACGTCCCTTGGACCTCAAGGAGATCCAACCAGTCAATCCTAAAGGAGATCAGTCCTGGTTATTGATTGGAAGGAATGATGTTTAAGCTGAAACTCAAGTATTTCAGCTACCTGATGCGAAGGGCTGACTCATTTGAAAAGATCCTGATGATGGTAAAGATTGAGGGCAGGAGGAGACAGGGATGACAGAGGATGAGACAGTTGGATGACATCACTGACTCGATGGACATGGTGGGTGGACTATGGGAGTTGGTGATGGACAGGGAGGCCTGGCGTGCTGCCGTTCATGGGGTCGCAAAGAGTTGGACATGACTGAGCAACTGAATTGAACTGAACTGAATGATATACAGGTAAATCAGATTAAAAACAATTCTTATGAACATCAATAGTATCTGAACGTGCACGACCAAATATAAGTATTAAAATTAATTGCAAAAGATTTTCTGGTGTTCTTGATACTGAATCCGATATTACTATTATTACAAAACATTTATTGCCCAAACCTGGGCATTTACAAATGAATTCTTGTTAAATTGCAGGAGTATCTCAAACTAAAGTACAGGAGGCTTACTAAAATGTCCAAATATATCCACGTGAGTGACCAGAAAGCCAACCTGCAACTTTAAAACCTTATATGATCGATGCTCCCCTTAATTTAATAAGAAGAGATTTACTTATGCAATGACAAAATCAAGTATATATTCCATATTTTTCCTACGGGCCACTGCTCATTTAATAAACAATATAATTATTAAAATAACTTTGAAATATGACGAGCCTATTTGGACAGAGCAGTGGCCCCTTACAAAAGTTGGACTGTGAAGAAAGCTGAGCGCCAAAGAATTTATGTTTTTGAACTGTGGTGTTGGAAAAGACTCTTGAGAGTCCCTTGGCCTGCAGAGAGATCCAAACAGTCCAATCTGAAGGAGATCAGTGCTGAGTGTTCATTGGAAGGACTGATGCTAAAGCTGAAACTCTAATACTTTGGACACCTCAGGAGAAGAATTGACTCACTGGAAAAGACTCTAATGTTGGGAGGGATTGGGGTTGGGAGGAGAAGGGGATGACAGAGAATGAGGTGGCTGGATGGCATCACCGACTTTGTGGACATGAGTTTGAGTGAACGCCGGGAGTTGGTGTTGGACAGGGATGCCTGGCACGCTGTGATCCATAGGGTGGCAAATAGTCAGACACGACTGAGCAACTTAACTGAACTGAACTGAAGGAACTACAATGGAGGATACACAATTGAAATTAAAACATATTGAGGAATCATGTTCTCCTTGGAATACTCCCATTTTAGCGATAAAGAAGAAATCTAACAAATGGCGTCTTTTAACTGACTTTTGAAAGATTAATGCATCCATGAAACCTATCTGTGCAGTGCAACCATGAATTCCATCACCTGCCACTATTCCTCAAAACTGGCATATTATTATCATAGGCTTGCAGGATTGATTTTTTACTATACCTTTACACCCGCTAGACCGAGAAATATTTACTTTCTCCCTTATCCTAATCATATCAGGCCTCACAAATAGTATCAATGGACTGCATTGCCTCAAGGAATGATAAATTCTTGCGCCATGTTTCAATGTTGTGTAGCCAAAGCTCTTGAACCTGTGCGAAAGCAATTTCATAACTATGCTATTGTTCACTATACGGATGATATATTGTTTTCAGCTCCTTCTATTTTAGAAACTCAGCAGATGTTTAATGTAGCTCAACAACACTTAAAAGAGTTTCGATTAATCTTTGCCCCTGAATAGATTCAATCCTCTGCACCTTACAATTACTTGGGATTTAATGCTATTAGACAATGTATCACTCCTCATCTTGCACAGACTCGTGTTGATAAATTATCAACCTTGACTGATTTTCAAAAATTTTAGGCATATAACCTGGAGTAGACCTACTTTGGGTATTGCAGAGTATCAACTGACTTATTTAACACTTTAAAAGGAGTTTCTGATCAAAATAGCCCTCGTTCACTCTCCCAAGAGGCACGAGAAGAATTCTGCATAATGCAAAAGAAACTGCAAAAGCAAATTCTTTCTCCTATCAGACTTGAGATACCTTTAGAGTTATTTACCCTTCCCTCTCTCCAGTCCCCTACAGGACTTCTTGCCCAGCAAGAACGCCTGATAGAATGGATATATACCCTTTTTTACAGGGACAAGATCACTTACACTCTCTCTTGATTTGATTGCTAAAGTAATTATCAGTGGGAAAAATAGAACTGGAGCTCTAATTGGCTCTGGTTCTTATAAAATTGTAATTCAGTTCAGTTCAGTTCAGTTCAGTCGCTCAGTCGTGTCCGACTCTGCGCGACCCCGTGAATCACAGCACGCCAGGCCTCCCTGTCCATCACCAACTCCCGGAGTTCACTCAAACTCATGTCCACAGAGTCGGCGATGCCATCCAGGTATCTCATGCTCTGTCGTCCCCTTCTCCTCCCGCCCCCAACCTTTCCCAGCATCAGAGTCTTTTCCAGTGAGTCAACTCGTCGCTTGAGGTGGCCAAAGTGTTGCAGTTTCAGCTTTAGCATCAGTGCTTCCAATGTAGTACCTATTAGTAAATCTCAATTTGAGAGTGGTTTGCAAACTTTTACTATCTTCCAAATAGCCTTTTGAAAATATTCTGGAAATTTTCATTTCATTATCCTTTAACACACTTTGCAATTTGTTCAAAAGTACTGAATATATTATCTGTCGCATTGTCACATCACAACCTACACCTCAAGCTGATGTTTTTTTATATCAGATCAGTTCAGTCGCTCAGTCGTGTCCGACTCTCCGCGACCCCATGGATCATAGCACATCTGGCCTCCCTGTCCATCACCAACTCCAGGAGTTCCCTCAAACTCATGTCCACAGAGTCGGTGATGCCATCCAACCATCTCATTCTTGGTCGTCCCCTTCTCCTCCCGCCGCCAACATTTCCTAGCATCAGAGTCTTTTCCAGTGAGTCAACTCGTCGCATGAGGTGGCCAAAGTATTGGAGTTTCAACTTTAGCATCAGTCCTTCCAAAGAACACCCAGGATTGATCTCCTTCAGAATGGACTGGTTGGGTCTCCTTGCAATCCAGGGGACTCTCAAGAGACTTCTCTAGCAGCACTGTTCAAAAGCATCAATTCTTTGGCGATCCGCTTTCTTCACAGTCCAACCCTCCATCTGTACATGACCACAGGAAAAACCATTGCCTTGACTAGACGGACCTTGGTTGGCAAAGTAATGTCTCTGCATTTTAATAGGCTATCAAGGTTGGTCATAACTTTCCTTCCAAGGAGTAAGCGTCTTTTATTTTCGCGGCTGCAGTCAGCATCTGCAGTGATTTTGGAGCCCCCCCAAAAATAAAGTCTGACACTGTTTCCACTGTTTTTCCATTTATTTCCCATGAAGTGATGGGACCAGATGCCATGATATTTGTTTTCTGAATGTTGAGCTGCAAGCCAACCTTTTCACTCTCCTCTTTCACTTTCATCAAGAGGCTTTTTCGCTCCTCTTCACTTTCTGCCATAAGGGTAGTGTCATCTGCATATCTGAGGTTATTGATATTTCTCCCAGCAATCTTGATTCCAGCTTGTGCTTCTTCCAGCCCAGCGTTCCTCATGATGTACACTGCATATAAGTTAAATAAGCAAGGCAACAATATACAGCCTTGACGTAGTCCTTTTCCTACTTGGAACCAGTCTGTTGTTCCATGTACAGTTCTGACTGTTCCTTCCTGACCTGCATACAGGTTTCTCAAGAGGCAGGTCAGGTGATTTGGTATTCCCATCTCTTTCAGAATGTTCCACAGTTTATTGTGATCCACAGAGTCAGAGGCTTTGGCATAATCAATGAAGCAGAAATCGATGCTCTTCTGGAACTCTCTTGCTTTCTCCATGATCCGGGGATGTTGACAATTTGTTCTCTGGTGCTTCTACGTTTTCTAAAACCTGCTTGAACATCTGGGAGTTCACGGTTCACACAATGCTGAAGCCTGGCTTGGAGAATATTGAGCATGACTTTACTAGCGTGTGAGATGAGTGCAATTGGTGCGGTCGTTTGAGCACTCATTGGCATTGCCTTTCTTTGGGACTGGAATAAAGACTGACCTTTTCCAGTCCTGTGGCCACTGCTGAGTTTTCCAAATATGCTGGCATATTGAGTGCAGCACTTTCTCAGCATCATCTTTCAAGATTTGGAATAGCTCAACTGGAATTCCATCACCTCCACTAGCTTTGTTCGTAGTGATGCTTTCTAAGGCCCACTTGACTTCACATTCCAAGATGTCTGGCTTTAGGTCAATGATGACGTTATCGTGACTATTTTGGTCGTGAAGATCTTTTTTGTACATTTCTTCTTTGTATTTTTGCCTCCTCTTCTTAATATCGTCTGCTTCTGTTATATCCATACCATTTCTGTCCTTTATCGAGCCCATCTTTGCATGAAATGTTCCCTTGGAATCTCTAATTTTCTTGAAGAGATCTCTTGTCTTTCGCATTCTGTTGTTTTCCTCTATTTCTTTGCATTGATCACTGAGGAAGGCTTTCTTATCTCTCCTTCCTATTCTTTGGAACTCTGCATTCAGATGTTTATATCTTTCCTTTTCTCCTTTGCTTTTCACTTGTCTTCTTTTCACAGCTATTTGTAATGCCTCCTCAGACAGCCATTTTACTTTTTGCATTTCTTTTCCATGGGCATGGTCTTGGTCCCTGTCTCCTGTACAGTGTCACGAACCTTCGTCCAGAGTTCATCAGGCACTCTCTCTATCAGATCTAGTCCCTTAAATCTATTTTTCACTTCCACTGTATAATCGGCGTCTCCAGCAACGCAGACACGAGAGACGCCATCCCCGGCGCAACCGACCATGCAAAGAGGCGCGGCCGTGAGGAGGTACCCCAAGACTGAGGCCAGGGCCAGTGGACGAGAGGAGCTACCCCACCTCCAATAGGCCGTGGCTGTGCGGGCGCAGGAGGGCCGAGAGGAGCTACTCCACCTTCAAGGTCAGGAGGGGAGTCCTTGAGGAAATACCCCTCATCCAAGTTAAGCTGCAGCGGCTGCACTTTCTTGGAGCAGCTGTGAAGAGATATCCCACGCCCAAGGTAAGAGAAATCCAGATAAGACGGTAGTTATTGCGAGGGGGCATCAGAGGGCAGAAACACTGAAATCATAATCACGGGAAACTAGTCGATCTGATCACATGGACCACAGCTGAATGTGGTCCACTGGAGAAGGGAATGGCAAACCACTTCAGTATACTTGCCTTGAGAACCCCATGAACGGTATCAAAGGGCAAATTGATAGGATACTGAATGAGGAATTCCCCAGGTCGGTAGGTGCCCAGTATGCTACTGGATATCAGTGGAGAAATAACTCTAGAAGAATGAAGGGATGGAGCAGAAGCAAAACCAATACCAATTTGTGGATGTGACCGGTGATAGAAGCAAGGTCTGGTGCTGTAAAGAGCAATATTGCATAGGAACCTGGAATGTTAGGTCCATAAATCAAGGCAAATTGGAAGTGGTCAAACAGGAGATGGAAAGAGTGAACATAGACATTCTAGGAATCAGTGAATTAAAATGGACTGGAATGGGTGAACTTAACTCAGATGACCATCATATCTACTACTGTGGGCAGGAATCCCTTAGAAGAAATGGAGGAGCCATCGTGGTCAACAAAAGAGTCCGAAACACAGTACTTGAATGCAATCTTAAAAACGACAGAATGATTTCTGTTCGTTTCCAAGGCAATATTACAGTAATCCAGACCTATGCCCCAACCAGTAACGCTGAAGAAGCCGAAGTTGAACGGTTCTATGAAGACCTACAAGACCTTTTAGAACTAACATCCAAAAAAGATGTCCTTTTCATTATAGGGGACTGGAATGCAAAAGGAGGAAGTCAAGAAACACCTGGAGTAACAGGCAAATTTGGCCTTGGAACACGGAATGAAGCAGGGCAAAGGCTAATAGAGTTTTGTCAAGAGAACGCACTGGTCATAGCAAACAGCCTCTTCCAATTCCAACACAAGGGAAGACTCTACACATGGACAACACCAGATGGTCAACACCGAAATCAGATTGATTATATTTTTTGCAGCCAAAGATGGAGAAGCTGTATAGAGTTAGAGAAAACAAGACCAGGAGCTGCCTGTGGCTCAGATTATGAATTCCTTATTGCCAAATTCAGACTTAAGTTGAAGAAAGTAGGGAAAACCTCTAGACCATTCACATATGACCTAAATCAAATCCCTTATGATTGTACAGTTTTCTATATAGACGGGACTAAAAATGTTAAAGCCTCATTCTGGTCTCTCGAAGAGTGAAACGTTCTTTATACTAAATCTCACTCTTCTCGACAAAATGAATTATATGCTCTCATTCAGGTTATTCACCTACATCCTTACCATATTAATATAGCTTATGATTTTTTATATTCAATATTTGTATTACAATCTATCGAAACTTCAATCACAAATTCTAATCAGTCTATTATTCAACATTTTATCCAACTACAATCTCTTATTAAGAACTGCACTTCCTCTACCCATATTACCCATATCCGAGCACATTCTTGTTTTCTGGCCCTGTGGCTCATGGCAACGAACAAGCTGATAAGCTTGTCGTTTTGCTGCTCCTGAAGAGCCACATGATCTATTTTGCAATAATGCTGGTTCATTCCACCAAATTTGGAAAATTCCATACTGCCTTGCTAAAGAAATTATTATTAGTTGCCCTACTTGAAGGCCCTTACATCTTCGATCTATTGCGCAAGGCATTAATGCTCAAAGATTACATCCTAACGAACTATGGCCAATGGGTGTAATGCATTGTCCTGAAATTTCTCGCTCTTCCTTATATGTCTCAATCGACACAAATTCCTTTTTAATATGGGTCACACCTCTTCAAGGTGAGGCTACACGACATGTTGTAACCCACCTGTTAACTTGTTTTCCTATAATGGGAACACCTAGTTTTATAAAAACAGATAAAAAAAAAAAAAAGCCCTGCCTATATTTCTTGGCAATTCAAACAATTCCTACAATCATTTTCTATTAAATATATTTCAAGCATCACTTATAATCCACAAACAATTCTTTTTTAAAACTGGAAACTGTAACATTTTATTTTTTTTTTTAATCGGAGGCGAGTTACTTTACATTAATATATTGGTTGGTGTTGCCATACATTGACACGAATCTGCCCCGGGTGTACATGTGTTCCCTTTCTTGAACCCCCAGCCCACCTCCCTCTTCCCCATATCCTCCCTCCAGGTCATCCCCGTGCACCAGCCCCGAGCATCCTGTATCATGCCTCGAACCTGGACTGGTGATTCAGTTCAAATAATATACATGTTACAATGCCATTTTCCCAAATCATCCCACCATCACCCTCTCCCACAGAGTCCCAAAGACTGTTCTATACACTTATGTCTCTTTTGCTGTCTCGTATACAGGGTTTAGGCTCCCATCTTTCTAAATTCCCTACATATGCATTGGTATACTGTATTGATGTTTTTCTTTCTGGCTTACTTCACTCTGTAAAATAGGCTCCAATTTCATCCACCTCATTGGAACTGGCAAAAATGCATTTTTTTGATGGCTGAAAAATACTCCATTGTGTAGATGTACCAGAGCTTTCTGATCCATGCATCCGCAGATGGACATCTCGGTTGCTTCCATGTTCTCCCTATTATAAGCAGTGCTGCAATGAACATTGGAGTACATGTGTTTCTTTCATTTCTGGTTTCCTCAGTGTGTAAGACCAGGAGTGGATTGGCTGGATCATATATCAGTTCTATTTCCAGGTTTTTGAGGAATCTCCACAGTGTTCTCCATAGTGGCTGTACTAGTTTGCATTCCCTCCAACAGTGTAAGAGGGTTCCCTTTTCTCCACACCCCCTCCAGCATTTATTTGCATGTAGACTTTTGGATAGCAGCCATTCTGACTGGTGTGAAATGGTATCTCATTGTGGTTTTGATTTGCATTTCTCTGATTATGAGGAATATTGAGCATTTTTTCATGTGTTTGTTAGCCATCTGTTTGTCTTCTTTGGAGAAATGTCTGTTTAATTCTTTGGCCCATTTTTTTAACTGGGTCGTTTATTTTTCTGGAATTGAGCTGCAGGAGCTGCTTGTATATTTTGGAGATTAATTCTTTGTCAGTTGATTCAGCGGCTATTAATTTCTCCCAATCTGAAGTCTGTGTTTATACCTTGCTTATAGTTTCCTTTGCTGTGCAGAATATTTTCATTTTAATTAGGTCCCATTTGTTTATTTTTGCTTTTATTTCCAATATTCTGGGAAGTGGGTCTTGGAGGATCCTGCTGTGATTTATGTCAGAAAGTGTTTTGCCTACGTTCTCCTCTAGGAGTTTTAGAGTTTCTGGTCTTACATTTAGTTCTCTAATCCATTTTGCGTTTATTTTGGTGTTTGGTGTTAGGAAGTGTTCTAGTTTCATTCTTTTACAAGCGGCTGACCAGTTTAACCAGCACCACTTGTTAAAGAGACTGTCTTTACTCCATTTTATTTTTTTGCCTCCTTTGTCAAAGATAAGGTGTCCGAAGGTGTGTGGATTTATCTCTGGGCCTTCTATTTTGTTCCATTGATCTATATTTCTGTCTTTATGAGAGTACCATATTATCTTGATGAATGTGGCTTTGTAGTAGAGCCTGAAGTCCGGCAGGTTAATTCCCCCAGTTCCATTCTTCTTCCTCAAGATTGCTTTGGCTCTTCGAGGTTTTTTGTATTTCTATACAAATTGTGAGATTATTTGTGCTAGTTCTGTGAAAAATATCGTTGGAAGCTTGATAGGGATTGCATTAAATGTATAAATTACTTTGGGTAGTATACTCATTTTTACTATATTTATTCTTCCAATCCACGAACACGGCATATTTCTCCATCTATTAATGTCCTCTTTGATTACTTTCACTAGTGTTTTATAGTTTTCTATGTACAAGTCTTTTGTTTCCTTAGGTAGATATATTCCTAAGTATTTAATTCTTTTCGTTGCAACAAAGAATGGAATAGTTTCCATAATTTCTCTTTCTATTTTCTCATTAAGTGTATAGGAATGCAAGGGATTTCTCTCTGTTGATTTTATATCCTGCAACTTTACTGTATTCGCTGATTAGCTCTGGTAGTTTTCTGGTAGAGTCTTTAGGGTTTTCTGTGTAGAGGACCATGTCATCAGTGAACAGTGAAATTTTACTTCTTCTTTTCCAATTTGTATTCCTTTTATGTCTTTTTCTGCTCTGATTGCTGTAGCCAAAACTTCCAGAACTATGTTGAACGGTAGTGGTGATAGTGGGCACCCTTGTCTTGTTCCTGACTTTAGGGGAAATGCTTTCAGTTTTTCACCATTGAGGATAATGTTTTCTGTGGGTTTGTTATATATAGCTTTTATTATGTTGGGCTATGTCCCTTCTATTCCCACTTTCTGGAGGGTTTTTATCATAAATGGATGTTGAATTTTGTCGAAGACTTTCTCTGCACCTACTGAGATAATCATATGATTTTTATTTTTCAGTTTGTTAATGTGGTGTATTACGTTGATTGATTTGCGGATATTGAAGAATGCTTGCATGCCTGGGATAAAGCCACTTGATCATAATGTATGATCTTCTTAATGTGCTGTTGGATTCTGATTGCTAGAATTTTGTTAAGGATTTTTGCATCTATGTTCATCAGTGATATTGGCCTGTAGTTTTCTTTTTTGTGGGATCTTTACCATGTTTTGGGATTAGGGTGATGGTGGCCTTATAGAATGAGTTTGGAAGTTTCCCTTCCTCAGCAATTTTCTGGAAGAGTTTGAGTAGAATAAGTGTTAGCTCTTCTCTAAATTTTTGGTAGAATTCAGCTGTGGAGCCGTCTGGCCCTGGGCTTTTGTTTGCTGGAAGATTTCTGATTACAGCCTCTAATTCCATGCTTCTGATGGGTGGGAAGGCCGCCCTGCCTCCCTACCCATACCCCGCCTGCTGGAGGGTGGTGCGGGCATCTGTGCCGCTTCTCTGCTGAGAGTTTCCTCTGGGCACTTAGTCTGTGGGTTTTAATTATTTATTTCATTATTAATTAAATATTTATGTATGTATGCGTTTTTCTCCCAGTTCTGTGGCCCTCTGAAGTTCCAAGGCTTGCCACAGACACACCAGTGATACCAGGTGTTTGGAACCTTATTTTTTTTTTTTTTTCTTTCTTTCCTTTCTTTCTATAAGCCTCCCTTCCTAGGACGGAGCTCCGTCCCTCCCTCTTTTGACTCTCTTTTTATCTTTTTTACTATTTCCTACCTCCTTTCGAAGATTATGGGCTCCTTTTCTGGGTGCCTGTTGTCCTCTGCCGGTATTCAGAAGTTGTTTTATGGGATTTAATCAGTGTTCTAATGTTCTTTTGCTGATTTTGTGGGGGAGAAAGTTGTCGCCCTGTCCTATTCCTCTGCCATCTTCCTGTGCTCCCTAAACTCTCCACAAGCACAAATTAAAAAAGTAAATATAGAGGGGGAATACACAGGATCATTTTTGTGTTCCTTATCCAGAGCAGACTTTCAGTTCAGTTCAGTTCAGTTCAGTTCAGTTCAGTCGCTGGCTCAGTTGTTTCCGATTCTTTGTGACCCTATGAATCACAGCGCGTCAGGCCTCCCTGTCTATCTCCAACTACCTGAGTTCACTCCACCCATGTCCATCAAGTCGGTGATGTCATCCAGCCATCTCATTCTCTGCTGTCCTCTTCTCCTCCTGCCCACAATGCCTCCCAGCATCAGGGTCTTTTCAGGTGAGTCAACTCTTCACATGAGGTGGCCAAAGTATTGGAGTTTCTGCTTCAGCATCAGTCCTTCCAATGAACACCCAGGACTGATCTCCTTTAGAATGGACTGGTTGTGTCTCCGTGCATTCAAGGGACTCTCAAGAGTCTTCACCACCACAGTTCAAAAGCATAAATTCTGTGGCTACAAGCTTTCTTCACAGTCCAACTCTCACATCCATACATGACCACTGGAAAAACCATAGCCTTGATCTGAGGGACCTTGGTTGGCAAAGTCATGTCCATGCTTTTTAATACGCTATCTAGATTCCAATGCAATATAATCTCTAATCTTAAAATTATCGTTAATGCAGCTTTGTTTGTTTTAAATTTTTTAAACTTATCGCAAGGAGATATTTTGACAAAAGCAGAAAACCGTTTCCTGAAACTGAAGGACACTTCTCTTCCTCTACCTATTTTGTATCAAGACGGGGTGACTAAACAGCGGATGTGGAAAATTAATATTACCAGGAAAGGGACACGCTTGTATTTCTCCAGATGGATCCAACGAAGTCATTTGGTTCCCTCTTCAGAAGATTCACCCAAGGAAGCTAAGATAGAGAGAAAAAGGTGAAATCCCCGGGAGGAGGAGATTTCAGTACAAGCCATGCCGGCTTTTAAACTTTCTAGGAAATGCCACACTCGACGTCATCGAGCTCATCATCCCCCTACTTGGAGACAGATAAAAACTCTTATTAATCAACCTGAAAATCTGGGTTCTCAACAGGAAATGACCTGGGATTCTGAGAATATTTTTGTGGCTACAATTGCTTTCCTTGCTTTTGCTTTCCCCGCTCAGGCTGACTTGAATAATCACACTTATAGGGCTTATATACCTAAGCCCCAGTTATTGCAAGTTGTAGAATGGACAGATATAGGACCTGTCATATCCACTAATGACAGAGTACATATGCCTCCTCCTTGGAGATTGGAGGGGCCGGCTCCTCTCTTCCTGAGGAAGATGGAAGACTAATAAACATTTCTCTAGGCTATGAAATCCTTCCTTTGTGCATGGGCCCAGGAGAATTATGTATTAATGTTAGTCAACAAAAGTGGACTTTCATCCTGCCTCCAAAAAAGAATTTCAGTACACTGCTTAGACTGTTTACCACCCTGTCCCTTTATGAAAACCATGTCAATACTACCAAATCTTTCGGACAAGGACAAAAGTTGAAATGTAAGGGGTTTACGTATAAGGACTTTACATATGTTCCTGTTTACTGGGATAGATGTCAAGCTAAATCAGGGAAATTAATGTTTTTGGCCAATTACACCATTGTTGATTGGGGAACCCAATCATCTAACTGCTCAGATGATCTTAATAATACAATGTGTGATATGCTACTCAAGAAGAATGGAAGATTACCAATAGTTCAATGGAAAACTTCCATGACAAAGGACTCTTTGGCTGGATTGACAGTGAAAGGGCAACTCCTCGCCCTCGAATCATCCTCAATATATGAATTGGACCTGAACAACAGGACATTTGGAAACATGATGCACGTACTTAAAAACTTGGAACTTGGACTGGATATGCCACAGGGACCAGTCGTTGTCATAGTAACTCTTCCTTCCGTTATAATCATTCATATTTTATACAAGCTTCCATCCCCCTTCCTTTTGTTATAGCCATAGGGAACTCACAGTTTAATAAGACTTTATGTTCTGTCACTTGTATAGATTGCAAATTGTATACTTGTCTAAATTCCTTTAAAATAAATGAATCCCCTTTGAGTCTTCAATCTCGGTGTAGTCTCTGGTTACCGAGTAGATCTCCAAATACCCTGGGAAGAAGGTCCCATGGTAGGACTTGCCTCCCGGTTACTCTCTAAATTACTCCAATGATCTAAGCGATTCATTGGATGGTTAATTCTTGGCATTTTGGGATTAATAGCCATTTGCATCACTGCTGCAGTTGCAGGCATTGCTTTACAAACCTCAATTCAAACCCAAAACTTTATTCAAATTTGGACTAAAGATGCTGATACTATGTGGGCCACCCAGGCTCAGATGGATGAGGATGTTCAGGGTAAAATACAAGAATTAAAAACAGGCAGCCAGTGGGTCAGAGAACAATTAATACATTTCAAAAAGCAAGTATTATTAAAATGTGATTGAAGAGTTTTGCATTACTCCTGTTTGGTTCAACAATAGTGCTTACAACTGGGAACAAATCAAGTTTCATTTACAAGATACACATAATAATGCTCCTTAAATATACAATTGTTGCAAGAGAAAATCTTTGAAATCTTCTCTAAGAGTCTATCCTCTTCCAAAAATTTGGAAACCTTACTGATCAGCTAGCTGATCAATTATCTGGGTTAGTCACTTGAGGATGATTTCAAAGCATTACACTTC
This sequence comes from Moschus berezovskii, assembly GCF_049115385.1. NCBI lineage: Eukaryota > Metazoa > Chordata > Mammalia > Artiodactyla > Moschidae > Moschus > Moschus berezovskii. The sequence goes on from NC_142489.1 coordinate 54,946,499, forward strand.
GTATTGGATCTGGAGCTATAAAGCTGATAATTATCATGGTCATTAGTATCTGTAGTATACAGATGCCTTTCAACTAAAATGTTCAAACTAAACAGACTCAATTGGTCAGTGCCTTTTTCACAGAAGTATATGCAGTCACCCCCAATTATGAAAAAATAAAACAGGGAGAATCGCCAGGGGACGTTCAACTTTAAGGGATCCAATAGGTTTTCTTCCTTTGTGTAGCATTTCTCAAGGACTGTGTTCATTCTCAGTTACTGCAAAACAGGGACGAGCAGAGCTGCACGCAGTCCTCAGTACTGGGATCATGGGAGAGGACACCTGCTTGGATTCCCTTCAGTGTCTCCCTTCAGTGACCTTGAACGTAAAGGATTATCCATTTTGTTGCAACTGGTGGAATTTCATTATTTTTAATGGCAGAATAGTAATTTTATTATAGATATATAAACCTGCGTTTCTGCAAAAAAAAAAAAAAAAAAAAAGCACGCTAGTTTCACTTGAGTCTTCTGTCCCCTGCATCCTTCTTCTTGTCAACTCCAGTCACCAGATCCGGGTTTACAAAGACCGTGACGTGGGTTTAGTTGAGTGATGACACCATCATGATTATCTGGTCATGAAGAGTATCTTTGTTGAGTTCTTCTGTGTATTCTTGACACCTTTTAATTGTTGCTGTTTCTGTTAGGTCTCCAATATTTCTGACCTTTGTGGTGCATTTCTTTATATGAAATATTCCCATGGTATCTTTAATTTTCTTGAAGTGATCTCTAGTCTATCTGATTCTATTGTTAACCTCTATTTCTTGGCATTGATCAATGAGGAACGTTTTCTTTTCTGCCCTACTTATTCTTCAATATTCTACATTCAAATAGGTATATCTTTCCCATTCTCATTTCACTTCCACTTCTCTCTCTCCTTTTTCTTTTTTTCTTATTCTCAGCTAGTGTAAGGTGTCTTCGAAAACCGTTTGCCCTTGTGCATTTCTTTGTCTTGGGGATAGTCTTCATTGCTGCTCCTGTACAATGTCACGAACCACTGCCCTTAGTTCTACAAGAACTCTATTAGATTTCCAATTATAATCAAAAGGGCTTTTATTTAGATCACACCAGAATGATCTAGGGATTTTCCCTACTTTTGTTGAAATCAGTCTGAATGTTTCAGTATGAGCTGATGATCTGAGCCACAGTCTGCTCCCGGTTTGTTTTGGATGGCTACATTAAGCTTCTCCATCTTCAGCTGTAAAGCATATAATCAGTTTGATTTTGGTATTAACCGTCTTCTTGTGTGCATGTGTAGAGTCGTCTCATGTGTTGTTGGAAAAAGTTTCCTATGACAGTCCCTTGTCTTGGCAGAACAGTGTTAGACATTGCCCTGGTTCATTTTGTAGCCAACGGCCAAACTTGTCTATGACTCTAGCTATCTCTTGATGTCCTACTTTTGCATTCCAGTCCCCAATGATGCAAATGATATCTTTATGGGTGCGTGTGTGTGTGTGTGTTAGTTCTAGAAGATCCTATTGGTAAACATAGAACCACTCAACTTCAGCTTCTCACCGACCTTCAGCTCAATTTCTACTTCAACATTGCTGGTCAGGACATAGATTTGGATTATTGTGCTATTGCATAGTTTGTCTTGAGAATCAGCAGAGATCTTTCTGCATTCTTGAGAAGGCACCCAAGAACTGCATTTCACACACTTTTTTTGACTGTGAGTGATACACCATTTCTTCTCTAGGGATTCTTGCCCACCGTGGTAGATAAAATGGTCATCTCAATTAAATTTGCCCATTCCAGTCAATTTTAATTCACTGATTCCTGAAAGGTTGAAGTTCACCGTTGACATCCCCTGTTTGACGAATTCCAAGTTAATTTGAATCATGGACCTAACTTTCTAAGTTCCTATGCACTATTGTTCTTTACAGAATGAGACTTTACTTCCATCACCAGTCACTACCACAGCTGGGTGTTTTTTGTTTTTTGCTCTGGTTTCGTCTCTTCATTACTTTTGGAGTTACTTCTCCACTGATTTCCAGAAGCATATTAGGACACCTACCAACCCGGGGAGTTCATCTTTCAGTGTCCATTCTGTTTGCCTTTTCATACTATTCATGGGGTTTCAAGGCAAAATACTGAAGCTGTGCCATTCACTTCTCCATTGGCCCACGTTTTCTCAGAACCCTCCATCATGACCCATCCATCCCGGATGGCCCTACAGAGTCTAACTCATAGTTTCATTGCATTAGACAAGACTGTGGTCCACTGCATCAGTTTGGTTAGTTTTCTGTGGTTGTGCTTTCCATTACGTCTGCCCTCTAACGGATAAGCATAAAAGGCTTATAGAAGCTTTCTGATGGGAGGGACAGACTGTGAGTGAACCTGAGTCTTGTTTAGATAGGTGGGGCCATGTTCAGTAAAGCTTTAATCCGATTTTCTGTTGCGGGGAGGGGTGGGGAGGGCTGTGTCCAGCCCTGCTGTTTGAACTGAGGACAAACTTTGGTATGAGAACTGTACTTGTGATCTTCTTCAAAAGGGCTTGTGCAAGCACTGATGTATTCAGTGCCCCTCATCCTCCTGCAGCCCACTCTCGGCCCACACTTACAGGCAAATCTGGCTCAGGATTTTGTGGGGACACTGCTCCTTATGCTTGGCTGCTGGTGCACACAAGATTTTGTTTGTGCCTTCCAACTGCTTCAGTTCTGTGGAAGTTCTGTAATCAAGTCCTCCAAAGTCAAATTTCCTGTGGGGTTCTCAATCCCTTTGCCAGACCCCCAGGTGAGGAATTGTGCAGTGCTCCTAGAACTTCCTTAACAGTACGAGAATTTCTTCGGCATATTTATTTTTCAATTTGTGGATGTCTGCTAGCTGCCTTTATTGTGGATTGAATGGAAAACTCCTCCAAGAGGGCATATGCCATAAACTGCATGACCCAGGTCTGTAGCAGCCAGAGACCCTCTCCCCTGTCAGGCTACTGCTGACCCATGCCTCTGCAGGAGACACTCAATCACTGAAAGACAGGTCTGACTCTGTGTCTGGAAGTCTCTGCGTATTTGTGCACAAAATGTTTTCTATGAGCCCTCTGAGTGTGGCTGGAAGGTATTGATTCTAAACACAAAGTCCCCCCTCCTACAGTCTTCTTGGGATGTCTCCTTCCCCACTGGACATGGTGTACATCTTTTTGGTGGGACCTGACATTCTCTTGTCCATCATCATTCAGTAGCAAGCTGCAATTTTGGAGCTCTCTCAGGAAAAGATAAGTGAACACCCTTCTACTTGGCTATCTTTGCTCCCTCACAGGCACACACTGGCAAAGGGGAAAAATCATATACCCCACGGCTGCACTTTCTTCACCTTTCTACACCGCCAGTTATGCATGAGCACCTGGATGGATTGCATGCTCGCACACGGTATGCTAGGATGCCTGTGGTTTCAGAATGAAGGAGCCTACCTGATCATGTCATTTGTCTCACACGATGCTATTATTGGCCGCATCAGCGAGGGAGTTTGCTGCCTGATGGACTGGTCTGAGGCAGCAGTAGGCCAGGGCCTTCCTCTAACGTGTAAAAATTCTCCAGTGCAGTAGGCTATCTTTCTGTTCCTCCTCCTTCCAGTCTCTGTTCGTTTCGGAAGGACCTTGACCTCTTCACCGTCATGGATCCTGTTATAGCCATGCCCACCATTTCCACAGGATACCCCACTTCCCATAGACTAAAGGGTTCAAAGGCTATGCTTTAAGATACCCACACCATTGAATTTACACTGGGTGAGTTCTCAAAACTTCCCCATCTGCTTCCTGGTAGAAATACACACATCAACGTGGCACAAACTGTGAGCTTCTTTATGTCTCTTGAGGTAAACCCAGATTTATTGACCCACCTTTCCTCATTCCTGTGCTGAACAGGAGCACCTCAGAGATGCAAGGGCCAGTCTTCCCCAGTCTGTGGACGCCTCGTGCCTCCTTCTGCTTGCTGCATGCCTCGTGATTTCTCACCTTCATCTCTACGTCGGATGTGGTTGGACACACAACCACATACAGAAACATACACAAACACCGCCATGTCTACCCACGCATGTACACACAAATGTTCAAAGGCACAGGGAAACATAACAAACAGGGACCATAGGTGTTTCTGTAGCTGAAGAACCAGTGCTTCATATCAAATTTAGAGAACTCCATATTTCTCCAAGGGAAGTTTCCATTCTGATCTCCAATATGAAATACAGAGGAGTCCAACTTCCAAAGTGGAGAATTAACACCTATGATTGAATGCAGTCAATACAGAGCATTTAACATTTCATGGAAGAAATTTTGTTTCGATATAATTTGAGAAATATGACAAACTCTAAACTTGATGAAGAAAGAGTGGGCCCTGATTTTCATTTGTGCAAGAGAGATCATTCCAAATCCATACTGGATCTCGATATCTTCAGAAACCAGTGCCAAGATTTTCATATGAGAAATATACAGAACTCCAAATTAAATGCCAGAAAACCACATGTAGATTTTCATACATGAGTAATAGAGAATTCCATATATCACGTAAGAAAGATAGAATCCAGATTTTCATAGAGTGAAATAAAAAACACAATTATCATGGAGTAATACTATCACTATATTTGCATGTAAAAGTATAGGTAATGCTATACTTGAGTTAATTTAAGTTCAGTCTCTCGGTCATGTCCAACTCTTTGTGATCCCATGGACTGCAAATTACGACACTTCACTGTCCAACAGCAATTCCTGGAGCATTCTCAAACTCATGTCCATCGAGTCGGTGATGCCATTCAACCATCTTATCCTCTGTCATCCTCTTCTCCTCCTGGATTCAGTGTTTCCCAGGGTCTTTCCGATGAGACAATTATTTGCATTAGGTGGACAAAATTGGAGTTTAAGCTTCAGAATAAGTCCTTCCAATGAATATTCAGTACTGATTTCCTTTAACCTCCTTGCTGTCCAAGAGACACTAAAGAGTCTTCACCAACAACACAGTTTTAAAGCAACAATTCTACTGCTCTCAGTTGTCTTTAGAGTCCAAATCTCACATCCATAGATGACTACAAAAAAAAAAAAAATCATAGCTTTGATTAAGAGGATATTTGCTCACAAAGCAATGTCTCTGCTTTTCAATATGTTGACTTGGCAGGTCATACCGTTCCTTCCAAGGAGCAAGAATCTTTTAATTTCATGGCTGCAGTCACCATCTGCAGTCATTTTGGAGGCCCACAACAAAATAAAGTCTCTCTGTGTTTCCATTGTTGCTCCATCAGTTTCCCAAGCATAGATGGAACCAGTTGTAGTTATCTTCGTTTTCTGAATGTTGAGTTTTAAGTGAACACTGAACTCCCCTTTCTCTTTCACCAAGAGACTCTTTAGTTGTTCTTCACTTTTGCCGCAAATGTAGTGCCATCTACCTTTCTGAGGTTATTGATATTTCTCACAGAAACCTTGACCCAAACTTTGCCTCATGCAGTCTGGAATTTAACATCTTGCACACCACCTAGAAGGTAACTAGGCAGGGTGACAATATGTAGCCTTGGCATAATTCTTTCCTGTTTTGAAAGCACCCTGTTGTCCATGTCCAGTTCTAACTGTTGCTTCTTGACCTGGATACAGATTTCTCAGGAGGCAGGTCAAGTAGTCTGGTAATCCCATCCCTTTAAGAATTTTCCACAATTTACTGTGATCCACTTATGGCAGAAAGTGAAGAGGAATTCAAAAGCCTCTTGATGAAAGTGAGAGAGGAGAGTGAAAAGGTTGGCTTGAAGCTGAATATTCAGAAAGCAAAAAACAGTGGAAACAGTGTGAGACTTTATTTTTGGGGGCTCCAAAATCACTGCAGATGTTGATTACAGCCAGGAAATTAAAAGACGCTTACTCCTTGGAAGGAAAGTTAGGGCCAAGCTTGATAGTACATTAAAAAGAGACATTACTTTGCCAACAAAGGTCCGTCTAGTCAAGGCTATGGTTTTTCCCGTGGTCATGTATGGATGTGAGAGTTGGAGTTGGACTGTGAAGAAAGCTGATAGCCGAAGAATTGATGCTTTTGAACTGTGGTGTTGGAGAAGACTCTTGAGAGTCCCTTGGACTGCAAGGAGATCCAACCACTGCATTCTAAAGGAGATCAATCCTGGGTGTTCATTGGAAGGAATGATGCTAAAGCTGAAACTGCAATACTTTGGCCACCACATGCGACGAGTTGACTCACTGGAAAAGACTCTGATGCTGGGAACGGTTGGAGGCGGGAGGAGAAGGGGACGACAGAGAATGAGATGGCTGGATGGCATACTCTGTGGACATGAGTTTGAGTGAACTCCGGGTGTTGATGATGGACAGGGAGGCCTGGCGTGATGTGATTCAAGGGGTCGCGGAGAGTAGGACACTATTGAGCGACTGAACTGAACTGAACTGAACCGAACTGACAAAGCCTTTATACCAAAGGCTTTGGTATAAACAATGAAGCAGACATACACGTGTTTTTTTGTTTGTTTGTTTGTTTGTTTTTTTTTCCTGGAGACCTCTTGATCTTTTGATGGGACCTCGGATTTTGGCAATCTGATCTCTGTTTCCTTTGCCTGTTCTAAATCCTCTCTGAAGTTCATGGCTCACGTACTGTTCAAGCCTCGCCTGGGTAATTTTTACTATTACTTTGCTACTATTTGAGTTAAGGCCATTGCGTGTTAGTGTGAACAGTTTATGGCATTGCCTTGCATTGGAATGAAATAAAAACTGAAAGTTTCCAGTCCTGTGGCCACTGCTTCGTTTTCCAAATTCCTTGCATACTGAGTGCAGCACTTTGAGACAATCATTTTCCAGGCTACGACATAGCTGAACTGGAATTCCCTCATTTCTACTAGTTTTGTTCATAGTGAAGTTTCATAAGGATGGCTTGACTTCACATTACAAGAGGACTGGCTCTAGGTGAGTGATCACATCATCCAGGTTACTGACTCATGAAGATCCTGTTAAAATAGTTTTTCTGAGTAACCTTGCCACATCTTCTTAATATCTTCTGCTAAATTGACGTCCATGCAATTTCTGTCCTTTATTTTGAGCATCTTTTCATGAAATGATTCCTTGGTATCTCTAATTTTCTTGACGAGGTCTCTAGTCTTTCCCATTCCATTATTTTCCTCTATTTCTTTCCACTGATCACTGAAGAAGGCTTTCTTATCACTCCTTCTTATTCCTTGAACCTTTGCATTCAGATTGTTATATCTTTAATTTTCTCCTTTGTTTTAGCTTCTTTTCTTTTCTCATCTATTTGTAAGACATCTACAGCAAACCATTTTGCCTTTTTGTATTTTTTTTTTTTTTTGAGGAGGGTTTTGATCACTGCCTATTGTACAATGTCACAATCCTCTGTCAGTAGTTCATCAGGCATTCTTTGTATCAGATCTGATCCTTTGAATCTATTTGTCACTTTCACCGTGTCATCATAAGGGATTTGATGTAAGACATACCCGAATGTTCTAGTGGTTTTCCCTACGTTCTTCAAATTAACTCTTGCTTTGGCAATAAGGAGTTCAAGATCTGAGGCACTGTCCACTCCCAGTCTTGATTTGCCTACTCTACAGATCTCCTGCATCTTTGGCTGTGAAGGAAAAATCAATCTGGTTTCAGTTTTAACCATATGATGAGGAACATTTGTAGTATCCTCTCGTGTTCCCAGAAGAGGATGTTGCTATGAGCAGTGTGTTCTCTTGGCAAATCTCTGTTAGCCTTTGGAAGACTTCATTCTGTACTCCAAGGCCAAATTTGCCTTTTACCCCCAGATATCTCTTGACTTCCTACTTTTGCATTCCATTCCCCTGTGATGGAAAGGTCATCTTTCCTGTCTGTTAGTTCTACAAATTCTTGTAGGTCTTCATAGAATTGTTCCATTATAGCTACTTTAGCATTACTGGTCAGGGCACAGACTTGGATTACTGTGCTATTGAATGGGTTCCCTTGGAAAGAAACAGAGATCATTCTGTCATTTTTCAGACTGTCACCAAATACTACATTCCAGACTCTTTTTTTTTTTGACTATGATGGCTACTCCATTTCTTCTGAGGGATTCTTTCCCACTGTAGTAGACATAATGGTCATCTGAGTTAAATTCATCCATTCCCGTCCATTTTAGTTCACTGATTCCTAAAATGTCAATGTTCATTCACTCTTGACATTGCCGTTTTGACCCCTTCCTATTTACCTTGATTCATGGACCTAACCTTTAAAGTTCCTATGCAATCTTGCAAGGGGAATTTGTTTTTGCTTTGGCTCCATCGCTTCATTCTTTTTGGAGTTTCTTCTGCCCTGATCTCCTATATCATATTGGGCAGCTATCAACCTTGGAATTTGTCTTTCAGTATGCTATATTTTGCCTTTACATGCTGCTCATGGAGTTCTTCAGGCAGGAATACTGACGAGGTTTTCCATTCCCTTCTCCAAGGACCACGATTCGTCAGAGCCCATTACCATCACCCGTCCATCATGGGTGGCCCTACAAGCATGACACATAGTTTCACTGAGTGAGTTAGACAAGGCTGTGTCCCATGTGATCAGTTTGGTTAGCTTTCTGAGATTATGGTTTTCATTCGTTCTGCCTTCTGACAGATAAGGTCAAGAGGTTGTGGAAGCTTCCTGATGGGGAAGACTGACTAAGGGAAACTGGTTCTTGTTCTGACAGGTAGGGCCATGCCAGTTCAGTGGCTCAGTCATTGACAAATCTTTGTGGCCCTATGCACTGCAGCATGCCAGTCCGCCCTGTCCATCACTAACTCATCGACTTTACACAAACTCATGTTCATTAAGTCAGTGATGCTCTCCAATCATCCCATCTTCTGTCTACTGTTATCCTCCCACCTTGAATTTTTCCGAGCATCAGGGTCTTTTCCAATGAGTCAGTTCTTTATACCCCGTGACCAAAGTGTTGGAGATTCAGCTTCAGCACCAGTCCTTCCAATGAATATTCCGGACTGATTTCTTTTAGGATGTACTGCTTTGATCTCCTTGCCCTCCAAAAGACTCTCAAGCCTCTTCTCCAACATCATAGTTCAAAAGTATCAATTCTTTGGTGCTCAGCTTTCTTTAGAGTGCAAATCTCCCATCCATACATGACTACTGGTAAAACCATAACTTTGACTAGACAGAAATATTTTGGAAAGTAATCTCTCTGATGTTTGATATGCTGCCTAGTTTGGCCATATTTTTCTACAAAGAGAAAGCATCTTTTATTTTTATGGCTGCATTCCCAATCTGCTGTGATTTTGATTACAGTTCCATTCCCCAAACCGCACCACTGGCAAAAAAAAAAAAAAAAAAAAAAAGTCTCACATTCTTTCCATTGTTTCCCCTTCTATTTGCCATGAAGTGATGGGACCGGTTGACATCATCATTGTTTTCTGAATTTTGATTTTTATGTCATCTATTTCAATCTCCAATTTCACTTTCATCAAGGGGCTCTTTTGTTCATCTTCCCTTTCTGCCATAAATATGGTGCCATCACCAGCTAAGAGATTATTGATATTTCACCTGTCTATCTTGATTCCAGTGTGTGCTTATTCAACCAGGCCTTTCACATGATGTAATCTGCACATAATTTAAATAAGCAGCATGTCAGCATACAGCCTTGACATACTCCTTTCCCATTGGATTCAGATTGCTGTTCCATTTCCAGTTCTAACTGTTGCGACTTGACCTGCATACAGATTTTTCAGGAGGCAGGGCAGGTTGTCTGGTATTATCATCTCTCGATAAATTTTCCATAGTTTGTTGTGACCCATAGTCAAAGGCTTTGGTGTAGTCAACGATGCAGAAGTAGACCTTTGTCTTCTGGAACCCTCTTCCTGTGTTGCTGATCCAAAGACTATTGACAATTTCATATCTGGATCCTCTGCCTTTTAAATATCAAGCTTGAACACCTGGAAGTTCATGGTTTACGTACTGTTGAAGCCTGCTTTGGAGAATTTCAATCATTATTGTGCTCGTGTGTAAGACGATTGCATTTGTGTGGTAGTGTGAAAATTCTTTGGCACTGGCTTTCTTTAAGATTGAAATGAAAACTGACCTCCTTGTATAATTATGGATCATTAATATGTGTATATTAAAAAAAAATCCCAATATTCAATTATGTTTATTGTCCACTTAGTTTTTAAAGTAAATTATGAAAAAGGAGTAAAGAAGAAAAAAGAATTCTGCATGGTGTTCTCTGATGACCTAAATGTGAAGGAAGTCTGAAAATTCAGGGATTCATGTACACATAAGTGTCCTTCATTTTGACATAGTAGAAAAAAATCTAAGATAAGATTGTATAATTTTTATAAAACAAGATTGCTTAATGCAATATTACAAGTCAACTGTACCTCAAGCAGTGAACAAATAAATGGTTCCACCATTTGCAATATTTTGGTCCTTGAGAACATGACGGTAAATAAAATATTTCAGTTACAATGTGACAGAAACTTTAATCACGTGATGGTGTTTGTAAAAATATCTGAATTTTTAAAAAGTGAGTTAAAAGTGGTTATCAGAGCCTGTTCAAAATGGACCATGATTGTTCAAGTTACCAACTTGTATCGTAGGTCAAATATTTCTCCAAGAAAGGTGTCTAATAGAGACAGGACGGACATAAATCTGCAGATCTTAACTCAAGATTATTAGTGAAGTTGGAAGTACAACTGCAACCACAGTCACACGTTCAATGGAGTGCAGTGGAATATACATTGCTCCCATTCTCAGGGCCCTCTAGGCCTTCTACCCTAGGGCTGGGTAGCGAAAGGCAGAGTTTCTGGACAGGCAAAAGACTATGCATTGCAGAGGCACAGTACCCTTGATGGAGCCATTCACTGGCCTCCACCAGGGTTCGAAGAAGTAGCCACACGTCCGATGCTCCCCTCCATGACCTAATGGCTGTGGCAAACTGTAAGGGTAACAGTCTATGACACCCAGCCCCCTTTTGGATAGTATGAGGAGACCGAGGACCAACTGTGTTTCGGGCACCTGACTCCCTCATTAAAATGACTGGACAAAGTATGAGAACCTTGGAAATAGAAGGACACAGAGAACAGACAGCTTCCCCTTCAGCTGGGACTGGGCACTGATGGGAGAACCAAGACCAGACGTTCAGATCTAGCCTACGCCCAGACAGGATAACCACCCTTCAGAGGGAAACCCTCCTTCTAACCAGGATGTTGGATGATGAAAGTCGTTTTAGGAGATTTCCTTTCAGAATACGGATTGATATTTTCTTCAGTACAGGTTTACAGAGACAGTATTACTTGACTGTGACCTTACCTCAATAACAGAAGTAAGAGAACCTGACAGCAAGATATTTGCAACACCTTATCACAACCCTCACTTACCTTTCCTCTAAGTGAGTTGGGATTGAGGAGTTTGGTGTAATTAAAGGAATAAGCCACATATCTTGCATTATTGTGCAATGAAAACCTCTAGTATGTAAACGTCAATCTTTGAAAATATCTTAGCCTAATAATATTGGGTATTTTTAGCAGTAACATCTATGTCTCACTTCTGTGGATGAGAGAGTGCCTCATTTCAAAACCACATTCTTTCATGTGTACATGAGAAGTTTATCCTTTTCCAGTATAAAACAAATTAACTGGTGCACTGGGATGAACTAGAGGTATGGGATGCGGAGGGAGTTGGAGGGGGGTCTAGATGGGCAACATATGTACACCCGGGGTGGATTCATGTCAATGTATGGCAAAACCAATACATTGGAAAGTAATCAGCCTCCAATTCAAATAAATACATTTAAAATAATAATAGTAATAAAAACAAATTAGCAAACACTGATGGCTACCCCAATGATCAAGTTAATTAAGGACCAGATTGCTGTGACAGATGTCATCAGGTCTATTTGAAGAATACTTATAACTTTGAAAATATTGTAATGAACTGATTTCCAAGTAGATATATATATATATATGTATTTTGACTTTACAACAATTTTGTAGTTCGTATATGTGCATCACAGTTTGCTTTAATACTTATACAAAATAAATATTTTTCTTTCCCTAATGTCTTTATGTTGAGGATATGGAGGTTGGCAAGAAACTGAATCTTGTTCACAGTTGATTTAGTCCCCAAAATCCCATTTTTCTTGACAATCTGCTTTCTGAATTGGGTAGATCTGATTAGTGGGGGGAACACTCAGAGACAGATTAGTATACCACAGTAACAAGTGAAAACAAGAAAATCAATATTGTAGAATAATTTTGTCCTCTCAAAATGTGTACTTTGAAGACGATGGCATCACCGACTCGATGGACATGAGTTTGAGTGAACTCTGGGAGTTGGTGAAGGACAGGGAGGCCTGGCGTGCGGTGATGCATGGGGTCACAGATAGTCGGACATGACTGAACGGCTGAACTGAACTCACTGTACCTTGTACAGAGTCAAAATTGTGAGCAATGTATAATTGCTTTCTGAACCTTTTTGCCAATAGGGTTTTTAGGTAGATATTTTGATATACAGGACTGGGTTTTTACAAGGAAAGGAGAGCAGACACAGAAAACACAGAGACATTAATATGTGGAGACAAAGCCATGTGAAGATGTTTTATCATCCAAAAGAGGCCTCAGAAGAAAGAAAATCTTGTAACCCTTTGATTACTGGCTAGATCCCTGGAAGTATGAGAAAATCTTTATTGAAGCTACCTGCTATATGGCATGCTGTTACAACAAACCTTGAAAAGACATACACCACTACCTCTTGAAAATAAGCTTTAAAGTTCAAAAGAAGCCTACAGTTCATACCCAGGTTCTCACAGAAAGGAAACTGTTAAAGAACTCTCTGACCCATAAACTGATAATGTTTTCAGAATTTTAATGGGAAAAACCCCATTCTCCATTGCAAAGAGAAGTACAAAGTACTTACGAATAAATTTACCTAAAGAAACAAAAGACCTGTATTTATATATAGAAAACTAAAACACTGCAGAAATAAAGATAATAGAAACAGACCGAGAAATATGTCAGCTTCTTAGATCAGAAGAATCAATATGTGAAAATGAATGTTGTTGTTTCCACAGAACAAGAACAAACAATTTCAACCTCTAAAAGTTAAAGCAATCTTGAAAAAGAAGAATGGAAATAGTGGGATCAACCTGCCTGACTTCAGGTCATACTACAAAGCTACAGTCATCAAGAAAGTAAGGTACTGGCACAAGACAAAAATATAGATTAATGGAACAATATAGAAAGCTCAGAGATATATCCACACACATATGGACACTTTATCTTTGACAAAGGAGGCAGAAATATATAACGGAGGAGAGAAACCACTTTAAAAAGCAGTGCTGGAGAAAATGGTCAACAACCGTAAAAAGAATGTGCTAAAACACATTCTACCACCCTATACAACAATTCACTTAAAACGGATTAAAGATATAAACGTAAGTCTAGAAACTATATAACTCTCAGAGGAAAACGTAGGTAGAACAGACTGTAACACAAATCACAGCATGATTCTCTGTGGCCCCCCTGAGTGATGGAAATAAAAACTAAAACAAACATGGGACCTCATTAAGCTTGAAAGTTTTACACAATGAAGGAAACAATATGCAAGCTGAAAAGGCAGCCTTACCAATGGGAGAAAATAAGAGTAAAGAAAGTAACTGAAAACAAAGTAATCTCCAAAATACACAAGCAGCTCATGCAGTTCAATACCAGAAAAATAAGCAATCCATCAAAAAGTGGCACAAAGAATTAAAGAGATTTCTCCGAAGGAGACATACAGATGTCTAACAAACACAGGAAAATCTGCTCAACATCACTCATTATCAGAGAAACGCAAATCACTACTACAGTGAGGTACCGTTTCACACGGGTCTAAAGCTACCATCAAAAACTACCATCAAAAAACTCTACAAGCCAGCAATGCTGGAGAGGGAGCAGAGAAAGGGAACCTTCTTACATTGTTGGTGGGAAGGCACTATGGAGGACAGTGTGGAGGTTTCTTACAAAAAAAAAAAAAAAAGAAAGGAAATAGAATTACCATGAGACACAGTGATCCCACTTCTGGGCATACACACCAAGAAAACTAGAATTTAATGAGACATATGTGCTCCAATGTTCATTGGAGCACTATTGACAATAGCTTGCACTTTTGAAACAACCTTGATGTCCGGTTCGAAGATGAATGGTTAAGGATGATGCTGTCTATATACACAATGGAATATTCAGCTATTAAAAAAGGGACACGTTTGAGTCAGTGCTAAGAGGTGGATGAAACTGGAACCTACTATACAGAGGGAAGCAAGCCAGAATGAGAAACACCAACGCAGTATACGAAACCTTATATATGAAATTTAGAAAGAGGTAACAACGATGCTATAAGCGAGACAATGAAAGTGATACATATATAAATAAAAGAATTTGGGACTCTGTGGGAGAAGGCGAGGGTGGGATGCTAGGAAAGAATAACATTGAAACATGTATATTATCGTATGGAGAACAGACAACCAGTTGAAGGTCGTTGAATGAAGCAAGGCATGCAAAACTGGTGCTGCGGGACAACCGAGAAGGATGAGTCCATGAAATAGGTGACTGACATAATAGTGTGGAGGAAGCTCTGATGAGAATTCAGTAACCATGAAACAAGTTCACTTGTCTTACAGGAAAAGAAAAAGTCTCTTTTTCTCCCTGTTAGCTCTCATTAACTCTATCCACTCGTCAATACGCAGCCTAGCGGGGATGAACCAGTTTGATGTCAAATCTAAACCGGACATTCCAACTTCTACCTTAGGTTCATGACATGAATGCTTATGACTTCATCGTCATCCACTTTTCTTTTACTGTAGCAATGAGTAGTCTAACGCACTGTGACTGAGGCCTTCAAGTATGTCACTGTGGAGCCCATCCTTTCTTCTTCCTAACATCATCTCCATGTTCCCCTGAGCATCAGGTACCTCCATAAGGACTTCTTTGCTGTTGCTCATGAAGGCAACTGAACAACCCTCATGACCTCTTATCAATCTCATTAAAGTGTGAAATAGACAAATATGCTAAAAAGACCTGGAAAACTTCCCTAATACTGAGAACGCCTTCAGAAAAGGGAGTCCCAGCCTTCCTGATAAATTCTTGGTAAAGGTCCTGTAACTTGTGGGAAAGAATATAAAGAATATGCTCACTCTTGCTATGGAAAGAAATGGGTAATACGATGGAATTAATAAGTCCTTTCACATGTGACATAAAAAATGATGAGACAGCATGGGAAAGACAGACACAAAGCCACATATATGTGGGGTGAAAGTTCTTGGGTTTTTTCGCTCTACGACAGACCTGTTAAATGCATAAAGCAGCCTGCTCCTAGAAAGGAAGAGGTATATGTTGGTATCAAGATTATCATTTCCTCTCAGTTCCATATCTTTCCATTGTGATCCTTACTTGTCCAGACAAGTAAAACTTAAATTAGAGTTTATCATTCCAAAATAGGAAATGAAACATCCCAGTGGACCAGATTCTCTAAAGTCAAAACAGTGTCTTTATTTCGTATACTAGGAAAGAAGTTTCAATTCTTGGATGGTAAAGAAGAAGCATAAGACTCTCCTCATAGGATATGTTTTTGTTTCCTTCTTGGTCATCTTTCTTCTTTCTTTGAAGGTAAAAGACAGGCAGTGAACTTTAATACAGTCACAGAGATAATTTAGAAAAATGTTAAGCCCTTCAGTGTGAGCGATACAAAGTCCTATGAGATAATAAATAAACACAATTGCATCTCACACTACGATACATGTTTGTTTATATGTTCAGTCTTGTCCAACTCTTTGCAACCAAATGAAATGGAGAACACCAGGCTCCTCTGCTCATGGGATTTACCAGGCAAGATAGTTGCTTCCTGTGGCCATTTCCTACTCCACTGTTAGACGTATGGAATGAATGAAAATATTACCCATGAATTTTCTTGCATCTCTTTCAAGACAAAATAAATTATACAGGCTCTTTGCTTGAGTGAATCTTTCCGAAATTCCAAAGATGCAATTGGGAATGAGAAATGGTTAAAATATTGTGGACGCTCATGATCACAGCAAGGCTGATACAAATTAAAGGAAAAGGTAAACCTCGAAACCTGACCTACCTTAGAATTTAGTGAAGCTCAATTTTTGTTAAACATATACCAACAAAAGTTCCCTTCTTTATGTCCTTTTAACAGCTAAAGATGGAGAAATAGGTAAATAGATGGAGTAGAGCTCAGAGAAGTGGGACAGAAATCTCTGTATATGACCCAGACAGTTTTCAAGGGTTTCACCTTTGTTTGCTTGCCTGTTTGCTTGTTTGATTTTAAAGAACTCATTTCCCAGAACTTCATAGAAACTGAAGATCTTGTGTCACCTTGGTGTTGGCGGGAACCATGACCACGAGCAAGTGGCACTGGTTTTCCCTCAGGGCTCCAGGTATAAATCACTATGTCCAGTGCTTAAGTTCTCCGTAAGAGAAGCCACAAATCTAATATCCGAAATCGGTGGGATCATGAAAATAACAAGAGAGCTCCAGGAACAAACAAACAAATAAACATATTCTTCTACTTCGTTGTTTATAACAAAGGTTTTGACTGTGTGGATCACAACAAATGCTGGAAAATTCTTAAAGTGATAGGAACACCAGATCACCTGACCCGCCTCCTAAAATATCTGTATGCAGACCAAGAAGAACCAGTTAAGTATTGCAATTTCATCTTCAACATCAATCACTCCAGTGAACACCCAGGACTGATCTCCATTAGGATGGACTGGTTGGAGCTCCCTGCAGTCCAAGGGACTCCCAAGAGTCTTCGCCTCCCCTACAGTTCAAAAGCATCAATTCTTCAGCGCTCAGATTTCTTTAAAGTCCAACTCTCACATCCATACATGCCCACTGGAGAAACCATAGTCTTTACCAGACGGACCTTTGTTGGCAAAGTAATGCCTCTGCTTTTTAATATGCTGACTAGGCTGGTCATAACTTTCCTTTGAAGTAATAAGTGTCTTTTAATTTTATGGCTGCAATCACCATTGGAGCCTAAGAAATAGTCAGCGACGGTTTTCACTGTTTCCCCACCTATTTGTCATAGAGCGATGGGACCAGATACCATGATCTTAGTTTTCTGAATGTTGAGCTTTAAGCAAACTTTTTCACTATCCTCTTTCACTGTCATCAAGAGGTTCTTTAGTTATTTTTCACTTTTTGCCGAAAGGGCGGTGTCGTTGGCATATCTGACGTTGTTGATATTTCTCCCAGAAACCTTGATTCCAGCTTGTGCTTCCTCCAGCACAGCACTTCTCATGATGTACTCTGCATATAAGTTAAATAAGCAAGGTGATAACATACAGCCTTGACTTACTCCTTTTCCTATTTTGAACCAGTCTGTTGTTCCATGACCAGTTCTAACTGTTGTTTCATGATCTGCATATAGGTTTCTCAAGAGGCAGGTCAGGTGGTCCGGTATTCCCATCTCTTTCAAATTTTCCGCCATTTATACTGATCCACCCAGTCAAAGGCTTTGGCATAGTCAGTAAAGAAGACAGAGATGATTTTCTGGAGCTCTTTTCTGGATGTTGGCAATTTGATCTCCGGTTCCTCTGCCATTTTTAAAACCAGCTTGAACATCTGGAAGTTCACAGTTCACGTATTGCTGAAGCTTAGCTTCAAGAATATAGAGCATTATTTTACTAGCATTTGAGATGAGTGCAATTGTACGGTAGTTTGCACATTCTATGGCATTGCCTTTCTTTGGGATTGAAATTAATATTGCTCTTTTCCACTCCTGTGGCCACTGCTGAATTTTCCAAATTAGCTGGCCTATTGAGTGCAGCACTTTTAAAGCATCATCTTTCAGGATTTGAAAAAGCTCAACTGACATCCAAACACCTACACTAGCTTCGTTCGTAGTGATGCTTCCTAAGGCCCACTTGACTTCACATTCCAAGAAGTCTGGCTCTAGGTGAGTGATCACAGCATCGTGATTATCTGGGTCGTGAAGATCTTTTTTCTACAGTTCTTCTGTGTATTCTTACCATCTCTTCTTTATATTTTCTGTTTCAGTTAGAACCCTACCGTTTCTGTGCTTTTTTTTTTTTTTTTTCCTGTGGTTTTTTAAGTCCATCTTTGCATGAAATGTTCTCGTGGGATCTCCAATGTTCTTGGAGTGATCTCTCGTCTTTCGCATTCTATTGTTTCCCTTCTTTTTTTGCACTGATCCCTGAAGAAGGCTTTTTTTTCTCTCCTTGCTTTTCCTTAGAAATCTGCATTCAAATGTATATATCTTTCCTTTTCTCTTTTGCTTTTTGTCTCCCTTGTTTTCAAAGCTATTTGTAAGGCCTCCTCAGATAGCCATTCATTTTTTGCGTTTCTTTTCCTGGGGATGGTCATGATCCCTGTCTCCTGTACAATGTCCGGTACCTCCATCCATAGCCCATCAGGCACTCTGTCAATCAAATCTAGTCCCTTAAATGTATTTTGCACTTCCAGTGTATAGTCATAAGGGATTAGATTTAGGTCATACCTGAATGATATAGTGGTTTTCTCCATTTTCTTCAACTTCTGTCTGAATTTGGCAATATGGAGTTCAGGATCTGAACCACAGTCATCTTCCTGTCTTCTTTTTGCTAAATGTATAGAGCTTCTCTATTTTGGCTGCCAAGAACATTATCAATCTGATTTCAGTGTCGACCATCTGGTGATGTCCATGTGTAGAGTCTTCTCTTGTGTTGTTGGAAGAGGGTGTTTACTTGACCCGTGCGTTCTCTTGGCAGAACTCAATTAGCCGTTGCCCTGTTTCATTCTGTATTCCAAGGCCAATTTGCCTGGTACTCCATGTGTTTCTGGAATTCCTACTTCTACTTTCCAGTCCCCTATAATGAAGAGGACATCGTTTTTGGGTGTTAGTTTTAGAAGGTCTTGTAGGTCTTCATAGAATTTTCAACTTCAGCGTCTTCAGTGTTACTGATAAGAGCAGAGATTTGGATTATTATGACAGTAAATCCTTTGCCTTGGAAAAGAACAGAGATCATTCTGTCATTTTTGAGACTGCACCCAAGTATTGCATTTTGGACTCTTTTGTTGACTATGATGGCTACTCCATTTCTTCAAAGGGATTCCTGCCCACAGTAACAGATTCTCCCATTCCATCTTAGTTCACCGATTCCTAGAATGTCAATGTTCACTCTTGTCATCTCCTGTTTGACACTTCCAATTTGCCTTGACTCATGGACCTAAAATTCCACGTTTCTATGCAGTATTGTTCTTAATAGCATCAAACCCTGCTTCCATCACCAGTCCCATTCACAACTGGTTACTGATTTTGCTCTGGATCAATTGCTTCATTATTTCTGGAGTTATTTCTCCTCTGACCTCTAGAAGCATATTGGGCACCTACCGAAATCTTTCAGTGTCCTCTCTTTCTGTTTTCATGGATATCATGGGGTAATCAAAGCAAAATACCGAAGTGCTTTGCCATTGCCTATGACAGTGGACCATATTCTTCCAATCAGGTGAAGAGTTGTCATCAGGTAGAGAAAATTTCTTCTTGGAGAAAACTCTATTGCAAATCTAGACATTGTATTTAGCAGAGACATTCACCTTGGTAACAAAGGCCTCCACTTCACACGCCCCTGTTTTTCATCCAGTAGTCATGTGCAGATGTGAGAGCTGGAATATAAAGAAAACTGAGAAAAGGAGAAATGATGGCTTTCAACTGTGCCGCTGCCGAAGACTCTTCAGTTCAGCTCAGTCACTTAGTCGGGTCTGACTCCTTCTGACCCCATGAATCACATCACACCAGGCCTCCCTGTTCATCACCAAATCCCGGAGTTCACTCAAACTCATGTCCACAGAGTCGGTGATGCCATCCAGCCATCTCATTCTCCGTCGTCCCCTTCTCCTCCCGCCCCCAACCTGTCCCAGCATCAGAGTCTTTTCCAGTGAGTCAACTCGTCGCATGAGGTGGCCAAAGTATTGCAGTTTCAGCTTTAGCATCAGTCCTTGCAATGAACATCCAGGATTGATCTCCTTTAGAATGGACTGGTGGGATCTCCTTGCAGTCTAAGGGGCTCGCAAGACTCTTCTTCAACACCACAGTTCAAAAGCATCAATTCTTTGGTGATCGGCTTTCTTCACAGTCCAACTCTCACATCCATACATGACCACGGGTAAAACCATAGCCTTGACTAGACGGACCTTGGTTGGCAAAGTAATGCCTCTGCTTTTTAATATACCATCAAGGTTGGTCATAACTTTCCTTCCAAGGAGTAAGCGTCTTTAAATTTCATGGCTGCAATCAGCATCCGCAGTGATTTTGGAGCCCAAAAAATAAAGTCTGACACTGTTTCCACTGTTTTTCCATCTATTTCCCATGAAGTGATGGGACCAGATGCCATGATCTTTGTTTTCTTAACCTCGAGCTTCAAGCCAACCTTTTCACTCTCCTCCTTCATTTTCATCAAGAGGCTTTTTAGTTCCTCTTCACTTTCTGCCATAAGGTTAGTGTCATCTGCATATCTGAGTTTATTGATATTTCTCCCAGCAATTTTGATTCCAGCTTGTCCTACTTCCAGCGCACTGTTCCTCATGATGTACTCGGCATATAAGTTAAATGAGCAAGGTGACAATATGCAGCCTTGACGTACTCCTTTTCCTATTTGAAACCGGTCTGTTGTTCCATGTAAAATTCTGACTGTTGCTTCTTTACTTGCATACAGGTTTCTCAAGAGGCAGGTAAGGTGGTCTGGTATTCCCGTCTCTTAGAACTTTCCACAGTTTATTGTAATCCACACAGACGAATGTCGTCCAGTGGAAAAGGAAATGGCAAATCACTTCAGTATGCTTGCCTTGAGAGTCCAATGAACAGTATCAAAGGGAAAAATGATAGGATACTGAATGAGGAATTCCCCAGGTCGGTAGGTGCCCAGTATGGTACTGGATATCAGTGGGAAAATAACTCTAGAAGGAATAAAGGGATGGAGAAAAAGCAAAAGCAATACTCATTTGTGGATGTTACCGGTGATAGAAGCAAGGTCCGGTGCTGTAAAGAGCAATATTGCATAGGAACCTGGAATGTTAGGACCATGAATCAAGGCAAATTGGAAGTGGTCAAACAGGAGATGGCAAGAGTGAACATAAACATTCTAGGAACCAGTGAACTAAAATGGACTGGAATGGGTGAATTTAACTCAGATGACCATCATATCTACTTCAGAGGTCAGGAATTCTTTAGAAGAAATGGACTAGCCATCATGGTCAACAAAAGAGTCCGAAATGCAGTACTTGGATGCAAGCTTAAAAACGACAGAATGATTTCTGTTCGTTTCCAAGAAAACCATTCAATATTACAGTAATCCAGGCCTATGCTCCAACCAGTAACGCTGAAGAAGCCGAAATTGAACGGTTCTATGAAGACCTACAAGACCTTGTAGAACTAACATCCAAAAAAGATGTCCTTTCCATTACAGGGGACTGAAATGCAAAAGTAGGAAGTCAAGAAACACCTGGAGTAACAGGCAAATTTGGCCTTGGAGCACGGAATGAAGCAGGGCAAAGGCTAATAGAGTTTTGTCAAGAGAACACACTGGTCATAGCAAACACCCTCTTCCAACAACACAAGAGAAGACGCTACACATGGACATCACCAGATGGTCAACACCGAAATCAGATTGATTATATTCTTTGCAGCCAAAGATGGAGAAGTTCTATACAGTTAGCAAAAACAAGACCGGGATCTGACTGTGTCTCAGGTCCTAAACTCCTTATTGCCAAATTCAGACTGAAATTGAAGAAAGTAGGGAAAACCACTAGACCATTCACATATGACCTAAATCAAATCCCTTATGATTATACAGTGGAAGTGAGAAATAGATTTAAGGGACTCGGTCTGATAGATCGAGTGCCTGATGAACTCTGGACAGAGGTTCGTGACATTGTACAGGAGACAGGGACCAAGACCATCCCCAAGAAAAGACATGCAATAAAGCAAAATGGCTGTCTGAGGAGGCATTACAAATAGGTGTGAAAAGAAGGGAAGTGAAAAGCAAAGGAGAAAGGGAAAGATATAAACCTTTGAATGCAGAATTCCAAAGAATTGCTAGGAGAGATAAGAAATCCTTCCTCTGTGATAAATGCAAAATCATAGAGGAAAACAACAGAATACGAAAAACAAGAGATCTCTTCAGGAAAATTAGAGATTCCAAGGGAACATTTCATGCAAAGATGGGCTCGATAAAGGACAGAAATGGTATGGACCTAACAGAAGCAGAAGATATTAAGAAAAGATGGCAAGAGTACACAGAAGAACTGTATGAAAAGGATCTTCACGACCAAGATAATCACGATAACGTGATCACTGACCTAGAGCCAGACATCTTCGAATGTGAAGTCAAATGGGCCTTAGAAAGCATCACTACGAACAAAGCTAGTGGAGTTGATGGAATTCCAGTTGAGCTATTTCAAATCTTGAAAGATGATGCTGTGAAAGTGCTGCACTCCGTATTCCAGCAAACTTGGAAAACTCAGCAGTGGCCACAGGACTGGAAAAGTTCAGTCTTCATTCCAATCCCAAAGAAAAGCAATGCCAAAGAATGCTCAAACTACCGCACAATGCACTCATCTCACACGCGAGTAATGTCATATTCAGAATTCTCCAAGCCAGGCTTCAGCATTATGTGAACCGTGAACTCCCAGATGTTCAAGCAGGTTTTAGAAAAGCCAGAGGCACCAGAGGTCAAATTGCCAACATCCGCTGGATCATGGAGAAAGCAAGAGAGTTCCAGAAAAACACCTTTTTCTGCTTCATTGACTATGCCAACTCCCAGAGACCACCCGAACTCATGTCCACTGATCGGCAATGCCATCCAAACATGTCATCCTCTGTCATCCCCTTCTTCTCCTGTCCTCAATCGTACCCAACATTAGGGTATTTTCCAATGAGTCATCTCTTCACATCAGGTGTCAAACTATTGGAGTTTCAACTTCACCATGACATAGTCCAATGAATACCCAGGGCTCATCTCCTTTAGGATGGACTGGTTGGATCTCCTTGCAGTCCAACGGTCTCTCAAGAGTCTTTTTCCATCACCACAGTTCAAAAGCATCAATTTTTCAGCACTAAGCTTCCCTTACAGTCCAACTCTCACGTTCATATATGACCACTGAATAAATCATAGCCTTGACTAGATGGACCTTTGATGGCAAAGAAATGTCCCTGCTTTTTAATATGCTATCTAGGTTTGTCATAACTTTCCTTCCAAAGAGAAAGCGTCTTTTAATTTCATAGCTGCCATCACTATCTGCAGTGATTTTGAATCCCGAAAAGTTAAAGACTCTTAGGGGGCCCTTGGACTGCAAGGAGATTTAGCCAATTCATCCTAAATGAAATCAAACATAAGTATTCATTCGAAGGACTAATGATGAAGTTGAAAGTTCAGTTTTGGCCAGCTGACGCAAAGTGTCAATTCACTGGAAAATTCATGATGCTTTTAAAGTTTGATGACAGGAGAGGAAGGGAGTAATGGAGGATAAGATGGTTGGACGGTATCAGAAAAACAATGGACATGCATTGGCACAAACTCTGGGAGATACTGAAAGATAGAAATGCCTGTTGTGCAGCAGTCCATGCCGTCACAAAAGAGTTGAAGACAACTTGTTGACTGAAAAATGACACTCAATGTCTCTAGTGTTACTTCTTCAAATCACTCTATGATTAAATACTTAATGAAAGTAGTAACAAATAACAACTAAGGTGGTATAATAGCAGATGGTGCAATGCATTTTTTGTAAACAAATATGGGAACTGTAGGGTCTGAAAGAAATAAATCTTAGGATTGAATGAATTTTAAATATTACTGTAAGGGAGCAGATAGGAAGATGGGAAGATGGAGGAGGAATAGGACGGGGTGACAACTGTCTCCCTCAGAAATTCATCAAAAGAAAAATTGAACGCTGAGTAAATCCAACAAAACAACTTCTGAATGCTGGCAGAGGACATCAGGCAACCAGAAAAGCAGGCCATTGTCTTTGAAAAGAGGTAGGAAATAATACAAAAGATAAAAAGAGAGGTAAAACAGGGCGGGATGGAAGTCCATCCCAAGAAGGGAGGCTAGAAGTTTCCAAGCACTTGGAAACACTCACTGGCGAATCTGTGACAACTCTTGGAACCTCAGAGGGCCACATAACTGGGAGGAACAATAAATAAATAATTAAAACCTACAGACTACGTGTCCAGTGGTAACTCCCAGCAGAGAAGAAGTGCAGCCGCCCGCACACCCCACCAGCAAGCAGGGACTGGGCAGGGAGGGGCGGGCTGCATCCCTTAGAGTAAGGACAGGGCCTGAATGCCCCTAGTGCAATCTGAGGGTGCTAACTTAAGATAGCTAAGCAGACTGTGGGATAGCTAGCCCTCAAAAAGGCGAAAAGCCCCAAGATAAGACACCACCAGACCCACTCACAGAACAAAGGACTAAACAGAGCTAGATAGCTGCGGTCAGCCCATCCACCATCCCCCGCTGAAACAGGCAGGGAAGTACAGCCAGAGACAGAAGCAGACAATCACGGTCCTAGTGAGGCATCCAATACCAAGCTGCATGCAGGCTTCGTTGCTAACCAAGACTTCTTGGGTTCTGGTCGGTTGATATCCATTGAAAAGGTGCGCTGGTTGTACACCCAGAAAACTGAACAGCAGGGACTGGGGAGGCAATAAGTCACAGTGACCCCGCTGGCCAAACACCTGCTCACCTGAGCTGCTCAGACTGGGGAAGGGCACAAAACGCAGGCCCAACCAAGTCTCTGCGTTTGTGTAGTACCCGAGTACCGGAACCTGGGCGGTTTAGACCAGAGATGTACATCCAACCCAGTGCCGGCCTTGGACGGTTTGCAGCAGAGAAACCTAGAGCCTGTGCAGTGTAGACTGGGACAGCACACATGCCAAGAGTGGGGGCAAACCCAGTGTGGCTGAGACACGGCAAGCACTCCCCACAGATGCCGTTGATATTTGTCTGCAGCTTACCTCCCACCCCACAGCACGACTGATGGGTGAGCCTAAAAAAGTGTCTACCACAGCCCCCTTGTGTCAGGACGGGAATTAGACACTGAAGAGACCAGCAAACAGAAGCTTAAACAGAAGGAACTGAGTTGGAAGAGACAGATGGAGAAGTCTTGAGCCTACTGCAAGAATACCAGAGCCAGAGGCTTAAGCACAAATCCTGAGAACACCAGAGAACTCTTGTTCCAGGGAATATTAATTGATAGGTGCTCATCAAATGCCTCCATCAGTTCAGTTCAGTTCAGTCACTAAGTCGTGTCCGACTCTCCACGACCCCATGAATCACAGCACGCCAGGCCTCCCTGTCCATCACCAACTCCCGGAGTTCAATCAAACTCATGTCCACAGAGTCGGTGATGCCATCCAGCCATCTCATTCTCGGTCGTCCCCTTCTCCACCCGCCCCCAACCTTTCCCAGCATCAGAGTCTTTTCCAGTGAGTCAACTCGTCGCATGTGGGGGCCAAAGTATTGCAGTTTCAGCTTTAGCATCAGTCCTTCCAATGAACACCCAAGATTGATCTCCTTTAGAATGGACTGGTTGGATCTCCTTGCAGTATAAGGGACTCTCGAGAGTCTTCTCCAACACCACAGTTCAAAAGCATCGATTCTTCAGCGATCAGCTTTCTTCACAGTCCTAGTCTCACATCCATACATGACCACGGGAAAAACCATTGCCTTGACTAGACGGACCTTGGTTGGTAAAGTAATGCCTCCATACCTACACTGAAACCAGGCAACACCCAAGGGCCAACAAGTTCCAGAGAAAGACATACCATGAAAATTATCCAGCAACGCAGGAGAATAGACCTGAGCTTCAAAATACAGGCTGCCCAAAGCCACTCCAAATCCACTGACATCTCATAACTCATTACTGGACCCTTCATTCCACTCCAGAAAGAAGAAATCAGCTCCATCCACCAGAACACCGGCACAAGCTTCCCTAACCAGGAAACCTTGACAACCACCCATCCAAAGACACACACAGCAATTAAACTACACAATAAGGAAAACTCCACAGACTGCCAAAAGATGGAAAGGCCACCCCAAACACAGCAATATAGGCAAGGTGAAGAGGCAAGGAAATACCCAGCAAGTAAAGGAACAGGGTAAATGCCCACGAAAAAAGAAAACAAAAGAATAAGATATGGGGAATCTATCTGATATAGAATTTCCAATACTGATAGTGAAAATGATTCAAAATCTTGAAAACAAACTGCAGTTAAAGATAAACAACCTGGCGACAAGGATCGATAAGACGCAAGAAAGGTTTAATAAGGATCTAGAGGAAATGAAAAAGAGTCAATATACAATGAATAATGCAATAGATGAGATCAGAAACACTCTGGAGGGAACCGAGAGTAGAATAACGGAGGCAGAAGACAGTTGTTAAGCGAGCTAGAAGATAGAACTATAGAAATAAATCAAACAGAGCGGAAAAAAAAAACGAATTAAAACAATTGAGGACAATCTCAGAGACCTCTGGGACAATGTCAAGTGCCCCTACATACGAATCATAGAAGTCCCAGAAAAAGAAGACACAAAGAAAAACCATGAGCGAATATTTGAAGAGATAATAGTTGAAAACTTCCTTAAAATGGGGAAGGAATTTATCACCCAAGTCCAAGAAACACAGAGAGTCCCTAACAGGATAAATCCAAGGGGAAATACTCCAATACAAACATTAATCAAATTAACAAAGATCAAACACAAGAACAAATATTAAAAGGAGTAAGGGAACACCAACAAAAAACACACAAGGCGATTCCCATAAGGATAACAGTTGATCTTTCAGCAGAAACTCTTAAGACCAGGAAGCCATGGCAAGAAATACTGATCAGATCAGATCAGATCAGATCAGTCACTCAGTCGTGTCCGACTCTCCACGACCCCATGAATCACAGCACACCAGGCCTCCCTGTCCATCACCAACTCCCGGAGTACACTCAAACTCATGTCCACAGAGTCGGTGATGCCATCCAGCCATCTCATTCTCCGTCGTCCCCTTCTCCTCCCGCCCCCAACCTTTGCCAGCATCAGAGTCTTTTCCAGTGAGTCAACTCGTCGCATGTGGTGGCCAAAGTATTGCAGTTTCAGCTTTAGCATCACTCCCTCCAATGAAGATCCAGGATTGATTTCCTTTAGAATGGACTGCTTGGATCTCCTTGCAGTATAAGGGGCTCTCAAGAGTCTTCTCCAACACCACAGTTCAAAAGCATCGATTCTTCGGCGATCAGCCCTCTTCACAGTCCAACTCTCACATACTGAAAGGGATGAAAAAATAAAAAATAAAAACTCTACAGCCAAGATTACTATACCCATATCTCATTCAAATATGAAGGAGAAACCAAAAGCTTTACAGACAATCACAGGCTGAGAGAATTCAGCATCACCAAACCAGCTCTCCAACAAATGCTGAAGGATCTTCTCTAGATAGGAAGCATAGAAAGGGTGTATAAATTTGAACCCAAAACAATAAAGAAAATTGCAACGGTATCATACTTACCAATAATTACCTTAAATGCAATTGGATTAAATGCCCCAACCAAAAGACAAATACTGGCTGAATGGATACAAAAGCAAGACCCCTATATATGTTGTCTGCAAGAGACACACCTCAAAATAAGGGACACATACAGACTGAAAGTGAAGTGCTGGAAAAAGTTATTCCACCCAAATAGAGACCAAAAGAAAGCAGGAGTAGCAATATTCATATCAGATAAAATAGACTTTAAAATAAAGGCTGTGAAAAGAGACAAATAAGGACACTACATAATGATCAAAGGATCAATCCAAGAAGAAGATACAATTATAAATATATGCACCCAACATAAGAGCACTGCAATATGTAAGACAGTTACTAACAAGTATAAAAGGGGAAATTAACAACAACACAATAATAGTGGAAGACTTTAATACCCCACTCACCCCTATGAATAGATCATCTAAACAGAAAATTATCAAGGAAACACAAACTTTAAAATACAATAGAACAGTTAGACCTAATAGATATCTATAGGATATTTCACCCCAAAACAATAAATTTCTCCTTTTTCTAAAGCACACACAAGGGTGCCCAATCTCACCACTACTGTTCAACATAGTTCTGGAAGTTTTGGCCACAGCAGTCAGAGCAGAAAAAGACATTAAAGGAATTCAACCTGGAGAAAAAGAAATAAAACTCTCAGTGTTCGCCAATGACATGATCCTCTACACAGAAAACTCTAAAGACTCTACCAGAAAACTAATCAATGAATGCAGTAAAGTTGTAGGATTTAAAATCAACACAGAGTAATCCCTTGCATTCCTATACACTAATAATGAAAAAATAGAAAAATAAAATAAGGAAACTATCCCATTCACTGTTGCAACGAAAATAATAAAATACATAGAGATATATCTACCTCAAGAAACAAAAGACTTCTATATAGAAAACTATGACACTGGTGAAAGAAATCAAATAGGACACTAATAGATGGAGATATATACCGTGTTCGTGGATTAGAAGAAAAAATATTGTGAAAATGTATATAATACCTAAAGTAATCCATACATTACATGCAATCCCTACCAAGCTACCAAGGGTATTTTTCACAGTGTTAGAACAAATAATCTCACAATTTGCATGGAAATTCAAAAAACCTCGAATAGCCAAAGTGATCTTGGAGAAGAATGGAACTGAAAGACTCAACCTGCCAGACTTCAGGCTCTACTACAGAGCCACAATCATCAAGACAGTATGGTACTGGCAATAACTCAGAAATATTGATCAATGGAACAAAGTAGAAAGCCCAGAGATAAATCTATGCACCTATGGACACTTTATCTTTTACAAAGGAGGCAAGAATATAAAATGGAAAAAAGCCAGTCTCTTTAACAAGTGGTGTTGGAAAAAGTGGTAAAAGAGTGAAATTAGAACACTTCGTAACACCATTCAGTTGAGTTCAGTTCAGTTCAGTCGCTCAGTCGTGTCCGACTCTCCGCCACCCCATGAATCACAACACGCCAGGCCTCCCTGTCCATCACCAACTCCAGGAGTACACTCAAACTCATGTCCACAGAATCAGTGATGCCATCCAGCCATCTCATTCTCCGTCGTCCCCTTCTCCTCCCGCCCCCAAACTTTCACAGCATCAGAGTCTTTTCCAGTGAGTCAACTCGCCGCATGAGGTGGCCAAAGTATTGCAGTTTCAGCCGTAACACCATACACAAATATAAACTCAAAATGGATTAAAGATCTAAATGTAAGTCCAGAAACTATAAAACACCTGGGGGAGAACATAGGCAAAACACTCTCTGACATAAATCACAGCAGGATCCTCCATGACCCACCACCCAGAATATTGGAACTAAAAGCAAAATAAACAAATGCGACCTAATTCAAATGAAATCCTGCACAGCAAAGGAAACTATAAGCAAGGTGAAAAGACAGCCTTCAGAATAGGAGAAAATAATAGCAAATGAAAAAAACTGACAAGGAATTAATCTCCAAAATATACAAGCAGCTCCTGCAGCTCAATTCCATAAAAATAAATGACCCAACCAAAAAATGGGCCAAAGATCTAAACAGATATTTCTCCAATGACGACATACAGATGGCTAACAAAGCACATGAAAAACTGCTCAATATCCCTTATAATCAGAGAAATGCAAATCAAAAGCAAAATGAGATACCATTTCACACCAGTCAGAATGGATGCTATTCAAAAGTTGACATGCGATATATGCTGGAGAGGGTGTGGCGAAAAGGGAACCCTCTTACACTGTTGGTGGGAATGCAAAGTAGTACAGCCACTATGGAGGACAGTGTGGAGATTCCTTAAAAAACTGGAAATAGAACAGCCATATGATCCAGGAATCGCACTCCTGGGCATACACACCGAGGAAACCAGATTCGAAAGAGACACATGTACCACAATATTCATTGCAGCACTGTTTATAAGAGTGAGGACATGGCAGCAACCTAGA
The DNA here is from genome assembly GCF_049115385.1 of Moschus berezovskii. Taxonomy (NCBI): domain Eukaryota; kingdom Metazoa; phylum Chordata; class Mammalia; order Artiodactyla; family Moschidae; genus Moschus; species Moschus berezovskii. Next base: position 54,976,467 of record NC_142489.1, read on the forward strand.
TGTGCATCTGCAGACGAAAGCTTTGGTACATATACACAATGGTGTATTACTCAGGCATCAAAAAAATACCTTTGAATCAGTTCTAATGAGGTGAATGAAAGTGGAGACTATTATACAGAATTAAGTAAGTCAGAAAGAAAAAAACCAATACATTATAGTAAAGCATATATATGGACTTTAGAATGGTGATAATGATAACCCTGTATACGAGACAGCAAAAGAGACACAGATGTATAGAACATACTTTTGGTCTTTGTGGGAGAGGGTGAGTGTTGGATGATTTGGGAGAATGGCATTGAAACATGAATCATATCATATGTGCAACGAATCGACAGTCCAGGTTCGATGCATGATACAATGCTCAGGCTGTTGTACTGGGATGAACCAGAGGGATGGGATAGGGAGGGAAGTGGGAGGGGGGTCACGATGGGGAACACACGTACACCTGGGGCAGATTCATGTCAATAGATGGCAAAACAAATACAATAATGTAAAGTTCAGTTCAGTTCAGTCGCTCAGTCGTGTCCGACCCTCCGCGACCCCATGAATCACAGCACGCCAGGCCTCCCTGTTCATCACCAACTCCTGGAGTTCACTCAAATTCGTGTCCACAGAGTCGGTGATGCCATCCAGCCATCTCATTCTCGGTCGTCCCCTTCTCCTCCCGCCCCCAACCTTTCCCAGCATCAGAGTCTTTTCCAGTGAGTCAACTCGTCGCATGAGGTGGCCAAAGTATTGCAGTTTCAGCTTTAGCGTCAGTCCTTCCAATGAACACCCAGGATCTATCTCCCTTAGAATGGACCGGTTGGACCTCCTTGCAGTCCAAGGGGCTCTCAAGAGTCTTCTCCAACACCACAGTTCAAAAGCATCAATTCTACGGCGATCAGCTTTCTTCACAGTCCTAGTCTCACATCCATACATGCCCACGGGAAAAACCATATCCTTGACTAGACGGACCTTGGTTGGCAAAGTAATGCCTCTGATTTTTAATATATTATCAAGGTTGGTCATAACTTTCCTTCCAAAGAGTAAGCGTCTTTTAATTTCATGGCTGCAATCAGCATCTGTAGTGATTTTGGAGCCCAAAAAATAAAGTCTGACACTGTTTCCTCTGTTTTTCCGTCTATTTCCCATGAAGTGATTAGCCTCTAATTAAATAAATTTAAAAAAGAAAAAAAAATTCCTTTAATGATACTAATTAAATTGCCTCAACTAAAACGCCTCCAGATTAGTTTTAACAGCTAACATGGTAGAAACAATTATGTTTCTCAACTAAAAATACGTTGTATATATACAGTAAATACCACTTTAAGTAGCTTCAAGACTCATATCTTGTTTCAAGTTGATTCAAAAGGTTGTTAAACGTCAAATACTATATCCTCCAGCTGTTTTCAACTTCAAAAAATAAAGCTTCTTCAACAATTTGCTATCTCAATTTTAAATTCTGTTTTAGCTACATATGGTAACATGCTTTCTAGGTCACATGATTTAATCTTCCATATTGCCAATAAGTGAAAATTTTGGAATACCTTGCTCAAAAGAGAGATGTTGTTTTCTTCTTCCAGAAAGTCAGATAGTGAAGCAGATCTTTGAAGAGGTTGTTGCTTTTTACTAAACCCATAAACGTTCAGCTGTCAAACTAAACATTTCATATTATTGGTTTCAAATATCGTGAAAGGTGCCTTTCTTTCCAAGACTTCTTCCTTGAAGAGTTCTTCATTGATCACTATGCAAGTGTCACTCTCATCCCACCAAATAGATTCAAATTGATCACTTTCCACTCTATTGCACAATTTTTGTGGAAAAGTAAGTCAAAGAAAATCATTCAGTTCACCTCTTTCAGAGACAGAAAATGTGTAATGTGGTCTTTTCATCAGAACTGCCTCAGACAAAGCCTGAAAAGCATATTTTTCAATAATAGATCACAAAACCGAGTCTCCAGCAAGTGTATAATCATGCAAAGGTCTGATGGAGGTTTTTGAACCAGTGGATTCATCGTTAAGAGGCACATCTTGAATTTCTGAAGAAATTTGTGCCATCTCAGAAAAAACTTTCTTCAAACAGTTTTCTCATTTGTGTGATTTTACACACTGAAAATTCAAATGCTGCCTGGCTGGCCTACAGAGGGAAACTCCCAGACCATCACAGTGTTTCAAAAAGTCACTGATCTCCTAGCAATGGACCGGTCACTGTGACATCACAAAGTCACTAGTCTCCTAGCAATTGAAGCGTAATGTTCAACCAGTGTTTACTTCAGCATAAACTGAAAATACAGGCTCCTTACACAAATCGCAACCAAAACCATGAACCTGCAAAATCTCATTCCTAAGGAATTTTTATATGGATAAATCACATCAGTAAATCTATTTGGTTTCTGAAATAAAAGTGTTTCTCGGTGGTGGCCGAGAGGAGCTACCCACTCCTGAGGCCAGGAGTGGTGGCCGAGAGGAGTTACTCCACGTTCAAAATCAGGAGGGGGTGGCCGTGAGGAGATACCCCTCGTCCAAGGTAAGGTGCAATGGCTGTGCTTTGCTGGAGCAGCCGTGAAGAGATACCTCACAACCAAGGTAAGAGAAACCCAAATATGATGGTAGGTATTGCGAGAGGGCGTCAGAGGGCAGACACACTGAAATCGTGATCACAGTAAACCAGTGGATCTGATCACACGGACCACAGCCTTGTCTAACTCAATGAAACTAAGCCATACTGTGTGGGGCCACCCAAGATGGGAGGGTTATGGTGTAGAGGTCTGACAGAATGTGGTCCACTGGAGAAGGGAATGGCAAACCACTTCAGTATACTTGCCTTGAGAATCCCAAGAACAGTATGAAAAGGCAAAATAATAGGATAGTGAATGAGGAAATCCCCACGTCGGTAGGTGCTCAATATGCTACTGGAGATCAGTGGAGAAATAACTTCAGAAAAGGTGAAGGGATGGAGTCAAAGCAGAAACAGTACCCAGTTGTGGATGTACCTGGTGATAGAAGCAAGGTCCGATGCTGCAAAGAGCAATATTGCTTAGGAACCTGGAATGTTAGGTCCATGAATCAAGGAAAATTGGAAGTGGTCAAACAGGAGATGGCAAGAGTGAACATAGAGATTCTAGGAATCAGTGAACTAAAATGGACTGGAATGGGTGAATTTAACTCAGATGACCATTCTATCTACTACCGTGGGCAGGAATCCCTTAGAAGAAATGGAGTAGTCATCATGGTCAACAAAAGAGTCCGAAATGCTGTACTTGGATACAATCTCCAAATGAACAGAATGACCTCTGTTCATTTCCAAGGCAGACCATTCAATATTACAGTAATCAAAGCCTATGCCCCAACCAGTAACGCATAAAAAGCCGAAGTTGAACGGTTCTATGAAGACCTACAAGATCTTTAGAACTAACACTTTAGAAAGATGTCCATTTCATTAGAGGGGACTGGAATGTAAATGTAGGAAGTCAAGAAACACCTGGAGTAACAGCCAACTTTGGCCTTGGAGCACCGAATGAAGAAGGGCAAAGACTAATAGAGTTTTGCCAAGAGAACACACTGGTCATAGCAAACAACCTCTTTCAGCAACAGAAGAGAAGACTCTATACATGAACTTCACCAGATGGTCAACAGAAAAAACAGATTGATTGTATTCTTTGCAGTCAAAGTGGAGAAATTCTATACAGTTAGAAAAAACAAGACCAGAGCTCACTGTGGCTCAGATCATAAACTCCTTATTGCCAAATTCAGACGTAAATTGAAGAAAGTAGGAAAAATCACTAAACCATTCAAATATGACTTAAATCAAATCCCTTATGATTATACAGTGGAAATGAGAAATAGGTTTAAGGGACTAGATCTGATAGATAGAGTGTCTGATGAACTATGGATGGAGGTTCATGACATTGTAAAGAAGGACAGGGACCAAGACCATGCCCATGGAAAAGCAATGCATAAAAGCAAAATAGTTGTCTGAGGAGGCCTTACGAATACCTGTGAAAAGAAGAGAAGCGAAAGGCTGAGGAGAAAAAAATATATAATCACCTGAATGCAGAGTTCCACAGAATAGCAAGGAGAGGTAAGAAAGCCTTCCTCTGTGATCAATACAATGACATAGAGGAAAACAACAGAATGGGATTGACAAGAGATCTCTTGAAGAAAATTAGAGATACCAAGGGAACATTTCATGCAAAGATGGGCTCGATAAAGGTCAGAAATTGTATGGACCTAAGAGAAGCAGAAGATATTAAGAATAGGGGACAAGAATACACAGAAGAACTGTACAAAAAAGATCTTCACAACCAAGATAATCACGATGGTGTGATCACTGACCTAGAGCCAGACATCTTGGAATGTGAAGTCAAGTGGGCCTTAGAAAGTATCACTAAAGACAAAGGTAGTGGAGGTGATGGAATTCCAGTTAAGCTTTTCAAATCCTGAAAGATGATGCTGTGAAAGTGCTGCACTCAATTTGGAGCAAATTTGGGAAACTCAGCAATGACCACAGGATTGGAAAATGTCAGTCTTCATCCCATTCTCAAAGAAGGGCAATGCCAAAAAATGCTCAAACTACCACACAATTGCACTCATCTCACACGCTAGTAAAGTCACGCTCAAAATTCTCCAAGCCAGGCTTCAGCAATATGTGAACCTCCAGATTTTCCAGCTGGTTTTAGAAAAGGCAGAAGAACCAGAGATCAAATTGCCAACATCCTCTGGATCATGGAAAAAGCAAGAGAGTTCCGGAGAAACATATATTTCTGCTTCATTGACTATGCCAAAGCCTTTGACTGTGGGAATAACAACAAACTGTGGAAAATTCTGAAAGAGCATGGAACACCAGAACACCTGACCTGCTTCCTTAGAAACCTGTATGCAGGGCAGAAAGAAACAGTTAGAACTGGACATGGAACAACAGACAGGTTCCAAATAGGAAAAGGAGTACGTCAAGGCTGTATATTGTCACCCTGATTATTTAACTTCTATGCAGAGTACATCATGAGGAACGATGGGCTGGAAGAAGTACAGGCAGGAATCAAGATTGCTGGGAGAAATATCAATACCCTCATATATGAAGATGGCATCACCCTTATGGCAGAAAGTGAAGAGGAACTGAAAAGCCTCTTGATGAAAGTGAAAGGGGTTAGTGAAAAATTTGGCTTGAAGCTCCACATTCACAAAACTAAGATCATGGCACCTGGTCCCATCACTTCATGGGGAATAGATGGGGAAACAGTGTCAGACTATATTTTGTGGCTCCGAAACCACTGCGGATGTTGCTTGCAGCCATGAAATTAAAAGACGCTTACTCCTTGGGAGGAAAGTTATGACCAACCCAGATAGCATATTAAAGAGCAGTGACATTACTTTGCCAACAAAGGTCCGTCTAGTCAAGGGTATGGCTTTTCCAGTGATCATAATGGATTTGAGTGCTGGACTCTGAAGATAGCTGATCGCCAAAGAATTGATGCTTTTGAACTGTGGTGTTGGAGAAGACTCTTGAGAGTCTTGGACTTCAAGGAGCTCCAACCAGTCCATTCTAAAGGATATCAGTCCTGGATGTTCATTGGAAGGACTGACGCTAAATATGAAGCTCCAATACTTTGGCCACCTCATGCGAAGGGTTGACTCACTGGTAATGATTCTGATGCTTGGACGGATTGAGGGCAAGAGGAGAAGTGGACGACAGAGAATGAGATGGCTGGATGCCATCACCGACTCGATGGAGGCGGGTTTGAGTGAACTCCGGGAGTTGGTGATGGACGGGTAGGCCTGGCGTGCTGTGATTCATGGGGTCACAAAGAGTTAGATTCGACTGACTGACAGAACTGAACTGAACTGAACTGAATTGAACTCTTACCCAACCAAACTTGGGTTACTCACTTCTGTGCAATAGTTTATTGTGGAACCAGGCAAGGTGTCCTAGCAGCTGGTGTTTCAAAGACCCACACTCCCCAAATACTTTCAGGGGAACTATCTTTTTGACAGAGTGAGGTTAGGCATGGGGTGTGTGATTAGTTTGGGAACATTCTACTAGTGGCCTGTTCCTGAGGATATTGGGAGTCGACATCATTGACCATCTGGTTCCAACTACTCTGTGGTCTAGGTACTTACATTTCAGCCTGGTTGGGGCTTTAGTATCTCTAAAACTGTTCACAGACTGTTATCTATGGCCCTTGAGGAGGAACTAAAGATCCTTGACTTTGCTTAATGTTCAAGAATCATTATTCTATATTGCTTGATCATTTTCCTTTGTTTCTGGCTTTTCTAGTTTCTCTGATTAAAATTACTCTGGGAACACAAGGAAGTCTAGAATCTCCTACTCCTCTCTCTTGGTTTTCATAGTTTTCAATCTTAAGACGGGACTGCTTAGAACAAGAAATGAAATAAAGTGTTGGATTTAGAGCGTGATCATAACTGTGACTGAAAATCTCAGTTGCAGGTTCGATTTCTGTCCCAGCTCTTGGAGTGTTTGAATTAACTACAACTTTGGCTATTTCATGATGAGATTGAGCGTGGAACTGGAAATGAATCTGACATCACTATTTTTTGTTATGCAAACATATCCGTCTACTTTATATAGATATATGTATATCTATTATGTATATATATATTTTCTATAACTTTATTTTTGTCATTAAACTGGACAAACATTTGAAAATTGGTAGCTATTTACTAAAAGAAAAGAGGGGAGTGATATAAAGGAGTTCTCGTATTTTTTCCACTTACGTATATTCAATAACCGAGTAGACAGTTGGTGATGGACAGGGAGGCCTGGCGTGCTGTGATTCATGGGGTCGCGGAGAGTTGGACACGACTGAGTGACTGAACTGAACTGAACTGAACTGAGACTTTTGAATAATTCTACTTTTGGGTTTTAATTTTTTTCCATTGCTGCTTTGCCTAACAGGAATTAAAAGCCATTGTACATTTTTAAATACACATACACACATGCAGATATGTGTATATATATGTATATGTCAAAATATAATTTTAGACAACTTTATTTAGGTGGTCAAAGTCTTTGCTTGTTCCCAAGATCTTTAATGAACTGTTTGGGAAGCCCAGTGTTACTTAATAACTTTCTGGCTGAATAATATAGATCCTATTCTGAAAGGCTGTCCCTTAATGGAGCTGGTCAGCAGTATGCTTTCTATAATAGTGATGGGGTTCATACATATGAGGACACCTTGAGCCCATAAAACTGCAACTCTCATTTACTTAGAGATATTGTTCTAAGACTGCTGTTCCTCTCCTCACGTTGGATATAATTTTAAACATTCAAATTAATGGGTTAAACGGATGCACCAGGCACTGTGCATAGATCATAATCAGGCTCTATGGCTAGCTGAACACTGAAATTATATGATGTGTACATTAAAATAACTCTTCCATAATTCAGTGTGTACATTTTTATTTCATCACTTTAAACTTCTGGTACCAAATATTTGAGTAGAAATCATTGATGATCAAAACTTCTCTCCCTTCATGACACAGTGGTTCGGCTTCCTGTCCGCCTCCACATCATATCATTATTTCTTGTCCTCCTTTGTATTTTTGTAGTTGCCACATTAGAGATAACATGAAGAGGCTCAATATATTATGTTAATAGAGAAATGTATTATAGGCTGTGTATATTGTCAACATTTTACAGAGTTGTCACAGAAGCATGGCACAAATGCTCCAACAGGAAACTTAAAACCAGCAGTATTATATATGATGAGTAACGATCATCTTAGAATACTCTTAGAAAACAATTTCTTATCCAAAACACTGAGGGGAAAAAATGGTACAAGAATAAAAAAATGCTCAATGTTGATAGGAAAACAGGATAAACAGTACACTTGAATTCTCAGTATTACACAAAGTAAGATGATAGCATCTGGTCCCACTGCTTCATGGGAAATAAAGGTGGAAAAGGCAGAAGCAATGACAGATTTCCTCTTTTGTGGCTCTATATTCACTATGAATGTGACGGCAGTTATAAAATTAGAATACAGGTGCTTCCTGGAAAAATGGCACTCACACATTTGGTAAGCGTGTTAAAAAGTGAATAGTTGACTTGACCAAAGGGGGCACACTGAGTACACTAATGGTCTTTCCAGTAGACATGTACAGATGTGAGAACACCAAACTGCTCTGCTGGGGATGACTTGTGAGCCTCCATTAGATTGCAAGGAGATCAAGCCATCCAAACTTAAAGGAAATCAACTCTGAAGATTCATTAGAATCACTAATGTTGAAGCTATGTCTCCAAAGCTTTGACCACCTGAGCAAAGAACTGACTCATGAGAAAAGACCCGACTCATGAGAAAAGACCCTGATTCTTAGGAGCCAATTAAATCTTGTTTCATGATTTGCATGAGAGAGGAGGAGAAGAGTGTATAGCTTCACTAATTCAATGGACATGATCTCAAGCAGACTCTGGAAGATGGTGAGGGGCAGAGAGGCCTTGTGTGCTGCAGTCCAAGGGGACACAAAGAGTCTGACAAGACTTTGTGACTGAACAACGACAAGATTTCAGTTAATAAAATGGATCTTCCAGGGTCTCGGTGGGGGTCTCATCATGTTAGAGGAATAGGAGCCTGAGTCCACTTTCTCCCACACAAATCCATCAAAGGATAGATTGCACATGGAACACCTTCCAGAAACAAATTTGTGACCAATGTTGATGGGCCCTAGAAACCGATAAAGGAAAACCAGTCTCTTAAAAAGTAGGTAAGAAAAAATAAGTAATGAAAGGGGGAAAATGTTTTTAGGGATTGAGACTCGCCTTGGAGAAGGAGTCTTAAAGAAGGAGAAATTTGCACAAAATTGGAAACCCTCTCTCATAGGTGTCAGTCGGGGAAGAAATAGAACGGAAGAGAGGAAGAATAAAAACACAGATTATGCCAATAAATGCAATCACTGCCCTGAGGACAATGTGCGAAGCTAAGGTAACACGCAAACATAAACTATGGGGACACTAGAGACAGAAATTTTAGAAAGGACCTTTCCTGTGAGAAGGCTCTAAGGCCACATCTTGAACCATGCATACTCACAGAACAGAAGATTGTGCACTAGAAAATACCAAAGGAGACCAAGCCAGTGTCCATTTAAGACCCATTCCTCCACGGAGGGAGAGAGGAACGTGTACGACTGCCAGAGGAAGAAGGAAATAGGCTCATAGAATCTTGGCCCCAGACACATTCCCCTGCCAAGCTCTAAGCTGGCTGACAGTTGCTAGTGATGAATTCCTCACTTCATGGACAGTTCACATAGCCCAGACACATGACAGCCTGGGGTCAGTTAGCCTGAGGAGACGCATGGCACACTTGAGACTGTGCCCTCTACAGACACAGGCAGCAAACTGAGTGGCTGAGACCAGAAAGTTGCTTAAGATGCATGGACCACCTGGGACTGTGCCTTGCTTCCAACCAGTCACCCGAGGTTTTGGACTTGGGAAGAGCACAAAGCACATAGCTAATAGTGGTCATGGCCCTTGCCAAGCACCTAACTGCCTGATTGGCTGAGAAGTGCATGAAACACAGGGCCCACTTGGGACTGTGCCCTCATGTATCAACCAGGAGTCTGAGCAGGGTGGACTCAGAAAGTACATGCCACATTTGTCATTGGCAAGCCCGATGTGATCAATAGACCTCAAGCACCCCCCCATCCCAATGGCCTTTGTTTCCTGTGTCCCACCTCTCACCCCCAAATACTGAACAGGTGAGGTCGAATAAGAGGCTACTGCACCCTCGTTTCATGGTGAAAACCAGATATGGAGAGGCTTTCAAATAAAAGAAGGAAATATAAACAAAGAAGCATATACCAACCCAGAAGTGACAGGTTAAACGTAATAAGTCTGCAATATACGGCCAGACTGTTCCAGTGAGGAACAACAGTCACCTTTGACAAGTACAAGCTTCAACAAGAGACTGTCTGACACTGTATTGACACCAAAAAGCACACAACTACTTTAAAATTCTGAGATCTATTTCCTCTGTTCTTTTAAAATTTATTTATTTTATTGGAAGGCTAATTACTTTCTAATATTGTATTGGTTTTGCCGTACATTGGCATGAATCTGACCCAGGTATTCATATGTTCCCCAACTTGAACCCGCCTTCCACCTCCCTCCCCATCCCATCCATCTAGTTCATCCCCGTACACCAGCCCCGAACACCCTGTATCATGCATCGAGCCTGGACTAGCGATTCGTTTCACATATGATAATATACATGTTTCAATGCCATTATCCCATCATCCCACCCTCGCCCTCCCCCACAGAGTCCAAAAGACTGTTCTATACATCTGTGTCTCTTTTGCTGTTTCGTATACAGGGTTATCCTTATCACCTTTCTAAATTCCATATATATGCCTTAGTGTACTGTATTGGTGTTTTTCTTTCTGGCTTACTTCACTCTGTATAATAGGCTCCAGTTTCTATATGATTTCTTTAACTTTAAAATATTTTAGTCCTTTATTATAACCTAAACTTTTATTTCTATTAACTATTATAAGCTTTCAAGCAAAACACACGTAAATCTATTTTTTAAACACTTTTTATATATGAGAGAATGAATTTGGACTCCGTTTTCTTTTTTTACACTGTTTAAACAAGTCTATATTTTATTTTTGGTTCTTAATTTTACTTTCCAAAAATTGATATCAATGTTGTAACTTTAGTAACAAAATCTTTACGATCTGATGTCACTAATGGATTCGTTTTCCCGAATTGATTGTTCTCTCCCGTTTCAACTCTCCCATAACTCCTCCTAGGCATCTCTTTCTCCCTCATCTCCTCCTAGGCATCTCTTTCTCCCTCTTTCCTTTTCTCTGCTGTCTGAAATTCTGTGAATCCCTTTGATTCTTTCGGGATGAGGAGAATTGTGCCACCATTAACCTCCGGTTTTATCTTCTGTATTGCATGGATTTTTGATTTTACTGCAACCTGGGAACAGAAACCCAGAGGCCAGGGCGTCGATTCCAGAACTTTAGATCAACATTGAACTCCTTACCTCAAGGAATATTAAAGGACAAGCACACACCCCAGAGTTTCCGTGTCTACATGGAAAGCAATCTCCACACTTGAGTCAGTAAGTTCAGTACAAGAGAACCCACAGCTATTCTCCAGTAAAAGAGAAACACAACAATGAATATTATAAAAGCCATACCAGACCCACAAACACCCCAAAGCACAGTCCGTGGACAATTCATTGCACTTCACAGAGAAGAGATACAGATTTGTCTGCCAGTGAACACACACAAATGATCGGAAACATTAAACCTCGAGAAGTCATTGGTCCAATCCCACCCACAAAAGACAGGTTCCACAACATAGTGGAGCTATAATTCTCAGGCCTGCAGAAAAGGGACCCAAATCACAGTAATCGAAACAGAATGAAAAGGGAGAGAAATATGCAGCTGCTGAAGGTAAATTACCAAAAAACCCACAAAAACAAAGAAAAGAAGAGGAGTTAGGAAGTTTTCCTGAAAAAGAATTCAGAATAATGAAAGTAAAGATAAAAATCTTGAAAGATATGTAGAATTGCCAGTAAATACACTGGGGGACCGGAATGAGTAGAAAGAAACATGTTTAACATGGATCTAGAAGAAATAAAGAGTCAAGCAGTAAAAATCAATACAATAACTGAGATTAACAACACCCTGGAAGGAACCAACAGTAGAATAATTGAGACAGAGAAAGAACTAATTAGGTGGAGGCAGAAAGGAGGAAATAAATGAAGCACAGTGAGGTGTGCAACAAAAACAACAAGTTAAACAGGTAAAGCGCAGCAGTGATAAATGTCCCACAATGATAAGCTTAGGTGTCGAGAAGGAGAACACCAAAACAAAAAGGGGTGGGGTACTTGGAAGATTCTTGAGGAAGTAAACTTTGAAAGCACCCTTAAATGAGTCAAGCCGAAACAATTGGGACCAGATATGAAACAACTGAATGTTCAAAACCGGGAAAAGAAAGTGACAAATCTCTGTATTGTCACTCAGCTTATGTGAATCTACATTAGAGTATACTATTAAAATACCAGATGAGTAAATCACAAGCTTGCATCAAGGATTGGGAGAAACATAAACAGCCTCAGATTATATAGATGACAACACTGAAACAAATAGAAAGTGAAGAAAAAATAAAGAGTCTTTTGATGAGGGTGAATGAGAAGAGTGCAAAACCAAGCTGACAACTCAACATTCATAAAAACAAAGCAAAAGGCATCTGGTCCCATCACTACTCTGCAAATAGAAGGGGTAAACATATGAACTTCCAGATTTCCAATTGGGTATCAGAAAAGGCAGAGGAAAGAGAGATCAAATTGCCAACATCCGATGGATCATGGAAAAAGTAAGAGAGTTCCAGGAAAACATCTCTTTCTGCTCTACTGACTATGCAAAGACTTTAACTGTGTGGATCTCAATAAATGGTGGAAACTTTTGGAAGAGATGGGAATACCAGATCGCCTGACCTGTCTCTTGAGAAAACTGTATTCAGGTCAGGAAGCAGCAGTTAGTGCGGGACATGGAACAACAGACTGGTTCCAAATAGGAAAAGGAGTATGTCAAGGCTGTATATTGTCATCCTGCTTATTTAACTTATATGCAGAGTGCATGATGAGAAACACTGGGCTGGAAGAAGCACAAGCAGGAATCAAGATTGCCTGGAGAAATATCAATAAACTCGAATATGCAGATGACAGCACCGATACGGCAGAAAGTGAAGAGGAATTAAAAATCTTCTTGATGAAAGTGGAAGAGGAGAGTGAAAAACTTGGACTAAAGCTCAACATTCAGAAAGTTAAGATCATGGCATCTGGTCCCATCACTTCATGAGAAATAGATGGAGAAACAGCGGAAACCGTGCCAGACTTTATTTTTTAGGTTCTAAAATCACTGCAGATGCTGATTGAAGCCATGAAATTAAAAGACGCTTACTCCTTGGAAGAAAATTTAAGACCAATTTAGATAGCATATTAAAAACCAGAGACATAACTTTGCCAACAAAGGTCGGTCTAGTTAAGGCTGTGTATTTTCCAGTGGTCAATATGGATGTGAGAGTTGAACTGTGAAGAAAGTTGAGAGCAGAATTGATGCTTTTGAACGGTGGTATTGGAGGAAATTATTGAGAGTCCCTGCAAGGAGATCCAACCAATCCGTTCTACAGGAGATTAGTTCTGGGTGTTCACTGGACGGACTGAAGCTGAGGCTCAAACTCCAATACTTTGGCCACGTGATGTGAAGAGTTGATTCATTGGGAAAAACTCTAATGCTGGGAGAATTGGGGGCAGGAGGAGAAGGGGATGGCCGAGGATGAGATGGCTGGATGGCATCACCAATTCGACGGACATGAGGTTGAGTGAACCCCAGGAGTTGGTGATGGACAGGGAGGCCTGAAATGCTGTAATTCATGGGGTAGCAAACAGTAGGACACGACTGAGACTGTTCTGAACTAAACCGAAATATGTGGATACAGTGACAGGCTTCATTTTCTATGGCTCGAAAATTACTAAGAATAGTGATTGCAGTCATCAAATTAGCTGTTACTTGCTTTTGGATGTAAAAGCTCTGACAAACCTAGACATTGCATTAAAATGAAGACATACCACATTATTAATTCTCAGTTAAATATAAATGTCAAAGATGGTTACCCTTGTCTAACTCAAAGAAACTAAGCCACGCCTGTGGGGCCATCCAAGACAGGCAGGACATGGTGGAGAAATAAGACAGAATGTGGTCCACTGGAGAACGGAATGGCAAACCACTTGAGTATACCTGCCTTGAGAACCCCAAGAACAGTATGAAAAGGCAAAGTAATAGGATACTGAATGAGCAATTCCCCAGCGTGGTAGGTGCCCAGTATGCTCCTGTTGATCAGTGGATAAAAAACTCCAGAAAGAGGGAAGGGATGGAGCCAAAGCAAAAACAGTACCCAGGTGTAGATGTTACTGGTGATAGAAGCAAGGTCCGATGCTGCAAAGAGAAATATTGCATAAACCTGGAATGTAATGTCCGTGAATCAAGGCAAACTGGAAGTGGTCAAATGAGATGGCAAGAGTGAATCTGTGAACTAAAATGGACTAAATGGGTGAATTTAACTCAGATGACTCAGATGATTATATCTGCTACTGTGGGCAGGAATACCTTAGAAGAAAGGGAGGAGTCATCATTGTCAACAAAAGAGTCCGAAATGCTGTGCATGGATGCAGTCTCCAAAACGACAAAATGAAATGTGTTCATTTCCAAGAAAAACCATTCAATATTACAGTAATCCAAGGCTATGCACCAACCAGTAACGCTGAAGAAGCTGAAGTTGAACGGTTCTATGAAGACCTACAGAACTTTTAGAACTAATACTAAAAAAAAAAGATGCCCTTTTCATTATAGAAGTTTGGAATGTAAAAAGTAGGAAGTCAAGAAACATCTGGAGTAACAGGCAAACTTGGCCTTGGAGCAGGGAATGAAGCAGGGCAAAGGCTAATAGAATTTTGCCAAGAGAACGCACTGGTCATAGCAAACACCCTTTTTCAACAACACAAGAGAAGACTCTACACATGGACATCACCAGATGGTCAACACCGAAATCGGATTGATAATATTCTTTTCAGACAAAGACAGATAAATTCTATACCGTTAGCAAAAATAAGACCAGGAACTGCCTGTGGCTCAGATCATGAACTCCTTGTTTCCAAATTCAGACTTAAAATGAAGAAAGTAGGGAAAACCACTACACCATTCACATGTGACCTAAATCAAATTCCTTATGATTATACAGTGGAAGTGAGAAATAGATTTAAGTGACTAGATATGGTAGATAGAGTGCCTGATGAACTCTGGACGGAGGTTCTTGACATTGTATAGGAGACAGGGACCAAGACCATGCCCATGGAAAAGAAATGCAAAAAAGCAAAATGGCTGTCTGAAGAGGCCTTACAAATAGCTGTGAAAAGAAGAAAAGTGAAAAACAAAGGAGAAAGGGAAAGATATAAGCATCTGAATACAGAGTTCCAAAGAATAGCTAGGAGAAATAAGAAAGCCTTCCTCAGTGATCAATGCAAGGAAATAGAGGAAAAGAAAAGAATAGGAAAGACAAGAGATCACTTCAAGAAAATTAGAGATACCAAGGGAACGTTTAATGCAAAGATGGGCTCGATAAAGGACAGATATATTATGGACCTAAGAGAAGCAGAAGATATTAAGAACAGGTGGCAAGAATACACAGAAGAACTATACAAAAAAGGTCTTCACAACCAAGATAGTCACGATGGTGTAATCACTGACCGAGAGCCAGACATCTTGGAATGTGAAGTCAAGTGGGCCTTAGAAAGCATCACTACGAACAAAACTAGTGGAGGTGATGGAATTCCAGTTGAGCTACTTCAAATCCTGAAAGATGATACTGTGAAAGTGCTGCACTCAATATGCCAGCAAATTTGGAAAACTCAGCAGTGGCCACAGGACTGGAAAAGTTCAGTCTTCATTCCAATCCCAAAGAAAGGCAATGCCAAAGAATATTCAAACGACCTCACAATTGCATTCTTCTCACACACTAGTAAATTCACGCTCAAAATTCTCCCAGCCAGGCCTCAGCAATATGTGAACCATGAACTTCGAGATGTTCAAGCTGGTTTCAGAAAAGGCAGAGAAACCAGAGATCAAATTGCCAACATCCTCTGGATCATGGGAAAACTAAGAGAGTTCCAGAAAAAAACATCTATTTCTGCTTCATTGACTATGCCAAATCCTTTTACTGTTGGGATCACAACAAACTGTGGAAAATTCTGAAAGAGATGGGAATACCGGACCACCTGACCTGCCTCTTGAGAAACCTGTATGCAGGTCAGGAGGCAACTGTTAGAACTGGACATGGTACAACGGACTGATTCCAAATAGGAAAAGGAGTGTGTCAAAGTTGTATATTGTCACCCTGCCTATTTCACTTCTACGCAGAGTACATCATGAGGAACACTGGGCTGGGAGAAGCACTGGCTGGAATCAAGATTGCTGGGAGAAATATCAATACCCTCAGATATGAAGATGACATCACCCTTATGGCAGAAAGTGAAGAGGAACTCGAAAGCCTCTTGATGATAGTGAAAGAGGAGAGTGAAAAAGTTGGTTTGAAGCTCCACATTCAGCAAACTAAGATGATGGCATCTGGTCCCATCACGGCATGGGAAATAGATGGGGAAACAGTGGAAACAGTGTCAGACTTTATTTTTTGGGCTCCAAAATCACTGCGGATGCTGATTGCTGCCATAAAATTAAAAGAAGATCACTCCTTGGAAGGACATTTCTGACCAACCTAAATAGCATATAAAAGAGCAGAGACATTACTTTGCCAACAAAGGTCCGTCTAGCCAGGGCTCTATTTTTTCACGGGATCATGTATGGATATGAAACTTGGATTGTGAAGAAAGCTGATAGCCGAAGAATTGATGCTTTTGAGCTGTGGTGTTGGAGAAGACTCTTGAGAGTCCCTTGGACTGCAAGGAGATCCAACCAGTCCATTCTAAAGGAGATTAGTCCTGGATGTTCATAAGAAAGACTGATGCTGAAGCTGAAGCTCCAATACTTTGGTCACCTGATGCGAAGAGTTGACTCACTGGAAAAGACTCTGATGCTGGGAGGGATTGGGGGCAATAGGAGAAGGGGACGGCAGAAAATGAGAGGGCTGGATGTCATCACCGTCTCTATGGAGGTGGGTTTGATTGAACTCAGGGAGTTGGTGAAGGACACGGAAGCCTCGCATGGTGTGATTCAGGGGTTTCAAAGAGTTTGACACGACTGAGGGACTGAACTCAACCTGAATTGAACTGAATGATGGTAATGTTGGAGGCTATGGGATGTTGTTGAGTAATGTATATAGCTTTTGACAGCTAATTTATTTAGCACCTTTTATTGCTAATTCAGGAAATACTTAAAATACTTCATTTGGCAAGCACTATGTCATCACTTCATGGGGAAATAGATGGAAAACAGTGGAAACAGTGTCAGACTTTATTCTTGGGGGCTCCAAAATCACTGCAGATGCTGATTGCAGCCATGAAATTAAAAGACGCTTACTCCTTGGAAGGAAAGTTATAACCAACATTGATAGTATATTGAAAAGCAGAGACATCACTTTGCCAACCAAGGTCCGTCAAGTCAAGGCTATGGTTTTACCCGTGGTCATGTATGGATGTGAAAGTTGGACTGTGAAGAAAGCTGATCGCTGAAGAATTGATGCTTTTGAACTGTGGTGTTGAGAAGACTCTTGAGAGTCCCCTGTACTGCCAGGAGATCCAACCAGTCCATTCTAAGGGAGATCAATCCTGGGTGTTCATTGCAAGGACTGATGCTAAAGCTGAAACTGCAATACTTTGGCCACCTCATGCGACGAGTTGACTCACTGGAAAAGACTCTGATGCTGGGAAAGGTTGGGGGAGGGAGGAGAAGGGGACGACTGAGAGTGAGATGGCTGGATGCATCACAGACTCTGTGGGCATGAGTTTGAGTGAACTCCGGGGTTTGGTGATGGACAGGGAGGCCTGACGTGCTCTGATTCATGGGGTTGCGGAGAGTCGGACACGACTGAGCGACTGAACTGAACTGATCGCTTAGCTGCTGTGAAAGATACATAAGGCAACTTGGGTACAGATACAACACATAGAAGAATTGGACATCTGTGGTTAACTTGGTAGGAAGGAAGACAGGTTATTTCAATTCCCAAGTAAGTGTTTAGGAAAAGTTGTGAAATGTGGCTTATTATGACTGAAAATATGTTGCCTGATTGTAGCTCTAGAAATTATGTGAAACAGATAGATAATGAAGCTTGTAATGGAAAGAAATATCATGCCTTCCAAGAACTGATTACCTTGCTGAGATGCTGCATTCACCACAAGGATTTAAGTCTATCTTTGTAGGAACAGCAAAGCAACATCAAAATATACATGAGGAAATATAGGGTGGTGTGTTGGTGGGAGGAAATAAAGGCATGACATAAGGAGAGCAGAGCAAGAATGACCCTTTTTAATACAACTTGTAAAATGCCTATCTTTTGCTGACTGTGGTGCAATCATTGACTATGTCATGTTATCTTTGGCATCCCATCATGGTATGTTAGTGATCATGATTATCGAGTAGACTAAATCTATATTTTCAAGTGAAACACATTTTTTTTTTTTAATGCAGAAAACCTTCTGCCTAACCTCTTAGCTTTCTTTGCAATGACTGGTATAATATAATAAAACTGAGAAAGCATTAAAATATATACACTCATTTGCTGTTTCTAAATTTGATTTGTATCTGATCCTTCCCCCATACCATCCTATCTTAGACACCCAGTCTGTTCTGCCTGGATGATTTCAGAAGTCAATTTATTTACATTTTGTCTTTTACATTGTTTGCATTTTCTATTTTTTCAAACAATTCATTAGGTGTAATGTACCTATGATGCATACTGAATGTTTCCTTGAACAGAAAATTTAATATTACAGCAGAGCAAAGTATCCAGGAACTGAAATGCTCATTTACTCTTAATTATTTCAAAGTGAAATTGACACTATGAAAATGAACATATAACTTTATTCTTCAAATAAGAGAATTGTAGGAATTTGTTGACATCTCCCAACATTAATTTAATCTTCAGTATCGTGCATAATCTGACACCTAATTGGTACACCAGTTGTATTAGGATGATTTTTAAATAATGAAGACGATTGATGTATTGACCTAGAAAGAGAGGCAACAATGCATCAGAAATCTCCGGTACTGGGAAACATGAATGGGCTGCGTGTTTTATTTTAGGGAAAGGTTTGTCATGGACTGCCACATGACCGTACACACCTGGAAAGGTAGACGTTTTCCACACTCAGTCCAAAATCACTGTTGCATAATGGAGATACAATATGGTACTGCAAAATAGAAGTAGACATAGCTGCCACATTATGTCAAATAGACACTGCAGCCATTTGGCGTATAGCAGCTGCTAGGTGAAACACCGTGAACAGTGCTCCACCTAGATTGTGGGATGGAGAGGGAGATGGGAGAGTGTTCCGGAAAGGTTATATATATATATATATATATATATAAATATATATATATATATTTCTATGCCTGATTTATTTTGAATTCTGATAGAATACAGAAAAGTTCGATAAAACAATTACCCTTCCATTGAAAAAAAAAATGAGAGAAACAGCAGGGTGATCTATCACAGTATGCTCTTGTGGTCTAACTGATATTGATGATGGAGAAAAGAAATAATTTCAAGTTAGGGCACTTATATCAGCAACTATCTGGACGGCAGAACGCTATAGTATGAATGGCACACTTAAACTTCTGCAGGCTGAAAATACATTCACTTCTCTAGTTCCAGGATTGAAGTCAGAATTATGACCATCCACATTACCCGTTGCTTGAACATGCTTCTTCTTCTTATCTCGGATTAATGAAGATACTGTAGAGACATTTTTCTGATCAACTCTTCTTTTGATTCTTACTGAATGTGAGGATAACCTCGTTCAAAATATGGTTATGATAGAACTGAAACTAAAACCAAAGGGGGAAATATATTTCATAACTCTTTCAATCAAGCTAGATCAGAAAAACAAAGAAAATGGATTCCTTTAATCATAAAATATAAACAGTATCAAATAATCCCCTTCCGTTAGTAGTTTTAAAAACTTACATAGTCGTAGAAATTATGATCCTCAAGTGAAATATGTTATAAGTCTATGGTAAATATCATTTAAATACCATTAGTATTTGAAATTTTCCCAATTATTTTTTGGTCAAAATATAATTTAACCCATTTTTATTAACCTGGACAAACAAATGACACCAAATGTTCAAAACTGAAATCAGATTGATTTTATTCTTTCAGTCAAAGATGGAGAATCTCTATACAGACAGCAAAAACAAGACCAGGAGCTGACTCTGGCACAGATTGTGAACTCCTTGTTGCAAATGCAGACTGAAATCGAAGGAACTGGAGAGAAGCCCTATACCATTCATATATGACATAAGTCAATTCACTTATGACTATACAGTGGAAGTGAGAAATAGTTTTAAGGGACTAGATCTGACAGAGAGGGTGCCTGATAAATTATGGGTGGAGGTTCATGACATTGTCCAGGAGAGAGGAATCAAGATCATCCCAGAAAAAGAAATGAAAAAAGCAAAATGGCTGTCTGAGGAGGCCTTACAAATGGTTGTGAAAGAAGGGAAGTGTAAAGAACAGGAGAAAAGGAAATTTATACCCATTTGAATGTAGAGATCCAATGAATGGCAAGGAGAAATAAGAAAGACTTCCTCAGTGATCAATGCAAAGAAATGGAGGAAAGCAATAGAATGGGAAAAACTAGACATATCTGCAGGATAATTAGAAATACTGAGGCAACATTTCATGTAATGGTGGGCTCAATAAAGGACACAAATGTTAGGAACCAAAGAGAAGCAGACGATATTAAGAAGAGGTGGCAAGAATACACAGAAGAACTGTACATAGAAGATCTTCAGGACCCAGAAAATCACGATGGTGTGATCATTCACGTAGAGCCAGACATCCTGGAATGTGAAGACAAGTGGGCCTTAGGAAGCGTCACTATGAACAAAGCTAGAGTAGGTGATGGAATACCAGTTGAGCTATTTCAAATCCTAGAAGATGATGCTGTGAAAGTGCTGCACTCAATATTCCAGCAAATTTGGAAAACTCAGCAGTGGCCACCGGACTGGAAAATTCAGTCTTCATTCCAATCTCAAAGAAAGGCAATACAAAAGAATGCTCAAACTACAGCATAGCTGCTCTCATCTCACAAGCTAATCATGCGTTGCTAGAAACTGTCTTTAAAAACTAAAACGTGACTGACCTACAGAGGCCCGTAGAGTCATATCTCTGGTCTTTCCAAAGGTATGTACAGATATGAGAACACCAAGTGATTACTGACTGTGAACTGCTCTGCTGGGGAAGACTTGTGAGATTCGTTTGAACTGCAGGAATACCAAACAAATGAATTGTAAAAAAATCAACTTTGAAGACTCATTTTGAAGGACTGATGCTGAAAATAAAGCCCCAAACTTTGTCCAGTTGAGGCAAAGAGCTGACTCATTAGAAAAGACCGTGATATATAGAAAGTGTTGAAAGCAGGGGGATCAGTAGGTGAGAGAGGATGAGACATCTGGAGAGCATCAGCGATTCGAAGGACATGATCTCGGAGAAACTATGGGAGACAGTGAGGGACAGAGAGGCCTCTTGTGCTAGAGTTCAAAGGGATACAAAGAGTCAAACATGGCTTAGTGGCTGAAGAACAATAGCATTTCAGTTAATAAGATGGGTATTGACGGATGGCAGTTGGTCGCAAAATATCAGAGGAATAGGAGGACAAGGCCACTCCCTCCCCAACAGATTCATCTAAGCATCGACTGCACATGGAAGAACTTCCAGACAACAAATTGTGAACACTGTTGAATGGCCCAAGATACCCAGAAGTCAAACATGTTTTCCTTTGAAAAGGAAGTAGGAAAAAATAAAAGAGACACAAAGAGAGACAAAGTATTTAGGGGCTGAGGCTATTTTTGGAGAGGAAGTTGTAAATGAGGAGAAGCTTGCAGACAATTGTGAAACTTCTCAGAACAGTGACAGTGGAGAACTCTGGGATTGCTTAGAGCAACATAACCAAGGGAAAGAAAAACAAAAGCAAATGTGCCTAACTGTAATTTCCAGCAGAGAAAAAAAATCAGATACACCTGTCCACCATCATTGAGGTGGACCTAGGAGGGATGCCCGGACTGTATCACCTGCCCTATGATAAGGACCCTGTTTTAATGGTCTGGGGATGATCTGACAGGTCTAAGGTGACGTAGCAACCTAATCCATGGGAACACCAGAGACAAAAATGCAAAACAGTCCTTTCTTGAGATAATTCTCTATGACGATATAGGGAAAACAGACACTCACAGAACCAAAGATTGCACATTCAGTTCATTTCATTTCAGTGGTTCAGTCGTGTCCGACTTTTTGAGACCCCATGAATCACAGCACGCCAGACCTCCCTGTCCATTGCCAACTCCCGGACTTCAATCAAACTGATGTCCATCGAGTCTCTGATGCCATCCAGCCTTTTAATTCTTTGTCATCCCTTTCTCCTTCTACCCCAGTCCCTCCCAGCATCAGAGTCTTCCAGTGAGTCAACACTTTGCATGAGGTGGCCAAAGTATTGAAGTTTCAGCTTTAGCATCAGTCCTTCCAATGAACACCGAGGACTAATCTCCTTTAGAATGAACTGGTTGGATCTCCTTGCAGTCCAAGTGACTCTCAAGAGTCTTTTACAAAATATCAAAGATGTGCAAACAGGCTTCCATTTATGGCCCTGTCCTCCACGGAGGCAGAGAGGAATGTTTGCATCAGACCAAGGCAGAAGGCACGAGGCTGCAGTTATATCAGCCCCAGAGACCACATCTGCCACCAAGCCCTGAGCAGGCTGCCGTTTGCTAATCATGTTTTCCTGGGTTCATGCTTAGTTCACATAGGTCAGGAGTGTCAAAATATGACTTCAGCATCCCTCTGGAGATACATGGAATTCTTGCAAAGTTCACATAGGCCAGGAGGGTCAAAATATGAGTTCAGCACCCCTCTGGAGACACACGGAATTCTTGCAAAATTCAGGGAAATATGAATGGCCTGCCTATTGTAGTTTAGGAAAAGGTTTGTCATGGGCTGGCACATTATCCTATACACCTGGAAAGGTAGAAGTTTCCACCCTCAGTCCAAAATCACTGTTGCATAATGAAGTTACGATGTGGTACTGCAAAATAGAAGCAGACATATCTGCCAAAATATGTCAAGTAGACATTGCAGCCATTTGATATAGAGCAGCTGCTAAGTGACACCCAGTGAAAATGCTCAACTTAGATTGTGAGATGGAGAGGGAGATATGAGGGTGTTCCGAAAGGGAGGGGATATAGGTATATCTATGCCTGATTTATTTTGAGTTCTGGCTGAATACAGCAAAATTCGGTAAAATAATTCAGTTTAGTTCCGTTAAGTTCAGTTGCTCAATCTTGTCCGAATCTCCGCGACCCCATGAATCACAGCACGCCAGGCCTCCCTATCCATCACCAACTCCAGGGTTCACTCAATCTCATGTCCAGAGAGTCGGTGATGCCATCCAGCCATCTCATTCTCTGTTGTCCCCTTCTCCTCCCGCCCTCAAACTTTCCCAGTATCAGAGTTTTATCCAGTGAGTCAACACGTTGCATGAGGTGGCCAAAATATTGAAGTTTCAGCTTCAGCATCAGTCCTTCCAATGAACACCCAGGATTGATATCCTTTAGAATGGACTGGTTGGATCTCCTTGCAGTTCAAGGGACTCTCAAGAATCTTCTCCAGCACCACAGTTCAAAAACATCAATTCTTCAGCGATCAGCTTTCTTCACAGTCCAAATCTCACATCCATACATGACCACGGGAAAAACCATAGCCTTGACTTGACGGACATTGGTTGGCAAAGTAATGTCTCTGCTTTTTAATATACTATCGAGGTTGGTCATAACTTTCCTTCCAAGGAGTAAGCGTCTTTTAATTTCATGGCTGCAATCAGCATCTGCAGTGATTTTGGAGCCCCCAAAATTAAGTCTGACACTGTTTCCACTGTTTTTCCATCTATTTCCCATGAAATGATGGGACCAGAAACCTTGATCTTTGTTTTATGAAGATTCAGCTTCAAGCCAACCTTTTTACTCTCCTCTTTCACTTTCACCAAGAGACGTTTGAGTTCCTCTTCTCTTTCTGCTGTAAGGGTGGTGTCATCTGCATATCTGAGCTTATTGATATTTCTCCCAGCAATCTTGATTCCAGCTTGTCCTTCTTCCAGCCCAGCATTCCTCATGATGTACTCTGCATATAAGTTAAATAAGCAAGTTGACAATATACAGCCTTGACGTACTCTTTTTCCTATTTGGAACCAGTCTCTTGTTCCATGTGCAGTTCTGACTGTTGCTTCCGGACCTGCATACACGTTTCTCAAGCGGCAGCTCAGGGGTCTGGTATTCCCTTCTCTTTCGGAATTTTCCACAGTTTATTGTGATCCACACAGTCAAAGACTTTAAAACAATTACCCTTCCATTAAAAAATCAATAAGAGAAATAGCAGCTTGATGTATCACAATATTTTCTTGTGGTCTAACTAATATTGATGATGGAGAAGAGAAATAATATCAAGTTAGGGCACGTGCATGAGCAACTATCTGAACGGTAGAACGCTTTAGTATGAATGGCACAGTTAAACTTCTGAAGTCTGAAAATACATTTGCTCCACTAATTTCAGAACTGAAGTCAGAGTTATGATCACCAATATTACCCATTGCTTTAATATGCTTCTTCTTCTTATCTCGGAATAATAAAGATACTGTAGAGACATTTTTATGATCAACTCTTCTTTTGATTGTTACTAAATGTGAGGATAACCTCGTTCAAAATATGGTTATGATCGAACTGAAACTAAGGGGAGCATGAGAAGATGGCGGAGGAATAGGACAGGGTGACCATTTTCTCCCCCACAAAATCAGCAAAAGAACATTTGAACACTGAGTAAATCCCATAAAACAACTTCTGAATACCGGCAGAGGACATCAGGCACCCAGAAAAGCGGCCCATAGACTTCGAAACAAGGTAGGAAACAGCATATAAGATAAAGAGGTACAAAAGAAGGAGGAAGGGAGCTCCGTCTTCGGAAGGGAGGCTTAAAAAAAAAAAAGAGAGAGAAGTTTTCAAACACCTGGAAACACAGGCGACTCTGTGGATAGCCTTGGAAACTCAGAGGGCCACATAACTAGGAGAAAAGAGCCATAAATAATTAAATCGCACAGACTCAGTGCCCAGAGGAATCTTTCAGTGGAGAAGTGGTGTAGACGCCCACACCCACCACTAGCAGGTGGGGGCCGGGCAGGGAGGCGATATGTCAGCGCTTAGAGAGAGGACAGGGCCTGAACGCCCCAAGGGCAATCTGAGCGCTCTAACAGGAGCAAAGCAGACTGTGCAGCGAAAAGCCCCATCCTAAGAGTCTTCCAGTCCTGCTCACATAACAAAGGACTGAGCAAAGCAAGCCGGCTGTGGGCAGCCCATCCCCCAGCTCCCGCCGGGACAGGCATGGAGGGCAACCAGCTCCAGAAGGGGCAGCTGCGGCCGCAGACAGGCTTCCCATACCAAGCTGCAGTCAGGCTTCCTTGCTAACCAAGACTTCTTGGATTTGGGCCAGTCAATATTTACCCGAGAAAGTGTTCTGGTTGTACACACAGAAAACCAAGCAGCAGGGACCGGGGAGGCGATAAGCCACAGCGACCACGCTCGCCAAACCCCTGGTCACCTGAGCTGCTCAGACCGGGGAAGGCACAAAACACAGGCCCAGCCAAGTCTGCGCTTTTGTGGAGTACTCGCGGACCTGAACCTGAGTCGCTCAGACCTGGGAAGTGCATGCAACCCAGCACCGGCCAGGGACAGCAACTGGCAGACAACCAAGAGCCTGAGCAGCATAAACAAGGAAAACACACACGCTGCGAGAGGGCGCATTCCCACAGTAGTCGAGACACTGTGAGCACTCCCCACAGATGCCAGTGATATTTGTTAGCAGCATTCCTCCCTCCCCACGGCAGGACCGAGCAGGTGAGCCGGTGTCCACCACCAGCCCCTGGTGTCAGGATGGGAATTAGACACTGAAGAGACCAGCAAACAGAAGAGATTTTACAATAGAAGGAACTGCCTTGGAGGTAACAGAAGGAGAAGTCTTGATCCTACTGCAAGAATAAGACTGAAAACCAGAGGCAGAGGCTTAAGGTCAAATCCTGAGAACACCAGAGATCTCCTGTTTCAGGGAACATTAATTGATAGGTGCCCATCAAATGCCTCCATACATAAACTGAAACCAGGCACAACCGAAGGGTCAACAAGTTTCAGTGAAATAAATACCACACAAATTCTCCAGCCACACAGGAAAATAACCCTGAGCTTCAACATACAGGCTGCCCAAAGCCACCCCAAACCACTGACATCTCAAACTCATTACTGGACTCTCCATTGCAATCCAGAGAGAAATCCAGCTCCACCCACCAGAACACTGAAACAAGCAAACCAAATTAGGGAACCTTGACAAGTCACCCATCCAACCCCACACACAATGAGGTAACTACAAAATAAAGAGAACTCCACGAACTGCCAGAAGACGGAAAGGCCACCCCAGGCACAGTAATATAAGCAAGATGAAGAGGCAGAGAAACACCCAGCAAGTAAAGGAACAGGATAAATGCCCACCAACACAAACAAAAGAGGAAGACATAGGGAACCTACCTGATAAAAAATTTCGAATTTTAATGGTGAAAATGATTCAAAATGTGGAAAGCAAAAAGGAGTTACAGATAAATAAAGTGGAGAAAAGGATTGAGAAGATGCAAGAAATGTTTAATAAGGAATTAGAGGGGAAAAAAGAGTCAATATACAATGAATAATGCAATAGATGAGATCAGAAACACTTTCAAGGAAACAAACAGTAGAATAACGGAGATAGAAGACAGTATAAGTGAACTAGAAGATAGAATTGTACAAATAAATGAAACAGAGATGGAAAAAGAAAAACAACTTAAAAGAAATGAGGACAATATTAGAGACTTCTGGGACAATGTTAAACGCCCCAACATTCGAATCATACGAGTCCCAGAAGAAGAAGACAAAATGAAAGACCACGAGAGAATACTTGAGGAAATAATAGTTGAAAATTTCACTAAAATGGGGAAGGAAATAATGACCCAATTCCAAGAAACCCAGAGAGTTCCTAACAGGATAAACCCAAGGCGAAATAACCCAATTCACATATTAATCAAATTAGCAAAGATCAAACACAAAGAAAAAATATTAAAAGCTGCAAGGGAAAAACAACAATAACACACAAGGGGATCCCCATAGGGATAACAGCTGATCATTCAATGGAAACTCTTTAGGCCAGGAGGGAATGGCTAAATATATTAAAGTGATGAAAGAAAGTAACCTACAGCCCAGATGACTATACCCAGCAAGGATCTCATTCAAATATGAAGGAGAAATCAAAAACTTTACTGACAAGCAAAAGCTGAGAGATTTCAGCATCACCAAACCAGCTCTCCAACAAATATTAAGCGATCTTCTCTAGACAGGAAACAGAAAGGGTATATAAACTTGAACCGAAAAGAATAAAGAAAAAGGCAATGGGATCATACTTATCAATAATCACCTTAAACGTAAATGTGTTGAATGTCCCAACCAAAAGACAAAGGCTGGCTGAATGGACACAAAAACAAGACCCCCGTATATGTTTTCTACAAGAGACCCACTTCAAACTAGGGACACATACAGACTGAAAGTGAAGGGCTGGAAAAAGACATTCGACGCAAATAGAGACCAAAAGAAAGCAGGAGTAGCAGTACTCATATCAGATAAAATAGACTTTAAAACAAAGACTATGAAAAGAGACAAAGAAGGAAAGTACATAATGATCAAAGGATCAATCCAAGATGAAGATATAACAATTATAAATATTTATGCACCCAACGTAAGAACACCACCATATGTAAGAAAATTACTAACAAGTATGAAAGGGGAAATTAACAATAGCACAGTAATAGTTGGAGACTTTAAAAGCCCACTCACACCTATGGATAGGTCAACTAAACAGAAAATTAACAAGGAAACACAAACTTTAAATGATACAATAGACAAATTAGTCCTAATAGATCTCTATAGGACATTTCACCCAAAAACAATGAATTTCAACTTTTTCTCAAGGGCACACAGAACCTTTTCCAGGATAGATCACATCCTGGGCCATAAATATAGCCTTGGTACATTCAAAAAAATTGAAATCATTCCAAGTATCTTTTTTGACCACAATGCAGTAAGATTATATCTTAATTACTGGAGAAAAACTATTAAAAATGCCAACATATGGAGGCTGAACAACACACTGCTGAATAATGAACAAATAATAGAAGAAATCAAAAGAGAAATCAAAATATGCATAGAAATGAATGAAAATGAAAACAGAACAACCCTAAACCTCTGGGACACTGTAAAAGCAGTGTTAAGAGGAAAGTTCATAGCAATACAGGCACACGTCAAGAAACAAGAAAAAAGTCAACTAAATAACCTAACTCTACATCTAAAGAAACTAGAAAAGGAAGAAATGAGGTAACCCAGGGTTAGTAGAAGGAAAGAAATCGTAACAATTAGCGCAGATATAAATGCAAAAGAAACAAAACAGACCATAGCAAAAATAAACCAAGCCAAAAGCTGGTTCTTCGAGAAGGCAAATAAAATTGACAAACCACTAGCCAGACTCATCAAGAAACAAAGGGAGAAGTACCCAATCAATAAAATTAGAAATGAAAATGGAGAGATCACAACCGACAACACAGAAATACAAAGGAATATTAGAGAATACTATCAGCAATTATATGGCAATGAAATGAATAACTTGGAAGAAATGGACAAATTCTTAGAATAGTAAAACCCTCCAAAACTGAACCAGGAAGAAATAGAAAATCTTAACAGACCTAATTCCAACAGACGGAATTAGAGGCTGCTATTAGAAATATTCCAGAAGACAAAAGCCCAGGTTCAGAGGGCTTCACAGCTAAATCCTACCAAAAATTTAGTGAAGAGCTAACGCCAATTCTGGTGAAACACTTTCAGAAAATTGCTGAGGAAGGGAAACTTCCAAACGCATTCTATGAGGCCATCATCACCCTAATCCCAAAACCTGGTAAAGATCCCACAAAAAAAGAAAACTACAGGCCAGTATCACTGATGAACATGGATGCAAAAATCCTTAACAAAATTCTCGCAATCAGAATCCAACAACACATTAAGAAGATCATACATCATGACAAAGTGGGCTTTATCCCAGGAATGCAAGGATTCTTCAATATCCACAAATCAATCAATGTAATACACCATGTTAACAAACTGAAAAATAAAAATTATATGATTATCTCAATAGATGCAGAGAAAGCCTTTGACAAAATTCAACATCCATATGATAAAACCCCTCCAGAAAATGGGAATCGAAGGGACATATCTCAACATAATAAAAGCTATATATGACAAACCCACCTCAAACATTATCCTCAATGGTGAGAAACTGAAAGCATTTCCCCTAAAATCAGGGACAAGACAAGGGTACACACTGTCACCACTACTATTCAACATAGTTCTGGAAGTTTTGGCTACAGCAGTCAGAGCAGAAAAAGACATAAAAGGAATACAACTTGGAAAAGAAGAAGTAAAACTTTCAGTATTCGCTGATGACATGATTCTCTACACAGAAAACCCTAAAGACTCTACCAGAAAACTACTAGAGCTAAGCAATGAATACAGTAAAGTTGCAGGATATAAAATCAAGACAAAAATCCCTTGCATTCCTATACACTAATAATAAGAAAACAGAAAGAGAAATTAAGGAAACTATTCCATTCACTGTTGCAATGAAAAGAATTAAATACTCAGCAATATATCTACCTACGGAAATAAAAGACTTGTACATAAAAAACTAGAAAATACTAGTGAAAGTAATCAAAGAGGACACTAATAGATGGAGAAATATATAGTTTCCATGGATTGGAAGAATAAATAGAGTAAAAATGAGTATACTACCCAAAGTAATTTATACAATCAATGCAATACCTTTCACGCTACCAACGATATTTCCCCCAAATCTAGAACAAATAATCACACAAATTTTTTGAAATACAGAAAACCTTGAATAGCCAAAGCAATCTTGAGGAAGACGAATGGAACTGGGGGAATTAACCTGCCAGACTTCAGGCTCTACTAAAAAGCCACAGTCATCAAGACAGTATGGTACTGTCATAAAGACAGAAATATAGATCAATGGAACAAAATAGAAAGCACAGAAATAAATTCACGCACCTATGGACACCTTATCTTTGACAAAGGAGTCAAGAATATAAAATGGAGAAAAGACAGTCTCTTCAACAAGTGGTGCTTGGAAAATTAGTCAGCCACTTGTAAAAAATGAAACTAGATCACTTCCTAACACCACACACAAAAATAAACTCAAATTGGATTAGAGATCTAAATGTAAGACAAGAAACTGTAAAACTCCTAGAGGAGAACATAGGCAAAACACTCTCCGACATAAATCACATCAGGATCCTCCATGACCCACCTCCCAGAATTCTGAAAATAAAAGAAAAAATTTAACAAAATGGGACCTAATTTAAATAAAAAGCTTCTGCACCGCAAAGGAAACTATAGGCAAGGTGAAAAGACAGTCTTCAGAATAGGAGAAATTAATAGCAAATGAAACAACTGACAAAGAATTAATCTCCAAAATATACAAGCAGCACCTGCAGCTCAATTCCAGAGGAAAAAAAAAAAATGACCCAATCAAAAAATTGGTCAAAGAACTAAACAGACATTTCTCCAAAGAAGACATAAAGATGGCTAACAAAAACATGAAAAAATGCTCAACATCCCTCATAATCAGAGAAATTCAAATCAAAGCCAAAATGAGATACTATTTCACACCAGTCAAAATGGCTGCTATCCAAAAGTCTACATGCAATAAATGCTGGAGAGGGTGTGGAGAAAATGGAACCCTCTTACACTGATGGTGGGAATGCAAACTAGTAGAGTCACTATGGAGAACAGTGTGGTGATTCCTCAAAAAATAATCCAGCAATCACACTCCTGGGCGTACACACTGAGGAAACCAAAATTGAAAGAAAGACATGTACTCCAATATTCATTGCAACACTGTTTATAATAGCGAGGACATGGAAGCAACCTAGATGTCCATCTGCAGATGGATGGATAAGAAAGCTCTGGTACATATACACAATGGAGTATTTTTCAGCCATCAAAAAAATTCATTTGAGTCAGCTCTCATGAGGTGGATGAAACTGGAGCCTATTATACAGCATGAAGTCAGCCTGAAAGAAAAACATCAATACAGCATACTAATGCATATATATGGAATTTAGAATAATGTTAGCTTTAATCCTGTATCAGTTCAGTTCAGTTGCTCAGTCGTGTCCGACTCTCTGCGACGCCATGAATCACAGCACGCCAGGCCTCCCTGTCTATCACCAACTCCCGGAGTTCACTCAAACTCATGTCCACAGAGTCGGTGATGCCATCCAGCCATCTCATTCTCTGTCGTCCCCTTCTCCTCCTGCCCCCAACCTTTCCCAGCATCAGAGTCTTTTCCAGTGAGTCAACTCATCGCATGATGTGGCCAAAATATTGCAGTTTCAGCTTTAGCATCAGTCCTTCCAATGAACAGAGTTTTCTCCAACACCACAGTTCAAAAGTATCAATTCTTCCGTGATCAGGTTTCTTCACAGTCCAACTCTCATATCCATACATGACCACGGGAGAAACCATAGCCTTGACTAGACGGGCCTTTGTTGGCAAAGTAATGTCTCTGCTTTTTAATATACTATCTAGGTTGGTCATAACTTTCCTTCCAAGGAGTAAGCGTCTTTAAATTTCATGGCTGCAATCAGCATCTGCAGTGATTCTGAAGCCCCCCAAAATAAAGTCTGACACTGTTTCCACTGTTTTGCCATCTATTTCCCACGAGACATCAAAAGAGACATAAGTGTGTAGAACAGCCTTTGGGACTCTGTGCGAGATGGTGAAGGTGGGATGATTTGAGAGAATGGCATTGTAGCATGTACATTATCATATGTGAAATGAATCACCAGTCCAGGTTCGACGAATGATACAGGATGCTTGGTGCTGGTGCACATGGATGACCTGGAGGGAGGATATGGGGAAGAGGAAGTTGGGCTGGGGGTTCAAGACGGGGAACACATGTACACCCAGGGCAGATTTGTGTCAATGTATGGCAAAACCAACCAATATATTAATGTAAAGTAATTTGCCTCTAATAAAAAATAAATAAATAAAATGAAAAAAACAATAAATAAATTAAAAATAGAACTATACATATAGAAAAAGAACTGAAACTAAAACCAAAGTGGGAAAAAATATTTCATAACTCTTTCAACCAAGAAGATCAGAAAAATGAAGAAAAATATATTCTTTTATTCATAAAATGTAAATTTTATCAAATAATCCCCTTCCATTAGGAGTTTTAAAAACTTACATAGTCGTAGAAATTATGATCCTCAAGTAAAATATGCTGTAAATCTATGGTAAATGTCATTTAAATACCATTAGTATTTGAAATTTTTCCAATTTTTTTTTTGGGGGGAAAAAAGAAATTTAAGCCATTTTTATTAATCTGGCCAAAAAATGACAGACAGAAGACATCATCAAATGCTCAACACTGAAAACAGATTGATTTTATTCTTTCAGTCAAAGATGGAGAATCTCTATACAGCCAGCAAAAACAAGACCAGGAGCTGACTGTGGCACAGATCATGAACTCCTTGTTGCAAAATTCAGACTGAAATTGAAGAAAGTGGAGAAAACCACTATACCATTCATGTATAACATAAGTCAAATCCCTTATGACTGTACAGTGGAAGTGAGAAATAGTTTTAAGGGACTAGATCTGACAGAGAGGGTGCCTGATAATTTATGGGTGGAGGTTCATGACATTGTCCAGGAGACAGGAATTAAGATCATCCCCCAGAAAACGAAATGCAGAAAAGCAAATTGGTTGTCTGAGGAGGCCTTACAAATAGCTGCATAAAGAAGGGAAGTGAAAAGCAAAGGAGAAAAGAAAATTGATACCCATTTGAATGTAGAGTTCCAAAGAGTAGCAAGGAGAAATAAGAAAGACTTTCTCAGTGATCAATGCAAAGAAACAGAGGAAAGCAATAGAACGGGAAAGACTGTACATAAAAGATCTTCAGGACCCAGAAAATCACGAAGGTGTGATCACTCACCTAGAGCCAGACATCCTGAAATGTGAAAACAAGTGGGCCTTATTAAGCATCACTAAGAACAAACTTAGTGTAGGTGATGGAATTCCAGGTGAGCTATTTCAAATCCTGGAAGATGATGCAGTGAAAGTGCTACACTCGATATGTCAGCAATGAAAAACTCAGTGGTGGCCACAGGACTGGAAAAGTTCAGTTTTCATTCCAACCCCTAAGAAAGGTAATGCCAAAGAATGCTCAAACTGCACCATAATTGCTCTCATCTCACATGCTAATCAAGCGATGCTAGAAAGTGTCTTTAAAAACTAGAACATGACTTGGCCCATAGAGGCCCGTAGAGTCAGATCTCTGTTCTTTCCAAAAGTATGTACAGATGTGAGAACACCAAGGGATTACTGATTGTGAACTTCTCTGCTGGGGAAGACTTGTGAGATTCTTTTAAACTGCAGGAATACCAAACAAATGAATTGTATATAAAATCAACTTTGAAGACCGTTTGGAAGGGCTGATGCTGAAAAAAAAAGCCCCGAAGCTTCGTCCACCTGAGGCAAAGAGTTGACTCATTAGAAAAGACCGTGATCTTTAGAAAATGTGGAAAGCAGGAGGATCAGTGGGTGAGAGAGGATGAGACTTTTGGATTACATCAGCGATTCATAGGACATGATCCCAGGGAAACTATGGGAGACAGTGAGGGGCAGAGAAGACTGATGTACTGGAGTCCAAGGGGATACAAATAGTCAAATATGGCTTAGTCGCTGAAGAACAACAGCATTTCAGTTAATAAAATGGGTCTTGCAGGATGGCAGTTGGTTCCAAAATATCAGAACAGTAGGAGGACAAGACCACTCTCTCCCCAGCAAATCATCTAAGCATCGACTGCACATGGAAGAGCTTCCAGAAAACAAACTGGGAACACTGTTGACTGGTCCAAGTTACCCAGAAGTCAAAATGTTTTTTCCAAAGGAGGTAGGGAAAAATAAAAGAGACACGAAGAAAGACAAAATATTTAGGGGCTGAGGTTGGTCTCGGAGAGGAAGTTTTAAATGAGGAGAGCTTGCAGATAATTGTAAACCCTCTCAGGACAGTGACAGTGGAGAACTCTGGGATCGCTTAGAGCAACATAACCAACGGAAAGAAAAACAAAAGCAAATGTACCTAACGGTAATTACCAGTGGAGAAACATCTCAGATACTCCTCCACCATCATTGAGGTGGACCTGGGAGGGATGCCTGGCCTCTATAATCTGCCCTATGATAAGGACCCAGCTTTAATGCTCTGAGGATGATCTGACAGAGCTAAGGTGATGTAGCAACCTAAACTATGGGAACACCAGAGACAAAAATTCAAAAAAAGGACCTTTCTTGAGAGAAGTCTCTATGGTCACATAGTGAAAACAGACACTCACAGAACAAGAGATTGCACATTACAAAATATCAAAGATGTGCAAACAGGTTGTCATTTATGGCCCTTTCCTCCAAGGAGGCAGAGAGGAATGTTTGCATCAGACAGAGGCAGAAGGCACGAGGCTGCTGTTATATCAGCCCCAGAGACCCAATCTCCCACCAAGCTCTGAGCAGGCTGCCAGTTGGTAACCATGTCTTCCTGGGTTCATGCTCAGTTCCCATAGGCAAATAGGGTCAAAATATGAGTTCATCACCCCTCTGGAGACACACGGAATTCTTGCAAATTGTCCTTCTGGAAAAGCCAACAATGAAGGAAATTTACATGGCTGAAAACAGCCTGGAGTTAAAACTCCCCTCCAGGTCATCCCCACCGTTCTATGAAAAGCAAAGAACTCTCTCACCTGAAGAAAGTAAATGGACATTAAGGATGATTACACCCAGCTTCCAGCAGGTCCAGCTTATGCCTGATCTCCAAAATTCCTTGACCCAGCCATTTAAGTGATAACTACTCCAAACAAACTTGGAGAAGAACAGATTCCCTTAAGACAGTGACTTTCCACGTATTTGCCTGTATATGTGCATACAATTTTATTGGGTTTGTGCAGCAGCTCATTAATGTGACTGGTGCTCTTTCTTGCCTAATTAAAGGTGATCTGTTCCTGAAAAGTGCCAGTCTCATTCTTTTTCTGAACCTTGACTTCTCTAACTCCCTTACCCTACAACAAACCAAGTGGCTGGGACCTGATAGGTACATAAGATGCATGACTTACCTTAGACAGTACCTTGCCTGCCACACAGTTGCCTGAGCAATTTGGATCCGGGAAGGAAACAAAGCATATAACCGATCATGTTCAGTTCCCTTGCAGAGGACCTGAGAGCCTGAGCGGCATAGACATGGGAAGGGCATGAAACACAAGGCCCACTTTGGGCAGTGCCCTCACGGATCACTCAGGACGCTGAGCAGTGTGAACCGAGAAAGTCCATGTCACCTACTGCAGTGGCAGGCCCACTGTGGTCCATCTACCTTAAGCACCCCGACCCATATATCGCATCAGTATTTATTTTCAATGTCCTACCCTCACCACTGCACCACTGAGCAAGTGAAGTCATATAAGGGCCTGCTGACCCCTAGTGTTATGGTGCAAACTAGTCATGTGTAAACTTGTCAGGGAAGAAAATTGCATATGAGGAAGCAAAAAATTAGCAAGAAGGGTGAACTAGCCCAGAATTGACAGGTGCAATAAATTGAAAATCTGAAGTTAATGCAGAAAATGTGCAATTCAGGACAACAATAGCTTTTGATAACAAGTCAGTTAGTTTGTCCTTCAGTCCAGTTGGTTAGTAGTATCCGACTCTATGTGACCCAATGAATCACAGCATGCCAAGCCTCCCTGTCCATCACCAACTACGGGGATTTACTCACACTCATGTCCATTGAGTCAGTGATTCCATCCAGGTATCTCATCCTCTGTCATTCCCTCCTCCTTCTGCCCCCAATCTTTTTAAGCATCAGATCTTTTTCCATTGAGTCAACTCTTAGCATGATGTGGCCAAAGTATTGGAATTTCACCTTTAGCATCAGATTTTCCAGTTAACACCCAGGATTGATCTCCTTTAAGATGGACTGGTTGGACCTCCTTGCAGTCCAAGGGTTGGAAAAAGAGACCATCTGACACTGATCTGATACCACTAAGCTCACGGTAACTCTAGAGAAATTGTTAGATTATTTTTTATTTTATTCATGTTTTTATTAATGAAATTTTTATCTATTCTTTATCATTCCCTTACATTCATTTCTATATACTACATTACAAGTTTGAGAATTATTTTGGCTTCTATCATTTTTCAAGTATTTATAGTACTTTATATAGATAGCATGTTAAAAAGCAGAGACATTACTTTGCCAACCAAGGTCCGTCTAGTCAAGGCTATGGTTTTTCCAGTGGTCATATATGGATTTGAGAGTAGGACTGTGAAGAAAGCTGATCGCCGAAGAATTGATTCTCTTGATCTCTGGTGTTGGAGAAGACTCTCGAGTGTCCCTTGGACTGGAAGGAGAGTCAACCAGTCCACTCTAAAGGAGCTCAGTCCTGGGTGTTCATTGGAAGGACTGATGATAAAGGTTAAACTCCAATACTTTGGCCACCTCATACGAACAGTTCACTCCCTGGAAAAGACTCTGATGCTGGGAGGGATTGTGGGCAGGAGAAGAAGGGGACGACAGAGAATGAGATGGCTGGATGGCATCACCAACTCGATGGACATGAGTTTCAGTGAACTCCGGGTGTTAGTGATGAACAGGGAGGCTTGGCGTGCTGTGCTTCATGGCGGCACAGAGTCAGACATGGCTGAGCGACTGAACTGAATTGAACTGGACACTTATTCTACTCAAATTTTTCCAGAAATTTGCAGAGTAAGGGAAATTTCCAAACTCATTCTATGATGCCACCAACACCCTAACACCAAAACTAAAGATGCCTTAGGAAAAGAAAACTACAGTCCACTAACACTGATAGACATAGATGCAAATATCCTTAAAAAAAATCCTAACAAATAGAATCCAAAACCATTTTAAAAAGATCATACTTCATTACCAAGTGAGCTTTATCTCAGGGATCCAAGGATTCTTTAATAACTGCAAGTCAATGTAATACACCATGTTAACATATTAAATGATAAAAACCATATGATTATCTAAAGAGGCAGTGAGGTCTTAGACAAAATTCACCATTCATTTATGACCAAAAAAAAAAAAAAAAACAAAACACCAACCCTCCAGAAAGAAGGAATATAAGGAATATACCTCAACTTAATAAAAGTTACGTTTCACAAACCCACAGTAAAGATGAACCTCAATGGTGAAAAATTGAAAGCATTCCCCCTAAGGTCAGGAACAAGACAAGAATGCCCTCTCTCATCACTACTATTAAACACAGATTTGAAAATTTTAGCAACAGCAGTCAGAGAGGAAAAAGAAATCAAAGGAATTCCTACTGGAAAAGAAGAATGAAAAATCTCACTCTTTGACGGTATCTTGATCTTCTACTTAGAAAACCCTAAAGACTTCACCAGAAAATGGCTAGAGCTAAGCAATAAACATGGTAAAGTTGCAGGATGTAAAAGTAACACCCAGAAATTCCCTGCATACCTATACACTAACAATTAGAAAACAGAAAGATAAATAAAGGAAACATTCCCATTCACCATTGAAATGAAAAGAATAAAATTCTTAGGAATAAATTTACCTAAAGAAACCAAAGTCCGATATACAGAAAACTAAAAAACACTGATGAAAGAAATCAAAGAGGAAATAAATAGATGTTAGAAATATACCATGTTTATGGATTAGAAATGTCAAAATAGTGAAAATGATTATACCACCTAAAGCAATCTATAGGTTCAATGCAATCCCTATCAAGCTACTGATGGTATTTTTCACAGAACTATTAACAAATAATGTCACAATTTGTATGGAAATACCAAAAACCATAGCAATCTTGAGAAGGACAAATGTACCTGGAGGAATGAACATACTTGACTTCAGGCTATTCAACAAAGCTGTAATCATCATGACTCTATGGTACTGGCACAAAGACAAAGTATAGATGATTGAAAGGACAACTTCTCTTTGACAAGGGAGGCAATTATATACACTGGAGAAAAGTCTCTGAAATAAGTGGCGCTAGGAAAACTTGTCATCCACGTGTAAAAGAATGACACCAGCAATGAGGAACCATCTCAGGACGGTCAGAATGGATACTACCCAAAAATATACACAAAATAAATTCTGTACTGGAGTGGAGAAAGGAAGAC
The DNA here is from genome assembly GCF_049115385.1 of Moschus berezovskii. Taxonomy (NCBI): domain Eukaryota; kingdom Metazoa; phylum Chordata; class Mammalia; order Artiodactyla; family Moschidae; genus Moschus; species Moschus berezovskii. The sequence continues at coordinate 55,014,534 of NC_142489.1, forward strand.
CCTCTTACACTGTTGGTGGGACTGCAAACTAGTACAGACACTATGGAGAACATTGGGGAGATTAGCTAAAAATTTGGAAACAGTACTGCCATATGGTCTAGCGGTATCACTACCTGACATACGCACCAATGAAACCCAAATTGAAAGAGACACGTGGACCCCAATGTTCATCACAGCACTGTTTATAATAGCCAGGGCATGGAAGCAACATAAATGTCCACTGGCAGAAGAATGGATAAGAAATCTTTGGTACGTATACACAAAGGAATATTACTAAGTCATTAAAAAGATTTAATTTGAATAAGTTCTAATGAGGTGGATGAAACTGAAGTCTACTACAAAGACAGAAGTAAGTCAGAACAAAAAACACCACTACGGTACACTAATGCATATAATGGAATTTCGAAATATGATATCAATGACACTATAGGCGAGACGGCAATAGAGACACAAATGTGTAGAACAGTCTTTAGGATTCTGTGGGAGAAGGCGAGAGTGGGTTGATTTGAGAGGACAGCATTGAAACATGTATATGATCATATGTGAAAATGATCATCAGTTCGTGTTCGATACATGAGACAAGGTGCTCAGGGCTGGTGCATGGGATGACCTGGTGGTTTGTGATGGGAGTGAGGTGAAAGGTATGTTCACATGAAGAACAAATGTAAACACATGGGTGATTCATGTCAATGTATGGAAAACTCACTTTAATATTATAATTAGCCCCCAATTAAATAAATATTTTTTAATGTACTAAAAAATGCCTGTTGGACTTCTTCAGGGATCCAGTGGCTTAAGAATTTATCTGTCAATGCAGGGGACATGGGTTTGAATCTTCTTCTGAGGAGACCTCACATACTATCAAAGTAAATAAGCCTGTGTACCCCCAACTACTGAACCTGAGAGTCCTAGAGCTTGTCCTCCGAAAGAGAAGGCATTGCCATGAGAAGCTAGCTCATTGCAATGAAGATTAACCCAAATTACTGCAACTAGAGAAACTTTGTGGACAGCAATGAAGACTCAGTGCAGCCGTAAATAAATAAATAATTACTAAAAATTATGAATAAATGAACTGTAAATACACAAACTTCTGCCATGTAATATGAAATTTTTTTAATTTCACTGAGTATGCAGATGTTGATTTACTGCTTGAAATATGGAATTCCTGTATTTCAAATATGTAAACCAAGGGACGTATTTCTAAACAAAATATAAATTGTCTATATTTCATATATAAGTATCTTGGTGTAGATTTTCCTATATGATTCTCTAAATTTCACATATGAGAATCTAGGTGTCAATTCTATTTGAAAGTTGGAATTCTCTATGATTCACATTTGAAATTCAGGATGGTTATGTTTGCTACTGTGAACGTGGAATTCCCTAATTTTGTATGAATATCTGGGTGTAGATTTTATAGATGAAGAATGCAAGTTTCTGTATTTCAATTCTTTACCATCAAAGTCACCAGGGAACTTTAGTAGATTTAGGAAAACCTCCAAGAATTTATAAAATTAACACCAAAAATAGATGTCCTTTCACCATAGCTGACTGTGAGGTAAAAACAGGAAGTCAAGCTATAAGTGGAGTAACAGAGAAGTTTGCATTTGGGGTACAAAGTGATGCAGAACAAAGGGTAAAGGTAGAGTTTTGCAGAGAAAGGTTAAAAATGGAAAAAGCGACAGTGTTCATGGGCTCCAAAATCACTGGGGACCGTGATTACAGCCATGAAAATAAAAGACTCTCACTCCCAGGAAGAAAAGCTATGACAAACCTAGACACAATATTCTTAGAAGCAGAGATATCACTTTGTCGATAAAGGTTCATATAGGCAAAGCAGGTTTTTTTCCCAGTCGATATGTATGGATGCCTCTCATTTGTAGCCCTACACAGCATGTCTTTGTTTAACTGAGTTACACAAAGCAGTGGTCCATGTGATGGATTGATTAGGTTTCTGTGATGGTGGATTCCATCTTTCTGCCCTCGAATGCCCTCTCTCATCACCTACCATCTACTGGGGGTTCTCTTACTTTAGTTGTGGAGTAATTCTTCACTGCTCCTACAGCAAAGAACAGTCTCTGATCCTTATGTTGGATGTGGGATATCTCCTCTTGACAGCTGGCTGCTTAAATGCCACACAGCCACAGCTCGCTGCTACAGCCATTTTGGAAAACTCAGCAATGACCAAGGATTGGAAAAGGTCAGTGTTCATTCCAATCCCAAAGAGACACAATGCCAAAGAATACCCAAGCTATTATACAATTGCCTTCAACTCATGTGCTAATAAAGTAATGCTCAAAATTCTCCATGGCAGGGTTCAACAATATGTGAACCGTCAACTTCCAGATGTTCAAGCTGGTTTTGGGAAAGGCAGAGGAATCAGAGATCAAATTGCAGACATCTGCTGGATCTCTGAAAAAACAAGAGAGTTCCAGAAATCATCTATTTCTGCTTTATTGACTATGCCAAAGCCTTTGACTCTATGGATCACAATAAACTGTGGAAAATTCTTCAAGAGATGGGAATATCAGACCACCTGACTTGTCTCTTGAGAAACCTGTATGCATGTCAGAAAACAACAGTTAGAACAAGGCATGGAAGTAGGTCAAGGCTATGTTGTCACCCTACTTATTTAACTACATGCAGAACACATCATGAGAAATATGTGTTGTATGAAGCAGAAGTTGGAATCAAGACTACATGGAAAATATCAATAACTGTAAAGATGCAGATGAAACCACACTTATGACAGAAATTGAGGAAAATCTGAAAGCCTCTTAAGGAAAGTAAAAGAAGAGAGTGAAAAAGTGTCTTTTTGTTTCACATCACCTGTACATTTGCCATCTTTACTACTTGAAATATGGAATTTCTTATTTCACATAGGGAAATCAATGCCTATATTCCTATTTGAAATATAAATTCTCTACAATTTACATAAGAATACTTGATGAAGATTTTTTTCCTACATTACATATAGAATTTTCTACACTTCACAGTTGAAAATCAGGAGAGTTATTTTTCCTACAAGGAATAAGGAGTTCTCTTTCTTGAACATGAACCCCTGGGTGCAGAATTTCCTACATGAAAAATGGAAGTCTCTGCTTTTCAATTCTTCACCTTCTATGTTACCAGGGAACTTTAATGGTTTTAGGAAGACCTGCAAGTCTTTCTAGAAATAACACCGATAAAAGATGTCCATTTAATTATAGGGTTCTGGAACATAAAAACAGAGTAAAGAGATACCTGGTGCAATGGGGATGGTTGGGGTTGGTGTATGAAATGAGGCAGGACAAAGAATAGTAATGTTTTGGCAAATAGAAAGGGTAAAAATGAAAATAGATACAGACAGTTTTCTTCGGCTCCAAAATCTCTGGAGACAGTGATCACATCCATGAAAAGAAAAACCCCTGCTCCTGGAAAGAAAAGCTATGATAAGCCTAGACATAATGTACTGAAAAGCAGAGACATCTCCTTGGCATCAAAGGTCTTTATAGTCAGAGCTATGGTTTTACCCGTATACATGTACGGATGTGCTAGATTCACTATAAAGAAGGCTGAGTGCCAAAGAATTGAGGCTTTGCAAATGGGTGCGAAAGATGTGTCTTCAGAGACACTTGTCCAGCAAGGAGATCAACCCCATCAATCTTAAAGTAAACTAACCCTAAATATCCATTGTAAAGACGGATGTTGAAACTGAAATTCCAATATTTTGGCTACCCTGGTGTGAAGAAATAATACATGGGAAAAGATTGAGTTTATGCCTTGTCTCTAAAGAAATAATAAGAATTATTGACTCTGATATGAGTAGATGGAGGACAGGAGGAGAAAGGGACGACAGAGGATGAGATGGCTGGTTGGCATCACCGACTCAATGGACATGATTTTAGGTAAACTCCGGGAGTTGGTGATGGACAGGGAGGCCAGGTGTGCTGCGGTTCATGGGGTTGCAAAGAGTCCAACATAACTTAGCAACTGAACTAGTGGAATTTGGAATGCAGAAACTAGGAGTCTTTCGCAAAAAGAGACACAGTGGTAAAACAGTTTATAGACTATGAGGGAGTAGGCGAGGGTGGGACAATATGAGGGAACCACATTGAAATATGTTTATTACCATACGTCAAATAGATGATCAGTGCACACTCAATACATTAAGCAGGACATTCAACACTGCTTTTCTTAAATTGTGCAGAACAATGGGTGAGGATTGAGGTGGAAATGGATTCATGTGTTGTGGGATATATACACCGCGGGCTGATTCATATCAATGTAAGTCAGAAAAACCCTACAAAATTGTAAAGATTAAAACAAATTAATTAAATCATTAAATTAAAGATTAAAGCAAGTTAACTAAATCCAAGAAAATAATATATATTTCATATTTTATACATGAAGGGTAGGGAAGTAATGTAGACCGTGGAAAACTGATTTCTGGCACCTTCGTTCATCAAGAGGAAAGAAAAATCAGTCCATTTGGGCATAATCAAGCTTCCGATGTTAACTACGCAAATATTTTAGGAGATCATTTCTCTCACAAAGTCCCAGTGTGTACCACACTATGTGAGGGAGTGTCCTGGCTGATGCTAGGCAACACACTAGCGAGGATGTTCCCCTGTATGTTTCTCACATGTGTGGAACGTTTCTAAAGTGCAGCTGGCTCACCATCTGGGCTTCCTTCTCCAGACTCTACACATTTTCAAAGAATCTTGGCCTCTTCTAAATCGTAGGTCCTATTACCATGACCTCCATTTCCACAGGCCAGTACATGTCTCAAAGACCGATGGGTCCACAAGCAATGGATTCAAAGCCCCACCGTACTTGATTTACTCTGGGTGACTCTTCAAACTCTCCAATCCCATTTCCAAGTACAAACTCACCCCACGATAGAGCAGAGATGTTGAGCATGTTTATGTCTCTTAGGTAATTCCAGATTTGAGGAGCCATCTTCCAGTTATCAATGACCATCATTTCCTCATTCCTCTCCGGGACTGTGGTACCACAGAAATTAATTGACCATTCTCCCCAAGTCTGTGGATATCTCCTTTTCTAGTTGCTTCATATCTCACATCTTTGGTCTTCACCTATGTGTCTTTAGTGGGCTGGACATACTCACACAGATAAGCAGGCACAAATACAGTTGACACAAACACATGTAATACATCTACACACATATGCAAAACACAGGGACACAAAAGTAAACAGGGAACACTCACGTTTCAGGAGCTAAAGATGCTGTGTCCTGCAATGTGGGAGATAACATCAGCAGGCACAATGGCTTGCCTTTTGAGATACCTGTCCATTTCCTCCAACATCTGCTCAGTAGTATCTCCAACTAGCCTGAAGTCACTTCCAGCATTGCCTGTGTGGCAGTGGAGAAAGGCTAAGCAGTGAATATGTAAATTCACAGAATATGCCAAAGTCAACACAAAAATGCAGTGGGACACCAGAGAGAAACCCCTACCAACTGACAGGGCTTCCTAGGATGAGGGTTGGGAGTGAAGAGCTCAGGTGATTTCAAACTGATTGAGCAGCAGGATGTCTGGTGGCAGCAGGTCTCAGGGGAGGATGATTCCAACAAAGGTGCCTTGCCTCCATCAGAGTCACCCAGGACTCTCAGGGTGTAACCACAGATCCTTTGAGTGTGGCTTTTACACATTAAGTCCCCAAGTCTCAAGTCTCAGCCTACCAGCTGCTACCTGCATGACCTGAATCCAGGCTCTGCAGTCGGCCTGCGTGAGCCTGAGTTTTCCCATTTGGGAAAGGAGAGTGTCTTGGCCTCCATACTTCAGGTCTCACCTCCTGACCCCCTTACAACCCGTGATTCTCTCAGTTACTTTGAGGTAGTATTGCAAAGGATCAAACCACAGATCTTCACCAATGGACTTCTGGCAATACGAGCATGTTCAGCATGGGCCTTGTCAGGCCCCAAAGTCTTCCATGAGTAGCCAACAAATCCAACATCAATTGCCAATCCGAAGAAGGCCCACTGCAACCCCACTTCAGAAATCATGAGTCAGCTGATAACCTTGAGGATTTCTTTTGTGTACTTTCTTTTCCCTTATTCCATTTCACTTTCTTTTCGACTTTCCATTTAATTTTGATATGTCTTCATTTCAGTCTCCATGCAACTTTCTGGAACTCTCTGTTCTTTATCTCCCTAGATTTCTAAGTTTCTTTCTTTCTTCAGGTTTTGGAACTGATCAGCCATAATTTTATCTATATCATATCAACTGCTTTTTATTTCTTCCTTTCTGAGACCCCAAATATCGCAATGCTGCTATTTTTATATTGTCAAATAGATTATTTAAACTGGTCTTTATTTGTAAATTTGCTCATCTATTTGCAATTCTGCTTCGGTGTTTTTCTCTATAGAATCTTCCAGGGCACAAACGCATTCTTCTGTGTCACTTTTTCTCTATTATTTCCTTCTAATGTGCTTTCTATTTCATTATTTTATTCTTCATGAGCGCTTTTTTTCCCATATTATTTCTCATTTCTTGTTAAAATGTTTTCTTTGTCCATCTGCATTTTTCTTTATCTGATTTTGCATTCTTGTTACTCAGGCTTCAAACTGTATCTGTTAAATGATTTCTCTATTTCATGTGTGATGTATTCCTTTTTTTGTTTTTCTTTCTCTTTTTTTTTTCCATTGGAATCAAACAGGCAAGACTTCTCAATTTATCTTTCTCCTTGTGCAAAAGGTGAATTGAAACAATGACTCTTATTGTAAAGGTGGTGGCTTTATATATGGCCAGTCGGTGTAATATACATTTGCCCTGTGACTTTGGTTTGAGAGCTGGACATGACAAGAGTGGGCGTCCTGTGACACCCCAGTGTGTTCAGGCAGTGTTCACATAGGAAGGACACGGGGTTGGAGATAGTGGGCGTAGTTCCACTGACAGGTATTATGGGGCTTTTCTTCTCAGTATCCAATAATTCGACTTGAAGTTGGGATTTTTCTCCCAGGTTTCGGGAGCGGAACTCTTGAGGGCTGAGTCTGAACTGATTCTGTTTGTCCTGCGTTCATTCTCTTCCCTGTCTCCGTTCCGTTCCGTTCCGTCACTCAGTCATGTCTGACTCTTTGCGACCCCGTGGACTGTAGCCTTCCAGGCTTCTCTGTCCATGGGATTCTCCAGGCAAGAATACTGGTGGGTTACTGTTTCCTTCTCCAGGAATGGAAGATTCACCCCCAGATGGGAGCATCTACAGAGCAAGAAGAACTAGAGTATGTGTTGAGTGTTATTTGGGGCATGAGATACACATAGTGATGGTCCTGCGAACTGGCCATCATTCTGAGCAGATTCACTCCGATTCTTCTGCCTTGTTTCAGAAACAAATAAATGTGTACATGTTCTTCACTAGTGGACTTCAAGTTTCTTAGAGCCTTGCTGTTCATTACAAACCAGCTTCATTCCAAGTTTTCACCAGCAGAGTGGACTCATCTTCCTGATGTCAGATCCCAGGCATTGGGACCCATTATACACTCCTAATGTGTCACGCTGTGATGATTCCCCAAGCCCATAATATCCATCTCCTTATATGTGTCCTTTCTTGGGGCTCAAGTACCAACCTGACTGCTTATCCTCCCTTGTTTCCTGACTCTACGCACATGTTTATACAGCATTGGTTGTATAGTGTCTTTTGGCTATAAAGTTAGCTGTGTCTTCTTATTTTTCAGTCAGTGGCTCTAAATGTAGAGGCAGTTTTAATGGTGCTGATTGGGCCTTCACCTATTCCACCAGCTTCTACTTTCCCAATAATTTGGCTGTTCTATCCAGCACTTCTAAGTATTATATTAAGGGAGAGCAGAATTGTAGAGGTTGTTCCATTATAATGCCTCATTGTTTTTCAGGGTTTTGTAAAGAATGATCTTGCACTAAAATGGTAAGCTTTTGGCCAGTTGTTCTATGCATTTCCCTTGCCAAATGGAATCATGAAGAAATCATATTGGATGTCATTCTATGATTTGGTGAGCAGGTGGAAGTAGATAGTGAAATGATTCGTAGGGGAAAATAGAAAGAACACTGTCTTAGAGTGTAAAAGCTTGAGAACTGCCAAAGAGAACCAACATGAATTTTGAGGCGAGGATAATAATTTGCATATGAGGATGAAGACTCAGTGTGTAAGAGTTCAGCCAGGGGAGGGCATGGAGCTTTTTTCCCTATTTTGCAGACTCCTTGGCTGGTAGCACTTTAAACAGTGTCTCTATGAGAAGGCTGTTATAATACTCATGTAATCTAGCTGCGTTGGGTTGAATTCGCCAAATACTATTTGTTAAAGAGACCACTGTTGAGTATTCTTCGAAGTAAAGAGCTTTCACTGATCAGAATCATTGAAATCTATTAATTGCAGGAAAACGAGGATAAATTTGTAAGGAATGTGTTTATGTTTCTTGAAGAGGAATCATGTAAAAGTCAATGATTATGGCTTTAGAGTTAAAAGGCCCAACAGAAGGGAGCAGTGGGTAGATTAAGTCATTCTAAAAGGGTGATCATGAGAAACAACCTAGGAATCTGTCAATGAGCATATATTTGCAAGACTCCTTTTTGTCACCTTCTTAAGGAGTAAGAGCTTCTTACAGTGAACACGCTTAGCCAATTGGGTCATACTGTCTTTTACTAGAGAGATGCCAGAGTCCAGGTAGAATACAACAAACCTCCAGGAAGATTGCATTGTTTATCATGATGGTGCTGCTACTTTCAAATGACACTGGTACGTGTCATTCTGAATCCATTGGCCCCAAATGACTCCACGAAGCCCAAGAAAATGTTGAAGTAAGTTATCCTTTCTTCTTAAGTATGGGAACCTAAAGGCCCTCCAGGGTCTAAGCCTGGGGGAAAACACGTCAGGCTGAATTTTTCAAAGGGTTTTACTGTCAGGTATTTGTTGTGTCTCAGCTGCCAAGTCGTGTCCTTGTCATCACCGTTTGCCACCCTAGGTACTGCAGCATGCTACATTTCCCTTTCCCATACTATCTCCTGCATTTTGTCCAAAATATGAGTTTAGGCTTCTCGTAAAGCTATCATTTCAATTACATCAGCAAATAATTCTAGTCGGCCTGGGCATCTATACCACTTGATCTTGTAGGAGTGGTGTACAGAGAAATCGTACCTGGTGTGGGCTCGTTAGGGCCTTGAAGTCTGGATAAAAAGGAGAAACACACAGAATGCCTCTATTGTCTTTTTCTTTGCATGGAGACATTGTATTCCTAACACAATGGTATGTCACTTGTCCTGTTTAAGTATTGGTACTACACATTGACTTTGTTTTTACCAGTAGAAATCTCTATTTTCCTTACATGAGAATATATATTTCCTCATATTTACAGCTTATACCATGACAGCTATATTAAGAAGAGGTGGCAAGAACACCGAGAAGAACTGTACCAAAGAGATCTTCATGATTCAGATATTCCACGATGGTGTGATCACTCACCTAGACACTGATATCCTAGAATGTGAATTCAAGTGTGCCTTAGGAAGTCTCATTAGGTACCAAGCTAATGGGTATAATGGAATTTCAATTGAGCTGTTCCAAATCTTAAAAGATGATGCTGTGAAAGTGCTGCACTCAATGTAAAAGCAAATTTTTGAAATTCAGCAGTGGCCATAGGCCTGGAAAATGTCAGTTTTAATTCCAATTCCAAAGAAAAGCAATGCCAAAGAATGTTCAAATTACCACACAATTGCATTCATCTCACAAGCTAATAAAATAATGCTCAAAAATCTCCAAGCCAGACTTCCACAACACATGAACTGTGAACTTCCAGATGTTCAAGCTGGTTTTATTAAAAGGCAGAGGAACCAGAGATCAAATTGTCAACATCTTCTGGATCATTGAAACAGAAAGTTATTTCAGAAAGATAAACAAACATAAACGTATTTCAGCTTTATTAACTCTGCCACAGCCTTTGTGTATATCACAATAAACTGTGGTCAACTGTTCAAGAGATGGAAATACCAGGCCCCCTACCTGCCTTTTGAGAAATCTGTATGCTGTTCAAGAAGCAATTGTTAGAACTGGACATGGAACAATAGACTGGTTCAAAGTAGGAAAAGGAGCGTGTCAACGCTGTATTGTCACCGTGATTATTTAACATATGCAGAGTACATCAAGAGAAATGTTGGACTGGATGAAGAACTAGCTGGAATCAAGATTGCTGAGAGAAATATTGATAACCTCAAAGATGCAGATGACAGCACCTTTACGGCAGAAAGTGAATAAGATCTAAAATTCTCTTGATGAAAATGATAAAGAAGAGTGAAAACGCTGGCTTAAAGCTAAACATTCAGAAAACTAAGATCATGGCATATGATTCTATATCTTCATGCAAATAGATGTGGAAACAGTGGAGAAAGTAGATGACTTTATTTTGGGGGGCTCTAAATTAAACTACAGATGGTGACTGCAGCCATGAATCTATCTATATATTTATTTATTTTTTTTAAATTTTATCTGGAGGCTAATTATGTATATGGTTTTTGCCCTATATTTTCATGAATCAGCCATGGGTGTACATGTGTTCCTAATGCTGAAACCCCTTCACCTCCTTTCCCATTGACCCCTCAAGTTCATCCCAGTACAGGAGCCCTAAGCACCCTGTCTCATGCATCACACCTGGACTGTTGATCTCTTCCAAACATGATAATATACATGTTTCAATGTTATTCTCTCAAATCAGCCCACCCTCACCTTCTCCCACAGAGTCCAAAAGACTGTTCTATATATCCGTGTCTCTTTTGCTGTCTTGCATATAGGGTCATTGGTACCATCCTTCTAAATTCCATAATATGCATCATTATACTGTATTGATGGTTTTCGTTCTGACTTACTATAAAGGCTCCAGTTTCATCCACCTCATTAGAATTGGCTCAAATGTATTCTTTTTAATGGCTGAGTGATACTCCATTGTATATATGTACTACAGGTCTCTTATCCATTCATCTGCTGATGGGCATCTAGGTTGCTTCCATGTCCTGCGTATTATAGACATGTACAGCCAAGAAATAAAAGACACTCCTTTGGAGGAAAGTTATGACTAACCTAGACAGCATCTTTAAAAGCAGAGATAATACTTTGCCAACAAAGGTCCATCTAGTCAAAGCTATGGTTATTTTGGTAGTCATGTATGGATGTGAGAGTTGGAATATAAAGAAAGCTGAGTGCAGAAGAATTGATGCTTTTGAACTGTGGTGTTGGTGAGGACGCTTGGGAGTACCTTGGATGCAAGGAGATCCAACCTATCCATCCTAACGGACATCAGTCCTGACTGTGCATTGAAGGACTAATACTGAAGCTAAAGTCAAATACTTTGACCATCTGATGTGAAGAGCTAACACATTTGAAAAGACTTTGATACTGAGAATGACTTAAGGCAGGAGATAAGGGTACACAGGATGAAGTTGTTGGATGTCTTCACCGACTCAATGGACATGAGTTTGAGTAACCTCCAGGAGTTGGTGATGGACACAGAAGCCTGGTGTTCTACAGTTCATGGTGTCACAAAAAGTCAGACACCACTGACAAACTGAACAGAACTAAACAGAACTGACAGCCTTTCCTTAGGCAGTAATGTTAGCCTTGGGACCCAATCCACCCTCCTTAAAAATCCTTTGCCTTGAAGTGTGGAGAGACATCACACACACACACACACACACACACATACCCACACACACTAATAGGCCATTTCAGTTCCGTTCTGTTCAGTCGCTCAGTCATGTCCGACTCTTTGAGACCCCATGAATCACAGCATGCCAGTACTCCCTGTCCATCACCACCTTCTGGAGTTCACTCAAACTCATGTCCATAGATTCGGTGATGCCATCCAGCCGTCTCATTCTCTCTCGTCCCCGTCTTCCCCCACCCCCATTTTTTTTTAGACCATTATAACTATCTGTCCAACCAACTCATTAAACGATATGGCTCTCAGATTGCTACTCTGTGGAACACATTGACTTGTTATTGCCCTAGTGTCACCCATAGTAGTGACAATAGTCCTCCAGCAGCATGCTCGCTTCCTTGTCATTATTACCACCTGAGAAAACTAAGTACTTGGCCAATTTCATGTAAAGGATATTCTCCTGGGCTTATTTCAGGGACAACCATGCAGTATTCTTGATTATCCATTGTTTTTGATCATTCCGAGACCATTTACTGAGGTACTATTGGCTTGAATCCTGAGGCTTTATCGTTTCCTCTACTCCTTGCTTTAAGTTTTCACAACATTTCCCCAACAGAGACAGTGGGGCATTCCTTGTCATTTTTATTATAATTTTGAGACATACCTTATTATCAAACAGTGACAAACACTTCAAAACCAAACTTTCTTTCTCTCAGATCCTAGAGAATATCACAACACATCTATGAGCATAAGCAAACTTGACAGAAAAGAAATAACATGGCCCTGGAGTTCTGCATTTTTTTGTCCTGATGTGGAGTACCACAGGTTATGATGTTTTCCATTCTGTCACTGAATTCAAAGAATAAAAAGGAAAATTAACATAATAACAAGAATTAAAGTGAGGGGAGAAAGGAGTATGGTCCTTCAAAATTTTCCTTATCTAGGTCAGTCAGGACTTTCTAAACTGGTTACTTGATGGGTGAGGTGATATGGCGGTTTTATCAAGTTGTCAAGTTGTTTTGTATAGTTGTATACTTGACATCACCAGTTGGTTGACGCCGAAATCAGATTGCTTGTATTCAGTTGAGTTCAGTTCAGTCTCACAGTCGTGTCTGACTCTTTGCGACCCCATGAATCACAGCATGCCAAGCCTCACTGTCCATCACCAACTCCCGAAGTTCACACAAACTCATGTCCACCGTGTCGGTGATGCCATCCAGCCATCTCATTCTCTGTCATCCCTGTCTCCTCCCGCCCCCATTCCTTCCCAGCTTCAGAGTCTTTTCCAGTAAGTCAATGAGGTGGCCAAAGTATTGCAGTTTCAGCTTTAGCATCAGTCCTTCCAATGAACACCCAGGATTGATCCCCTTTAGAATGGAATGGTTGAATCTCCTTGCAATACAAAGGACTCTCAAGAGTCTTCTCCAGCACCACATATCAAAAGCATAAATTCTTTGGTGATCAGCTTTCTTCACATTCCAACTCTCACATCCATACATGACCACTGGAAAAACCATAGCCTTGACTAGACAGACCTTGGTTGGCAAAGTAATGTCTCAGCTTTTTAAAGTGCTATCTAGTTTGGTATCCAACTTTCCTTCCAAGGAGGAAGCGTCTTTTAGTTTCCTGGCTGCAATCAGCATCCTCAGTGATTTTGGAGCACAAAAAAATAAATTCTGACACTGTTTCCACTGTTTTTCTATTTCCCATGATGTGATGGGACCAGATGCCATGATCTTTGTTTTCTGAATGTTGAGCTTCAAGACAACCTTTTCACTCTCCTCTTTCACTTTCATCAAGAAGCTTTTGAATTACTTGCTGCCAAAGATGCAGAAGTACTATACAGTCAGAAAAACAAGACTGGGAGCTGACTTTGCTCATATCATGAACTCCTTATTGCCAAATTCAGTCTGAAATAGAAGAAAGTGGAGAAAACCACAAGAACATTCTGGTGTGACCTAAATCAAATCCCTTATGACTATACAGTGGAAGTGAGAAATAGGCTTAAGGGACTAGATCTGACACAAATATTGTCCGATGATCTATGGACAGAGTTTTATGACAGTGTATTCGAGACAGAATTCAAGACCATCTGCAAGAAAAGGAAATAAAAAAAAAAATGAGCAAAATGACTCTATACGGAGGCCTTACAACTGGCTGTGAAAAAACAGGAAGCAAAAAGCAAATGGAAAAAGGAAAGATAGACCCTTTTGAATGCAGAGTTCCAAATAAAAGCAAGGAGAGATAAGAAATACTTCCACAGTGATCAGTGAAAAGAAATAGAAGAAAACAATAGAATAGGAAAGACTAGAGATCCCTTCAAGAAACTAGAGATAACTAGGGAATATTTTATGCAAAGATGGTATCAAGAAAGGACAGAAATGGTAGGGCCCTAACAGAAGGAGATGATATTAAGAAGAGGTGGCAAGAATACACAGAAAGGTACAAAAAAAAAAAAACAAAAACACTTCATGACACAGATAATCACGATGGTGCTATTACTCACTTAGAGCCAGATATCCTGGAAAGTGAAGTCAAGTGGGCCTTATGAAGCATAATTAAAACAAAGATACTGGAGATGATGGAATTCCATTTGAACTATTTCAAATCCTGAAAAATGATGCTGTGAAATTGATGCACGCAATATTCCGGCAAACTTTCAAAACTCAGCAGTGGACACAGGGCTGGAAAAGGTCAGATTTCACTCCAATCTCAAAGAAAGGCAATCGCAAAAAATGCTGAACTACAACAAAATTGCACTCATCTAACACACTACAGCCAGGCATCAGTAACATGGGATCTGCGAACTTCCAGATGTTCAAGGTGGAATTAGAAAAGGCAGAGGAACTAGAGATCAAATGGCCAACATCCACTCGGTTTTTGGAAGAGCAAGAGAATTCCAGAAAATCACTATTTCTGCTTTATTGACTATGACAAAGCCTTTGAATTGTGGATCACAATGAAACGTGGAAAATTCTTTAAAATATGGGAATACCAGGCCACCTCACCTGCATATGAAGAAACTTGTCTGAAGGTCAGGAAGCAATATATAGAACTGGACATGGAACAACAGATTGGTTCCAAATAGTAAAAGGAGTAAATCAAAGCTGTATATTGTCACCCTGCTTATTTAACTTATATGTAAATTACATCATAAGAAACACTGGGCTGTAGGAAACACATGCTGGAATCAAGATTGCAGGGAGAAATATCAATAACCTCCGATATGCAGATGACACCACCCTTATGGCAGAAAGTGAAGAAGAATTAATAACCTCTTAATGAACGTGAAAGAGGAGAATAAAAAGTTGGCTTAAAGCACACCATTCAGAAACTGGTCCCATCACTTCACGGCAAATAGATGGGAAACAGTGGAAACAGAGGCTGACTTTAGTCTTCTAGGTTCCAAAATCACTGCAGAAGGTGATTGCAGCCATGAAATTAAAAGACGCTTACTTCTTCGAAGGAAAGTTATGACCAATCTAGACAGGATATTAAAAAGCAGAGAATTACTTTGACAACCATAGTATGCCTAGTCAAGGCTATGTTATTTCCAGTAGTCATGCATGGATCTGAGAGTTGGACTATAAAGAAACCTGAGTGCAGAAAAATTGATGCTTTTGAACTGTGGTGTTGGAGATTATTGAGAGTCCCTTGGACTTCCAGGAAATTCAACCAGTTTATCCTAAAGTAGATCTGTCTTGGTTGTGCATTTTAAGGACTGATGCTAAAGCTGAAACTGTAGTACTTTGGCCATCAGATGTGAAAAGCTGACTCATTTGAAAAGACCGTGATGCTGGGGAAGATTGAGTAAGAGGAGAAGGGGATGACAGAGGATTAGACGGTTAGAGGGTATCATCGACTCAGTGGACATGGGTTTGGGTGGACTGAAGTTATTGGTGATAGGGGGTCGAAAAGAGTCAGACACGACTAAGCGACTGAACTGAACTGAGCTGATAGTTGATTTGAGAAAAGTACCTTTAAACTGGATGCCTTATTAAAATTCAGATTTTCTTGTACCTACAGCCATCATGGGAATGTAATTCAACATATCAGTATAACCGGTTAAAGATTTTGTAAAGCTTGAATTCCTGTGAATGAAGAGCTATTGCTTTTTTAAATAAGTAAAGGAGATTTAAAAGAGCACACAGACTGCCATTCATCCATAATATATGGCAATAGGTAAAAGACGTTGTGTGACAAATATAATGAATATTTAAAAAAAAACACAATGCAATAGAATTAAATACAAAAAAAAAAAAAAAAACCAACAACACTGTAATATATAAAATGCACAAGTACATAGCATGGGTCAACTAGACAGAGTTGATTGAGGATGGTTCTGCCCCAACTCTTTTCAGGTAATTTTTTTTGGGGGAAAATTATTCAACCATTAGACATGCACATATGCAGCAAAATATAATGTACACTCAGTTTTATTTTTATTGCTGTTTTCTTCATAAGTGTGTTATGAATTTGAATGTAATATTCTGAGATTTGCACTGCATTTGTCATTAAGGTCTACACATTTACAGTTCTACTTTTGACTTCCAAGGTAATGTAAGATTCATTAGGAATAATAATGTTTATAAAAAAGTTAATATACTTTTAAAGCTTAATTTTTTTAGAGCATACTTGCTTTCCAATTTTTTGTTAATTTTTCCCCTAAAGAAAAACTAGGGAATACTGCAGTTCTTCACGTCATAACGACTAGTAAACGAGATAGTGACTAAAGAGCAACCATATATCTATCTCCATGTTTTTGACTTCTATCTAAATCTGGTCACCACAGTGCATTAAGACTTCCCTGTCCAGTGGTCATGTATGGATGTGAGAGTAGGACTATGAAGAAAGCTGATCGCCGAAGAATTGATGCTTTTGAACGGTGGTGTTGGAGAAGACTCTTGAGAGTCTCTTGACTGCAAGGAGATCCAACCAGTCCATTCTAAACGAGATCAATCCTGGGTGATCATTGGAAGGACTGATGCTAAAGCTGAAACTCCCATACTTTGGCCACCTCATGGGATGAGCTGACTCACTGGAAAAGAGTCTGATGCTGGGAGGAATTGGGGATGGGAGGAGACGGGAAAGATAGAGAATGAGATGGCTGGATGGCATCACCGACTCGATGGACATGAGTTTGAGTGAACTCCGGGTGTTGATGATGGACAGGGAGACGTGGCGTGTTGTGATTCATGGGGTCGCAAGGAGTCAGACACGACTGAGTGACTGAATAGTACTAAACTGTGCTCCACGTATAGATCAGAAGTATATCTGTGTCTGTTGTAATCTCCTAATTCCTACCACCACCAGGCATTTCATCCTTGATAACCGTATATTTTTTCTCCATTACCGTGTCCCTATATGCTTCTCATAAAGAATCATCTATTACGGTTTTACCTAGATCCCTATATATTTGTGTTTATATGCGATATTTATTTTCCTTTTTTGACTTAGCTTCAATGTATCTGACACTGTCTCTGCCCTTCTATATCAATACAATTTATCTGATTTCATTCTATCTTAAGACTCGGGGATGTATGTACCAACTCATTTTATCCATTCCTTTCTAGATGAATGGATATTTCTGTTTCTTCCATGTCCTGATACTGCAAATATTGCTGCCATTAATATTGAGGTTGTGCATCATTTGGAATTATGATTTTCCTCATGAAAATCAATGATAATTATTGGAATTTCTTGATCATTTGGTAGCTTCATTCTTATTTTTAAAAGATCCCCTATATTCTTTCCTAACAACAGTACAGGATTGTTCTGCTTACTCAGCACCCTCTCCAGCATTTTTTGTGTGGATGTTTTTCTTTGATAATGGTTATTTAGACAAATTTGAGTTGATACAACCATTGAAGACTTTATTTCCCTTTCTCTCACAGTTAGTGATGCTGATCTTTACAAATTTATTGGACATCTGTATGTCTTTTAGGAGAAATGTCTATTTCATCATCTGTTCATTTGTTCCATTTGGGTTGTTCATTTTGCTGTTATTAAGCCACATGAGCTGCTTCCATATGTTGGAGACTCTTCTGTTGTCATTATTGTCAGTTGCAAATGTTTTTCCCATAATGAGACTTCATTTCTGTCTTGCTTATTGGTTTCCTGTGAAAAATATCTAATTTTAATTATATCTCTTTATATATTTTTGGTTTTATTTTCATTACCCAAGGAGGTAGGTCAAAAAATAAAAATGCTGCTGCACTTCATATCACAATGTATTTTAACGATGCTTTCCTCAAATATTATTGATTAACATTTTCTGGCCTTATATGTAGATCTTTAAACTATCTGGAATTTGTCCTATCCTATGGTGCTAAGGAGAGACTAAATGTGATCCACTGGAGGAGGGAATGCAAATCACCCCATTATACTTGCTACGGGACCTCTATGAACTGTACAAAAAAGACAACCAGGTGTGACACCAAAAATTTAGTCTATCAGGATGGTTCACTTCAGTTCAGTTCAGTTGATTCACCCAGTCGTGTCCGACTCTTTGCGACCCCATGAATCACAGGACGCCAGACCTCCCTGTCCATCACCAACTCCAAGAGTTCACACAAACTCATGTCCATCGAGTCGGTGATGCAATTCAGCCATCTCGTTCTCTGTCGTCCCCTTCTCCTCCCACCCCCAAACCCTCCTAACATCAGACTCCTTTCCAGTGAGTCAGCTCATCGCATGAGGTGGCCAAAGTATGGAAGTTTCAGCATTAGCATCAGTCCTTCCAATGAACACCCAGGATTGATCGCCTTTAGAAAAGACTGGTTGTATCTCCTGGCGGTACAGGGGACTCTCAAGAGTCTTCTCCAGCACCATCGTTCAAAAACATCAATTCTTCGGTGATCAGCTTTCTTCACAGTCCAACTCTCACATCCATACATGACCACGGGATAAACCATAGCCTTCACTAGATGGACCTTGGTTAGCAAACTAATGTCTCTGCTTTTTAAAATGCTATCGAGGTTGGTCATAACTTTCCTTCCAAAGAGTAAGAGTCTTTTAATTTCCTGGCTGCAATCAGCATCTGCAGTGATTTTGGAGTCCAAAAAAATAAAGTCTGACACTATTTCCACTGTTTCCCCATCTATTTCCCATGAACCAGATGCCATGATCTTTGCTTTCTTAATGTTGAACTTCAAGCCAAATATTTCACTCTCCGTTCACTTTCATCAAGAGGCTTTTGATTTCCTCTTCACTTTCTGGCATAAGGGTGGTGTCATCTGCATATCTGAGGTTATTGATATTTTGCCTGGCAACCTTGATTCCAGCACAGCGTGCCTCATGATGTAGTCTGCATATAAGTTAAATAAGCAGGGTGACAATATACAACCTTGATGTACTCCTTTTTTCCTATTTGGAACCAGTCTGTTTTTCCATGTCCATTTCTAACTGTTGCTTCCTGACCTGCATAAAGTTTTCTCAAGAGGCAGATCAGGTGGTCTCGTATAACCATCTCTTTCAGAATGTTACACAGTTTACTGTGATCCACACAGTCAAAGACTTTGGCATAGTCAATGAAGCAGAAATAGATGTTTTTCTGAAACTCTCTTGCGTTCTCCATGTTCCAGCGGATGTTGGCAATTTGGTCTCTGGTTTCTCTGCCTTTTCTAAAACCTGCTTGAACATCTGGAAGTTCACGGTTCATATATTGCTGAAGCCTGACTTGGAGAATTTTGAGAATGACTTTACTAGTGTGTGAGATGAGTGCAATTGTGCAGTGGTTTGAGCATTCTTTGGCATTCCCTTTCTTTGAGATTGGAATGACAACTGACCTTTTCCAGTCCTGTGGCCACAGCTGAATTTTCTAAATTTGCTGGCATATTGCGTGCAGCACTTTCACAGCATCATCTTTCAGGATTTGAAGTAACTCAATTGGAATTCCATCACCTCCACTAGCTTTGTTGGTAGTGATGCTCTCTAAGGCCTGCTTGACTTCACATTCTAAGATGTCTGGCTCCAGGTGAGTGATCACGCCATCGTGTTTATCTTCATTGTGAAGATCTTTTTTGTACAGTTCTTCTGTGTATTCTTGCCACCTCCTCTTAATATCTTCTGCTTCTGTTAGGTCCATACCATTTCTGTCCTTTATCAAGCCCATTTTTGCATGAAACGTGCCCTTGATATCTCTAATTTTCTTGAAAAGGTCTCTTGCTTTTCCCGTTCTGTTGTTTTCCTCTTCCTCTATTTCTTTGCATTGATCACTGAGGAAGGCTTTCATATCTCTCCTTGCTATTCTTTGGAACTCTGCATGCAGATGCTTATATCTTTCCTTTTCTCCTTTGCTTTTCGCTTCTCTTCTTTTCACAGCTATTTGTAAGCCCTCCTCCGACAGCCATTTTGTTATTTTACATTTCTTTTACATGGGGAGGTCTTGGTCCCTGTGTCCTGTACAATGTCACGAACCTCCGTCCATAGTTCCTCAGGCTCTCTATCTATCAGATCTAGTCCCTTAAATCTATTTCTCACTTTGCCTGTATAATTATAAGGGATTTGCTTTAGGTCATATCTGAATAGTCTAGTGGTGTGCCCTACTTTCTTCAATTTAAGTCTGAATTTGTCAGTTCAGACTTAAAGGAGTTCATAATCTGAGTCACATTCAGCTCCTGGTCTTGTTTTTGCTAACTCTATAGAGCTTCTCCATCTTTGGCTACAAAGAATATAATCAATCTGATTTCGGTGTTGAACATCTGGTGATGCCCATGTGTATAGTCTTCTCTTGTGTTGTTGGAAGAGGGTGTTTGCGATGACCAGTGCGTTCTCTTAGCAATACTCTATTAGGCTTTGCCCTGCTTCATTTCGTGCTCCAAGGCCAAATTTGCTGTTACTCTAGGTGTTGCTTGGCTTCCTACTTTTGCATTCCAGTCCCCTATAATGAAAAGGACATCTTTTTTTTTTTGGGTACGTGCGTAATATGCTAGTTGGGAGGAGCGGAGGTTAATAACTAACTTTTACAGAAAGCAGTAAGTGGTTGCCATAAAGTGGAAATAAACCTCATTTTATATGTCTAGTGATGAAATTAAAACAGAAGGCTGTAAAGAACAGTATTGCAAGGTAACCTAGAATTTTAGATCCATGAACAATTTAAATTGAATGATGTATAAAAAGAGATTGCAACAGCTAATTCATTGGAAAATATCCTGGAAAAGATTGAAAGCAGCAGGAGAAGGGGGAAACAGGGATGAGATGATTGGATGGCATCACCTATGCAATGGGTATGAACTCGGGAAAATTTCAAGAGGTGGTGAGGGACAGGAAGGACTGTCATGCTGCAGTTCATGGCATCCCAAAAAGTCAGACACGACTCGGCCACAGAAGAATAACCAGGTCGTTTTCTAACTGTATTCTAATACTTTTAGCTGTCCTGATTTTCCAGCTTACCTTGTAAAATATATTATCTTCTTTCCATTGCATATTGTTGCCTTCTTTGTCAAAGATTAAGTGATCATTTGGGCAAGAGATTAGTTTAGGGTTTTCTATATGTTCCATTGGCTTTAATCCCAATATTGTGCTAATTGCACGCCATGTTCAAAACTATATGTTTTTTGTATAGACTGAAGTGAGGAGTCCTGAAACTCAGTTTTTCTTTCTCAAGTTTGCATTGTTATTCAAAATCTTTGTGTTTCCATCAAGTCGTAAAGATTTTTTTTTTTTTTTGGTTCTATTCTGTGAAAAATGTCATTGGTATTTTATTAGGGATGACACTAATTTTTTAAACTCCTTTTGTAGTGTAGTCATTTTCACATATTGATTTTTACAGTCCAAAGAATAGTATAGCTCTCATTCCATTTCTGTCACCTTTTTTAAAAAATTAACTTATCTATTTTATTTGGAGGCTGATTACCTTAAAATATTGTAGTGTTTTAGCCATACATTGACATGAATCAACCATGGGTGTTCATGTGTTCTCCATCCTGAAACCCCTCCAACTTCCCTCTCCATCCCATCCGTCAGGGTCATTCCAGTACACCAGACCTGCTCACCCTGTCTCATGCATCAAACCTGGACTGGTGATCTATTTCATATATGGTACATACACATTTCAATGCTATTCTCTCAAATCATCCCACCCTCGCCTGCTCCCACTGAGCCCAAAAGCCTGTTTTTTACATCTGTGTCATGCTAAAGCTGAAACTGAAATACTTTGGCCACCTCATGCGACGAGTTGACTCACTGGAAAAGACTCTGATGCTAGGAAAGGTTGGGGGCGGGAGGAGAAGGGGACGACAGAGAATGAGATGGCCGGATGGCATCACCGACTCTGTGACCATGAGTTTAAGTGAATTCCGGAGTTGGTGATGGATAGGGAGGCCTGGCATGCTGTGATTCATGGGGTCGCGAAGAGTCGGACACGAATGAGCAACTGAACTGAACGGAACTGAACTGAATCTTGTGCAGTCTCAAATACAGGGCCATTGTTACCATTTTTCTAAATTCTTTATGTGTTATTATTCTGTATTGCTGTTTTTCTCTCTGACTTAGTTTACTCTATATAATAGGCTCCAGTTTCATCCACCTCATTAGAACTGATTCAAATGCATTCTTTTTAATAGCTGAGTAATATTCCATTGTGTATATGTACCAAAGCTTTCTTATCCATTCATCTACCAATGGCTATCTCGGTTGCTTCCAAGTCCTGGCGGTTGTAAGCAGTGCTGCAATGAACTTTGGGGTACACACCTCTTTCTCAATTCTGGTTTCCTCAGTGTATCCCCAGCAATGGGATTGCTCTGTCGTATGGCAGCACTATTTTTCCAGTTTTTTAAGGATTCTCCACCCTGTTCTCCATAGTGACTGTACTAGTTTGCATTCCCACCAACAGTGTAAGAGGGCCCCCTTTTCTCTGCACCCTCTCCAAAGGATGTGACATCTTTTATTTGGATCATCCATACCTTATTCTTTCGGCACAATACTCCTTTTTCTGTTTCGGCAGGGTTACTCCCAAGTATTTTATTTTTCCTGTTACAATGATGAATCAGATTATTTCCTTAATTTTTTGTTTTTGGTTTTCTCTTGTAATTTATAGGAATGAAGGAGATTTCTTCCTGTTTATTTTTTATCCAACAACTTCCCTAAAATCATTGTTATTAATTTTCTGTTGCCATCTTAGGATTCTCTGACACAATAACTAATGTCAAAAAAAAGTGACAGTTTTACCTCTTCTTTTTCAGTTTGCTGGTAATTTTTTTCTTCTTCTTCTTCACTGATTGCTGTAGCTAGGAGTCCCAAGATTATGTTGAATAGCAGTCGTGAGGGTGGCAAACTTTGTCTTTTTCATGACCTTAGGCAACATGCTTTCAGTTTTCACCAAGGAGAAGCATTTTAGTGTTGGGTTTATACATACATGGCCTTTATTAATTTGAAGATGATCATGTCTGTTCCCACGTCCTGTTCTGCCTTTTACATAAATAAGTGTTTAATTGTGTCAAAGTTGCTTTCTGCATCTATATTTTAGATGTCTTCAAGAGTTCTCTTTGGAAAGTTTTGTTATCTTTCAGTGTTCTTTCTCCTCTGGCCACCTGATGCAAAGTGTTGTCTCATTAGAGAATGCTCTGATACTGGGAAAATTTGAAGTAAAAAGAGAAGTGGGTAGCAGATGATGAGAGGGTTAGATAGCATTACCAACTCTGTGGACATGAGTCTGAACAAATTCTGGGAGAAGGGAATGTAAGACTGATGGGACACAGTCCATGGGGAGACAAAGGGTTGTGCATGAATAACTGACTGAACAACAATAGCAAAACATTCTTTCCTGTTACTGACAGTAGTAGTTATTAGTGACTACTTCATTTTCTCTCCCACAATACCCTATCTATATATCAATTGCACTAATTTCACCACGTACCATGCAAAGATTCAGCCACATTTGCTGTCATTATTGTCCCACAAATGGTCAGAAATTTATGTGATTTCTCAACTACACATGATCCAGTGGTCTCCGAGCCATTCTCCAGCATCCATTTATGTTCCTTCCTATCTTGCTATGGCCAGAGAAAATTGTCACTCACTAGTGAAGCAATGCGCTAAATAACAAGTTCTTGAGAATAAATGCCCTTTCAGGATTCTGTATTCTAACTTTGTCACAGTCTTCACATTGTTGGTTTGTCCCATTTCTTCAGTCACACTGAAGTTTCAGTCTGTGTTCTGTTTTTCTCAGTCTCAGTGTCTGTGCTAACACTGTTTTCTCTTTTCCTTGATGTTTCTTTTTAATTAATGTCTGTGAGATCTTATTTTAAATTCCTCAGGAAGTTCTTTTTCACTTTACAAAGCATTTTGTGATTTTAACTTTAGATTGACCTTTTCGATGAGCTTTAATAGACTGTCCTCTCCAAAAGGAATAAATTATGACAACCGGCATCTATTTTTGCTGTGATTCTACTCACCTCTATTCAGGCGTAAAGGATTGTATTTTAATAATACAACTTGAATTGATGTGCATCTTAGTCACTGAATCATGCCCAACTCTGCAAACTCATTGACTTCAGCCCAACAAACTCGTCTGCCCATGGACGTTTCCAGGCAAAGATATTGGAGTGGATTGCCATTTCCTTCTCCAGGGCAACAAGAATACTGGAACTACGAAATATAATTTTTCAGCTAATAAATTCTGAATTTGCAGAAAGAATTCACCTGAAAGGAAAAGAGTATCTTGATTGCAAGTTAAAATCACCAACTTTTGTTGTCTATCCCACAATCAGGTTAAATAAAAATCATTAGCTTATCTGAAGAGCATATTTTTTTCCATTTTTAATATGGCTAAGAATATACAAAGGAAAGTAAAAAGAAATAGCAAATAATGGCATTTCTCTTCAAGAGAAATTGAGGCTAGAATATGAATCTATCTCACTTTCTTTTTCTTGGTGAATGTTATTTGGCATTCCCAGTGGTAATTTTTCATCAAGGTCCCTTAAATCATGGTCCTGTTTTTCAAGTGAATTATTGGTGAGGATTTTCAGGAGAAACGAAATGAGCTAAGCAAGATACAGCAGAGTGAAACTAAATCTAATCTCAAGTGGAGGCGAAATTGCACTGGGTGCAGAATTTTCTACATCAAATGTATAATTGTGTATATTTTACATATGAAATTCCTAGTGCAGATTTTTATCTTCATATATAGAATTCTTGATACATCATACATGAAAATCTGAATGAATATTTCATTAAAACACATGAAACTTTGCATATTTGAAATGCAAGGATTCTTCAATATCCGCAAGTCAAACAATGTAATACACCACATAAACAAAATGAAAAATAAAAACCATATAATTATCTCAGTAGATGCAGAGAAAGCCTTTGACAAAATTCAGCATCCATTTATGATCAAATCCCTCCAGAAGGCAGGAATAGAAGGAACATTCCTCAACATAATAAAAGCTATATATGACAGATCCTCAGCAAACATTATTCATAATGGTGAAAAATTGAAAGCGTTTCCCTGAAGTCAGGAAAAAGGCAAGGGCGCCAACTCTCACTACTACTATTCAAGATAGCTCTGGAAGTTTTGGTCACAGCAACCAGGGCAGAAAAACACATAAGACGAATCCAAATTTGAATAAACATAAAACTCTTAGTGTTTGAAGATGACCTCATCCTCTACACAGAAAACCCTTAAGAATCTACCAGAAAACTACTAGAGCTAATCAAAGGATACAGTAAAGTTGCAGGATATAAAATCAACACACAGAAATCTCTTGCAATCCTATTCACTAATAATGAGAAAATAGAGAAAATAAGGAAATAATTCCATTCACCACTGCAACAGAAAAAATAAAATACTTAGGGATATATCTACTTAAAGAAACAAAAAACCCTATATATAGAAAACTAAAAAAACACTGGTGATAGAAATCAGAGAGGACACTAATAGATGGAGACATATACCCTGTTCATGGATTGGAAGAATAAATTTTGCGACAATGAATATATTACCCAAAGTAATTTATAGGTTCAATGTAATCCCTATAAAGCTACCAACAGTATTTTTCACAGAGCTAGAACAAATAATATCACTATTTGTATAGAAATACAAAAAACATCGAATAGCCAAAGCAATATTGAGAAAGAAGAATGGAACTGGGGTAATCAACCTGCCGGACTTTAGGCTCTACTACAAAGCCACAGTCATCAATACAGTATGGTACTGGCATAAAGACAGAAATATAGATCAATGGAAGAAAATAGAAAGCCCAGATATAAATCTATGCACCTAGGGACACCTTATCTTTGACAAAGTTGGCAAGAATATTCAATGGAGAAAAGACAATCTACTTAAAAAGTGGTACTGGGAAAACTGGTCAGTCACTTGTAAAAGAATGAAACTAGACCACTCCCTAACACCATACACAAAAATAAACTAAAAATGGATTAAAGATCTAAATGTAAGACCAGAAACTATAAAACTCCTAGAGGAGAACATAGGCAAAACACCCTACGACATAAATCACATCAGGATCCTCCATGACCCACCTCCCAGAATATTGGAAATAAAAACAAAAATAAACAAATAGGACCTAATGAAAAGTAATAGCTTCTGCACAGCAAAGGAAACTATAAGCAAGGTGAAAAGACAGCCTTCAGAATGGGAGAAAATAATAGCAAATGAAGCAACTGACAATTAATCTGAAACATATGCAAGCAACTCCTGAGCTCAACTCCAGAAAAATAAATGGCCTAATCAAAACATGAGCCAAAGAACTAAAGAGACATTTCTCCAAAGAAGACATACAGATGGCTAGCAAACATATGAAAAGATGCTGAACATCACTCATAATCAGAGAAATGCAAATCAAAACCACAATGAAGTATCATTTCACGCCAGTCAGAATGGCTGCTATCCAAGGGTCTACAAGCAAAAAATGCTGCAGAGGGTGTGGAGAAAAGGCAACCCTCTTACACTGTTGGTGGGAATGCAAACTAGTGCAACCACTATGGAGAACAGTCTGGAGATTCCTAAAAAACTGGAAATAGTACTTCCATACGACCCAGCAATTGCACTCCTGGGCATTCACACTGAGAAAACTAGAATTGAAAGATACACATGTACTCCAATGTTGATCGCAGCACTGTGTATAAAAGTCAGGACATGGAGGCAACCTGGATGTCCATCTGCAGATAAATGGATAAGAAAGCTGTGGTACATATGCACTATGAAGTATTACTCAGACATTAAAAGGAATGCATTTGGATGAGTTCTAATGAGGTGGAAGAAACTGGAGCCTATTATAAAGAGTGAAGTAAGCCAGAATGAAAAACATCATTACAGTATACTAATGCATATATATGGCATTCATAAAGATTATACTGATAACCCTGTATAGGAGACAGCAAAAGAGACACAGATGTATAGAATAGTCTTTTGGGCTCTCTGGGAGAGGGCGAGGGTGGGATGATTTGGGAGAATGGCATTGAAACATGTATATTATCATATGTGAAATGAATCGCCAGTCCAGGTTCGATGCATGAAACAGGATGCTCAGGGCTGGTGCACTGAGATGAACCAGAGAAATGAGATGGGGAGGGATGTTGGAGGAGGGTTCAAGATGGGGAACACATGCATACCAGGGGCAGATTCAAGTCAAAGTATGGCAAAACCAAAACAATAATATAAGGTAAAATAAAATAAAATAAAAATAAAAAAGAAATGTAGTGTATTCCAGATAGTCAGATTTTCACATGTGTAATAACGAAAAATCGTTAGAAAATTATTGCCCAGATTTGGAATATGAAATATAGAAAAGTACACATCACATGTCGGAATATCCTCGAGCGGATGTTCATATGTGAAATACAGAGTTTTCCATACTTCATTATGGAAATTATGAGACTCCATTTTCAATATGAAATGTAGATGATTCCCAATTTCACTTAAGAAAATCTGTGATTACATTGCCATATGTCATATGCAGAGAAAACCATATTTCATAACATTCTGCACTAGGATTTTCATCTGTGTACAGAGAGAATATCATATTTCATATAGGAATTATTGAACTTAGATTAACACACATGAACATAGAAAACTCCATTATCCAGAGACCGCTAGTCACTCCCAGGTTTCCAAGTGTGAAATATAAGGATTCTACCTTTCACGTTGGAAAATCAGCACCAAGATTTTTTTATGTGGAATGTAAAAAATTCTACATTTCATGACAGAACATTTTTACACAATGTTCATCATACAGGAGAACCAGATAGTTGCTTTTCTTATGTGAATATCAACATAAAATTTTGTATGTAAAAACAGAGAAAAAATGTCATGCTATCTGTAAAATACACAGAGTTGCATTTGGGATGACTGATTTTAGAATTTTGCCTGGGAAATATAAACATTTCCAAATTTCACCTATTTTTTTTTTTTTTTGCCTAAATTTTCATATGTGAAATACAGAGAATGTTATTGGTCACAGAGGAAAAGAAAATCCCACCCACGTTTTAAATGTGAAAGAGTATTCCGTTTTTCATGTAGGATAAGTTGTGTCTAGATTCTCACATGTTAGTTATACACAAGGATGTTATATTTCTTGTTCAACAAAAACACTATGCCCAAAATTTTATATTTTGAATGTAGAAAAAGTCATGTTTCAGTAGAGAATGTGTCCCCAGATTTTCTCAGGAAAAAAAAAAAGAAGTCTATCTATGTTATACTTTGGCCACCTCATGTGACGCGTTGACTCACTGGAAAAGAGTCTGATGCTAGGAGGGTTTGGGGGTAGGAGGAGACGGGGACGACAGAGAATGAGATGGCTGGATGGCATCACCGACTCGATGGACATGAGTTTGAGTAAACTCCGGGAGTTGGTGATGGACAGGGAGGCCTGGTGTGCTGTGGTTCATGGGGTCGCAAAGAGTTGGACACGGCTGAGCCCCTGAACCAAACTGAACTGAAAGGTAATTTGTGTCCAGGTTTTCTTACGCTAAACATAGAGATTTTCATATTTCATGTAGGAAAATCAGAGTGCAGCTTTTCATGTGTCACGTTGAAAAGTCTTCATATTACATGTAAGATAAGATATGTTCACAATTTCATATGTGAAATATACAGTATTCCATATTTCAGGGAGAATATCTGATACCCAGTTATTCATATTTGAAATGTAGAGACTTCAAAATTCCGTGTTAAAATTGCAGCTCCGTTGTTCATTTATCATGCACAGAAAATTCCAAACTTATATAATTAAATGTTGTGTTCAACTTTTCAAATGTGAAATAGTGTTCATTCCACAGTTCATTAGAATAATATGCCCTCTGCACTCAGACTACCAAATTAAAAATATAGGAATGTCACGCTTCATGCTTGAAAATATGAAGTTATATTTTCATATGCAAAATATCAAAGGTCCATAACATATGTATGAATATCTTTGTGCAGTCTTGTTTATAAGCATTCAGATTTTCTAATTACATGTTTGAGAATGTATCCACATGTTCTCCTATTTAAGAAAAACACACACACACACACAACTCTATTTCAGGTCTCAACACTGAACCTATAATGCTATATGTGAAATTCACAGTTCCTATTTCAGATAAAATTTCACCAGCCTTTCTTTGTCCAAATATGCAAAGTTTCACGTGTTGTCAGAAAACATTGATTCAGGTTTTTTATATTTGATAAATCGAGAATTCCAAATATGAAGATGAAAACTTGCACTAGTATGTTCGTTTGTAAAATATACATATTTACACATGAGTTGGTGATGGACCGGGAGGCCTGGCGTGCTGTGATTCATGGGGTCGCAAAGAGCCAGACACGACTGAGCGACTGAGCTGACCTAAACTGAACTGATACATTTGATGTAGAAATTCTACACCCAGTGCAATTTTGCCTCCACCTGAGATGGATTTAGTTTCACTCTGCTGTATCTTACTTCCCTCATTCCTTTCTCCTGAAAATCCTCACCAATAATTCACTTGAAAAACAACTATGGACCTGGATTTAAGGGATCTTGAAAAAAATTTACCACTAGGAATGCCAGATAACATTCACCAAGAAAAAGAAAGTGAGAAAGATTCATATTCTAGCCTCAATTTGTCTTGAAGAGAAATGCAATTATTTGTCTCTATTTACTATCTATGATATAGGTCTCTGAGGTTTCTTTTTGCTTTTTTTAAATATTCCTTAGTCATATTAATAATTGAAAAATATGCTTTTCAGAAAAGCTGATGATTTTTTCTTACCTGATTTTGGGACAGACAACAAAAGTTGGTGATTTTAGCTTGCAATCAAGATACTTTTTTTCTTTTGAGGGAATTAACTCTTCAAGTTCAGAATTTATTAAATTTTATCAGTTAAAATTTTGATTTCTTATTAGTTCCAATGTTCATGTTTTCCAGGAGAAGGAAATGCTATCCACTCCAGTATCTTTGCCTGGAAAAGTGCATGGATAGATGAGCCTGATGGACTGCAGTCCATGAGGTTGCAGAGTTGGGCATGACTCAGTAAGTGACTAATTTGTACATCCATTCAGATTGGATTATTCAAATACAATCCTTTATGCCTGAAAACAGGCGAGTAAATCACAAGCTAAAATAGATGTGGGTTGTCATAATGTATTCCTTTTGGAGAGGACAGTCTATCAAAGCTCGTCAATCAGGTTAATCTAAATTTAAAATCTCAAAATGATCTGTAAAGTGAAAAAAAGTTTCAGTGGAATTTAAAATAAGATCTCACAGGCATTAATCATAAAAGGAAAATCAAATAAGACAGAAGAACCGTCTCTGCACAGACAGTGAGACTGAGAAGAACAGAACACAGCCTGAAATTTCAGTGTGATTGAAGAAATGGGACAAACGAACAATGTGAAGACTGAGACAAAGTTAGAATACAGAATCCTGAAAGGGTATTTATTCTCAAGAACTTGCTTTCTAGCGCATGACTTAGCTAGTGAGTGACAATTTTCTCTGGCTATAGCAAAGTAGAGAGTTTTTGAGGAACATAAATGGATGCTGGAGAATGGTTCGGAGACCACTGGATCATGTGTAGTTGAGAAATCACATAAATTTTGGACCATTTGTGGGACAATAATGACAGCAAATGTGGCTGAATCTTTGCATGGTATGTGGTGAAATTAGTGCAACCGAGATATAGATAGGGTATGGTGGGATAGAAAATGAAGTAGTCACGGATATCTACTACTGTAAATAACAGGAAAGAATGTTTTGCTATTGTTGTTCAGTCAGTTATTCATGCCCATCCCTTTGTCACCCCATGGACTGTGTCCCATCAGTCTTACATTCCCTATCTCCCAGAATTTGTTCAGAGTCATGTCCATAGGGTTTGTGATGCTATCTAACCCTCTCATCATCTGCTACCCACTTCTCTTTTTACCTTCAATTTTTCCCAGTATCAGAGCATTCTTTAATGAGACAACACTTTGCATCAGGTGGCCAGAGGAGAAAAGACCAATGAAAGATAATAAAAGTTTCCAAGGAGAGGTCTTGAACACATCTAAAATACAGATACAGAAAACACTTTTGACAAAATTAAGGACTCATTTATGATAAAAGCTGTACAGGAAGTGGGAACAGAAAGGATCATCTTCAACTTAATAAAGGCCATGTATGAATAAACCCAGCACTACGATGTTTCTCAGAGGTGGAACCTGAAAGTATGTTGCCTAAGGTTGTAAAAAAGACAAAATTTGCCACTCTCATCACTGTTATTCAACTAATCTTGGGACTCCTAGCTACAGCAATCAGTGAAGGAAAAAAAAAATTACCAGCAAACTGAAAAATAAGAGGTAAAACCGGCACTGTTTGCTGACAGAAGTTTCTGTTTCAGAGACTCCTAAGATTGCACCAGAAAATTAATAGACAATGACTTTATGAAAGTTGTTTGGAAAAGAAATAAACAGGAAGAAATCTCCTGCATGACTATAAATGACCAGAGAAAACCAATACCAAAAATTAAGGAAACAATCTGATTCACCATTGTAACAAGAAAAATAAAATCCTTGGGAATCAGCCCACCTAACCAGAGAAAAGACTCGTAACCCGAAAAGAATAAGGTATGGATTAGACAAATCAGAGATGACACAAATGAAATGAGACATATATATTCTTTGGACTATAAAAATCAATATGTGAAAATGGCTACACTATAAAGAAGAGTTTACAGATGCAATTTCATCACGATTAAATTACTAATGACATTTTCCACAGAAATAGAACAACAACAACAAGAAAAACTTTACAACTTGATGGACTCACAAAGACTGATTAACCAGGCAAACTGAAGAGAGAAAAACTGAGCTGCAGGACTCAGGTTTCCTCACTTCAGTCTATAAAAATCTATAGTTTTAATCATGACATGCAATTGGCACAATATTTAGATTAAATCCAATGGAACAGATAGTAAACCCTAAGATAATCTCTTGCCCAAATGATCACCTAATCTATGACAAAGGAGGCAACAATATGCAGTGGAAAGAAGAAACTATATTTGACAAGTTAAGCTGGAAAATCTGGACAGCTAAAAGTAAAAGAATACAGTTAGAACAGCACCTGGTTATTCTGTGGCCGAGTGGTGTCTGACTTTCGGGATGCCATGAACTGCAGCATGCCAGTCCTTCCTGTCCTTCACCACCACTTGGAGTTTGCCTGAGTTCATATCCATTGTATAGATGATGCCATCCAATCATCTCATCCTTGTTTTCCCCTTCTCCTGTTGCCTTCGATCTTTCCCAGAATCAGGGTCTTTCCAATGTGCTGGCCGTTGCCATCTCTCATTATACCCCATTCAATTTAAATTGTTCATGGATCTAACATTCCAGGTTGCCCTGCAGTACTTTTCTTTTCAGCATTTCATTTACTTTCATCTCCAGACACATAAACAATGAGGCTTATTTCCACTTTGGGGCAACCACTTACTGCTTTCTGGAAACATTAGTTATTACCCTTTGCTCCTCCCACGCAGTATATTTGGCACCTACCATCCTGGGAGACTCATCTTTTGGAGTCATACCTTACTGCCTTTTTATATAGTTCATGGAAGCCCCATAGCAAGTATAATGGGGTGGTTAGCCATTCACTCCTCCAGTGGATCACATTTAATCACTCCTTTCAGTTCAGTTCAGTTCAGTCACTCCTTAGCAGCATAGAAAATACAAATTCAAGACGGATTAAAGACCTACGTATAAGGCCAGAAACTGTAAATCAATAATATTTGAGGAAAGAATAGGTAGAATACATTGTGACATGAAATGCAGCAACAACTTTTCTTTTTGACCTACCTCCTTGGGAAATTTAAAAAGAAATTAAATAAAGAGACCTAATTAAACTTAAATATTTGGCACAACCAACCAATAAGCAAGACAAAAATGAAGTCTCATTATGGAAAAATCATTTGCAGCTGAAGATAATGACAACAGAAGAATCTCCAAAATATGGAAGCATCTAATGTGCTCAATAATAACAAAACAAACAAACCAATTGGAACAAATGAATAGATGATAAAATAGACATTTCTCCTAAGAAGACATACAGATGTCCAATAATATTGGAAAATATGCTCAGCATTACTAACTGTGAGAGAAATGGAAATAAAATCTTCAATGGGGGTATCAACTCACATTTTTCTGAATACTCATATACATATGAATATATATATATATATATATATATATATATATATATATATATATATATATATATATATATAAAATTCCTCACAAAACAAATGCTGTAGACATTTGTGGAGATGGTGTGGAGTATACAGAACAATCCTGTTCTGTTGCTAGGAATGCACATTGATCGATTAAAATGGAGAATAGAACGGGGTTCCCGTAGAAATAAGAATAAAGCTACCATGTGATCAAGAAATTCCAATAATTGCCAATAATTTTCATGAGGAAAATCATAATTCCAAAAGATGCACAACTTCAATATTGATGGCAACAGTATTTGCAATAGCAGGCCATGGCAGCAACAAAAATATCCATCTAAAGAGGAATGGATAAAATGAGTTGGTACATACATACCAGAGTCTTAAGATGGAATGAAATCAGGTAAGGTGCATACATGTAGAAGGACAGGGACAGTTTTAGATACAATGAAGCTAAGTCAAAAGAGGAAACGAAATATCATATATGAACACAAACATGTGGGATCTAAGTAAAACTGTAATAGATGATTCTCTATGAGAAGCATAGATTGGGACACAGCAATGGAGAAGAAATATACACTTCTCAAGGATGAGATACCTGGTGGTGGTAACAAATGGGAGATTACAACAGAAACATATATATTTTGATCTATATGTACAGCCAGGGAAGTCTATTTAATGCACTGGGGTGAACAGATTTAGAAATAAGTCAAAAACATGGAGATAGATATGTGGTTGCTGTTTAATCACTATCTTGTTTTGTTGCTTATGACTTGAAGGACTGCAGCATTCCCTAATTTTGCTTTAGGGGAGAATTTAAAATAATGTAAAGCAAGTATATTCCAAAAAAATTTCAGTATTAAGGTATAATAACCTTTCTTAAACATCAATATTTTTAATGAATCTCACATTATCTTGGAAGTCAAAGGTAGAACTGAAAATGTGTACACTTAATGACAAAAGCAATGCAAACCTCAGAAAGCTATATCTAAATTCATAACACATTTATTAAGAAAACATCAATAAAAATTAAAGTGAGTGTACATTATATTTTGCTACATATGTGTAGGTCTAATGATAGAAAAAATTTCCCCGAAAGAAAAGTTACCATAAAAGAGGTGGAACAGAACCACCAACAATCAACTCTGTCTGGTTGACCCATGCTATGTTTTTGTACATTTTATATATTCCATTGTTTTTCAGTTCAGTTCAGTTCAGTCGCTCAGTCGTGTCCAACTCTCCGCGACCCCATGAATCACAGCACGCCAGGCCTCCCTGTCCATCACCAACTCCCGGAGTACACCCAAACTCATGTCCACAGAGTCGGTGATGACATCCAGCCATCTCATTCTCGGTCGTCCCCTTCTCCTCCCGCCCCCAACTTTTCCCAGCATCAGAGTCTTTTCCAGTGAGTCAACTCGTCGCATGAGGTGGCCAAAGTATTGCAGTTTCAACTTTAGCATCAGTCCCTTCAATGAACATCCAGGATTGATCTCCTTTAGAATGGACTGGCTGGATCTCCTTGCAGTATAAGGGACTCTCAAGAGTCTTCTCCAATACCACATTTCAAAAGCATCGATTCTTCGGCGATCAGCATTCTTCACAGTCCAACTCTCACATCCATACGTGACCACGGGAAAAACCATTTATTTTGTTGTATTTAATTCTATTGCATTGCTTCTTTGAGATGTCCACTGTATTTATCACACAATGTCTTTTACCAATCTGTTATGGATGAATGGCAATCTGTGTGCTCTTTTAAATCTCCTTTATGATTTACTTTTAAGAGCAATAGTTCTTCATTCACAGGAATTTCAGGTTTACAAAATATTTAACTCGTCATATTGATATGTTGAAATACATTCCCATGATGGCTATAGGTAAAAGAAAATCTGAATTTTACTAAGGCATCCAGTTCAAAGGTATCCTTTGCAAATCAACTATCAGTTCAGTTCAGATCAGTCGCTCAGTCATGTACAACTCTTTGTGACCCCATGAAACATTCCAGGCCTTCCTGTGAATCACCAGCTCCCGGAGTTTACACAAACTCATGTCGATTGAGTCAGTGATGCTGTCCAGCCATCTCATCCTCTGTCAGCCCCTTCTCCTCCTGGCCTCAATGCCTGCCAGCATCAAGGTCTTTTCCAGTGAGTCAACTCTTCACATGAAGTGGCAACATATTGGAGTTTCAGCTTCAACATTAGTCCTTGAAATGAATACCCAGGACTGATCTACTTTAGGATGGGCTGGTTGGATCTCCTTGCAGTCGAAGGGACTCTCAAGAGTTTTCTCTAAAACCACAGTTCAAAAGCATCAATTCTTCAGCACTCAGCTTTTTTCACAGTCCAAATCTCTCATCCATTCGTGACCACTGGAAAAAACATAGCCTTGACTAGACAGACTTCTGTTGGCAATGTCATGTCTCTGCTTTTTAATATGCTATCTAGGTTGGTCATAACTCTCCCTCCAAGCAGCAAGCATCTTTTAATTTCATGGCTGCAGTCATCATCTGTCGTGATTTTAGAGTCCCACCAAAATAAATCTGACACACTTTCCCCTGTTTCCCCATCTATTTCCCATAAAGTGATGGGACCAGAAGCCATAATCTTAATTCTCTGAATGTTGATCTTAAGACAACTGTTTCACTCTTTTCTGAAAAACAGGTCAGGTGGTCTAGTATTTCCATTTCTTTCAGAATTTTCCACAGAATAAACTGTGATCCACACATTGAAAGGCTTTGGCATAGTCAATAAAGCAGAAATAGATTTCTTTCTGGAACGCTTTGCTCTTCCAATGATCCAGCAGATGTTGGCAATTTGATCTCTGGTTCCTCTGTCTTTTAAAGCTGGTTTGAGAAAAGGCAGAGGAACCAAGATCAAATTACCAACATCTGAACTATATACAGATCAGATGTCTTGCCAGAAAATCTGCACCCTGGTTTTTCATGTGAAATGAACAAAAATCCTTATTTCATGTAAAAACGTCCTCATCATTTTTATATGTGAAATATAGAGAATTCCATGAGGTATATCTGCTAGCAGACATAAATATTGATATACAGTGAATTTCATGTATCAGCTAGAAATAGCTACACCTAAATGGTGAAATAAAAAAATTAAAGACTACCATATTTCATGTCAGAAAGTAAGTTACTTGGTTTTATATGTGAAATTTAGAGGATTCCAAAAATCACATGAGACTATCTGCACTCATATTTTCATGAATTAATTGCTGAGGTTCCATATTTCATGAAATTTTCACACGTGAAATATACAGATTTCCATAGGTCATGTGGGGAATCCAAACTCTAGAAATTCACATGTTACTATAGAGATGTACACATTTCCCCGTAGTAATATTTGCACCCAGACTTTCATGTGACACATAGAGTTTATTTCGTATTTCAATTTGGGAAAACTTCACGTGGACTTTCATCAATGAAATACACAGAATTATATATTTAAATAGGGAAATCAGGTATCAAACAGTCAGACAAGAAATAAGTCGATTCTTTATTTGTCTGCTCATCCAAGATCTTAAATTCTGAATCATCAGTTCAGTTCAGGTGCTCAATCGTTTCTGACTTTTAGCGACCCCAAGGACCACAGTACGCCAGGCCTCCCTGTCCATTACCAACTCTCAGAGTTTAAGCAAACTTATATCCATTTAAGCCATGATGCCATATAACCATCTCATTCTCTGTCATCCCCTTCTCCTGCCTTCAATCTTTCCCAATATCAGGTTCTTTTCAAATGAGTCAGCTCTTCTGAATCATGGACAATTCCATATTTTATGTGTGAAATATCTGAAACAGGTTTTCCAATGTGAATAATAGCAATAGCAAGCCACTTCAGTACTCTTGCCTCGAAAATCCCATGGATGGAGGAGCCTGGTGGGCTGCAGTCCATGGGGTTGCTAGGGGTCGGACACAACTGAGCGACTTCACTTTCACTTTTCACTTTCACACATTAGAGAAGGAAATGGCAACCCACTTCAGTGTTCTTGCCTGGAGAATCCCAGGGACGGGGGATCCTGGTGGGCTTCCATCTATGAGGTCACACAGAGTCAGACATGACTGAATTGACTTAGCAGTAGCAGTAGCAGTTGTAATTCATATGAGCAAATCTGTCCTCAGATTTTAAAGTGTGAAGTATACCAGATTCCATATATCTTGTCGGAAGATTCTTTTGGTGAAATATAGAGAATTTTATTGCTCAAATATGAAAATCACATTGTCTCATATGAAATAGAAGATTCCATTTTTTTGTAGCAAAATCGATGCCATTTTTCAAATATGAAATGCACAGCAATCTGTATTGCATGAAAGAAAGCAGCACACAGATTTTCAAATGAGAAATCTGAAAATTACGTCAAGATTTTCCTATATCATGCAGAAAACTCTATGTCTATACTTCCATTTGATATACAGAAAATTCCCTACATTTAATTGAAAAATCTGTCCCCAGATTTTCATATGTGAATTATAGAGAGTTGCATAGTTCATGTCCTAAAACCTGCAGGTAGTAGTTCTGATGTGAAACTGAGAATTTTATCTTTCATGTAGAACTATCTGGTGTGATTTCAATTTATGAAACAGAAAATTCAGTAATGCATCCATAATCACATGTTATTTCACATAAGAAATGTATCCCTAGATTTTTGTATTTTAAATGTAAAATATTTCATGTCATTTTTCAAGGCCATATTCCATGTCAAGATATTTTAAATCAGAGAGAAGGAACAAGATGGCGGAGGAATAGGATGGCGAGACCACTCTCTCCCCCACAAATTCATCAAAAGAACATTTGAACGCGAAGTAAAGTCCACAAAACAACTTCTGAATGCTGGCAGAGGACGTTAGGCACCCAGAAAAGCAGCCCATTGTCTTCGAAAGGAGGTAGGAAGAAACATAAAAGATAAAAAGCGAAACAAAAGAAGTAAAGACAGAGCTTCGTCCTGGGAAGGGAGGCTTTAAAAAGAGAGAAGTTTCCAAACACCAGGAAACACTCTCACTGGCGAATCTTTCGCGAGCCTTGGAAGCTCAGAGGTCCACATAACCCTCTTTTTTCTTTTAAGATTTTTTTTTTTAAACCAACAGATTACCCACCAAACGGTAACTCCCAGCGGAGAAGCAGCGCAGACGCCTGCATACGCCATTAGCAAGCGGGGGCTGGGCAGGGAGGAGCCGGCTGAACTGCTTAGAGAGAGGACTGGGCTTGAATGCTATGAGAACAATTTGAGAGAACTGGGGAGAACAAAGCAGACTGTGGGACAGCTTCCCCATGAAAAGGTGGAAAGCTCTAACCTAAGACTCGGCCAGCCCCGCTCACAGAATAAAGGACTGAGCACAGTGAGCCAGCTGCGGCTGGCCCATACCCCATCCCCCGCCGAGACAGGCCAGGAGTGCAGTCAGAGCCGGAGCGGGCAACCGCGGCCCCAGAAAGGCATCTGATACAAACTGCAGACAGGCTTGTTGCTAATCAGGACTTCTTGGACTCGGGCCGGTCGATATCCCCCTGAGAAAGTGCGCCAGTTGTACACCGAGAAAACTGAGTGCCGGGGACTGGAGAGGCAATAAGTCGCAGAGACAGTGCTCGCCAAACACCTGGTTCCCTGAGCTTCTCGGACCAGGGAAGGCACAAAACGCAGGCCCAACCAAGTCTGTGCCTTTGTGGAGTTCCTGAGAACCTGAACTTGAGCTGCTCAGGCCTGGGAAGTGCATACAACCCATCGCCGGCCTCGAACAGTTCCCGGCAGAGCAACCTAGAGCCTGTGCAGTGTAGACTGGGACAGCATACGTGCTGTGAGCGGGGGCAAACCCAGTGTGACCGAGACGCTGCAAGCACTCCCCACAGACACCAGAGATATTCGTCTGCAGCGTTCCTCCCTTCCCAGAACAGGACTGAACAACTGAGCCTTCAAAAGTGTCCACCCACCCCTTAGTATCAGGGAGGAAATTAGACACTGAAGAGACCAGCAAACAGAAGCTAAAACAGAGGGAACCACCTTGGAAATGACAGATAGAGATGTCTAGAGGCTACTCTAAGAATAAGACCAAAAACCAGAGGCAAGAGGCTTAAGCCCGAATCCTGAGAACACCAGAGAACTCCTGACTCCAGGGAACATCAATCGATAGGAGCTCATCAAACGTCTCCATACCTACACTAAAACCAAGCACCACCCAAGATCAACAACTTCCAGAGCAAGACATACCATGCAAATTCTCCAGTAACACAGGAAACTAGCCCTGAGCTTCAATATACAGGCTGCCCAAAGTCACTCCAAACCCACTGACATCTCATAACTCATTACTGGACACTTCATTGCACTCTAGAAGGACTTAGAGGAAATAAAAAAGAGTCAATATGCAATGAATAATGCAATAGAAGAGATCAGAAACACTCTGGAGGGAACAAACTGTAGAATAACAGAGGCAGAAGACAGGATAAGCGGGCTAGAAGAAAGAATTGTAGAAATAAATGAAACAGAGAGGAAAAAGAAAAACAAATTAAAAGAAATGAGAACAATATTATCGACCTCTGGGACAATGTTAAACGCTCCAACATTCGAATCATAGGAATCCCACAAGAAGAAGACAAAAAGACCATAAAAGAATACTTGAGGAGATAATAGTTGAAGACTTCCCTAAAATAGGGAAAGAAATAATCACTCAAGTCCAAGAAACCCAGAGAGTCCCCAACAGGATAAACCCAAGGCGAAATACTCCAAGACACATATTAATCAAATTAACAAATATCAAACACAAAGAACAAATATTAAAAGCAGCAAGGGAAAAACAGCAAATAACACACAAGGGGATTCCCATAAGGATAACAGCCGATCTTTCAACAGAAACTCTTCAGGCCAGGAGGGAATGGCAAGACATACTTAAAGTGATGAAAGAAAATAACCTACATCCCAGACTACTGTACCCAGCAAGGATCTCATTCAAATATGAAGGAGAAATCAAAAGCTTTACAGACAAGCAAAAGCTGAGAGAATTCAGCATTACCAAACCAGCTCTCCAACAAATGCTAAAGGATCTTTTCTAGACAGGAAACACCCAAAGGGTGTATAAACTCGAACCCAAAGCAATAAAGAAAATGGCTACGGGATCGTACTTATCAATAATTATCTTAAACGTAAATGGGTTGAATGCCCCAACCAAAAGACAAAGGCTGGCTAAATGGATACAAAAACAAGACCCCCATATATGTTGTCTGCAAGAGACCCACCTCAAAACGAGGGACACATACAGGCTGAAATTGAAGGGCTGGAAAAAGATATTCCATGCAAATAGAAACCAAAAGTAAGCAGGAGTAGCAATACTCATATCAGGTAAAATAAACTTTAAAACAAAGGCTGTGAAAAACGACAAAGAAGGAAACTACATAATGATCAAAGGATCAATCCAAGATGAATATATAACAATTATAAATATTTATGCACCCAACATAGGAGCACTGCAATATGTAAGACAATTACTAACAAGTATGAAAGGGGAAATTAACAACAATGCAATAACAGTGGGAGATTTTAATACCCCACTTACATCTATGGATAGATCAACTAAACAGAAAATTAACAAGGAAACACAAACTTTAAATGATACAATAGACCAGTTAGACCTAATAGATATCTATAGGACATTTCACCACAAAACAATGAATTTCACCTTTTCTCAAGCGCACACGGAACCTTTTCCAGGATAGATCACATCCTGGGCCATTAATCTAGCCTTGGTAAATTCAAAAAAAGTTGAAATCATTCCATGCATCTTTTCTGACCACAATGCAGTAAGATTAGATCTCAATTACGGGAGAAAAACTATTAAAAATGCCAACATATGGAGGCTGAAAAACACCCTGCTGAATATTGAACAAATCATAGAAGAAATCAAAAGAGAAATCAAAATGTGCATAGAAATGAATGAACATGAAAACCTCTGGGACACTGTAAAAGCAGTGCTAAGGGGGAAGTTCATAGCAATACAGGCACACATGAAGTAACAAGAAAAAAGTCAAGTAAAAAACCTAACTCTACCTCTAAAGCAACTAGAAAAGGAAGAAATGAAGAACCCCAGGGTCAGTAGAAGGAAAGAAATCGTAAAAAGTAGGGCAGAGATAAATGCAAAAGAAACAAAAAAGACCATAGCAAAAATCAACAAAGCCAAAAGCTGGTTCTTTGAGAAGGTAAATAAAATTGACAAACCCCTAGCCAGACTCATCAAGAAACAAAGGGAGAAGAACCAAATCAATAAAATTAGAAATGAAAATGAAGAGATCACAACTGACAACACAGAAATACAAAGGATTATTGGAGAATACTATCAGCAATTATATGGCAATAAAATGAATAACCTGTAAGAAATGGACAAATTCCTAGAAAATTACAACTTTCCAAAACTGAACCAGGAAGAAATATAAAATCTGAACAGACCCATCACCAGCACGATACTAGAGGCTGTAATCAGGAATTTCCAGCAAACAAAAGCCCAGGTCCAGATGGCTTCACAGCCGAATTCTACCAAAAACTGAGAGAAGAGCTAACACCTATTCTGCTCAAACTCTTCCAGAAAATTGCTGAGGAAGGGAAACTTAAAAACTCATTCTATGAGGCCACCATCACCCTAATCCCAAAACCTGGTAAAGACCCCACAAAAAAAAAGAAAACTACAGGCCAATATCACTGATGAACATAGATGCAAAATTCTTAACAAAATTCTAGCAATCAGAATCCAACAACATATTAAGAAGATCATACATCATGACCAAGTGGGCTTTATCCCATGAATGCAAGGATTCTTCAATATCCGCAAATCAAACAACGTAATACACCACATTAACAAACTGAAAAATAAAAATCATATGATTATCTCAATAGATGCAGAGAAAGCCTTCGACAAAATTCAACATCCATTTATGATAAAAACCCTCCGGAAAGTGGGAATAGAAGGGACATACCTCAACATAATAAAAGCTATATATGACAATCCCACCTCAAACATTATCCTCAATGGTGAAAAACTGAAAGCATTTCCCCTAAAATCAGGATCAAGACAAGGGTGCCCACTCTCCCCACTACTATTCAACATAGTTCTGGAAGTTTTGGCCACAGCAATCAGAGCAGAAAAAGCCATAAAAGGAATACAAATTGGAAAAGTAGTAAAACTGTCACTGTTCGCTGATGACATAATCCTCTACACAGAAAACACTAGACACTCTACCAGAAAACTACTAGAGCTAATCAATGATTACAGTAACGTTGCAGGATATAAAATCAACACACAGAAATCCCTTGCATTCCTATACACTAATCATGAGAAAATAGAAAGAGAAATTAAGGAAACTATTCCATTCACTGTTGTAACGAAAAGAATTAAATACTTAGGAATATATCTACCTAAGGAAACAAAAGAATTGTACATAGAAAACTATAAAACACTACTGAAAGCAATCAAAGAGGACACTAATAGATGGAGAAATATACCATGTTCATGGATTGGAAGAATAAATATTGTAAAAATGTGTATACTACCCAAAGTAATTTATACATTCAATGCAATCCCTATCAAGCTACAAACGATATATTTCACAGAACTAGAATAATCTCACAATTTGTATGGAAATACATAAAACCTCGAATAGCCAAAGCAATCTTGAGGAAGAAGAATGGAACTGGGGGAATTAACCTGCC
Organism: Moschus berezovskii; assembly: GCF_049115385.1. Taxonomy (NCBI): domain Eukaryota; kingdom Metazoa; phylum Chordata; class Mammalia; order Artiodactyla; family Moschidae; genus Moschus; species Moschus berezovskii. The sequence continues at coordinate 55,057,463 of NC_142489.1, forward strand.
GGACTTCAGGCTCTACTACAAAGTCACAGTCATCAAGACAGTATGGTACTGGCATAAAGACAGAAATATAGATCAATGGAAGAAAATAGAAAGCCCAGATATAAATCCATGCACCTATGGACACCTCATCTTTGACAAAGGAGGCAAGAATATAAAATGGAGAAAAGACAGTCTCTTTAACAAGTGGTGCTGGGAAAACTGGTCAGCCACTTGTAAAAGAATGAAACTAGAACACTTCCTAACATCGTACACCAAAATAAACTCAAAATGGATTAGAGAGCTAAATGTAAGACCAGAAACTCTAAAACTCCTAGAGGAGAACGTAGGCAAAACACTCTCCGACATAAATCACAGCAGGATCTTCCAAGACCCACCTCCCAGAATATTGGAAATAAAAGCAAAAATAAACAAATGGGACCTAATTAAAATCAAAAGCTTCTGCACAGCAAAGGAAACTATAAGTAAGGTGAAAAGACAGCCTTCAGAATGGGAGAAAATAATAGCAAATTAAGCAACTGATAAAAGATTAATCTCCAATATATACAAGCAGTTCCTGCAGCTCAATTCCAGAAAAACAAATGACCCAATCAAAAAATGGGCCAAAGAACTAAATAGACATTTCTCCAAAGAAGACATACAGATGGCTAACAAACACATGAAAAAAATGCTCAACATCCCTCATAATCAGAGAGATGCAAATCAAAACCACAATGAGATAGCATTTCACACCAGTCAGAATGGCTGCTATCCAAAAGTCTACAGGCAATAAATGCTGGAGAGGATGTGGAGAGAAAGGAGCCCTCTTACACTGTTGGCGGGAATGCAAACTAGTACAACCACTATGGAGAACAATGTGGATGTTCCTCAAAAAACTGGAAATAGAACTGCCATATGATCCAGCGATCGCACTCCTGGGCATACACACCAAGGAAACCAGAATTGAAAGAGACACATGTACTCCAATGTTCATTGCAGCACTGTTTATAATAGCCAGGACATGGAAGCAACCTAGATGTCCATCTGCATACGAATGGATAAGAAAGCTTTGGTACATGTACATAATGGAGTATTATTCAGCCATTAAAAAGAATACATTTGAATCAGTTCTAATGAGGTGGATGAAACTGGAGCCTATTATACAGAGTGAAGTAAGCCAGAAAGAAAAACACCAATACAGTATACTAACACATATATATGGAATTTAGAAAGATGCAAATGATAACCCTGTATACGAGACAGCAAAAGAGACACAGATGTATAGAACAGTCTTTGGGACTCTGTGGGAGAGGGTGAGGGTGGAATGATTTGGGAGAATGGCATTGAAACACGTATGTTGTCATATGTGAAACGAATCACTAATTCAGGGTCAATGCATGTTATAGGATGCTCGGGGCTGGCATACGGGCATGTCCCAGAGGGAGGATAAAGGGAGGAGGGAGGTGGGAGGGGGGTTCAGGAGGGGGAACTTATGTAAACCCGGGGCGAATTCATGTCAATGTATGGCAAAACCAACCAATATAATATTGTAAAATAATTTGACTCCAATAAAAAATAAATTAATTACAAAAAAAAAAGATATTTTAATTCAGATTTTGGTACATGAAATATTGAAACTCATAGTTTACAAGGAAAGTTCTGTACCAAGACATCCATTTATGAAGTAGAGAAAATTCCATATTTCATGCAGGAATATCTAATTTTTCTATGGACAAAAAAGGATCTCCATGTTTCAAGTTCGACAATCTCATCCCGATTGATATATGTGAAATACAGTTGTTGGTGATATTCTGTCACTCAGTCACGTTCAACACTTTCCAACACCGTGGATGGCAGCACTCCCGACCTCCCTATCCTTTACTGTCTCCAACACTTTGGTGAGACACATGTTCATCGACTTAAGTGATGCTGTCCAACGATCTCACCCCCTGTCGCCCCATTCTCCTCCTGTCCACCATCTACCCATATCAGAGCCGATAATATTTTTTTTTTTTTTTTGTTTTCAGTGGCAAGGCAGAACCTCAATCTTTTCCCATGTATTATTTCTTCACACCAGGGTAGCCAAAGTATTGGAATTTCAGTTTCAACATCAGTCTTTCCAATGGATGTTTAGGGTTAGTTTCCTTTAGGATTGGTGGGGTTGAACTCCTTGCTAGACAAGGGTCTGTCAAGAGTCATCTTTAGCACTCAGCTGCAAAGCCTCAATGCTTTGTAACTCAGCCTTCTTTATAGTGAAGCTAGCACATCCGTACATGTCTTCTGCTAAAACTGTAGCCCTGACTAAAGGGACATTTATTACCAAAGAGATATCTCCGCTTTTCAGTACATTGTGTCTATGTCTAGACTTATCATAGATTTTCTTCCCAGGAGAAGGGGTCTTTTATTCTCAGGGATGTGATCACTGTCCCCAGAGATTTTGGAGCTAAAGAAACCTGTCTGTCACTATTTTCATTTTCGTCCTTTCTATTTGCCAAAACATTGCTAGTCTTTGTCCCACCTCATTTCATACACCAAGGTCAAACATGCCCATTGCACCAGATATCCTTTGATTCTCTGTTTTTACATTCCAGAACCCTAAGATGAAATGGACATCTTTTCTCAGCTTTAATTTTAGAAAGAGCTTATAAGTCTTCCTAAAACCATTCAAGTTCCCAGTTAGCATAGATGGTAAAGAATTGAAAAGCAGAGATTTCCATTTTTCATGCAGGAAAATCTGCACCCGTATGTTCTTGTTTAAGAAAAGGAACTCCTCATTCCTTGTAGGAAAAACAACTATCCTGATTTTCATCTGTGAAAGGTAGAAAATTCTATATGTAATGTAGGAAAAAATCTTCACCAAATATTCATATGTAAATTGTAGAGAATTGATATTTCAAATAGGAATATAGACATTGATTTGCCCATGTTAAATAAGTAATTCCATATTTCTAGTAGGAAATTTGGCACCTGTATAGGTGATGTGAAACAGAATGATTTCATACTCCATGGAAAAAAGCACCATGCCTAGAGTTTCAAATACAGAAAATACAGAAATCCATATTTCATGTAGGAAAATCAGCGTGAGATTTTCATTTGTGAAATACAGACAATTGAAAATTTGGGCCCATATTTTGCTAAATAGAATATAGGAAATTCATTTTTTCATGGATTCCATCTGCGATAGAGTTTTAATGTGTGAAATACAAAGAATTCCATACTCAAAGGAAGAAAATCAGTGCCCAGATTTACATATGTGAAACAATCAAAATCCTTATTTTGCGTACTAAAATCTACGGCTAGCATTTAATAAGTGAAATACACAAAATTCCAGATGTCATGTAGGAAATTTAGCATCCAGTTATGTATAGGTGAAATACATTAATTTCCCATTTTCATGTAAAAAATATGCATACATATTTTCACATGAAGTAAAGAGATTTTCATTATTTTTTTCTTTTCTTCTTCTTCTTCTTCTTCTTTTTTTTTTTTTTTTTTTACTGCAAAGACTTTTATTTTTACTCAAAATGATACAGAGAATCATTGAGGGGTACTGAATGGTGGAATAAAATGAATTGACAGGATACAGTGACAGAACTGAAGCTTTCTAACTCTGCTGGTAGAGTAGACGCTTGAGAGTTCCTTGGACTGCAAGGAGATCAAACCAGCCAATCCTAAAGGAAATCAGGCCGGAAATTTCATTGGAAGGACTGATGCTGAATCTGAAGCTCCAATACTTTGACCACCTGAAGCAAAGAGCCAACTCATTGGAAAAGGTCCCGATGCTGGGAAAGATGGAAGGCAGGAGGAGAAGGGGATGACAGAGGGTGAGAAGGTGGGATGGTATCACCGATTGGATGAACATGATTTTGAGCAAACTCTGGGAGTTGGTGATGGACAGGGAAGCCTGGTGTACTGCAGTCCATGGGGTCACAAAGAGTCAGACATGACTTAATGACGGAAAAACAATAAATAAAGAAGGTTAGCAGTAATGAAGTCTTGAAAGACTCCAGTATAAGTGAAGAAGATGAGAAGTGTTCAAATGCTAGATTTGCCAAAGACTGAAATGTGGCCTGTGAAAGAAGAAAGTCAATGATGACTGTGCCTTTTTTTTTTTTTTTTTAAACAGTTGGAACTGAGTTGACATTTTTTGACTAAAAGACTAAAGCAGGTTTTGGAGTCAGGCAAGAGACGTGCTAAATTGGAGACAATTATTAGTCAATTATGTAGAAATATCTAGGGGATTAGAAGTTTCTTTTTTAGAAGAAAGAACTATCTTATGAAAGTATCTTTTAAATTATTATAAGAGAGTTTCCCAGCTTCTGTCATTTGAATAAGTCCTTGGTGGGATCTAGAATGCTGACCTTCTTCCAGACTCAGTATACTTAAAACCCATACTGAAAAAGCCTACATTGTCCAGTTGAGGACCTGTTTCCACATCTCTTGGGGTGTTATTTTGTCCCCTCTTGTTCAAAATAGATAATTGCCTTCTGCATCAAACTGAATTGTATGCAGTACTTGTACCAGTCTGAAATGGACCACATTAAGAAAGAAAAGACTGGATATGATGAATGTCCAAACTCTATTCTCAATAAAAAAAAAATGCCCTATTCGCCTAGCAGCACTGGGTTTTAGCCTTGTAATTCCTACAGTGATGTTTTCCCAGTGGTCCTGTTTGACATACTTAGCTCTAGGGGTTTCTTGCTGGACATACTGATTTGTGACATGAATTAGAAAATTTGATAGAACAGGAGACCCTCTGGGTGTATGCAATGGCCTGTAGGTACATGATCAGTCCCTATTTACAAAGTCTGAGCTGATTTGTGGGTAAAGGGATTAACTAGAGATTGAGCAAGGTAGTCACAGAGGTTAAAGTTTAGACAGAAGGGCTCCCAGCACAACGTTTGTCAAGTACAGGGATGAAGTAAGAACTATACTTCAATTCTGACATTGAAATGATTATTTAAAGTGAGGGAAACCCTCCCTAATTCTTCAAAGCAAACTTTATTTGTTCTTCCTAAAGTATCTATTAAATGACTATGTATTGAGATCCAACTGAAGATATACAATATTAGCTACACACGTTGTTAAGCATAGTGTTCTGGTGACATTCAGCAGCGTTCAGTAATTAGTTTAATGAAGAGGTGTAAAAGTATACTAGTTACCCAGATGTTAATTTGCAGTAACATATGCTGCCTGATTTTGGAGGGTTCTTGAATGAACTACAACCAGTAAGATTTTTTACTTAATTAGGAATCATTGTGTGTGTGTATGTATGTGTGTGTGTGTGATTCCCACCATTAGAACCATTAGAACCATTGTTTAATGTGCTCTAAACTTTGGGAACACTCTTGGTAACGTCATTCCTATGACTTTAGGCACTATACAGGAGACAGGATGAAATCTACCTTTCTGTGGGATGCCTTAATTCGTGCATAGTTGTAGGCAATGCAGAGAGGGGAAGATTCACGCTGTAATATGCAGCTAAAAAAGAGATGGAAATGTACTCTCCCACTGCATATTGCATCAGCCATTCCTTCCAAGTTTTGGTAAACAAATGTGTTATCCCTCACCAAATGGATTCACAAACAATTGAAAACGAGACTGTGCACGCTTTTGGCTAAGACCAAGTGAGATTTCCATTTTCATTCTGGAAATTGAGGGTTGAGAAATTCACGTATGCAATATAGAGAATTCCATATTTCGTACAGGGAATTTACATGCATACATTTGTATTTGAAACACTGAGTTCTGTGCTTCACGTAGAAACATTTTGCCCGTATGCCAATATGCGACCTACAGAGAATACCCTATTTAGAGATGGAATTCTCTCTAAAGAGAATTACAGGTGAAGAATCTCTAATTAAGGGATATCAAGGTCAGCATTCCGCTATAGGACATGACTCATCAGTGCAGGGGCATTGAAGTCAGCTCATTTACTGTACAGAGGCCCTTTCAAAGTGGTTCTGCTTTCTTCCTGCTTCCACATGAGAACACGTGCCAGCTAACCCTATCACCTCAGCCCTGTGGAGATGGGAGCAGCAGAAGGATCATCCTAAGCCATTCACTGCAAAGCACTGATGTTTAAAAATTTTGTGAAGATTTGAGAGATGTTGGAAACTGGCAAATTCTGAAGGTTCAGTTCAGTTCAGGCCCTCAGTCGTGTCCTACTATTCATGAGCCCATGGCCTTCAGTATGCCATACCTCCCTGTATAGCATCAACTACAGGAGTGGGCTCAAACTGATCTCCATTAAGTCTGTGATGCCATCAAACCATCTCATCCTCTGTCATCCCATTCTCCTCCTGCCTTCAGTCTTTCCCAGCATCAGTGTCTTCTCCAGTGAGTCAGTTCTTTGCATAAGGTGGCCAAATTACTGGAGTTTCAGCTTCAACATCAGTCTTTACAAAGAATACTTAGGACTGCTCTCTTTTAGGATGGACTGGTTGGATCTTCTTGAAGTCCAAGAGATTCTCAAGGGTTTTCTTCAACACCACAGTTGGAAAGCATCAGTGTTTCCGTGCTCAGCTTTCTTTATATTACAAATCTCACAATCATACCTGACTAGTGGAGAAACCATAGCCTTCATTAGATGGACCTTTGTTGACAAAGTAATGTCTCTGCTTTTTACTATGCTGTCTACATTGGTCATGTTTCCTTCAAAGGAAGAAATGTCTTTTAATTTCATGGCTACAGTCACCATCCGAAGTGATTTTGGAGCCCAAACAGTTAAAGACAGCTGCTTTTTCGCTTCTTTCCCCATTTATTTGTCATGAAGTGATGGGACAAGAGGCCATGATCTTCGTTTTCTGAATGATGAACTTTAAGCCAGAATTTTCACTCTCCTCTTTCACTTTCATCAAGAGGCTCTTTAGTTCTTTTTCACTTTCAGCGATAAGCGTGGTATGATATACACATCTGAGGTTATTGATATTTCTCTTGGCAATCTTGTCTCCAGCTTGTGCTTCATCCAGCCCAGTGTTTCTCATGATGTATTCCGCATATAAGTTAAATGAACAGGGTGACAATATACAACCTTTTCCTATTTGGAACCAGTCTGTTGTTCCATGTCCAGTTTTCACTGATGCTTCCTGATCTGCCGGCAGATATTCAGGAGGTAGGTCAGGTAGTCTGGTATTCCCATCTCGTTCAGAATTTTCCACAATTTATTGTGATCCACACACTCAAAGGCTTTGGCATAGTCAATAAAGCAGAAAGAGATGTTTTTCTGGAACTCTCTTGCTTTTTTGATGAGACATAGGATGTTCGTAATCTGATCTCTAGTCCCTCTGCCTTTTCTAAAGCCAGCTTGAACATCTGGAAGTCCATGATTCATGTATTGCTGAAGCCTGGTTGGAGAATTTTCAACATTACTTTACTCATGTGTCACTTGAGTGTAACCGAGTGGTAGTCTGAGCTTCTTTGGCATTGCCTTTCTTAGGCAATTCTACTCAACAGGCAGCATCAGCTTATGCTACAGAGCCATCAGGGTCCCAAACCTTACATAAAAGAAAGATGTACCTGGTCCTGTGGCTGAAAGAGTACTGCTGCATTTGAGAAAGACAGAAAGCTCTTTGTAGGGGCTCTGCATACCCCATCTCTTTGCTTTGTAATCTGGGCCATTCTGTTTCTTGGCTGCTTTGCATCTCCCTCAATGGCCCTGAGTGCTCTCTTGCCGCCACTCTGACATCCTTGGGCTTGATTCCCTGGCTTCAAACTGCCAGCCAGGCCAGTTCTGGCAGTTCGCATGCAGTTTTGGGCCAGTGAGTGTAGATACAGACACAGATACATCCAACACAAAAAGGAAATTTTCACAGATGCAGAACTACACCTTTACTTGTCCAGGATAATGGACTTGGGTAAGGACCTCTCATTTTCTCTGGTGGTTTTCTTCCATTTACTTGTGAATCAAGTTAGTGTCCTCTTCTACCTATACTGTTTATTCTGGAAGGCTACAGAATGTTGGGACATGTCATGAGGAGGACTGACCTGCACAGAGTTGGGTGGGCTGGAAGTGCTCATGGTGAACAGCTGAATGAGTGGTGCTATTCTGTATTCCTCCATCGTATTGACTGGTTCACAGTGCCAGTCACACTGGCATGATTCCATTCCATGCACTTTTCTTCCAGCAACCACACCAGAATAACATGGGGCTTTGGACTGCACTGACTTTAAGCACCCCATCTCAGCAAGGTCTCTCAAAATCATTGTTTGTCAATGTCATGCACTTATGGCAGGCCCAGTACCCACTCAGGCCCAAGACTTCTGAGAGAGGTGCCCCTGTGCCTGCTAATTGTGAAAGAGCCTGTTTGGAGATATTTTCACTCCCCCTCCCCCTATGGTTATCTCCCGGTAGCAGGGAAAGGCCAAATCGGGGCCTTCAAAAGGCCAAAGAGAATGTGACAGGACTGTGTCTGAAGCACTATAATGAAGAAGGTACATATGAATCCAAAGGACCTCTGCTGAAACAAGTCACTGAACGTGAAGCCCAAAAGGTCAGGTGGCTTCCATTTTTGGCAACACCATAGTTTACTTCTACCCACACATACACAGAATCCCCACAGAGATCACACCCTGGGGAGCCTGCCTGCCCTGGGCCCACAACTCATTGTGCAGAAAGTGGCATTCCTCTCCCAAGAGGGCATGATTCCAGGCCAGGCCTCCCTAACTTGCTAAATGCCAAGGCTCTCTTTCTGTTGCCCTCATGAGCCTGTGGTAGATCTTCCTATAGCTCAGGATCCCTGCCAGGCTTTTAGCTTATGGAGTAAGTGAACCATGAATTCAGCTAAAGTTTTGGCTGGGGGACAACCAGATGCCCGCTTAAATTCCAGTCTCCTTGTGAGTCTCATGGTGCACATTCGACTCAGGATTACCGTAACAAAATCAGAGATTGTCCTCCAGTGAGACTTTCAGAACCATCTCTCAAGTGCAGCGAGACATTTTCCCTCTCTGCCATCCACAGCCAAGGATGAGATCCCAGAGAAAGAAAGGAATTTATGTCAGGATTTTTAGCCAAGAAGTGGAACATCTCTGTGACGACTGCTATTCCCTTCTCCCCAAGCCTGAAAACCTGAAGGTTCTGAACTGCTTTCATGGGCATCAAAGTCTTCCACTGTCCTAGGATCCCTTGATGCAAACAGCCCACCACCATTCAGTTCAACTTATTTCTGTCCCTCATTCATCCTACACTTTGTGACCCCATCAACTGAAGCATGCCAGGCTTACCTGTTTATCTATAGCTCTCAGAGCTTGCTCAAATACATCTCCATCAAGTGGTGATGCAATATCTCTCTTGCTATTCTTTGAAAAACGGTGATGCCATCCAACCTTCTCATTTTTTGTCGTCCAAATCTCATTCTGTCATCAGTCTTTCCAAGTATCAGAGTGTTTTACAGTGTCTGTTCTTCACATCAAGTGGCCAAAATACTGAAGTTTCAGCTTCAGCATCTGTCTGAATACTCATTACCAATTTCTTTTAGGATTCACTTGTTTCTTCTACATGCAGTGCAAATCTCAATCATCTTTTCCAAGAGGATCGGTCAGCTTTAAGGTCCAAATCTCACATCCATACCTGACTGCTGGGAAATCCATAGCTTTGACTAGATGGACCTTTTTCAGTAAAGTAATATCTCTGCTTTTTAATATGCTGTCTATTTACGTCATAGCTTTTATGGCCGCAGTCACCATCTACAGTGATTTTGAAGTCCAAGATAGGAAAGCCTGTCATGGTTTCCAGTTTCCTCATCTCTTTGCCGTGAAGAATTGGGACCAGATGCCATGAACTTCAGTCATTGAATGTGCAGGTTGAAACCAAAATTTTCACTCTCCAATTTTATTTTCATTAAGAGATTTCTTAGTTTCTCTTCACTTTCTGTCGTAATGGTGGTGTCGTCATATATCTGCGTTTGTTGCTATTTCTCTTGGCAAACTGGATCCTAACTTGTTCTTCATGCAGCTTGGCATTTCACATGACGCAGTCTACAAAACTAAACAGGGTGACAATATACAGCGTTGACTGTCTACTTTCCCCAACTTTGGAACCAGTCCAATGTTCTCCATCCATGATAACTGTTGTTTCATTATCTTCATAGAAGTTTCTCAGGAGGCAGGTCAGGTGGTATGATATTCCCATCTCTTGAAGAATTTTCCACACATTTTGTGTTCCACAAGCCATGTTTTGACATAGTCAATAAAGCAGGGGATGTTTTTCTGGAAATTGCTTGCTTTTTTGAGCATACAGTGGGTATGGAAAATTTGATCTCTGGTTCCTCTGCCTTTTGTAAATGCAGCTTGAACCTCTAGAAATTCTTATTTTACATACTGTTGAAAACTTCCTTGGAGAATTCCGTGCATTACATTTTGCTTTATGTGAAACGAGTGCAATTGTGTGTTAGTTCAAAGACTCTGACATTGTCTTTCTTTGGGAATGCGATGAAAAGTGATCATTTTCAGTCCTGTGGCCACTGCTGAGTTCTCCAAATTTGCCTTCATATTTAGTGCAGCACTTTCACAGCATCATATTTTAGGATTTGAAATATCTCAACTGGATAGCCATTACCTCCACCAGATTTGTTCTCACTAATGTTTCCTAAAGACTTCTAGACTATGCATTCTAGGATGCCTGGGTCTAGGTGAGTGATGATACCATCGTGCTTTTCAGCATTGGACGTTTTCTTTGTGTAGTTCTTCTGTGTATTTTTGCCACCTTTTCTTATATTTCTGCTTGTCTTTCTTCCCTAAATGTGTGTCCTTTATTCTGCCCTTTATTGCATAAAATGTTCCCCTGCTATATTTAATTTTCTTAAGGACATCTCTAGCCTTTCTTAATCTATTGTTTTCCTGTATTTCTTGGCATAGATCAATAAGAAAGATTTTCTTATAAACCATAACAATTCTTCAAAACTTTGTATTTAGGTGTGTGTAACTTTCCTGTTCTTGTTTTCCTTCCACTTCTCTCTCTCTCTCTTTCTCTCTCTTTTTCTTTCCTTTTCCTCAGCTGCTGCTTTTAAGGCTTCTTCAGGTAACCATTTTTCCTTTTGCATTTCTTTCTTCTGGGGATATTCTTCATTGCTTCATTTTGTACAATGTCACAAACTTCTGCATAATCTTCTCTCTCAGATATAATTCCTTGAATCAATTTGCATTTGCAATTACAATCAAAATATATTTTATTTAGATTATACTTGAATGATCAAGGGGTTTTCCCTACTTTCTTCAATATAAGAATGATTTTTTCAACGTGTGTTGCTGATGTAAGCCACAGTCAACTCCCAGTATTGTATTGACTGAATTTATAGACTTCGGCAATACGTGAATTGTGAACTTCTATATGTTCAAGCTTCTTTTAGAAAAGACAGAGGAACCAGAAATCACATTGCCAACATCCGCTCAATCATCAAAAAAGCAAGAGCATTCCAGAAAACAAATGTATTTCTGCATTATTGACTATGCAAAGCCTTTGACTGTGTGGATCACAATAAACTGTGGGAAATTCTGAAAGAGATGGGAATTGCAGACTACCTGACCTACCTCTTGAGAAACCTACATACAGGTCAGGAATCAACAGTTAGAACTGGCCATGGAAAAACAGACTGGTTCCAAATAAGGAAAGGAGTGTGTCAGAGCTGTATATTTTCACCCTGCTTATTTAACTTATATTCAGAGTACATAATGAGAAACGCTGGGCTGGAAGAAGAAGCTGGAGTCAAGATTGCTGGGAGAAATATCAATAACCTGAGGTATGCAGAAGACACCACCCAAATGGCAGAGGGTGAAGAGGAACTGAAAAGCCTCTTGATGAAAGTGAAAGAGGAGAGTGAAAAAATTGGCTTAAAGTTCAACTTTCGAGAACTAAGATCATGGCATCTGGACCCATCACTTCATGGATCTGGATGGGGAACAGTGGAAACAGTGTCAGGATTTACGTTGGCGGGCTCCAAAATCACTGAAGATGGTGATTATGGGCATGAAAGTAAAAGACATTTACTCCTCAGAAGGAAAGTGATAACTAACCTAGATATTATATTAAAAAACAACGACATCATTTTGCCAACAAAGGTCCATCTAGTCAAGGCTATTGTTTTTCCAGTGGTCATGTATGGATGTGAGAGTTAGATGGTGAAGAATGTTGAGTGCCAAAAAATTGATGCTTTTGAACTGTGGTTTTGGAGTAGACTCTGGAGAGTCCCTTGGACTGTGAGGAAATCCAACCAGTCCTAAAGGAATGATTTTAAAGGAGATCAGTGTTTTGTGATCTTTGAAAGGGCTGATGCTAAAGCTGAAACTCTAATACTTTGGCCATCTCATGCAAAGATTTGATTCGATAGACAATACCCTGATGCTGGGAGGGATTGGTGGTAGGAGGAGAAGGGGATGATAGAGGATGAGATGGTTGGATGGCATCACCCACGCAATGGATATGAGCTTGAGTAACTCTAGGAGTTCGTGATTGACAGGGAGGCCTCTTGTGCTTCGGTTCAGGGGGTGGCAAAGAGTTGGGCACGACTCAGGTACTGAACTGAACTGAACTGAACTGAACTGAACTGAAAGAGATTCACTATCCTCTTCTTCAGTGTATATTATCAGTTTGATTTCGGTATTGATCATCTGATGATGTGCATATGTGGAGTCATGTCTAGTGTTGTTGGAAGAGGGTGTATCCAATGACAGTAACTTGTCTTGGCAAAACTGTCAGGTTTTGCCCTGGTTTATTTTGTACCCGAAGGCCAAACATGTCTGTTACTTTAGGTAGTTCTTAATTTCCTAATTTTCCATTCCAGTCCTGTATGTTGAAAATAGCATCTTATTTTGTGGGTGTAAGTCCTAGAATGTCCTACTGGTAATCACAGACCTACTCAACCTCAGCTTCACCCTGACCTTCAGCTCAACTTCCACTTTAGCATTCCTGGTCATGACATAGACTTGGATTACAGTACTATTGAATGGTTAGCCTTGAAAATAAGCAGAGATATTTCATTTTTATATTGCAATCAAGTACTGCAATTCACACTCTTTTTATTGATGAAGGTAGCTTCTTCCATTTCTTCTCTAGGGATTCTTGCCCACTTTAGAAGATAAAATGGTCATTTGAATTAAATTTGTCCATTCCATTCATAAACAAATGGATTGCTGAAACTTTGATCTTCACACTTGTCATCTCCTGTTTGACCACTTAAAGTTTACCTTCATCATGGACCTAACTTTGTAGCTTCCTATGAAATATCATTCTTCAGAGCATCAAACTTTACTTTTATCACCACTCACATCCACAATTCGGTGTTGTTTCTCCTTTGGCTCCATCTCTATTTTCTCTGGAGTTACTTCCTCACTGAATTCCAGAAGTAGATAGGACACCGACCAACCTGGAGAGTTCATCTTTCAGTGTCCTATCTTTTTGGCTTTTCATATCGTTCATTGGGTTTTCTAAGCAAGGATACTTAAGTGGTTTTCCATTCCCTTCTCCAGTTGACCACATTTTGCTAGAGTTCTCCACCATGTCCAATCCATCCTGGGTGGCCCTACCTGGCATATTTCATAATTTCATTGAGGTAGACAAGGCTGTGATCCATTTGGACAGTTTGGTTAGCTTTCTGTGATTGTGCTTTTCATTCTCTCTGCCCTCTGATGGATAAAGATAAGAGGCTTATGAAAACATCCTGATGGGAGAAACAGAATGAGTGAGCCTCGGTCCTGCTCTGATATGTGGGGCCATATTCAGTGAATCTTTAATCCGATTTTCTCTTGATGGGTGTGGCTGTGTTCAGGTCTCATTGTTTGAACTGAGCCCAAACTATCATATGGGAAACGAAAGTACTTGTGACCTCCTTCAAAAGGATTTGAGCAAGCACTCTTGTATTCAGTTCCCGTGACTACTCTGCATCCCACACTTTGCTGGAGACTCCTGGACACTCACAAGCAAGTCTGGCTCAGTCTCTTTTGGGGACACTGCTCCTTATTCTTGACTCCTCATGCACGCAAGGTTTTGTGTGCGCTCTCCAACAGTCTGTTTCACTCCTGTGGAAGTTGTATATTCAAATCCCACTGGCCTCCGAAGTCAAATTCCCTGGGCTTCTCAGTCCCTTTGACAGATCGCCAGGTTGAGAAAACTGTAAGAGTCCTAGAATTTCCTTAAATGTACAAAACTTTCTTTGGAATAATCATCCTTCAACTTGTGCATTGTGTGTTAGGCGGCTTTTGTTAGCTTGTAAGGTGACCTCCTCTGAGAGAGTTTATGTCACAAACTGCATGACCAGGTCTGTAGCAGGCAGAGCCTCTCTTCCCTGTCAGGGAATTGCTGACCCATGCCTCTTCAGGAGACATTCAATCACTCAAATGCAGTTCTGACTCTGTCTCTGTGTGGTCTCTGGGTATAGGTGCACAAAATGTTTTATTGAGCACTTGAGGCATCGCTGGTATTTATTGATTCTAAATGCAAATTCACTGCTCCTACATTCTTATTAGTTTTCCTTTGCCCTTGGACATCTGTTGTTGTTGTTGTTTTCTGTGGGACCCAACATTCTCTTGTCAAAGGTCCTTCAGAAACAAACTGTGATTTTGGACTTCTCACGGGGAAACTTTGTTTCACACTGTTCTACCTTCCCATCTTCGCTCCCTCACGGGCACACACTACCAAAGAGGGAAATGTCTCCATCCCACATCTGCACTTTCTTCAACTTTCTGAGCTTTCAGATAGGCAGGAAGTACCTGGACAGGGCCAAGGTCACCCTGTGTTTTCTTGGATGTGTGTGGTTTCACAATTAAGGATTTTACCTTTTCATGTCATTCGTCTCACATGATGCTATTGATCACTCATAAAGAGAGAGTGTGCTACGTGATTGGCTGATCCGAGGCAGCACTCTCCCAGGGCCTTCCTCTAATTTGGAAATCTTTTTGCAGTGCAGTAGGTTTTCTCTCTGTTTCTCCTCCTTTCAGTTTCTACTCTTTTCTGAAAGACCTTCACCATTTCATACTCTTATTTCCAGTTATAGCCGTGTCCACCATTTCCACAGGCTAGCCCACTTCCCCCACACTGAAGGGTCCACAGGCTATGTTTTCAAAGCCCCACACCACTGGAGTTATATACTGGATGACTCTTCAAGTGTTCCACATCCTCTTCCTGCTACAAACACACATGACCACAGCAGAAACTATGAGATTCTGCATGTCTCTTGATGTAACCCCAGATTTGTGAATGCACAGTACTGAGTTGTAACTGGTCATCCTTTCCTCAGTCCTGTCTTGAGCAGGCAGGACCACCTCAGAGATGCATGGACCAGTCTGTGAATGCCTGGTGCCTCTTTCTGTTTGCTCCATATCTCGTGGTCTGTGATTTTCATCTCTGTGTCATCTGTGATTGGATGCACATCCACACAGGAAAACACACAAACACAGGAAACAAGCCTACGTGGCTAGACACACACAAATGTGCAAGATACATTGAAACATAGGCAAACAGGGCACATAGGTGTTTCTGCAAGTGAAGAACCAGTGCTTCATATGAAATATAGAGATTTCCTTATTTCTTATAGGAAAATATCCATTCTGAACTCAAATATGAAGTGTACAGAAGTCCAAATTCCATTACGGAGTCTTCCCCCCATGTTTTGATACAATAAATACAAGCCATTTCCCACTTCATGGAATCCATTCTTTGTTTTGGGATATGTTTTCAGAAATACATCTCTCTACTTATGAAGAAACAGTGGTGTCTATATTTTCACTTGTGCAGTAGAGATAGTTCCAATTTCATACTGGTTTTCCATGTCTTCAAAAAGCAGTGCTAAGATTTTCATGTGTGAAATTTCCAGAACTTCACACTTAATAGTAGAGAACCACCACACAGATTCATGTATGAGGTGTAGACTAGTCTACATTTCACACTAAAAACAAAACAAACAAAAAGAAAAAAAACAGCTTCCAGATTTTCTTAAAATGAAGAAAAAAAATGCAGTATATCATGGAGTAAAACAAGCATCACCATATTTGCACGTAAAAATGTAGGTAATTCTCCATTTAAGTTCAATTCAGTCCAGTCTCTTAGTCGTGTTCAACTTTTGCGACCCCATGAACTGCAGCTTGTCTTGTTTCCCTGTCAATCACCAACTCCCAGAGATTACTCAAACTCATGTCCATCGAGTCGGTGACGCCATCTAACCACCTCATCTTCCGTCATTCTCTTCTCTTATTACCTTCAATGTTTCCCAGGATCAGGTTCTTATCCAATGAGTCAGTTCTTTGCATCAGGGGTCCGGATTATTGGAGTTTGTGCTTCAGCATCGGTGCTTCCAATGTATATTCAGGACTGATATCCTTTAGCCTTCTTGCAGTCCAAGAGACTCTCAAGGGTCTTCACCAATGCCACATTTTAAAGGCATCAATTCTTCCATTCTCAGCTGTCTTTACAGTCTAAATTTCACATTCGTGCATTACTGCAGGAGAAACCATCGCTTTGACCAGGTGAAACTTCGCTGGCAAAGCAATGTCTCTGCTTTTCAATAGGCTGTGTAGGTAGTTCATAGCTATTAATCCAAGTACCAAGTGCTTTTAATTTTATGGCTGCAGTCACAATCTTCAATCATTTTGGAGCCCCCCAAAATAAAGTCTATCAGTATTTCCATTGTTTCTCCACCCATATTTTAAGCAGGGATGGGACCATATGACATGACCTTAGTTTTCTGAATGTTGAATATTAATTCAAAATTTTCAGTCTCCTCTTTAATTTTCATCAAGAGGTTCTTTATATCTACTTAATTTTTGTCATAAGAGTGATTTCATTTGAGGCTGTTGATATTTCTTGCAGCAGTCTTTATTCATGCCTGTGCTTCTTAAAGTCTGGCATTTAGCATGTTGTACACTACATATGAACTATGGATGAAAGTTTGTGATATTCTACAGGAGACAGGAACCAAGACCATCCCCAAGAAAATGAAAAGCAAAAAAGCAAAACAGCTGTCTGAGAAAACCTTACAATGTTCTATGAAAAAAAAGAGAAGCCAAAAGCAGAGGAGAAATGGAAAGATTTATCCATTTGATAGCTGAGGTGCAAAGAATAGCAAGGAGAGTTGAGAAAGCCTTCCTGAGTGATCAATGTAAAGAAATAGATAGGAAAAATAGAATGAGAAAGACGAGAGCCCCTTTAAGTAAATTTGAGATACCAAGGGACTATACATGCAAAGAAGGGCTCGATAAAGAACCAAAATGGTGTGGACCTAATGAAGCAGAAACTATTTAGAAGAGCTTCAACAAATATTCAGAATTGTTCAGAAAAGATCTTTCAGTTCAGTTCAGTTCAGTCGCTCAGTCGTGTTCGACTCTCCGCGACCCCATGAATCACAGCACGCCAGGCCTCCCTGTCCATCACCAACTCCCAGAGTTCACTCAAAATTCACAATGATGTGATCACTTACGCTCACCTATGGCCAGACATCCTGGAATGGGAATTCAAGTGGGCTTTAGGAAATATCACTATGAACAAAGCCAGTGGAATTGACAGAATTTCAGTTCAGGTATTTCAAATCCTAAGAGATGATGCTGTGAAAACGTTGCACTCCACATGTCAGCAAACTGGGAAAACTCAGCAGTGACCACAGGACTGGAAATGATCAGTTTTCATTCCAATCCCAAAGAAATGCCAAAGAATGCTCCAAACTACCGCAATTCCACTCATCTCACAAGCTAGAAAATAATGTTCAATATTCTCCAAGCCAGGATTCATAAATGGGTGAACCGTGTACTTCCAGAAGTTCAAGGTGGTTTTAGAAAAGGCAGAGAAACCAGAGATCGAACAGCTAACATCTGCTGGATCATCAAAAAAGCAAAAGAGTTCCAGAAAAACATCTCTTTCTTCTTTATTTCCTATGCAAAAGCCTTTGACTGTGTGGATCTCAATAAATTATGGAAAATTCTGAAAGAGATCAGAATACCAGACCACCTGACTTGTCCCTTGAGAAACTTGTTTGCAGGTCAGGAATCAATAGATAGTACTGGACATGGAACAACATCTTGGTTCCAAATAGGAAAATGAGTATGTCAAGGCTGTACCTTCACCCTCCTTATTGAACTTTTATGCAGAGTATATCATGAGAAACGCTGGGCTGGGAAACACAAACTGGAATCAAGATTGCTGGGAGAAATATCAACAACCCAGATATGCAGGTGACACCAGAATTATGACAGAAAGTGAAGAACAACTAAAGAGTTTCTTCATTAACATAATGAGGAGAATGAAAACGTTGGCTTAAATTTCAACTTTTATCAACTCATGTTATGGCCTCCAGTCCCATCACTTCTGGCAAATAGGTGGGGAAAGAGTGGCTGCCAATATTTTCTTTTCCCCAGGGGGAGGCTCCAAAATCACTGCAGATCGTGATTGTAGCCATGAAATGAAAAATGCTTACTCTTTGGAAGGAAAGCTATGATCAACCTAGACAACACAAATAAAAAGCAGAGACCTGAATTGCCAATAAACTCTGTTTAGTCTAGCTATCGTTTTTCCAGTAGTCACGTATGGATGTGTTATTCGGACTATAAAGAAAACTGAGTGCCAAGAATTGATGCTTTTGAACCGTGGTGTTGGAGAAGACTCTTGAGTGTCCATTGGACTGCAAGGATATCCAACCAGCCAATCCTAAAGGGGATCAGTCCTGGATGTTCATTGGAATGACTGATGTTGAAGTTGAAACTCCAATACTTTGGCCACCCGATGCAAACAACTGACTCAATGGAAAAGTTCCTCACACTGTGAAAGTTTGAGGGTAGGAAGAGAAAGGGATGACAGAGAATGAGATGGTTGGAAAGTATCACCGATTCAATGGACATGACTTTGGGTATACTCAAGAGGTTGATAACGGACAAGCAGGTCTGGCGTTCTGCAGTTCATGGGTCACAAATAGTAGGACACGACTGAAAGACTGAAGTGATTATTACATACAATTTAAATAAGCATGGTGACAATATGGACAGCACGATGTGGGTGAAGCTGTCCTGCTTCCAGACCACAATATCTTGGTACCTGTAGGGGCTCTCAGTCTGCTTCACGCTGAAGCACATCCTCTTGTCAAAGGGCTGGTCTCGCCTGTCCTTGATGAACTTCCTTTTGCCGGCTGTGATGCCCCTAACAAATGTCTGCAGGGTGGTGGTCCCGATGGCCGTCAGCGTGTCCATGAACAGGGACTTGCCTTTCCTGTTCACCGTCAGCCCCATAGTCATGCCCGATTCAAGGGCCAGACACCTGTGGCACAAGTCGGTGTATCAGGAGCTGGTGCCCCATCTGAGCCTGCTCAGCCCCTGGACCCAGGAGGGCCCCGACCAGATTCTGGAACGATGCCTCCAGGGCTGGGGAGTTCTCCCGTCCCTGCTCCACAGTGTCTGGCTTCTCAAGGCTTTCATTCTGAAAGCCGTCCACCCCACTCCTGCTCTTGATGGGGCACTTGGACACGAGCATCTTGAAGCCTGCTGGCCGGGTCCATGTTGTTTTGGGGTCTAGGCCCAGAGAGGGGATCTTCGGAACATCAGGCTGGCAGCAAACAGCGGGCTACCCTTGGCCTCATGCCCCTTGCCAACAACTAGTGCTCTGGAGGCGGCCTTGAGAAGCTGCTCTTGCTGCTTCTGGAGATCTGCTTCTGGGCATGGTTTGGGGAGGTCTGGTTGCTTCTGCTGAAATTGCCCTACTTCTGCATCTTTCTCAGGCACCGTTTGAGGTCATGAATGTGATACTTACAGTACACCAGTTGCTGCTCAAGAGGCCCTGAGCAACCCTATATATCTCCCTCCCCATGGGGCCACACCCTTATTCTTTTTTCGTTTTTGAAAGAGTTAAAAAATCTTAGTTTCATTCAGCCCGTTTTCACAGCTGAGTGTTTATTCTATAAAAAGTTTACAGATTGTTCAGTTTACATATATATTTGAAACTACAGAATGAAAAAAGTGGGCCCCACACGTGCAAAAATACTGCAATGACCAAGCCAAGTAAAGACAGATTTGCACTCTGTAAGCTCCCTGTGAGTCCAGGAGGTAGTCGGTTCGAAGTAGAAACTTCAAAACTGTACAAAAATACGGTTTTGATTTCATTTCCCTCTGTACATTCAATATGATTACAAGCTCAGAAGCCTGCCGGGGGGCACAGGCTTCTGGAATCGTCCCCACCCCTGGCGACAATGCAGATGTCTAGGTACACAGGGCACTCTTGGACAGCATCCACTACTTGGTATACTGTGGAGACGTGAAAGCTGAGCCCAAGAATATGAAACGTCGATATAATATGGCAGTTCTCTTAAAAAGGTGGTTCTGCATTTAACAGTGTGCCAACAGAATTTTAACTTATTAAATAAAATATATTCTAAGTGAACCTAAAAATTACATTTTATACACATAAAAATGCATCTTATTTGTGGTGTAAGCGCAAGGCCCGGCTCCCAGAGGGCCTGGCAGGGTGGTGGTTTCGGCTGCCAGCTGCGCGCAGGGCGAGGCACGCTGGATCAAGACATGCGGGGGGTTGGTGAGCATGAGGCCCTGCAGGATAGGGTCGCTGCCACGGCGAGGCGCCCCACCGCACCAAGCCCAGGGCGGGCAGAGGCCGGAGCACGGGGACCCCAGTCGCCTTCACCCGCCCGGTCCAGGGAAGGCCACACTCAAGGAGTGGCCCCACGTCTAAGGGACGGCGAAGAGTGGCGACCACAGGGCCTGAGGACAGAGTGCTCCCCGAAACCCGCCTCCGCACCGTGCCTGCCCCTAGTAGGCTAGTGACCTTATTCTGGCTGCACTTTCAAAACTGGTTCCTGGCCGCATTTGATTCTCCACCTGGTGAGCCCGCTTCGTATTTGTGGCCATCGTTTAAGACGCAGCAGGAAGGAGCCAGGTTGATACCTGGCCTCTAGCTTCTTCTGTCTCTTCCCCCAGCTCTGCCTTCCAGGGACACGGCCACCCTCCGGGAGAGGAGGCCCAAGCACGAGGCAGTCGGGACAGGAATTGAATGGCAATCCACGTCCCAGAAGTTTTCAGTGTAAGAGACCTGCTGGGGGAGCTGGTTCCCATGTCCCCATATTCTGCTGCTCCAAGAAAGTGCAGCCGCTGCACCTTACCTTGGACAAGGGGTATCCCCTCAAGGCCGCCCCTCCTGACCCTGAAAGTGGAGTAGCTCTTCTCCGCCCTCCTGTGCCCACGCAACCACCACCTATTGGACGTGGGTTAACTCCACTCGGCCACTGGTCCTGGCCTCAGGCGTGGGGTAGCTCCTCAGGGTCATGTCTCTTTGCATGGTTGGTTGCTCCGGGGCCGGCGTCTCTCAAGTCTGCGCCGCCAAGTAGGTATTGCGAGGAGGCATTAGAGGGCAGACACACTGAAATCATAATCACAGAAACTAGTCAATCTGATCACATGGACCATAGCCAAATGTGGCCCACTGGAGAAGAGAATGGCAAACCACTTCAGTATACTTTCCTTGAGAACCCCATGAACAGTATCAAAGGGCAAAATGATAGGATATACTGAATGAGGAAATCCCCAGGTCGGTAGGTGCACAGTATGCTACTGGAGATCAGTGGAGAAGTAACTCTAGAAGGAATGAAGGGATGGAGCAAAAGCAAAACCAACACCCAGCTGTGGATGTGTCCGGTGATAGAAGCAAGGTCCGATGCTGTAAGAGCAATATTGCATAGGAACCTGGAATGTTAGGTCCGTGAATCAAGGCAAATTGGAAGTGGTCAAACAGGAGATGGAAAGAGTGAACATAGACATTCTAGGAATCAGTGAATTAAAATGGACTGGAATGGGTGAATTTAATTAGATGACCATTAAATCTACTACTGTGAGCAGGAATCCCTTAGAAGAAATTAAGTAGCCATCATGGTCAACAAAAGAGTCCGAAATGCAGTACTTGGATACAATCTTAAAAACGACAGAATGATTTCTGTTCGTTTCCAAGGCAAACCATTCAATATTACAGTAATCCAGGCCTATGCCCCACCAGTAACACTGAAGAAGTCGAAGTTGAACGGTTCTATGAAGACCTACAAGACCTTTTAGAACTAACACCCAAAAAAGATGTGCTTTTCATTATAGGGGATTGGAATGCAAAATAGGAAGTCAAGAAACACCTGGAGTAACAGGCAAATTTGGCCTTGGAGCACGGAATGAAGCAGGGCAAAGGCTAATAGATTTTGTCAAGAGAACGCACTGGTCTTAGCAAACACCCTCTTCCAACAAAACAAGAGAAGACTCTACAAATGGACATCACCAGATGGTCAACACCTAAATCAGATTGATTATAATCTTTGCAACCAAAGATGGCTAACTCTATACATTTAGCAAAAACAAGACCAGGAGCTGACTGTGGCTCCGATCATGAACTCCTTATTGCCAAATTCAGACAGAAATTGAAGAAAGTAGGGAAAAGCTCTAGACCATTCAGATATGACCAAAATCAAATCCCTTATGATTATACAGAAGAAGTGAGAAATAGATTTAAGGGACTAGATCTGATAGATAGAGTGCCTGATGAACTCTGGACGGAGGATCGTGACACTGTACAGGAGACAAGGACCAAGACCATCCCCATGGAAAAGAGATGTAAAAAAGCAAAATTCCTGTCGGAGGAGGCCTCACAAATAGCTGTGAAAGGAAGAGTATCGAAAAGGAAAGGAACAAAGGAAAGATATAAGCATCTGAATGCAGAGTTCCAAAGAATAGCAAGGAGAGATAAGAAAGGCTTCCTCGGTGATCAATTCAAAGAAATAGAGGAAAACAACAGAATAGGAAAAACAAGGGATCTCTTCAAGAAAATTAGAGATTCCAAGGAAACATTTCATGCAAAGATGGGCTCGATCAAGGACAGAAGTGGTATGAACATAACAGAAACAGAAGATATTAAGAAGAGGTGGCAAGAATACACAGAAGAACTGAACAAAAAAGATCTTCACGACCAAGATAGTCATGATAATTTGATCACTGACCTAGAGCCATACATCTTGGAATGTGAAGTCAAATGGGCCTTAGAAAGCATCGCTACGAACAAAGCTAGTGGAGGTGATGGAATTCCAGTTGAGCTATTTCAAATCTTGAAAGATGATGCTGTGAAAGTGCTGCACTCAATAAGCCAACACATTTGAAAATCTCAGCAGTGCCCACAGGACTGGAAAATGTCAGTCTTCATTCCAATCCCAAAGAAAGGCAATGCCAAAGAATGTTCAAATGACTGCACAATTGCAGTCATCTCACACGCTAGTACAATCATGCTCAAAATTCTCCAAGCCAGGCTTCATCAATATGTGAACCGTGAACTCCCAGATGTTCAAGCAGGTCTTAGAAAAGGCAGAGGCTCCAGAGATCAGATTGGCAACATCCGTTGGATCATGGAGGAAGCAAGAGAGTTCCAGAAAAACATCTATTTCTGCTTCATTGACTATACCAAAGCCTTTGACTGTGTGGATCACAATAAACTGTGGAAAATTCTGAAAGAGATGGGAATACCAGACCACCTGAACTGCCTCTTGAGAATCCTGTAAGCAGGTCAGGAAGCAACAGTCAGAAATGTACATGGAACAACAGACTGGTTCCAATAGGAAAAGGAGTACATCAAGGCTGTATATTATCACCCTGCTTATTTAACTTATATACAGAGTAAATCATGAGGAACGCTGGGCTGGAAGAAGCACAAGCTGGAATCAAGATCAATAACCTCAGATATGCAGATGACACCACCCTTATGGCAGAAAGTGAAGAGGAACACAAAAGCCTCTTGATGAAAGTGAAAGAGGAGAGTGAAAATGTTGGCTTGAAGCTCAACATTCAGAAAACAAAGATCATGGCATCTGGTCCCATCACTTCATGTGAAATAGATGGGAAAACAGTGGAAGCAGTGTCAGACTTTATTTTTGGGGGGCTCCAAAATCACTGCAGATGCTGATTGCAGCCATGAAATTAAAAGACGCAACCTTGATAGTATATTAAAAAGCAGAGACCTTACTTTGCCAACCAAGGCCTGCCTAGTCAAGGCTATGGTGTTTCCCGTGGTCATGTATGGATATGAGAGTTGGACTGTGAAGAAAGCTGATCACCAAAGAATTGATGCTTTTGAACTGTGGTGTTGGAGAAGACTCTCGAGAGTCCCTTGTACCACAAGGAGATCCAACCAGTTCATTCTAAAGGAGATCAATCCTTGGTGTTCATTGGAAGGACTGATGCTAAAGCTGAAACTGCAATACTTTGGCCACCTCATGCGACGAGTTGACTCATTGGAAAAGACTCTGAATCTGGAAAAGGTTGGGGGATGGAGGAGAAGGGGACGACAGAGAATGAGATGGCTGGATGGCATCACCGACTCTCTGTACATGAGTTTGAGTGAACTCCAGGAGTTGGTGATGGACAGGGAGGCCTGGCGTGCTGTGATTCATGGGGTCGCGGAGAGTCGGACACGACTGAGCGACTGAACTGAACTGAAGTGAATCTACTTCATAGAGCTTATTTGTGTTTCTTCCAGCAATATTAATTCAAGCTTGTGAATCATCCAAATTGGCATTTCGCAAGTTTTACACTGTATAGAGGTTAATTAAGCAGGGTGGCAATATGCAGCCTTGGAACAATCTTTTCCTGATATGGATATAACCTGTCGTCCCATATCCTGTTGCTTCTTTTCCTGGATATAGATTTCTCGAGAGGTAGGTCAGGTGGGCTGGTTTTCCCACCATTTTATTATTATCATTATTAGTTAACAACTTGTTGTGATCCCCACAGTCACAGGCTTTGGCATAACAATGAAGCAGAAATAGAGGTTTCGGTTTTTCTTATTTTTGGAGATCTCTTGCTTTTCTGATGATTCCCATGGATATTGGCAATTTAGTCTTTTTTTCCCTACCCTTGTCTAAATCCAGCTTGAACATGTGGAAGTTCATTGTTCATGTACTGTTGAATCTGGAAGGGAGAACTTTGAGCATTACTTTTCCAGCATTTGACATGAGGGCAAATCTGTGGTAATGTGAACCTTCTTTGGCATTGGACTGAAAACCGAAGTTTTCCAGTCTTGGGACAATTGCTGAGTGTTTCAAATTTGCTGGCATATTGAGAGTAGCACTTTCACAGAATCATCTTTTAGCCTGTGAAATAACTTAACTGGAATTCCATCAGCTCCAATAGTTTTCTCCATATGATGCTTCATAAGAATTCAGTTCAGTTCAGTTCACTTCAGTCGCTCAGTCGTGTCTGATTCTCTGCGACCCCATGAATCACAGCACTCCAGGCCTCCCTGTCCATCACCAACTCCCGGAGTTCACTCAAACTCATGTCCAAAGAGTCGGCAATGTCATCCAACCATCTCATTCTCTGTCGTCCCCTTCTCCTCCAGCCCTTTCATAGCATCAGAGTCTCTTTGAGTGAGTCAACTCATCCCATGTAATGGCCAAAGTATTGCAGTTTCAGCTTTATCATCAGTCCTTCCAATGAACACCCAGGATTGATGTCCCTTAGAATGGACTGGTTGGATCTCCTTGCAGTACGGGGGACTCTCAAGAGTCTTTTCCAGCAGCACAGTTCAAAAGCATCAATTCTTCAGCGATTAGCTTTCTTCACAATCCAACTCCCACATCCATTCATAACCACGGGAAAAACCATAGCTTTGACTAGACAGACCTTTGTTGGCAAAGTAATGTCTCTGCTTTTTAATATACTATCAAGGTTGGTCATAACTTTCCTTCCAAGGAGTAAGTGTCTTTTAATTTCATGGCTGCAATCTTACTTGGCTACATATTCCAAGATGTCTGAGTCTAGGTGAATGATCCCACCATCGAGGTTATCTGGGTATTGAAGATCCTGTTTGTATAGTTTTTCTGTGTATTCTTGACACCTCTTTTTGATATATTCTGCTTCTATTAGGTCCATACCATATCTGTTCTTTATTTTGACCATCTTAGCATGAAATGTTCCTTTGTTATCTTTAATTATCTTGAAGAGATCTCATCTTTTCCATTCCAATTTCCCCCTCTATTTCTTTGCATCTTTCAGTGAGGTAGACTTTCTTATCTCTCCTTCCTGTTCTTTGGAACTCTGCACACACGAATATATCTGTCCTTTTCTCCTTTGTTTTAGCTTCTGTTCGTTTCTTAGCAACTTGTAAGGTATATCCAGACACCCATTTTGCCTTCTTGCATTTCTTTTTCTTGAGGATGGTCTTGATCACTGCCTTTTGTACAACTTCACAAACCTCTGTCTGTATGTATTCAGGAAATCTACCAGATCTAATCCCTTGGATCTATTTGTCACTTTCCCTTTTTAATCATAAGGGATATGATTTAGGTCCTACCTGAATAGTCTAGTGGTTTCCCTACTATTTTAAATTTAAATCTGAATTTGGCAATAAGGAGTTCATGATCTGAGCCACAGTAGATCCCAGTCTTATTTTTGCTGACTGTATATAGTTTCTCCATCTTTGGCTGCAAAGAAAAGAATCAGTCTGGTTTCAGTTATGACCATCCGGTTATGTCCATGTATAGAGTCTTGACTTGTATTGCTGGAAATGAGTGCTTTCTGTGAGCAGTGTGTTCCCTTGGCAAAGCTCTGTTTCTTTTGACTGGATTCATTTTGTCCTCCAAAGTCAAATTTGCCTGTTACACCAGGTATCTCTGGATTTCCTAATTTTGCATTCCATTCCCCTATGATGAAAAGGATATCTTTTATGGGTGTCACTTCTAGAAGTTCTTGTAGGTCTTCACAAAGCTGTGGACTTAACATTCCAGGTTCCTATGCAATATTAATCTTACAGCATCAGAATTCATTTCATCACCAGTCACATCTGCAACTGGGTTCTGTTTTCACTCTGGCTCCATGCCTTCATTCTTTCTGTCGTTTCCTCTCCACTGATCTGTCATAGCATATTTGTCAAAGACCAACCTTGGGAGTTCCTCTTTCTGTATGCTATATTTTGGATTACATGCTGCTCATGGGCTTCTCAAAGCCGAAATACTGAAGCGGTTTTCCATTCCCTTCTCCAAGGGCCATATTTTGTCAGAACCCTCCATTATGACCCATCCATCTTGGGTGGCCCTACATGCCTGGTTCATAATTTCATTGAGTTAGACAAGGCTATGGACCAAATGATTAGTTTGGTCAGTTTTCTGTGGTTATGATTTTCATTCTGTCTTCCTTCTGATAGATAAAGATAAGAGGCTTGGGGAAGCTTCCTGATGGGAGAGACTAACTGAGGGGAAAACTGGTTCTTATTCAGATGGACAGGTCCATGTTCAGTTGAGTTCAGTTTTGTGGCTCAGTCATGTTCAAATCTTTGCATCCCCATAAACTACAGCATGTCAGTCCTCCTTATTCTTCACTAACTCACTGAGTTTACTCAAACTCATGTCCAATGATTCGATATGCTCTCCAGTTATATTCTGTTGCCCCTCCGCCTCCCACATTGTACCTTTCCCAGTATCAGGGTCTTTTCCAATGAGTCAGTTCTTCACATCAGCTGGCCAAAGTATTGGAGTTTCACCTTTAGCCCCAGTCCTTGCAAGGAATATTCAGGACTGATATCCTTTAGGATAGTCTGGTTGGATTTCTCCTAGCCATCCAAGAGACTCTCAAGAGACTTCTCCAACACCACAGTTCAAAAGCATTAATTTTCCTGCTCAGCTTTCTTTATAGTCCAACGCTCACATCCATGCATAATTTCTGGATAAACAACAGCTTTAACTAGATGCAAATTCCATGTAAAATTACAACACTAAATTTTCATATCTGAAATAAGTACAGTTCATCGCTCCTAAGACAATATGTATCCTGGTTTTCACGTGTGAAAGAACAAAAAATCCCACCTTTCCATGTCCAAAATTCCTCAGAAGTTTTCCATACATCAAATATAGAGAATTCATTAGTGCATATCGGAGACTCTGCTTACAAATTTAAATATGTGAGCTATACAGTATTCCTTACTTCAGTTAGAAACATCTACATCTAGATGATGAAATATAAAATATACAGAATAGCTTGCTTTGGGCAGTTTTCTTAGTTTATTTATTTTTAACTTAGGGATAATTATTTTACATAATTTTATTTTCTATTAAACCTTAGCTTTCTCTTGAGAATACTGTACTTCATGCAAGAAAATATGTGCCTTGATTTTTACACATGAAATAACGTACATTCCATAATTTATGTAAGATTTTCTAGTACCCACATTTTATGCATGAGTTCCACATATTCTATCATGCTGGAAAGTCTAAAACCAGATTTTTAAAAGGGAAATAAAAACAATTACATATTTCATGTAACAAAAACTGTGCTCAGGTTTAGGTCTTGGAAATACTGAGAATTTCATATTTAATGTGGGAAACGGACACACAGATTTTCTAATGACATATTTACAGAATTTCAGAGCATCATGTAGTAAAATCTGCATTCAGAAATTCATAAGTGAACTCCATGTTTCACGGAGGTAAAAATGACATCGAGATTTCCATATGTGAAATATGCAGATCTTATATTTCATGTCGGAACATCACAGCCTAGAAATCCAAATTTTACTCCAGTGATTTACCCGTTTCATGTAGAAATATTGACACCCAGATTTTCAAAAGTAAATATAGATTTTTTTCATATATCATGTAGGGATATCTTCACCCAGCCTTTCAAAATTTAATATAGAGAATGCTAAATTTAAGTAGGGAATTATGTGGCCACATTTTCTTACAGGAAACATAGATTCATGTACATTTCCTGTTTGGCACAGATCTAAACGAATCATGGAATATTGCAAAAATTATGTATGAAAATCTGACACAAATTTTCTAATGTGAATAACTGAGAATTCATATTCCATATTTGATTCCTGTCCCAAGTTTTTCAAATGCAAAATATACAGTATTCCATAATTCACGGAAGAAATTCCATATTTCTATTTGGTGAAATAAAAAGAAATTCATAGCTCAAGCGATTTTTCTATATGATACATAAAATTCCATATTTATTGTAGGGAAATAGATGCCTGATGTTAAACACACAGTATTGCCTATTTCTTGAAGGAATGTTAGCACACAGATTTTCAAATGAGAAATATAAAAAATTCCACTACTCAAGTTGAAAATCGGTGACGGTAATTTAAGACTTGAAATGGAGACTTTCATATTCCCTGAATAGAACTCTGCATTCAGAGTTTCATAACTGTAATATTAAAAATTGGATATTTCATTCAACAAAATCTTCATATGTGATACACCAATAATTCTCATGTTGGAAACTTGGTCCCCAGATTTTCAAATATGAATTATAGAGACTTTCATAATTCATGTCTTAAAATCTGCCCCTAGATTTTCATATGTGAAACTGAGAATTTCCTCTTTCCTGAAGGACTGTCTGCTGTCAAACTTCAACACAAGAAACAGAAAATTCGACAGTGTGCCCATAATCATATGTGAAATATATCACATAAGGACAAGCATACTATGACTTTCACATTAGAAATGGAAATACTCCATATTATATGTAAACATATTTTCATTAAAATTTGGGTGCCTGAGTAATTGAATCCCTCATAGTTTAAGAAGTAAAATATCCAACCAGACTTTCATAAATGAAATAGAGAGACGTCCATCATTCATAAAGAAGCATGTAATTTTTCTAAAGGCATATACAGAATTCCATATTTCAGGTTCCAAAATCTCCTCCTTATTGACAAATGTGAAACCGAGTTGTTGCTATTTTTCAGTTAATCTGTCATATCCAACTCTGCAACACCGTGGACAGCAGTACTCCAGGGTTCCCTGACCTTCCGTGTCTCCAACATTTTGCACAGACTTATGTTTGTTGAATCAAGATATTACCGTCTCTTGAAGAATTTTCCAGTTTACTGTGATCCAGAGAGTCAAAGGCTTTGGCATAGTCATTAAAGCAGAAATAGATGTTTTCTGGAACTCTCTTGTATTTTCAGAGATCCAGCGGATGTTTACAATTTGATCTCTGATTCCTTTGCCCTTTTCCAAAACCAGCTTGAATATCTGGAAGTTCACGGTTCACATATTGTTGAAGCCTGCCTTGGAGAATTTTGAGCATTATTTTACCAGCACGTGAGATGAAGATCTTTGTTTAATAGTTTGAGTATTCTTTGGCATTGCCTTTCGTTGCGATCGGAATGAAAATTTACCTTTTCCATTCCTTGGCCATTGCAGAGTTTTCCAAATTAGTTGGAGCAGCGAGTTGTGGCTGTGTGGACCCGGAGCAGCCAGCAGTCAAGAGGAGATATCCCACACCCAATGTAAGGAGCAGAGGTTGTGTTTTGCTGTAGGAGCAGTGAAGAGATACTCCCCGTCCAAAGGAAAAGAAACCCCAGTAAGATGGTAGGTGCTGACAGAGGGCATTTGAGGGCAGAAAGACTGAAACCACCATCACAGGAACCTAACAAATCCATCACATGGACCACCACCTTGTCTAACTCAGTGAAACTAAGACATGCTGTGTAGGGCCACACATGAGAGGCAAGCATACATATCCACTGGGAAAGAACCTAGCTTTGCCTATATGCACCTTTGTTGACAAAGTGATGTCTCTGCTTCTCAGTACATTGTGTTTAGGTTTGTCATAGCTTTTCTTCCTGGGAGCAAGAGTCTTATATTTACATGGCTGTAATCTGTCCCCAGTGATTTTGGAGCCTATTCACTGTCTGTCGCTGTTTTCATTTTAAACCTTTCTATTTGCAAAATTATGCCTTTAGCCTTTGTTCTGCATCACTTTGTCCCCCAAGTCCAAACTTGCCTGTTACTCCACGTATCACTTGACTTCCTGTTTTTACGTCACAGTTAGCTAGGATGAAATGGAAATCCCTTTTCGGTGTTAATTTTATAAAATCTTGGAGGTTTTCCTAAATCTATTAAAGTTTCCTGGTAGCTTTGATGATAAAGAATTGAAAAAAAGAAACTTGCATTCTTCATTTACAAAAATCTACACCCAGATTTTCATACAAAATTAGGGAATTCCACATTCACAGTAGGAAATATAACCATCCTGCATTTCAAATTTGAATTATAGAAAATTCCAACTTTCAAATAGAACTGACAACTAGATTTTCATATGTGAAATTTAGAGAATCATATAGGAAAATATACACCAAGATACTTATATATGAAATATAGACAATTTATATTTTGTTTGAAAATATTGCCCTTGATTTTCATATTTGAAATACAGGAATTCCATATTTCAAGTGGTAAATCAACACCTGGACAATCAATAAATACAAAAAATTCATATTACATGGAAGAAATTTATGTATCTAGATTTCATTTATTCATAATTTTTAGTATTTATTTATTTATTTACGGCTGCACCGAGTCTTCATTGCGGTGCAGAAAGTTTCTCTAGTTGCAGCAATTGGGGACTACTCTTCATTGCAATGAGCTAGCTTCTCATGGCAGTGTCTTCTCTTCCCGCGCACAAGCTCTAGAGCTCTCAGGTTCAGCACTTGGGGGCACACAGGTTTATCTACTTTGCTAGTATGTGTGGTCTCCTCAGACCAAGGATAAAACCCATGTCCCCTGCATTGACAGGCAAATTCTTAAGCCACTGGATCACTGGAGAAGACCAACAGGTTTTTTTTTTTTTTTTTTTGGTACATTAAAAAAAAAAACTTACTTATTTAAATGGGGGCTAATTGTAATATTGAGTGGGTTTTCCATACATTGACATGAATCAGCCATGTGTTTACAGTTGTTCATCATGTGAACATTCCTTCCACCCCACTCCCATCCCAAACCTCCAGGTCATCCCAGTGCACCAGCCCTGAGCACCTTGTCTCATGTATCGAACCCGGACTGGTGATCTGTTTCACATATGATCATATACATGTTTCAATGCTATCCTCTCAAATAAACCCACTCTCACCTTCTCCCACAGAGTCCTAAAGACTGTTCTATACATTTGTGTCTCTATTGCCGTCTCATCTATAGTGTCATTGATATCATATTTTGAAATTTCGTTATATGCATTAGTGTACCATAGTGGTGTTTTTTGTTCTGATTTACTTCTGTTTCTGTAATAGGCTTCAGTTTCATCTACCTCAATAGAACTGATTCAAATTAAATCTTTTTAATGACTGAATAATATTCCTTTGTGTATATGTACCAAAGATTTCTTATCCATTCTTCTGCCAGTGGACATCTAGGTTGTTTCCATGTCCTGGCAATTATAAAGAGTGCTGTGATGACCATTGGGGTACACGTGTCTCTTTCAGTTCTGGTTTCCTTGGTGTGTATGTCAGGCAGTGGGATTGCTAGGTCATATGGCAGTACTGTTCCCAATTTTTTACCTAATCTCCACAATGTTCTCCATAGTGCCTCTACTAGTTTGCTGTTCCATCAACAGTGTAAGAGAGTTCTCCTTTCTCCACACCACTCCAGAATTTCTTTTGTGTAGACTTTTAGGTAGTATCCATTCTGACCAGCATGAGGTGTTACCTCTTTGCTGGTGTCATTCTTTTACACTTGGATGATCAGATTTCCTAGTGCCACTTGTTTAAGAGACTTTTTTATTTTTTTCAGTTGTAGATACTTGCCTCCCTTTTCAAAGAGAAGTTGTCCATAGGTGTGTGGCTTCATTCCTGGGCTTTTTATTTGTTCCAATGATCTATATTTTATCTTTGTGCCAGTACCATAATGTCTTGATGATTACAGCTTTGTTGTATAGCCTGAAGTCAAGCAGGTTCATTCCTCCAGGTCCATTCTTCCTTCTCAAGATTGCCTTGGTTATTCGAGGTTTTTGGTATTTCCATACAAATTGTGACATTATTTGTTTATAGTTCTATGAAAAATACCTTTGGTAGCTTGGTAGGGATTGCATTGAATCTATAGATTGCTTTAGGTAGTATACTCATTTTCACTATTTTGATACTTCCAATCCATAAACATGGTATATTTCTCCATCTATTTATGTCCTCTTTGATTTCTTTCATCAGTGTTTTTTTTTTTTTTTATATATATATATGTCTTTTGTTTCTTTAGGTAGATTTATTTCTAAGTATTTTATTCTTTTTATTTCAATGGTGAATGAGAATGTTTCCTAAATTTGTCTTCCTGTTTTCTAATTGTTAATAAATAGGTATGCAGGGAATTTCTGGGTGTTAATTTTACATCCTGCAACTTTACTATATTTATTGCTTCAGTTTAGTTCAGTTCAGTTCAGTCGCTCACTCGTGTCTGACTCCTTGGGTCCCCATGAATCACAGCACTCCAAGACTCCCTGTCCAACACCAACTTCCGGAGTTCACTCAAAGTCATGTCCATCGAGTCGGTGATGCCGTCCATCCATCTCATTCTCTGTTCTTCCCTTCTCCTCCCTCTCCCAATTCTTCCCAGCATCAGAGTCTTTTCCCTTGAGTCAACTGGTCGCATGCGTTGGCCAAAGTATTGGAATTTCAGCTTTAGTATCAGTCCTTCCAATGAACACCCAGGATTGATCTCCTTTAGAATGGATGGTTGGATCTCCTTGCTGCCCAAGGGACTAACAGAGCTAGTCATTTTCTGGTGGAGTCTTCAGTGTTTTCTATGTAGAGGATCATGATATCGGCCAAGACTCACAGTTTTAATTATTCTTTTCCAATAGAGATTCCATTTATTTCCTTTTCCTCTCTGATTGCCTGGTAAAAACTTCTAAATCTGTGTTTAATAGTAGCGGTGAGAGTGGGCATTCTTGTCTTCTTCCTGACTTTAGGGGGACTGCTTTCAATTTTTCACCACTGAGGATCATCTTTGCTGTTTGTTTGTCATATATAGCTTTTATTATGTTGAGGTATGTTCCTTCTATTCCTTCTCTTTTTTTTTTTTATCATAAATGAATGTTGAATTTTGTCAAAGACTTTATTGAGATAATCATATGCGTTTTATCATTCAATTTGTTAACGTGGTGTATTACGTTAATTGACTGGAAGATATTAAAGAATCCTTGGATCCCTAAGATAAAGCTCACTTGGTCATGATGTATGATCTTTTCAAAATGCTGTTGGATTCTGTTTGTTAGGATTTTGTTAAGGATTTTTGCATCTACGTCCATCAGTGTTATTGGAGTGTAATTTTCTTTTCTTGTGGCATATTTGTCTGGTTTTGGGGTCAGGGTGACAGTGGCCTCATAGAATGAGTTTGGAAATTTCACTAACTGTGCAAATTTGCTGAAGAATTTGAGTAGAATAAGTGTTCAGTTCAGTTCAGTTCATTCACTCAATCGTGTTCGACTCTTTGTGATCCAATGAATCACAACACGCCAGGCCTCCGTGTCCATCACCAACTCTCGGAGATCACTCAAACTCACCTCCATTAAGTGGGTGATGCCATTCAGCAATCTCATTCTTTGTCATCCCCTTTTCCTTGGCCCCCAATCCCTCCCAACATCAGAGTATTTTCCAGTGAGTCAACTCTTTGCATGAGGTGGCCAAAGTACTGGAGTTTCAGCTTTAGGATCAGTCCTTCCAAAGCACACCCAGGACTGATCTCCTTTAGAATGGACTAGTTGGATTTCCTTACAGTCCAAGGGACTCTCAAGAGTCTTCTCCAACCCCACAGTTCAAAAGCATCAATTCTTCAGCAATCAGCTTTCTTCACAGTCTAATTCTCACATCCATACGTGACCACTGGAAAAAACATAGCCTTGACTAGACAGACCTTGGATGGCAAAGTACTCCCCCTGCTTTTTAATATGCTATCTAGGTACGTTATAATTTTGCTCCCAAGGAGTGAACATCTTTTAATTTTATGGCCGCAATCAGCATCCGCAGTGATTTTGGAGCCCAAAAAATGAAGTCCGACACTATTTCCAATGTTTCCCGAACTGTTTCCCATGAAGTGATGGAACCAGATGCCATGATCTTCGTTTTCTGAATGTTGAGGTTCAAGTCAACTTTTTCACTCTCCTCTTTCACTTTCATCAAGAGGCTTTTGAGTTCCTCTTCACTTTCTGCCATAAGTGTGGTGTCATCTGCATATCTGAGGTTGTTGATATTTCTCCCGGCAATCTTGATTCCAGGTTGTGCTTCTTCCAGATTAGGGTTCCTCAGGATGTTCTGTGCATCTAAGTTAAATAAGCAAGGTGACAATATACAACCTTGACGTACTCCTTTTCCTATTTGGAACCAGTCTGATTTTCCATGTCCACTTCTAACTGTTGCTTCCTGACCTGCATACCGATTTCTCAAGAGGCAGGTCAGGTGGTCTGGTATTCCCATTTCTTTCAGAATTTTCCTCAGTTTGTTGTGATCCATAGAGTCAAAGGCTTTGGCATAGTCAATGAGAAATAAGTGTTAGCTCTTGTCATTTTTTTTTTTTTTTTTAAGGGTTCAACTGTGAAGCCACCGGGTTCTGGGCTTTTGTTTGCTGGAAGAATTATGACTACAGTTTCTATTTCCGTGCTTGTGACATGTCTGTTAAGTGTTTCTATTTCCTCCTGCTTCAGTTTTGGAAAGTTATACTGCACTAAGAGTTTGTTCATTTCTTCACAGTTGTACATTTTATTGGCATATAGTTACTGATAGTAGTCTCTTATGATCCTTTGTATTTCTGTATTGTTTGCTGTAGTTTCTCCAGTTTCATTTCTAATATTGTTGATTGATTTTTCTTCCTTTCTTTCTTGATGACTATGGATAATGTTTTTTTTTTTTTTTTCAATTTTATTTTTCATCTCATTGAACCAGCTTTTATATTTGTTGATTTCTGCTATGTTCTCCTTTGTTTCTTTTGAATTTGTTTTTCTCCTAATTTTTATAATTTCTTTCCTTCTACTAGCCATGGCATTTTTCATTTCCTCCTCCAGGTGAGGAAACATCCCTGTTTATTTTGTCACCCTAACCTTGTGGGGCCAGGTGCAGCGGGAGAATAAACCAAAACTATCCTTTGTAGAATCCTGATACCCAAGCCAAGATTTAATAGACTAGTTCTGGAAGGCAGAGAGCCTGATGAACTATGAATGTAGGTTTGTGACATTGTACAGGACAGAGATCAAGACCATCCCCAAGATACAGAAATTCAAAACAGTTAAATGCATATGGGGAGCCTTTACAAATAGTTGTGAAAAGACGGGAAGTAAAAAGCAAAGGTGAAAAGGAAATGTATACCCATTTGAATGCAGAGTTGCAAAGAATTGCTGGGAGAGATAAGAAAGCCTTCCTCAGCGATCAATGCAAAGAAAGAGAGGTAAATAATAGAATAGGAAAGACTAGAGATCTCTTCAAGCAAATTAGAGAATCCAAGGAAAAATTTCATGCAAAGATGGGCTAAATAAAAGACAGAAATGGTACAGACCCATCAGAAGCAGAAGATTATAAGAAGAGGTGGCAAGAATGCACAGAAGAACTGTACAAAAAAGATCTTGGAAATTGAAGTCAGGTGGGTCTCTGTAAGCATCACTATGATCAAAGCTAGTGGATGCGATGGAATTCCAGTTGAACTATTTCAAATCCTGAAAGATGATG
The DNA here is from genome assembly GCF_049115385.1 of Moschus berezovskii. NCBI lineage: Eukaryota > Metazoa > Chordata > Mammalia > Artiodactyla > Moschidae > Moschus > Moschus berezovskii. The sequence goes on from NC_142489.1 coordinate 55,093,857, forward strand.
CTGTGAGAGTTCTACATTCAGTATGCCAGCAGATATGGAAAACACAGCCATGGCCACAGGACTGTAAAAATTCAGTTTTCATTCCAATCCCAAAGAAAGTCAATGCCAAATAATGCTGCTATCTATGGGGGGCGTATCAAAGAATCACCCCAAGGACATTATTTGGTCACTGAACCAAAAAACTCATCTGATTTTAAAAGCCTTTCCAAATTTCCACAGGATGTGTTTTCATCCATGCACAGACCCTTAAATGAGACCTTTCAGGCAGTGATGCCAGTAATCACACTATCCACTCTTCTTGCATTTTGTGGAGCCATCTGTGGCCAGCAACTTTAGAATGAAAAGTATTAGTGTCATTTATAAGTACCAACACCCTCATTATAAACAATGCAATGTCGCTGGAGGTTTGCTCCATTCTTCCTGGCCTCAGGCTTCTCTCGTTAAGAATAGTACTCCAGTCTTACCCAATTGGCTGAAATTGCATCTGTTCACCTAGTCCTTAGGGATGCCACAACAAAATGGGTTCTCAAAAATATATCCACATTCACAGATTCCTATACTGTGGCTAATGCCCCCCCTGCCCTCCCCCCCCCCATAAATTGATTTCACCTGCTTACTGCTCCTTTCTCCTGGGGACTCACACACACTGCTGCCACAATCACTAATACTCACACAAGATTCCTACTCAAGACAGGTAATTGCTTCCCTTAAGTAATTTATTCTTGTTTCCTTGGAATCAATAGATATCACTGACTCTGGTCAGTGAAACCACTCCAACTCTCAGAAAACTCAACAGCGGACACTTCAACAAAAAATTCTTTCATATTTTCAATGCAAAGGAATTTGCTTATTGAATGCCATAGCAAGCTTCTTAAAGAGATACTCCTAAAAGTGATTCCAGAAATGGATAAAAAAGAAGCCCTTTGTCCTCATCTTGCTAAACTCTCACACCCTGAGTCTTCTTCCTCACATAGAAATTTTTCTATTCTCCCCAGATTCCACGTTGGGTATTTTTTAGGCAATAATCAAGTTTTGATACTCTAAGACAATGTTCTAATTTGTCCTATGATTCTACTTCCCCAGTCTGATATAATTTTAGAATCACTTCACTACGCACTACATGGGTGAACCTCAAAAATGACAGAATGATCTTAGTTCATTTCCAAGGCAAACCATTCAAAATCACAGTAATGGTAGTCTCTGCCCTGAATTCTGATCCTGAAGAAGTTCAGATTCATCAGTTCTGTGAAGACCAAGAACATCTCCTTGAGTTAATAGGAAGTGAAAAATGTCCTTATCATCATAAGGGATTGGAATGCAAAAGGACAAAGTCAAGAGATACCTGGAATAGCAGGCAAGTTTGGCCTTGGAATACAAGATGAAGCAGAACAAAGACTGATCAAACTTTGTCAAGAGAATGTACTGGTCAAAACAAAGATCCTTTGACAACCACACAAGAGATGGCTTTACACATGGACATCACCAAATGGCTCCTAATAGTGTCAACCTGACTATATAATCACAGGGAGAAGTGTATAAGGTCAGGGGAAAAAGAAAATCTGGACCCCACTATGGATCAGATCATCAGTAACAATCTGCCAAATTCAGAAGGTCAGGTGCACAACTACTAGGCCAGCCAGGGACTAGAAAATCAAATCCTCTATGAATATGCAGTGCAGGTGGCAAAGAGATTCCAGGGTTTATATCTAGTAAACAGAGCACCTCAAAAACTAGGGAAGGAGGTCCAAAATATTGTACAGCAAACAGTGAGTGAAACAATGCCAAAGAAAAAGAAAAGCATGGAGGAGGATGTACAAATAGCTGAGGAAAGAAGAGCAGCAGAAAGCAAGTGGAAAAGGCAAAGGTACCCAAACAAAGTTCAGATTTCCAGAGAAGAGAAAGGAGATGTAAAGCACTCCTGAAGTACACAATTCAAAGATATAGAAGAAATCAAAAGAAGGGGAAAGACTAAAAAAATCTCTTAAAAAATCTGAATATATAAATGCAACATTTCATCCACAGGTGGGCTCAGTAAAGGACAGAAAGTTGAAAGGCCTAAAAGAAGGAAAAGAGATCAAGATAAGATGGAGAGCATACAAAGAACTTTAGGACAAAAAGATCTTACTGCCCCAGATAAGCAGGACACTGTGATGAATCCCACAGAGCCAGCCATTCTGGAGTGTGAAGTCAAGTGGGCCTTACAAAGCACTGCTGTCAACAAAGCTAATGTAGGTGATGGAATTCTTTCAGTGCTGCATAAAATTCCAAATATTGATGCTATGAAAGTGTGACATTCAATATGTCAGCAAATGTGGAAAACTTAGCAGTGGTCACAGAACTAGAAAAAGGAAATTCTTACCCCAGTCCGCAAGAAAGACAGTACTAAAGAATGATAAAAACCACTGCACAACTTCACTTGTCTTTCAAGCAGGTAAAGTTATGCTCAAAATCCACTAAGCTTCTCTTCATCATTCCATGAACTGAGGAACTCCAGATGTTCAAGCTGCGTCAGACACATCAGAGGAATAAGAGTTGAAATGGTCACAATTTGTTGGATTTTAGAAGTCATAGAAGTACTAAATTTCGTTGATCACTCTCAGAAAATTTGGAAACTCAGCAGTGGCGACAGGAATGGAAATTGTCAACATTCATTTCAATTCCAAAGAAAGGCAGTGCCAAAGAATGCGGAAACTACCACACAAATGCACTCATCTCACATGCTAGTAAAGTGATGTTTAAAATTCTCTTAGCCAAGCTTAAGCAATATGTAAACCATGAACTTCTAGATGTTCAAGCTGATTTTAGAAGAGGTAGAGGAACCAGAGATCAAATTGCTAATATCTGCTAGTTCATCAAAAAAGAAAGAGACTTCCATAGAAACATCTATTTCTTCTCTATTGGCTATACCAAAGCTTCTGACTGTGTGGATCACAATAAACTATGGAAAATTCCAAATGGAATGGGAATACGAGGCCACCTGATCTGCCCCTTGAGAAATCTGTATGAGGGTCAGGAAGCAACATGTTAGAATGGACATGACAACAGTCTGCTTCCAAATAGGAAACGGGGTACATCAAGGCTGTATGTTATCACCCTACTTATTTAACTTATAGGCAGAGTACATCACGTGAAATGCTGGGCTAGAGGAAGCACAAGATGGAAGCAAGATTGCTGAGATATATTTCACTAACCTGAGATATGTACATGACACCACCCTTTTGACAGAAAGTAAAGAAGAAGTAAAAGAGCCTGTTGATGAAAGTGAAAGAGGAGAGTGAAAAAGTTGGCTTAAAGCTAAACATTCTGAAAACTAAGATCATGGCACCCGGTCCTATAACTCCATGGCAAATAGAAGGGGAAAAATGGAAGTCAGTGACATATTTTATCTTTTTGGGCTCTAAAATCACTCCAGATGGTGACTTTGGCCATCAAATTAGAAAACAAATATTTCTTGTCAGAAAAGCTGTGAGAAATCGAGACATGTGTGAAAAAGAAAAGATACCAGTTCGCTCACAAACTTTGGTATAGTCAAGTCTATGGTCTTTGCGGTATTCACATAGAGTTGATTGAGCAGGACCACAAAAGTGGCAGAATCCTGAAGAATTGATGCTTTTGAATTGTGGTATTGGAGAAGATTCTTGAGAGTTCCTTGGACAGCAAGGAGATCAAATTAGTCAATCGTCAAGGAAATCAGCACAAAATACCCATTGGATGAACTGCTAGTGAAGCTGAAGGTCTAATACTTTGTCCATTTAATGCAAAGAGCCAACTCATTGGAAAAGACCCTGATAATAAGAAGTACTGAAGATAGAAGGAGAAGGGTGTGACAAGAATGAGTGTGTTGGATGGCATCACTGCCAATGCAATAGATATGAACTTGGGCAAGCTCCTGGAGATGGTGGTGCCTATTGAGGCTTGCCTGATGCAGTCCATGACATCACAAGGAGTCAGATATGAATTTGCCACTAAACAACAAAAGGGAGCCTCCTAATTGCACTTTCATCTTTATCTCTCAAGATTTTCAAGCAGCACCTATAAAGGATAATATATCCTCTCCATTGTATATTGTTGCCTCCTTTGTCATAGATTAGGTAAGCATTTGGACAAGAGATTATTTCAGGGTCTTCTATATGTTCCATTGGGCTGTATTCCATTTTTTTTTTTTTTTTGCAAGTTTCATGCTGTGTGGATGACTATAACTTTGTATTACAGACTGAAAGCAGGAAACCTGTTTCCTCCAGGTCTGTTTATTTTTCTCATGATAGCATGGCTATTCAAGGTCTTTTACATTTCCCAACAAGTTGTAAAAAAAAAAAAATTATCTAGTTCTGTGAAAAATGTCATTGGCAATTTCAAAGCAATTGCTTTGAATATGTAAACTGTTTTTTGTCGCACAGCCATTTTCACAGTATTGATTCTCCAAGTCAAAGAGAATGTTATATTTATCCATTTATTTTGTCACCCTTGATTTATTTCCTCCATTCAATTCAGCACACAAATCTTTTCCCAGGTTTACTTTTGGGAATTTTATTCTTCTTGCAGTGGTGACTGGGATTCCTTTCTTAATTTGTTTTTGATGTTAGTTTATAGGAATGCCAGAGATTGCTGTGTGTTAATTTTATAGCCAGACACTTCCCTGAATTCATGGAGTACTGCTAGTAATTATCTGGTTGTATGGTAGGATTCTCTGTGCATAGTATCATATCATCTGCATACAGTGACAGTTTTACCTCTTATTTTCCTTTTCATTTGAAACTTTTTTCCTTCTTCTTCCTATTCTCTGATTGCAGTAGTTAGGTGTCCCAAGACTGTGTTGAGTAACCATGGTGAATAGGAAGCATCTTTCTCTTATTCATGAATTACGGGTCATGGTTTCAGAATTTTACTATAGAGAACACTGTTTGTGGTGAGTTTATCCATAAATGGCCTTTATTAGGTTAAAGAAGATTCCCTCTATTCCCTCTTCCTCTACAGGTTTATTCATAACTAGGTGTTAAATTTTGTCAAAAGCTTTTTCTTAATCTATATCCTAAACAGATTCAACACCTCCCCTTGGAATACTTAGGTATCTTTCGGTTTGTTTGTTTGTTTTTCCTCCTTTGGCCACATGATACAAAGAGCTGACCCATTAGATAGTGTCCTGATGCTGGGAATGATTGAAGGTAAAGGAGAAGTGGGTAGCCAATGATGGGATGGTTAGATAGCATCACTGATTCTATGGACGGAAATCTGAAAAAATTGTGGTAGATAGTGAAGGGAAGCCTGACAGGCTAAAGTCCATGGGGTGGCAAAGAGCCAGAGCTGACCTAATAACAACAAATGTTCTCCTTCTGTTCATGACAGGAGTAGCTTTTTTTTTTTTTTTACTGCTTCATTTTCTATCCCACCTCACCCTGTCTAGATTCTACTTATGTTATATTGGCTCCTTATCATGTTGAGATTCAGCCACATTTTGCTATTTTTATTGCCACCCACATGGCCCAACATTTGTGTGATTTTAAACTCCACATGTTTCAGTGGTTTCCTAACAACCAGCATCCTGATATTTTCCTGACACACTGATGTTTCATTCTGTTCTGTTCATCTCGGTCTCACACTGTGTGCATATGCCAATTATCTATTTCCCTTGAATTTTCTTTGCCGTTAGTGTATATGAGACATTCTTTTAAATTACTAATGAAGATTTTTTTTCTTTGTTTTGCACATTCTTATGTGATAACTATTCCATATTGACCTGCTTTATGTTCTTTGATATGATATGTTCTCCAGTTGAAATAGACAATCAAATCATATGATTATTTCTGTTTATGATTTACTCACAGCTGTTCAGGATTAGAGGCCTCTGTTTCAAAAATACAGCCTAAATAATGAAACAAATAAGAAACAAAACTTAAGCATATAAATCTTAATAAATTCTAGATTTGAAAAGAAAATTATCTCCAAGAAAGGAGTATATTGTTTGCAAGTTAAAACTGCCAACTTTGTCTATTCATCCCTAGATCAGCCAAAAAATATCATCAGCTGCTTTGAAAAGCATATTTTTAAATGATGATTAAGGCAAATGTCAGATGAAACAATGGACAAAGAACTAATCTGAAACCTATACAAGCAACTCCTGCAGCTCAATTCCAGAAAAATAAACGACCCAATCAGAAATTAGGCCAACGAACTGAGCTGACTTTTCTCCAACGAAGACATAGAGATGGCTAACAAAGCAAATCAAAACCACAATAATGTACCATTCCATACCAGTCAAATTGACTTCTATCCAAAAGTCTACAAGGAATAAATTCTGGAGAGGTTGCAGAGAAAAGGGAAGCCTCTTACACTGTTGGTGGAATGCAACCTAGCACAGCAACTATGGAGAACAGTGTGGAGATTCCTTAAAAGATAAAACTGCAATAGGACTGCCATATGATCCAGATTACACTGCCTGGCATACACACTGAGGAAACCAGAATTGAAAGAGACAGGTGTACGCCAATCTCCATTGCATCACTGTTTATCATAGACAGGGTATGCAAGCAACCTAGATGTCCATTCGTTGAAGACGAATGGATAAGAAAGCTGTGATGAATATACACACTGGAATATTCACTTCAGTTCAGTACAGTCTCTCAGTAGTGTCCGACTCTTGCACCCCATGAGTCTCAGCACGCTAGGCATCCCTGTCCATCACCAATTCCCAGAGTTTACACAAACTCATGTCCATCGAGTTGGTGATACCATCCATCCATCTCATCCTCTGTCATCCCCTTCTCCTCCTACCCACAATCTCTCCTAGCATCAGGGTGTTCTGCAATGAGCCAACACTTCACAGAAAGTACCCAAAATATTGACCCAGATTCAGCATCAGTCCTTTAATGAACACCCAGAACTGATCTCCTTTAGGATGAACTGGTTGGATCTCCTTGCAGTCCAACGGACTCTAAAGAATCTTCTCCAACAACACAGTTCAAAAGCATCAATTCCTTGATGTTCAGCTTTCTTCAAGTTCAACTCTCACATCCATACCTGACCACTGATAAAACCAGAGCTTTGACTGGACAGACCTTTGTTGGCAAATTAATGTCTCTGTTTTTTTATATGCTGTCTAGGATGATCATCACTTTCCATTCAAGGAGGAAGTGTCTTAATTTCATGCTGCAATCGCCACCTACAGTGATTTTTGGAAACCAAAAAAATAAAGTTTGACACTGTTTCCACTGTTTCCCCATCTCTTTCTCATGAAGTGATGGGACCAGATGCCATGATCTTAGTTATTTGAATGTTGAGCTTTAAGCCAACTTTTTCACTCTCCTCTTCCACTTGCATCAAGAGGCTTTTTAGTTCCTCTTCACTTTCTGCCATAAGCGTGATGTCATCTGCATATCTGAGGTTATTGATATTTCTATCGAGAATCGTGATCCCAGACTGTGCTTCCCGACCAGCGTTTCTCATGATGTACTCTGAATAACTAAAATAAGCAGACTGACAATATATAGCCTTGATGTACTCTTTTTCGTATTTGGAACCAGTCTGTTGTTCCAGTAGTAGAATATTACTCAGCCGTTAGAATCAGTTCTAAAGAGTGGGTGAAACCAGAGCCTTACTTAGAGAGTGAAGTAAGCCATAAAGAAAAACACCAATAGCGTATACTAATGCATATTTGTGGACTTGAGAAAAATGGTAATGGTAACCCTATATGCGAGACAGCAAAAGAGACACAGCTGTAAAGAACAATCTTAGGACACTGTGGGAGAGGATGAGGGAGAGATGATATGGGAGAATGACATTGAAACATGTAAATTATCACATGTGAAAGAAATTTCCAGTGCATGTTCGATGCATGATACTGGATGCTCAAGGCTGGTGCACTGGGATAACCCAGAGGGATGGGATGGGAAGGGAGGTAGGAGGGAGTTTAAGGATGGGGAACACATGTACACCCATAGGAGATTCATGTCAATACCTGGCAAAACCAATACACTACTTTAAAATAAAAAAAAAGAAAAAAGAAAACTGCAAATAAAAAAGGATTAGAACATATAAAAGCAAACAAACAAAACGAAATTCAGAATTCTACATCAGGAATGCTAAATAAAAACAGACAGGGGCATTTTTACTTTAGAGAAATTGTGGTTAGAGTAAAAATATTTTTCACTTTCCTTTTCCTGGTGAATGGTATTTGCTCTTCAGTAGTGGGAATGTTTTCATCAGTATCCCTTAAATCAGGGTCCATAATTACTCTTCAAGTGACTTATTGCTGAGGATTTCAAGGAAAATGGAAAGAGGGAACAAAGATATATCAGAAGGAGTACAGAATCTAATATTAAGTGTAGAACAATTTGCACCACTTTGTATATAAATTTTCAAAAGTTTTTCTCACTTTGAATTAAGCCATTTGTTTCCAAGTCACTCACTGTTTAAGTTTTACCCATGGAAATGGGATCTTCTCCTCTCACACGAGGAGGCTTTAATGTGACCAAAGGAAATTATTTTCAGACTAGGGAGCCTTTTAAAGAGATTAGCGGCCAGGGCTTGTAGAGCTTGAAGGGTGCCTAATTAAAGAGACCTGGGTGGGACACTGTAAAAGACAGATAGTCTGGACACAGTCTCCCCAGCTTGCCACGCTTCATCTATCTTTAAAAATTTGTTCTTTTTACTTATCATACTCCTGAAATAGAGGCTACCTCTGATCTTTGGACCACTAAATATGGGAAGAAAGCCTACTAAGGAGCAAAATAACCAAGTGATTGGTATTGAAAATACCTAAATATGAAAGAGCTTAACAGTTCCAAGAAAATGGTTTGATTATGAGAAAAATAAAAATTAGAAGACAAAGATTTGCAGGCCCACATTAGTAGATATAATGGTCATCTTAGTTAAATTCACCCATTCCAGTCCATTTGAGTTCACTGATTCCCAGAATGTCGATGTTCACACTTGCCATCTCCTGTTTGACCACTTCCAATTTGCCATGATTTATGGACCTAACATTCCAGGTACCTAAGAAACATTGCTCTTTACAGCACTGGATCTTGCTTCTATCACTAGTCACATCCACAAGACGGCTTTGTTTTTGCTTTGGCTGTATTCCTTCAGTCTTTCTGGATTTATGTCTCCACTGATCTCCAGTAGCATATTGGGCACCTACCAACCTGGGGAATTCCTCATTCAGTATCCTATCATTGTGCCTTTTCATACTGTTCATGGGGTTCTCAAGGCAAGTATACTGAAGAGGTTTGCCATTCCATTCTGCAGTGAACCACACTGAGTTAGACAAGGCTGTAGTCTGTGTGATCATATCGACAGGTTTTCTGTGATTATATTTTCAGTGTGTCTGCCAGCTGATGCCCTCTCACGTTACCTACCATCTTACTTGGGTTTCTCTTACTTTGGATGTGGGGTATCTCTTTACAGTTGCTCCAGCAAAGCACAGCCACTGCTCCTTACCTTGGACAAGAGGTATCTCTTAACTACCGTATCTCCTGACCTTGAGTATGGAATAGCTCGTCTCGCCCCTCCTGCGCCTGGGCAGTCGCCACCACTTGGACATGGGGTTGCTCCTCTCAGCCACAACCCAGAGCTCGGGCAAGGGGTAGTTCCTCTTGGTCATGCCTCTGCGTGGTCCATCGCACAGCCGGCATCACTTCTGCATGGTCTGTCATGCAGTTTTGCCAAGAGATCGCACTGGTCATAGCAAAAACCCTCTTTCAACAACATAAGAGAAGACTCTACACGTGGAAATCACCAGATGGTGAACACTGAAATCAGATTGATTATATTCTTTGCAGCCAAAGATGGAGAAGCTCTATACAGTTAGCAAAAACAAGACCAAGAGCTGACTATGGCTCAGATTATGAATGCCTTATTGCCAAATTCAGACATAAATTGAAGAAAATAGGGAAAACCACTAGACCATTCAGATATGACCTAAGTCAAATCCCTTATGATTATACAGACGAAGTGAGAAATAGATTTAAGGGACTAGATCTGATTGATAGAGAGCCTGACGAACTATAGACGGAAGTTCGTGACATTGTACAGGAGAGAGGGATCAAGATCATCCCCACTGAAAAGAAATGCAGAAAAGCTAAATCACTGTCTGGTGAGGCCTTACAAATAGCTGTGAAAAGAGGAGAAGTGAAGAGCAAAGGAGAAAAGGAAACATATAAGCATCTGAATGCAGAGTTCCAAAGAATAGCAAGGAGAGATAAGAAAGCCTTGCTCAGCGACCAATGCAAAGAAATAGAGAAAAACAACAGAATAGGAAAGACTAGAGATATCTTCAAGAAAATTAGAGCTACCAAGAGAACATTTCATGGAAAGATGGACTCGATAAAGAACAGAAATTGTATGGTATGGGTTCTTAATAGAAGCAGGAGAAATGGAGAAGTGGCAAGAACACAGAACTGTCCAAAAAAAAAAGATCTTCCCGACCAAGATAATCATGATGGTGTGATCACTCATCTAGAGCCAGACATCTTGGACTGTGAAGTCAAGTGGGCCTTAGAAAGCATCACTAGGAACAAAGCTAGTGGAGGTGATGGAATTCCAGTTGAGCTGTTTCAAATCCTGAAAAATGATGCTGTGACAGTGCTGCCCTCACTATGCCAGCAAATTTGGAAAACTCAGCAGTGGCCACAGGACTGGCAAAGGTCCGTTTTCATTCCAGTCCCAAAGAAAGGCAATGGCAAAGAATGCTCAAACTACTGCGCAATTGCACTCATCTCACATGCTAGTAAAATCATGCTCAAAATACTCCAAGCCACTCTTCAGCAATACGTGAAGCGTGAAGTCCCAGATGTTCAAGCTGGTTTTAGAAAAGGCAGAGGAACCAGAGATCAAATTGCCAATGTCCACTGTTTCATGGAAAAAACAAGATAGTTCCATAGAAACATGTATTTATGCTTTATTGACCCATTTCTTTTTTCAGTCATTTGTTATTTAGGCATTGAGCTTCATGAGCTGCTTTTGTAGTGTAAGGATTAACTATTTGTCAGTTACTTCGTTTCCTGTTATTTCCTCTGTTTCATAGGGTGCCTTTTCACATTGCTTATAGTCTCCTACTGATCGCTATAGTAAAAGAGCGGATATCAAACGAAGTCATAAGTAATCCTGTCAGTCAAGTAAGGAAGAAGTTGAAATTTGCAGTTTAAATATCAGAGGAAGCTGGTTAATGACCTGTTAGCAGTGTATGTGATGAGGGGAGAGACTTGATGAGACCTCAGTGGGAGAAAAATGGATTTCTTGATATCTACAACAAATAAGATATGTACAAGGATTGCCAATTTCTCATCAGAGCTTCTTCCACACTATTATGTCAATCAGTCATCTAATGGTCTACTTTTCCATGGTCTTTCTTGATCTCCAACACTTCTCAGGAACTTGGCTTAATTTACTGTTATTTTCTCCGTTTCAAAGGGTGCCTTTTCACATTTCTTTTAGGTTCCTTCATTGTACAAAAGCTTTTAACTTCAATTAGGTCACATACGTTTGTTTGAGTTTTATTTCTGTTTCTCTGGGAGGTGGGTCAGAGAGCATCTTGCTGAGATTTACGTCAAAGTGTGTCCTGCCTACATTTTCCTCTAAGAGTTTTATAGTTTCTAGTCTTATATTTAGATCTTTAATCCATTTTGAGTTTAGTTGTGCATATGCTGTTGGAAAGGGTTATGGTTTCATTCTTTTACAACTGGTTGATGCTTTTTCCCTCAGCACCACTTGTTAAAGAGATTATCATTTATCCATTGTATATTATTACCTCCTTTGTCAAAATTAAGATGCCCATGTATGTGTGGATTTATGTCTAGGCCTTCTATTTTGTTCCACTCATTTAGATCTCTGTCTTTGTGCTACTGTCTTGATAACTGTAATTTTGTAGTATAGTCTGAAATCAGGCATGTTGATTACTCCATTTCATCCTTCTTTCTCAGGGTTGCTTCTGCTTTTAGAGGTTTCCCTGGGTTTGTATATTTACTGTGAAAGTATAAATACTGTGAAAATGTTTGTTCTAGTTTTGTGAAGAATACTATTGCTTACTTGGTAAGAGTTGCATTGAACCTATAGATTGCTTCGGTTTGTGTACTCATTTTCACTATATTATTTCTTCAAGTACATCAACCTGGTATAATTCTCTGTCTCATCTTTCTTTCATCATTTTTTTTTATAGTTTTCTATATATGCATATAAGTCTTTTTGTTTCTTTATGCAAATTTACCGCTAAGTATGCTATTCTTTTCACTGCAACGCTGAACAGGATTTATTCTATTTCTATTTACTCATGGTTAATGTATAGCAATGCAAGCGGCTTCTGGGTAATAATTTATAACCTGAAGCATTTTGATATTCGTCAATTAGCTCTAGTAATGTTCTTGTGGTGTCTTTAGGGCTTTCTACGTAGAGGATCATGTCGTCTGCAAATAGTGAGAGTTACTTTTTTTTTTTAACCAACCTGGATTCCTTTTTATTTCATTTTTTTCTCTGACTGTTGTGTCTAGGACTTCCAAATCAATGTTGAATAGTTGTGGTGAGAGTGAGCACCCTTGACTTGCTCCTGATTTTATAGGAAATTCTTTCAATTTTTCACCATTGAAGATACTGTTTGGTGTGGGTTTCTCATATATGGCTTTTATTGTGTTGATATATTTTCCTCTTTCTTAAACTTGCTTTCTGGAGAGTTATCATAAGGAGGTGTTGACTTTTGTGGAAGACTTTCTCTGCATCTACTGACATAATCATATTGTTTTTAATCTTTCTGTTTAATATGGTGTATCAGATTGATTTGCAAATATTAAGGAATCCTTGCATCCCTGGGGTGATGCCCACGTGCTTCTAAGGTAATGATGTATGACCTTTTTGATATGTTTTTGGATTCTGTTTGCTAGAAGTTGCAGGAAAATTTCTGCACCTATGTTTACCAAAATGTTTAGTGACATTAGCCTGCAGTTTTCTTTCTTTGTTGCATTTTTGTCTGGTTTCGGTATTAGGGTGATAGTGGCCTCGGAGAATGAGTTGGAAAGCTTATTAGCCTCTGCAATTTTCTGGAAGAGTTTGAGTTGGTTAAGGCTTTGTTCTTCCATAAACCATTAGTTGGTAAATTCAAAAAAAAAAAACAAAAAGTAGGATTCACCTGTGAAGCCATCTGGTCCTGGTCTTTTGATCGTTGAAAGATTCTTGATTACAGGTTTTATTTCCGTGATTCTGATTCATCTATAAGATTTTCTACTTGCTCGTCCATTTATGGACAGTTATTCTTTTCTAAGATTCATACCTTTGTTATGCCTGTGTTTTCTGTTGTGATTACTATATTTTCATCTGTAATTTTATTATTTGGATTCTTCTCCACCACACCAGCACCCCCCCCCTTTTTTTTCTTTTTTCCTTGGCCACTCTGCCTAATGCTTTGTCTTTGATTTATATTCTCAAAGAACCAGATTTTCATTTTATTGAGTTTTGCCATAGTCACTATTGTTTCTTTTTCACTTATTTCTGTTCTGATTTTTATGATTCTATTCATTCTACTAACTTGGGGGTTCTTTTCTTCTTTTTGTGTTTGCTTTAGATGTAAAGGTAGCCTCTTTCTTTGATGTTCATCTTCTTCTTTGAGGCAGATTTATATGCTATGAAACTCCTTCTTAACACTGCTTGTTACTGAAACCCAAAGTTTTGGGTTGTCGTGTTTTAATTTTCTTTTTGTAATTTTATTTATTTTATGGAGGCTAATTAGTTTACATTATTGTATTGGTTTTGCCATACCTTAACATGAATCTGCCCCAGGTGTACATGTGTTTTAATTTTCCTTTGATTGAATTTAAATTTGATTTCCTTTTTGACTTTTTCTGTGATCTGTTGCTTATTCAGATGTCTGTTATTTAGCCTCCATATGTTTGGAGATTTATTTAATTTTTCTTCTGTGTTTGACACCTATTCTTACTTCATTGTGATTGGAATAGATGTTTGAAATTCTTTCACTTTTCTTTCTTTCTTTCTTTTTCTTTTTTTTGTTTGAATTTAGCAACGGTAGTTTTATGGACTGGGATTTGATCTTTCCAGGAGGCTCTTCCATGTGCACTTGAGGAAAGGTGTGTCCATTACTAATGAGTGTAATGCCTATATATAGCAATTAGGTGTAACTAGACAATTGTGCTATTTAGGAGACCCTCAATATGTAAGGTAAATGCAAGCAAGTAGAAAAGAGGAACTTAACAGTAATACAATTATAATGGGGGCTTTTATATCCCACTCACACCTATGGACACTTCAACTGAAAAGAAAATTAGCAAATAATCATGAGCTGTAAATGTTCTTTTGTAGGTTGTCTGTTTTTACACTTATTGCAGTGCCTTGGGTACGGGAGGAGGAGGTACTCTAAAGTTGGCCATGTTTAGAAGTGGCAGGAATTTACCCAGCATAATTGGTAGAGTTGGAAAATTGATAGAAAAGTCCTAATACAAAGATGTGACTTCCAAGCTATTGCTATCTTCCATTTCTATGAGTCGAGAAGTACTCACCAAGAAAGTGAAATCCCTGATATGAGGGTATATGATCTCAAAATTGAAATATGCCTAAGAGAACAGTCTATATGCATAAAAATGAGTCCTGGTTAGAGCCCTATTAATTATGCTAAGTGTTAGAACATGTCTGATAGACCACATCCCCCGCAAGTCTCCCAGAACCTCCCCTAAATTACTATCTCCTGCATTTCTAAGCTATGGCACTGTACTTGGTATAGTATCATAGGCTGAGGCTTTAAGATTGTAAAAGTTCGTTGAGGACAGAGACCACATTAATTTATTACCTTTGGAAATATCTCCCCAAGACCTGAAGCCAAGTCTGGCATAGCTGCCACCACCTAAAAGGCCAGATTCTAACTCTGAAATCTGCCCTTAATTCTCCTCTCCAACTTCCCCCATCTTATCACCAACCAGTGGTGTCTTTTGTCCCTTGCTCTGGAAAGATTCTTTGTTCTTACAGTCTTCTTCATCGTTCAGGGGTGACTACCCATTGTCTGTATTTCAAACTCTCTGCTGATTGAATGAACATAATTTAGGAATGGCAATCAGAGGCTGCAGACAGGCCTGTACAGAAGCTTCTGAAGTTACATAGTGGGAATCTGCACTGACATATGGCTACGTTGAATGTTATTAGTGACTTGAATCCTATCAACTGAGTCATCTGGGAGATGAACATTTTCTCTGTGAAACTGTACAAAGGATTTCTGTATGACTTCTCTATAGTCTCCTATATCTGGTACTGTTCCCTCCAAATATTCCCAGTTGAACAAACCTTGGCCTGATGTGCACACATTCTGTCCTTTAGGCTTGGCTAAGACGGGAGGTTCATAGATCTTGTTAGCCCAATTTCTCAAGTTGGTAGAGGACTCTGTATCAATACTGGGGCATGTCCCTTGAATGGCTGCAGGTGTTAACAATGAACTTGCCTGGAGCTGTGGTTTTGCTGCTCTAATGGCCCTTCTTAGAGCTGAGGAGCATGTGATTATCCATAGGCCCTTCAGTTTGGACTGGTATTTATTTGTTTATTTTTATCAGTTGTGCACTTTGCAAACTAGAATTGTGGTCTTTTGGGGTTCTCACAAATCCAGAGGACTGGCAGTAAGACTGGGGGCCATAGATGAAAACTTTTAGAAAGGGACTTCATCTCACCTGGAAAACTCTCTGTAGGAAAGGCCCAGGTGGCTCCAACACATCGTGGGAGACCTTGTGATCCTCTAATCTCCCTAAAGGCTACTGCAGCCTATTGTCTTGGTTAAGGGAGGTTAACGGAGCTGCGATTGCCATGATGTGTTTGCTTTGTGTCATCACTAAATCAATAGGCAGCAATGCCTTGGTCACTGCCCTTTGCAACGACCAGTCCTCAGGACTGGTCAGGTCTTATCCTCGGGATTTAGAAGGAAATCAGTGGGAAGGATTAAAGGAGAGTTCTGTATGTTGTTGACTAGGTCATTCTGCCTTCCTGATGTGCTTCCTTTCTTCTATCCTTTTCTCTAAATTATGCCCCTTCCATAGTTTCCTAGGAGATCTTACCCATTTAATAGAATGTTCATCCCAGCTGAATTTCTGAGGAAACAGTGAAAACACTTAGGGAGCATTAGGAATCTTTGAGGATTTGCAGTTGATGGGTAAGAGTGTTCTTTACCACTTTCCTTTCCCTGAGAACCTAAGTAAGTACGGTGAATTCTGTTAAGTCACTCAGTCCTGTCCAAATTTTTCTGACCCCATGGATTGTAGCCTGCCAAGCTTCCTGTTCATCAGCAACTCATAGAGCCTGCTCAAACCCATGCCCATCGAGTCACTGATTCCATCCGAGCATTTCATCTTCTGTCTTCGCTCTCTCCTCCAGCTTTCTATCTTTCTCAGCATCAGGGTCTTATCCAGTGAGTCAGTCCTTCCCATCAGGTGGCCAACATATTCAAGTTCCAGTTTCAGCAACAGGCCTTCCAATCAGTATTCAGGACTGATTTCCCTTAGAATTGACTGCTTTGATCTCCTTGCAGTCAAAGGGACTCTCAAGAGTTTTCTCCAACACCACATTTCAATAGCATTGATTCTTTGGAGGTCAACTTTCTTTCTAGTCCAATTCTCACTTCTATTTGACTCTGTACGTAGCTTTGACTAGACCGAACTTTGTCTGTTTTATAATATGCTGTCTAGCCTGGTCATAACTTTTCTTCTAAGGAGAAAGTGTATTTTGATTTCATGACCAGAGTCACCATCTGCAGTGATTTTGGAGCGTCCTCCCCCAATAAAGTTTCTCACTGTTTCCAATGTTTCCCCATCTTTATGACATGAAGTAATGAGACCAGATGCCATGATTCTCATTTTGGATGTGGTGTTTTAAGTCATCTTTTTCATTCTCTTTCACTTTCCTCAAGAGACTCTTTAGTACTTTCGAAGTTCTGCCATGTGAATCGTGTCATCTGCATATCTGAGGTTATTGATATTTCTCCAGAAACCTTGATTGCAAACACTGTTGCATCCAGCGTGGCCTTTTGTATGATTAACTCTGCATGTAAGTTCAATAAAGAGGGTGACAATATACAGCTTTGACGTGCTCCTTCCCCAAATCCTAACCAGTCTGTTCTTCCATGTCCTGTTCTAACTGTTGCTTCTCGACCTCCATACAGTTTACTCAGGAGGCATATAACATGGTCTAGTAGTCCCATCTTTTGTCGAATTTCTCATTTTGCTATGATCTACCCAATCAAAGTCTTTGGCATTGTCAAATAGGAGTAGATGTTTTCCTGGTGTTTTCTTGCTTTTTTCATTCCCCAACAGGTGTTGGCAGTTGATCTCGGGCTCGTCTGTCCTTTTTAAATCCAGCTTGAACATGTGAAAGTTCATAGTTCACATTCTGTTGAAGCCTGGTTGGAGAATTTTGAGCAGTACTTTGCGAGCGTGTGAAATGTGTGCAACTAAGCCGTAGCATGTACATTCTCTGGATTGCCTTTTTTGCAGTTGGAATGACAACTGACCTTTTCCAGTACTCTGGCCACAGTTGAGTCTTCCAAATTTGCTAGCATATAGATGGCAGCACATTCCTAGTATCATCTTTTAGAATTTGAAATAGCTCGACTGAATTCCATCACCACCACGAGCTTTGCTTGTAGTTCAGTTCAGTTCAATTCAGTCGCTCAGTCGTGTCCGACCCTCCACGACCCCATGAATCACAGCACGCCAGGCCTCCCTGTCCATCACCAACTCCCGGAGTACACACAAACTCATGTCCACAGAGTCGGTGATGACATCCAGCCATCTCATTCTCCGTCGTCCCCTTCTCCTCCCGCCCCCAACCTTTCCCAGCATCAGAGTCTTTTCCAGTGAGTCAACTCGTCGCATGAGGTGGCCAAAGTATTGCAGTTTCAGCTTTAGCATCAGTCCCTCCAATGAACATCCAGGATTGATCTCCTTCAGAATGGACTGGTTGGATCTCCTTGCAGTATAAGGGACTCTCAAGAGTCTTCTCCAACACCACAGTTCAAAAGCATCGATTCTTCGGCGATCAGCCTTCTCACATCCATACATGACCACGGGAAAAACCATTGCCTTGACTAGATGGACCTTGGTTGGCAAAGTAATGTCTCTGCTTTTTAATATACTATCAAGGTTGGTCATAACTTTCCTTCCAAGGAGCAAGCGTCTTTTAATTTCATGGCTGCAATCAGCATCTGCAGTGATTTTGGAGCCCAAAAAAACAAAGTCTGACACTGTTTCCACTGTTTTTCCATCTATTTCCCATGAAGTGATGGGACCAGATGCCATGATCTTTGTTTTTGCTTGTAGTTATGCTTCCTAAATCCCACTTGACTTCACATTCCATGATGTCTGACTCTAGGTGAGTGATCACAGCATTGTGCTTAACTTGGTCATGAAGAACTTTTGTGTATCATTCATTTGTGTATTTTTGCCACCTCTTCTAAATAGCTTCTGCTTCTGTTACATCTGTACCATGTCTGTCCTTTAATGTGCTCCTCTTTGAAGGCAATTTTCCCTTGTTATCTCTGATTTTATAGGAGGGATCTGAAGTCTTTCCCTTTCTCTTTATTTCCTCTATTTATTGGCATTGATAACCGAGGAAAGTTTTATCTCTCTTTGCTATTCTTTGGGACTCTGCATTCAAATGTGTATAGTTTCCTTTTCTCCTTTTCGTTTAGCTTGCCTCCTCTTCTCAGCTCTTTGTAAGGCCACGTCACTTTGCTTTTTGCATTTCTTTTTCATGGGGATGGTCTTGATCACTGGTCTTGATCATTTGTACAATGTCACAAATCTCCACCTATAGGTCTTCAGGCACTCGATCAGTTATAATCCCCTGATTCTGTTTACCACTTCCACTGTATAATCATAAGGGCTTTGATTTACATGTGTAAAATATATAAATTCCCTGTTTCATGTAGGGAAATATTCACCCAGGCTTTCATCTAAGAAATACAGAGAACTCTATATGGTATTAGGGAAATACATGAAATATAGCTGTTCAATGTTTGACAGTTTAGCACAGGTCTTAATTTCTGAATCATCGAAAATTCTCTATTTTACGTTTACAAATCTGGGAAATTTTTTCATGCGTGAATAATTGAGATTTCATATGAGAACCTTTCTCCCCAGATTTTCAAATATGAAATACACAGATTTCCAAATCTCCTATCAGAAGACCTTCATTCAAATTTTCTTGATGGAAATACAGATAATTTCATAGCTCAAGCATGAAAATCTGTGGACAAATTCTATATGTCTAGTAGGAAAATTAGTGCAAGTTTTTCACATATTAAATGGACAGTATTCAGTATTTCATGAAGGAAAGACAACACAAAGATTTTCAAATGAGAAATATGAAAATAATCTCATATTTCATGTTAGAAAACCTGTGACCATATTTTGATATGTGAAATGGACATTTTCATATCTCCTTTAACAGAATCTGCATCCAGATTTTCATGGCTCTAACGTGAAAAATTCCAGATTTTATGCAGAAAATCCTGTGTCCATGCTTTCATGTGTGATGTATAGAGAATTCCATGATTCAAATTGGAAAAACTGTCCCCAGATTTGTATATGTGAATAATAGAGAATTCTGTATTTCACCTACTGAAACCTGCATCTAGATTTTCATATGTGAAACTTAGAATTTCACCTTTTATGTAGGACTATCTCGTTTCAGATGTCTATGCTTGAAACAGAAAATACCTTCATCAAGAGACTCCTTGGTTCCTATTGTTCTTCTGTCATTTGGGTGTTGTCACTGGGATAACTAAGGTTATTCGTATCTCCAACATAAATTTTGTTTCTAGCTTGAGCTTCATCTCGGATTTTATTTTTCATGATGTTCTCAGAAAGAGAAGTTAAATAAGTAGGGTAACAATACATAGCTTTGACATAGTCCTTTCCCGATTTTGAACCAGTTTATTGTCCCATGTCCAGTTCTAACTGTTACACCTTTACTAGCACGCACATTTCCCAGGAGACAGGTAAGAAATTCTGGTATTCTTATAGCTAGGAATTTTCCACAATTATTTTCCCTTTGTTTTGGTTTGTGTGTGATTCACAGTGTCTTAGTCATGCACAGAGACAATTAAGCAGATACAGATGATTGTATGGTATCCCCTTTCTTTTTCTATGATCCAAATATCAATTAATGTGTACCTCTTATGATTAAATCACTAACTACCTATTTTGTTTTGTTTGTTTTTTATTTTAATTTTGTATTTTGGTCATTGCTGCTATTGTGGTTTTCTCTCTTTTACAAGTATTCAAGTAGGAACTGGTAATTTCCTGTGTTTGCCTTCTTATTCTACAAGATTTAAGTTATGGTCATGGCAGTCTCTGACCTTTGACACCCAATGAATGGAGTTAAGCTTTGAGATCCAAAATTAGACATCTGTGCTGTGGGAAAATTTCAGGAATGTTAAAAAAAATAAAAAAGCTAGATATATTCAAGTGCTGACTTTTTGAGCTCCATTATGCTATTATATTTTACGTGGAAAGTTCTGAATTTCTTTATGCTGATGAAAATTCTTCATTAAGAGAAATTTCCAAAGGCGAAAGAAAAGCAGTAACAACAACAAAATGCACTTGATTGCATTTGGAAGTCAAAGTAGTACCACTTATGTGTGTATGTATGCAACCTCCCACCAAACAGAGTAATTCATGTTAACTAATGTTTCATGTTTTGCTTTCAAGGATAAAAGAATAATAGAGCTTGCCAGGCAAAACAGAAGTTCCAAGAAGACAAAAATTTAGGTGGACGTGAAATGCAACTCTCTCAAAGAATGGATCACAAATACTACTTCTACACTGACAACAGTTCTCCCAGAGCATCCGATAAATACCAGCAGAAGACCCGGGTCACCAGAATGTCCCTTGAGGGTTTCAGATATACTGGGGTGGAAAGGAAATAAGATGGAAGAAAGAAGGTAAGAGGAAGCAAGACAAAACCTGCACCTTGGGGTGGGAGATGGAGAAGCAGGGAAGAGATTTCCAGAACGAGGCAAGACGCTTCACTAAAGTGTACATTACTTGGGCTGAAAGGAAGCAAGGAGGAACAGCTAATGAAATATAAATTGTATAGAACAAGAGTCACACAGACAATGTGTGTCATGGCCCTATACGGCCCAGACTACAATGCAGCTCAACCAGTGTGCATGGGGTCTGGCAGCTGGAACACTGGATTTAGAAAGCCATCCTGGGAGAGGACTGCTCTTGACTATGTGGAGATAGCCTAATGGAGCAGGTACGAGTAGATATGTAGCAGGGAATGCATTTTGAGTATTCCCAAACTGCCAAGGAGGCAGGGCTTTACTGCTGATCACACTCAGGAGGTAGAGACACGTTTTTTGCCCCTGCTCTTCCCACCTGTTAACACCGACTGCAAGGCAATAGAGAAAGACCAGCCAAAAGTACCACTCATTCCAAATTTCTTATGCCCATGGCTGCTGGCTCCTATTCAAAATTGGCACCACCAGGGTTCCAGCATTCCAAGCAGCTATACCGCTCCTGTGCTCACCAAGGCAGATCCCAACCAACGACCTGTGCAACCCAGGGCTGATGCCTCACACCACACAACAAGTAAGACAGAAACACAAACCAAATCATCAGCAGAAAGACTGGCTAATGTCAGACTAATCCCATAAACACCTGCAAATGACATGAACATACATGGTCCCACCATTAATGAGAGAAGTGTCAGCTGCAGACTCAAGAACATAGTTTCCAGTCTCTCCCACTCCAAAGCCCATACTAGTCACTCAACCAACTTTATCGACTTGGAGTGGAGACGAGGAGCAATAACTATAACGCAGCAGTCTGAGAAGAAATGACCATTAACACAGAAAGTAGGGATATATGAAGACAGAAAAATATGTTGTGGGCAAAGGAATGTGGTAAAAATTCAAAACACAATGAAAGAAAAAACGGGCAGCCTCCCTACAAAATACTTGGAAGTAACGATAGTAAAGGTGAGAAAAGCATTCCTTAGATAGAATGGAGAAAAGACGAGAAACATTTTTGAAGGGCCTAGAAAAACGAATAAGTAACAAAAAATAATTAACAATGGACATTAATAAAAATGGACATTGGTCTCCAATAGGCTAATACACACTGTTGTACTGCTGAAGCCAACACAACTTTAGGAAGCAATTATCCTCCAATTAAAAACATGAAGTTTAAAAAGAAACACAACCGTTCAATGGCAAAAGAGACCTGACAAAGTTAAATGATATGTATAGAACATTTCAACCAAACAGAGAAAAATATGCATTTTTCTAAAGCGAAAATGAAATAACTCCAGGATATATCACAAACTGACTCTTAAGTCAAGCCTCAGTAATTTTAAGGTAATGGTTATTGTAATTATTTTTTTTTTAAAACCCACAATGCTATGTTTTACATACCAGATATGAAGGCAGAGACTGTAAAAATCACGAATCCATGTAGGCTAACAAATACACCTCTACATGGCCAAGAGATCCCTGATTAAAACAGAGAGAAAATTAAAAAAAATATTTAGAAGAAAATAATATTAAAAGCATGATTATGTGAACGTTGTGGAACATGCTAAAGCAGTAAGAGAGTGATGTTGATAAATACTACACATCCCAAGTAATTAACATAATATTAAATCTAAAGCATTTAGAGAAAGAAGAAAAAGCAGACAAAAATCCCCAAAGTGAATACAAGGGACAAAAATGATAAAAAAAAAAAAAAATCAGCAGAAATTAAAGAAAATACATGATGAAAGAAAATAGCCAAAATCAATATCTTTAAAAGGGGTCTCTTGGAGAGGATAGACAAAATAGATAAATCATGGTCCAGACTTATGAAGAAAAAAGGGACAAACACTTAAATCAATCAAATTTGACATGACAAAGCATGACATTATAACGGATACCACAGAAATAACAAAGAATCGTAAGAGACTACAGCAAACAACTGTAAGTCAATAAAATCCAGGGTCTTGAATCCATGGATAAATCCTCAGAAATTCAACGAAGAAGAAACAGAGAATATTAACCCAACAATGGTAAGCACTAATATTGAAACTGTGATAAAAGTTTTCCAATTGATAAAATTAAGGCAGATGGCTTCACATGGAAATTTTACAAACCAGTCAGAAAACTGCTAACACATGGACTTCTGAAACACTTCTAAAATTCTAGAGTGGAAGAAAACCCCACAAACTCTCCTACAAGGTAACCATCACTCCAATGCCAACACCAACATAACAGAGAAAAGGGAAGTTAGACCTATATCACATAGATGAACAGAGGCAAATATCCTTAGCAAAATACAAGCAAAAAAATCCACCAATACCTTAAAAAGACTGAACACCATTACTAAGTGGGGGGTATATGACAGATACAGAAACATTTTCAGAAGCTGCATATCAATGGGTCAGTTCAGTTCACTTCAGTCTCTCAGTCATATCCGACTCTTTGCGACGCTATGAATGAGAGCCCGCTAGGATTCCCTGTTCATCACAATGCTCGGAGTTCACCAAACTCATATCCATGGAGTTGATGATGCCATCCAGCCATCTCATTCTCTGTCTCCCTTTATCCCCTGGACCCCAACCCCTCACAGTATCAGGATCTTTTTCTAAGAGTCAGCTCTTCCCAGCAGGTGGACAAAGTATTGGAGTTTCAGCTTCAGCATCAGTCCTTCCAATGAACACCCAGAACTGATCTCTTTAGAATGGACTGGATGGATCTCCTTGCAGTCCAAGGAACTCTCTAGAGGTGTCTCCAACACCACAGTTCAAAAGCGTCAATTCTTCGGCGATCAGTTTTCTTCACAGTCCAACTCTCACATCCATACATGACCACGGAAATAATCATAGCCTTGACTAGACAGACCTTGGTTGGCAAAGTAATGTCTCTGCTTTTTAATATGATATCTACGTTGGTCAAAATTTTCCTTCCAAGAACTAAGCGTCTTTTAATTTCATGGCTGCAATCACAATCTTCAGTGATTATGGAGCCCCAAAAAATAAAGCCTGACACAGTTTCCGCTGTTTCCCCATCTATTTCCCACGGAGTGATGGGACCAGATACCGTGATATTATCTTTCTGAATGTTGAGCTTTAAGCCAACATTTTCACTCTCCTCTTTCACTTGCATCAAGAGGCTTTTTAGTTCTTCTTCACATTCTGCCATAAGGGTGCTGTCATCTGCATATTTGAGATTATTGATATTTCTCCTGTCAATCTTGATTCCAGCTTGTGCTTCTTCCAGCCCTGCATTTCTCATACGTGCTCATCATATAAGTTAAATAAGCAGGGTGACAATATACAGCCTTGACATACTCCTTTTCCTATTTGGAACAAGTCTATTCTTCCATGTCCAGTTGTGACTGTTTCTTCTTGACTTGCATATAGGTTTTTTAAGAGACAGTTCTGGTATTTCCATCTCTTTCAGAATGTTCCACAGTATATTTTGATCCACACAGTCAAAGGCTTTGGCATAGTCAATAAAGCAGAAACAGATATTTTTCTGGAACTCCCTTGCTCCTTTGATGATCCAGCTGATGTTGGAAATTTGATCTCTGGTTCCTCTGCCTTTTTGTAACCAGCTTGCGCATCTGGAAGTTCACAGTTGACATTTTGCTGAAGCCTGGCTTGGAGAATTTTGAGGATTACTTTACTAGCGTGGGAGTTTCGTGTAATTGTGAGGTTGTTTGAGCATTCTTTGGCATTGCCTTTCTTTGGGATTGGAATGAAAACTGACATTTTCCAGTCCTGTGGCCAGTGCTGAGTTTTCCAAGTTTCCTGGCATATGGAGTACAGCACTTTTAAAACATCAAATTTCATTATTTGCAAGAGCTCAACTGGAATTCATCACCTCAGCTAGGTTTGTTCATAGTGATCCTTTCTAAGACCCACTTGACTTCACATTCCAGGATGTCTGGCTCTAGGTGAGTGATCACACCATCATAATTATCTGAGTCATAAAGACTTTTTCGTACAGTTTTGTGTATTCTTGCCACCTCTTCATAATATCTTCTGCTTCTGTTAGGACCATACAATTTCTCTCCTTTATTGACCCCATCTTTGCATGAAATCTTCCCATGGGTTCTCTAATTTGCTTGAAGAGATCTCTAGTCTTTCCCATTCTATTGCTTTCCTCTCTTTCTTTGCATTGGTCGATGAGGAAGGCTTTCTTATCTCTCCTTGCTATTCTTTGGAACTGTGTATTCAGATGCTTATATCTTTCATTTTCTCTTTTGCTTTTCGCTTCTCTTCTTTTCACAGCTATTTGTAAGTCCTCATCAGACAACCATTTTGCTTTCTTTGCATTTCTTTTCCATGGGGATGGTTCATCCGACATTCTATCAGATCTAGTCCCTTAAATCTATTTCTCAATTCCACTGTATAAACATAACGGATGTGATTTAGGTCATACCTGAATGGCCGAGAGGTTTTCCCTACTTTCTTCAATTTAAGTCTGAATTTGTCAATAAGGATTTCAAGATCTGAGCCACAGTCAGCTCCTGGTCTTGTTTATGCTGACTGTATAGAACTTCTCCATCTTTGGCTGCAAAGAATATAATCAGTCTGATTTCAGTGCTGACTGTCTGTTGATGTCCATGTGTAGAGTCTTCTCTTGTGATGTTGGAAGAAGCTGTTTGCCTGTTTGCTATGACCAATGCATTCTCTTGGCCAAACTCTATTGGCCATTGCCCTGTTTCATTCTGTACTCCAAGGTCAAATGTATCTGTTACTCCAAATGTATCTTGACTTCCTACTTTTGCATTCCAATCCCCTATTGAAGGATTGAAACCATATGATCACTTCAATAGATGCTGAAAAATCTTTCATATATTCCAACAATCATTTGTGATAGAAACTCTCCAACAATTGAACATAGTAAAAACTACTGCAATTAACAAAACCACACAAATCAAAACTATGAAGTATCACCTTGACCATTCCAAATAGGCATCATTAAAAAAAAAAAATCTATAACAGCCCTGCTGGTCCAGGGGCTAAGACACCATGATCCCAATGCAGAGGTCCCAGGTTTGATCCCTGGTCCTGGAATTAGATTCCACATGCAGCGATTGAAGTTTGTTGCAGCCAAATAAAGAAGTAAATATATACATGTATAAATATATTTATATGATTGCATACTAATATATGAAGGAGAAGGTATGGAGAAAAGAGAAACCCCCTGCCTATAACCCAATAACCCCACTGTTTGCCATACACTAAAAGGAAACCTTAAACAAAAAATACATGTGTATGCCAGTAACCATTGTAAAACCATTTAGAGTAGCCAATAAAGGGAAGCAACCTCAGTGTCCATCAAACGAAGAATGGATAAAGAAGCTATAGTCCATATATAGGATGGAAAATTACTCACCCATAAAAAGGGAGAAAGTTGGATTATTTGCAGGGTTGCAGATGAATCTAGAGCCTATTACACAGTGAAGGAATTAGAAAACAGAAAGACCAATATTGCATATTAATATATATAAGTGGAATTTAGAAAACAGTTACTGAAGAACCCATTTGAAGGGTAGGAAGAGATGCAGTCATAGAAAACAGACTTGTGGACACAGTGTGGGAAGGAGAGAATGGAATGCATTGACAAATTGTACAGACATGTAAAATACCAAGTACGTAGTAGATAACTAGTGCTATGGAGAGTTCTAGTGGAGTGGGTTGTGGGGTAGGAGAGGAGGTACAAGAGGGAAATGGGAGGACCGCTCAAAAGGGAGGCTCAGCTATATTTACTAATAACTGATTTATTTCGCTGGGCCGCAGAAATTAGCACAACATTGTAAGTTAATTATGTTCCAAGTTTTAATCATTTTGTTTCAATTGAAGAAAGGAAATCAGTCCTTGGAAAACTTGTGAAATTGACAAATAAAGTATCCAGGGCATGTCAAGTAAAATATGTAGACTGCTTTAGTATGTATAGACTTAGCAAAAATAAACAAACAAACTTAAAATGCAGAACTAAGTTAGCCAGAATAAGTTCAGACTCTACACTTAAGTGTCCCTTCACTTCACTAATTTGTCATAAACATAAAGAATGGGTTCCTAAAATAAAGCAAACAAACGTGATATGTTTTCATAAAATGATGTCACATTTTATGATTTTATGAATCCATGAATCCCCTCAAGTTTTAATAAGTAATAGCAGACCTTTGACTTTCACAACTATGGTAAGTAGGAATTAGTAAGCATAGGTTAAAACTGAGGTGCTGAACAAGAATCCCTTATATCGCAATACTAGAATGTGTGCTTCTGCTGCTGCTAAGTCACTTCAGTCGTGTCTGACTCTGTTTGACCCCATAGATAGAACCCCACCAGGCTCCCCTGTCCCTGGGATTCCCCAGGCAAGAACACTGGAGTGGGTTGTTATTTCCTTCTCCAATGTGTGAAAGTGAAAAGTGAAAGGGAAGTCGTTCAGTCGTATCTGAGCCTTAGCGACCCCACGGGCTGCAGCCTACCAGGCTTCTCCATCCATGGGATCTTCCAGGCAAGAATACTGGAGTGGCTTGTGTGTGCTCCGAGAATGCATGCTACTGACTGGGAAAAATGCATAGCCTAAAAGTGGAGAATTGTATTTTCTTCAGCAGGACTTTCATCCTAAGAAGGATTTTATCGTGAGGAGTAACTTCTCAAGTATTGCCAAAAGACTGCTCTGAACAAGGATAGATGGAGCCAGGTTTTACAAAAGTTTTGGTACAATGATCAGGTATGGAGAATGTCCAAATATTATGGTTAATGAAGAAACACTGGACACCACAAGTGAATGAATTGACATATTTTTTACTTCTGGGAATATGCAAAAATCTGGGCTCCTTGAAATAATTCCTTTGATAAACACCTTAACTAGGTCTAGTATCTATTCTTTCTGTCTGGAATCAGTCCTTCAGGCAACACTGGTGGCAGCTGCAGTAACTAAGGACTTGATCAGTTCAGTACAGTTCAGTTCACTTCAGTCGCTCACTAGTGTCCGACTCTTTGCCACCCCATGAATCACAGCATTCCAGGCCTCCGTGTCGATCACCAACTCCCAGAGTTCACTCAAACTCATGTCCATCGAGTTGGTAAGGCGATTCAGCCATCTCATTCTCTGTCGCCCCCGTTTCCTCCCACCCCCAATCTCTCCCAGCCTCAGAGTCTTTTCCAGTGAGTCAACTCGTCGCATGAGGTGACCAAAATATTAGAGTTTCAGCTTTAGCATCAGTCCTTCCAGTGAACACCCAGGATTGATCTCCTTTAGAATGGACTGGTTGGATCTCCTAGCAGTCCAAGGGACTTTCAAGTGTCTTCTCCAACACCACAGTTCAAAAGCATAAATTCTTCAGTGATCAGCTTTCTTCACAATCCAACTCTCTTGATACAAGTCCTTAATTGCAAGGACATATCTGAAATTGTATACCTCCTGTGAAGAAGGCTGACACCAGTCAGAATAGCTGCTATCCAGAAGTCTTACACTGTTGGTGGGAATGCAAACTAGTACAGACACTATGGAGAACAGTGTGGAGATTCCATTAAAAACTGGAAATAGAACTGCCATATGATCCAGCAATCGCACTCCCGGGTGTACACACTGAGGAGACCAGTATTGAAAAATACACATGTACTCCAATGTTCATTGCAGCACTGTTTATAATAGCGAGGACATGGAATCCACCTAGATATCCATCTGCAGATGAACGGATAAGAAAGCTTTGGTATATGTACACAATGGAGTATTTTTCAGCCATCATAAAGAATGCATTTGAATCAGTTATAATAAGGTGGATGAAACTGGAGCCTATTATGCAGAGTGAAGTAAGCCAGAAAGAAAAATATCAATACAGTGTACTAACTCATATATATGGAATTTAGAAAGATGGTAATCTTAACCATGTATACAAGATAGCAACAGAGACATAGGTATATAGAACAGTCTATGGGACTCTGTGGTAGAGGGTGAAGATGGGATGATTTGGGAAAATGGCATTGAAGCACGTATATTGTCATATGTGAAATGAATCACCAGTCCAGGTTCGACGCATGATACAGGATGCTCGGGGCTGGTGCACGGGGTTGATCGGGAGGGAGGATATGGGGAGGAGGGAGATGGGAGGGTGGTTCAAGAAGGGGAACACATGTACACCCAGGGCGGATTCATGTTAATGTATGGCAAAACCAACCAATGTATTAATGTAAAATAATTAGCCTCTGATAAAAAAAAATAAAAAAGTTGCAATATCCCCCAAAATAGATAGAAAATATATAATTAATATAATCATTGGAATGACTGATGCTGAATCTGTGACTCCAATACTTGGCCACCTGATGTGAAGAACTGACTCATTTGGAAAAACTTGTTGCTGGGAAAGTTTGAAAGCAAGACGAGAAGTGGGCAACGGAGGATGTATGGTTGGATGGCATTATCAACTTAATGGACAGGAGTTTGAGAAAACACCGGGAGTTGGTTTTGGACAGGGAGGCCTCAGATCAGATCAGATAAGTCGCACAGTCGTGTCCGACTCTCCGCGACCCCATGAATCACAGCACGCCAGGCCTCCCTGTCCATCACCAACTCCCGGAGTACACTGAAACTCATGTCCACAGAGTCGGTGTTGCTATCCAGCAACCTCATTCTCCATTGTCCTCTTCTCCTCCCGCCCCCAACCTTTCCCAGCATCACAGTCTTTTCCAGTGAGTCGACTCGTCGCATGAGGTGGCCAAAGTATTGCACTTTCAACTTTAGCATCAGTCCCTTCAATGAACATCCAGGATTGATCTCCTTTAGAATGGACTGGTTGGATCTCCTTGCAGTATAAGGGACTCTCAAGAGTCTTCTCCAACACCACAGTTCAAAAGCATCGATTCTTCAGCGATCAGCCTTCTTCACAGTCCAACTCTCACATCCATACATGACCACGGGAAAAACCATTGCCTTGACTAGACGGACCTTGGTTGGCAAAGTAATGTCTCTGCTTTTTAATATACTATCAAGGTTGGTCATAACTTTCCTTCCAAGGAGCAAGCGTCTTTTAAATTCATGGCTGCAATCAGCATCTGCAGTGATTTTGGAGCCCCCAAAAATAAAGTCTGACACTGTTTCCACTGTTTTTCCATCTATTTCCCATGAAGTGATGGGACCAGATGCCATGATCTTTGTTTTCTGAATGTTGAGCTTCAAGCCAACCTTTTCACTCTCCTCTTTCACTTTCATCAAGAGGCTTTTGAGTTCCTCTTCACTTTCTGCCATAAGGGTAGTGTCATCTGCATATCTGAGGTTATTGATATTTCTCCCAGCAATCTTGACTCCAGCTTGTGCTTCTTCCAGCCCAGCGTTCCTCATGATGTACTCTGCATATAAGTTAAATAAGCAAGGTGACAATATACAACCTTGACATACACCTTTACCTATTTGGAACCAGTCTGTTCCACAAATTGCCAACATCCGCTGGATCATGGAGAAAGCAAGAGAGTTTCAGAAAAACATCTATTTCTGCTTCATTGGCTATGCCAAAGTCTTTGACTGTGTCGATCACAATAAACTGTGGAACATTCTGAAAGAGATGGGAATCCCAGAGCACCTGACTTGCCTCTTGAGAAACCTGTAGGCAGGTCAGGAAGCAACAGTTAGAACAGGGAGACCTAGGATGCTGCAATCCATGGGGTGGCAGAATCAGATACGACTGTATGACTAAGCTGAATATACTTAATGCCTTTTGTTTCATACCATTTTTTATTTAAAGTCTGTTTTGTCTACTATTATGACACTCTATTACTTATTGTTTGCATAAAATGTTCCTTACAATATATTGTTGAGAATCTCTTGAATTGTAAGATTTGTCTCTTTGATAGTCTATCTTTGCCATATTAAAAAAAAAAAATCCATTTTCCCATCTTCTAGTTTACCATCTTAAAGTGTGTGTTTTGTTGTTGTTGTTATTTATTTTACTAAATAACATTTAGAGTGACTTTAAGAAGTATTTTGAGATATTTTCTTTGATGTTGTTCAGTCATTCAGTCATGTCCAACTCTTTTGTCACTCCCTGGACTTCAGCACACCAGGCCTCCCTCTCTTTCACTGTTTCCCATAGTTTGCTCTAACACATGTCCATTGAACTGGTGATGCCATCCAAGATTCTCACCCTATGTCACCCTCTTCTCCTCCTGTCCTCAATCTTTTCCAGTATCATGGTATTTTCTAAAGTGGGCTCTTATCAACAGATTGGCAAAATCCTCGAGTTTCAGCTTCAGCATTAGTGCTTCAAAAGTATATTCAGGTTTGGTTTCCTTGAGGATTGATTGATTTGATCTCCTTGCAGTCCAAGGGACCCCTAAGAGTTTTCTCCAGCACCTCAGTTTGAAGGCATCAGTTCTTCAGCTCTCAGCCTTCTTTAGATTACAATTCTCACATCTGTGCAGAGGTTTGTGACTGAGGAGGTTTTTGTTAATAAGCTCGTGTCAATTCTTTTTAAGACAAGATCTAGGTTTGTCATAGCTTTTCCTCCAGGAAGCAAATGTCTGTTAATTTCATGCCTGCAGTCACCATTCACCGTGATTTTGGAGCCCAAGAAAATTAAGTCTGCCACTGATTCCATGGTTCCACCTTCTTTCTTCCAAGTAGTGATGGAACCAGGCACCCTGTGTTGGTCTTTTGAATGCTGAGTTCTCAGCAAGGTTTCTACTCTCCTCACTCATCCTCATCAAGACACTCTTTAGTTCCTTTTCACTTTCTCTTTTTACAGTGTTCCCATCTGTATATCTAAGAGAGTTGAAGTTTATCCCAGAAACCTTGATTCCAGTTTATTATTCATCCATCCTGACATTTGGAATAGTATAGTCTGCATATATCTCACATAAGCAGAGTGATTATGTGCAGTCTTCTTCCTCACCTTTCCCAGGTTTAAAATGGTCAATTGTTCCATGCCTTGTTCCAACTCTTGCATCTTGTGCTGCATACACATTTCTCAGATGATAGTAAGAAGGTTTGTGACTCCAGTCTCTTTCAAACTGTTCACAGTTTACTTTGATACACACAGCCAATGTCTTTAGTGGAGTCAGTGAAACAGAAGTAAACAATTTTCTGAAATTATCTTGTTTCCTCTAGGATCCAGTGAATGTTTCCTAATTGTTCTCTGGTTCATCGATTGTTTCCAAGTCTAGCTTTCACATCTGGAAGTTCTTGGTTTATGTTCTTTTGAAGAATTTTGAGTTTTACACAGCTAGCATGTGAAAGAAGCAACAGTGCATGCTGGTTTGAACATTCTTTGGCATTACCATACTTTGTTGTTGGAATGAAAACTGACCTTTTCCACCCTCATGGCCACTGATGAGTTTTCCAAATCTGATGACATATGAACTCAGTGTCGCAGTTTAACTGCATCATTAAGAGTTTGGCAGTTTCATGTTAATGAATACTCAAAGTTTTGCTTAAACCATTTGGTTTCTACTTCATATCTGAATGAGATCCTTGTTGGTGTTAGGTTTGGCTCATTCATCATTTTGAGAATGTTCTACCATCCTCTACTGGCCTGAAGAGTTTCTATTGAAAGAGCAGCTGCTATCTTTATGTGGATCCACTTGTTATGATACTTATATCTTTCTTCTTGCTGCTTTTAATATTTGTTTTTTGTATTTAAATTTGCAGTGTTTTCATTTTTTTTTCCTCTTACACACCCCAATGTGTTTTGTTTATTTCCTCCTTTCTGCTGCTGCTGCTGCTAAGTCACTTCAGTAGTTTCCAACTCTGTGCGACCCCATAGACAGCAGCCTACCAGGCTCCTCCGTCCCTGGGATTCTCCAGGCAAGAACACTGGAGTGGGTTGCCATTTCCTTCTCCAATGCATGAAAGTGAAAAGTGAAAGTGAATTCATTCAGTCGTGTCCGACTCTTCGCGACCCCATGGACTGTAGCCTACCAGGCTCCTCTGTCCATGGGATTTTCCTGGCAAGAGTACTGGTGTGGGGTGCGATTGCCTTCTCCTTTCTTCCTCCACCTAATTAGTTGTTTCTCTGTCTCAGTTATTCTACTGTTGGTTCATTCCAGATTAACAGATGTTGTTAATCTCAGTAATTGCATTGATTATTATCAATTGATTCTTCTTTACTTCTTCTAGATCCATGGTAAACATGCTTATTTCTTCTCAGTAGGGCCTCCAGGTATTTACTAGCAACTCTATTTAGCTTTCAAGATGTTAGACATCTTTACTCTCATCATTCTGAATTATTTTTCAGGAAGACTTCCTATTCCCTCTTCTTTTGTTTGTTTTGGTGTGTTTTTATCATGTACCTTTAGCAGTTGCATAATTCTCTCCCTTTTCATTTTGTTTAGATTACAGCGGTTTGAAGCCCTTTCTGCAGGCTGAAGGGTTATGGATCCAATTTACTGTGGAAGCTGATTTTGTGTGTTGGATTGGACCAGTAAGTTTCCAAGGTTTAATGTTTGGTGGATCTTGTGCCTGTGGTCTGTCAGGAAGCGCTAGGTCACTTCTCTATGAAGTGCAATGAATTATCCTGCAAGGTGCTTTGCAGGGTCTGTGGCTTTGGTATGCCTTCAGGTAGCACTTTTATATTGTTTATTTTTGTGTTTCTGCTTTGCTGAAGAATAGGTGCGGGTTGACTTGCACTGAAATTGCTGGCTTCAACTAGGGGCTTGATTTCCATGTAAGCATGGAAACTTTTAAATGTGCTTCTCTTTTAGTGTTCCTTGGTGTCAGGAGTTCAACAATGATCTAAAGATTGAGAATTGACCTCGTGGCTTCTGGGGTTTGGTCCCTGAGTTAAAGAAGCATCAAGAATTCTGCATCCTCAGACAGAAGATAAATTCCAAGGTTTATGGTGAAGCAATATTCCATAGCCAAAAACAATCAAAAGGATTCATAGAGTTCTTTGGAGCAGAGCAAAGTGAGGTGGGAGATAGAGGTTTCTAGGAGAAGAAAAGGGAGAGTAAAAAGGCCAGCATGCAATCAACTCAGGAAATAAATCCATAAGTAAAAGTAGATTCTAAAGATAGAATTCCTAAAGGTATAAACATTGATTAATAAAAAGTTTCAAAAGTCAAAGATTAAAAACCAGGAATAGAATTCAAACTACTGTCAGTTCAGTTCAGTCGCTCAGTAGTATCCGACTCTCTGTGACCCCATGGATAACAGCATGCCAGGCCTCCCTGTCCAACACCAATTCCCGGAGTTCACACAAACTCATATCTATCGAGTCGGTGATGCAATCCAGCCATCTCATTCTCTGTTGTCCCCTTTTCATCCTGCCCCCAATCCCTCCCAGCATCAGAGTCTTTTCCAGTGAGTCATATCTTCGCATGAGGTGGCCAAATTATCGGACTTTCAGCTTTAGCATCAGTCCTTCCAGTGAACACCCAAGACTGATCTCCTTTAGAATGGACTGGTTGGATCTCCTTGCAGTCCAAAGGACTCTCAAGAGTCTTCTCCAGCACCACAGTTCAAAAGCATCAATTATTTGGTGATCAGCTTTCATCACAGTCTAACTCTCATCCATACATGACCACTGGAAAAACCATAGCCTTGACTAGACAGACATTGTTTGGCAAATTAATGTCTCTGATTTTTAATATGCTCTCTGTATCTATATAAACTACTATAAATACTGGAAAAATGATAGAAACCAAAATAATTCTCAAACTTGTAATGTAGTATATAGAAATGAATGTAAGGGAATGATAAGGAACCAAAAAAATTTTTCATAACAAACATGAATAAAATAAGTTGTTCATAGACTATCCTGCAGTGATTTATGTCAGAAAGTATTTTGCCTTCGATTTCCTCTAGGAGTTTAGGAGTTTCTCGTCTTATATTTAGAGCCTTAATCCATTCTGAGTTTATTTTTTAGTGTGGTGTTAAAAAGTGTTCAAATTTCACTCTTTTACAAAGTGGTTGACCAGTTTTCCCAGTACCATTTGGTAAAGAGATTGTCGTTTCTTGATTGTTTACTCTTGCTACCTTTGTCAAAGAATCCATAGTTGTCTCAATTTATGTCTTGGCTTTCTGCTTTATTCTATTGATCTATATTTTTGTCTTTGTCCAGTAGCATACTGTCATGATGACTGTAGCTTTGTGGTATAGTCTGAAGTCAGACAGGTAGATTTCTCCAGGTCCATTCTTCTTTCTCAAGCTTGCTTTGGCTAGTCAAGGTTTACTGTTGGTTTGTTTCCCCATACAAATGGTGAAGTTATTTTTCCAATTATTTTTTAAAAAAATACCGTTGGTAACTTGATAGGGATTGCGTGAATCCATAGATTGCTTTGGGTATTGTACTCATTTTTACTATACTGATGCTTTGAATCCATGAAAATGGTATATTTCTCCATATACTTGTGTTATCTTTGATTTTTTTCAGTGTTTTATAGTTCTCTATGTAGAGATCTTTGTTTCTTTAGGTAGATATATTCCTGAGTATATTAATCTATTCTCTGCAATGGTGAATGGAATTGATTCCTTAATTTCTTTCTGTTTTCTCATTGTTAATGTATAGGAATGCAAGGGATTTCTGTATGCTATTATTATATCCTGCCACGATACAATATTCACTGATTAGCTCTAGTAATTTTCTGCTGGTGTCTTTATTTATTTATTTTTTATAAAGGATCATGTTCTTTATAAACAGGGAGAGGCTTATTTGCTCTTTCTCAATCATTCTTTTCATATATTTTTCTTCTCTGATTGCTCTGGCTAAAACTTAAACAATTATGTTGAATAGTAGTGGTGAGAGTGGCCACACGTCTTATTCCTGACATTGAGAAATGCTTTCAATTATTCATCATTGAGGATACTGTTTGCTGTGATTTTATCATATATGGCTTTTATTATATTCAGGTATGTGCGTTCTATGCATGCTTTCTGGAGGATTTCATCATAAATTGATGTTGAATTTGGTCAAAGGCTTTCTCTGGATTTATTGAGAAAATCGTATGCCTTTTTTTGTTTTGTTTTGTTTTTATGTCTCAATGTATTAACCTGGTGTAATCCATTGGTTGATATGCAAATACTGAAAAATCCTTGCATCACTGCTTTAAAGCTCCCTTGGTCATGATGTGTAATCTTTTAATATGCAGTTGAATTCTGTTTGCTAGAAATTTGTTGAAGATTTTTGCATCTGTGTTCATCACTGATATTGGCCTGTAGATTTCTTTTTTTGTGGCATCCTTGTCTGGTTTTGGTATTAGGGTGTGCCATTACATCTTGGCTGATGTTGGGGTCTTCTCTCAATTTCCACTCACCATGTGGCCTTTCACCACCACTGCACAGGCAAAGGTTGTAATGGCTTAAGGCTGGTTCAGGTCAATACTGAAGGGTTGTGGGAAGAAATGGTAAAGAATACCAAAAGGGCAGGATACAGTGCCTAGAGACATTTTCACTACTGGAACACCTGTGCCTCCGTGTGTGTGTGTGTATGTGTGTATCCAGCCCACTGAAGATGCCGACAAGAAGACAGCAGTAGATGAATTTTGGGGCAACCCGAAGAGGAGGCACAAGGCATCCACAGACAGCAGGAGACTGGTTAATATATTTCCACAGTGCCCCTGTTCAGGACTTGAAATTGAAAAGAATGGCTGATGATAACTCAGGACAGTGGTTCCACAAATCTGGAATGACCTTAAGAGACATAAACACACTCAGAATGTTTGCTGTGTTGTTGTGTGTGTTTGTACTGGGAGGAAGGTGTTGAGGTTTTGAGGAGTCACCCACTGGTATGGGGCTTTTAAACCACAATCCTTGGACCCCCTAAAGGGCCTACTGTGAGCTGAAACACACGGCCTTTCACAAACGGAAGCTCCACTGGGGCAAAAAAGATCCTGGTTTAGAATTGTATTCCTTATGTGGAGCTTGTGGAATTCACGACAAAAATCACTGCAAATGGTGGCTACAGCCAGGAAGTTCAAAGATGCTGGCTTCTTGTCGGAAAAGTTATGAACTTCTTAGACACGTGTTAAAAACAGGGACATTACTTTGCAGCAAATGTCCATCTAGTAAAAGCTATGGTTTCCCAGGTAGTCATGTAGGGATGTGAATGTTGTTCTTGAAAGAAAGCTGAGCCTGGAAGATTGGATGCTTTTGAACTGTTCTGTTGGAGAAGATTCTTGAGAGTCCTTGGGAAAGCAAGCAGATCCAAGTGGCCCATTCTAAAGGAAATCAGTTCTGAATATACATTGGAAGGACTCAGGCTGAAGCGGAAACTAAATAATTTGGCCATCTGATGCAAAAAACTGACTAACTAGAAAGGTCCCTGAGGCTAGGAATGATTGAATGCGGGAGGAGAAGGGAATGACAGAAGAGGATATGAGTTTGCATGAACTATGGAAATTGGTGATGGACATGAAGGTCTGGCCTGCTGCAGCCCATGGGTTCTCAAACAGTCAGACAGGACTGAGTGACTGAACTGAAAAGAACTGATAGATAATTTAATATTGAATGGAGGACGAATGAATGCCCATATTTTCAGAGGTGACAAACAGGGGATTACATATATCGTGTAGGAAAATGTGCACAGAGAAATTCCTTTCCGTGATATAAAGAACTCAAAATTCCATTCCCTGTACACTGATTTCCATATTGGCTGCAGGGAAATCTGTGCCAAGCTTTTCAAATGACACATATAGGGTACTCCATCTCATGACATATAAAATGTAGAAATTACAGCACTCATATTTTCAAATTAGAATATAAAGCATTCCCTATGTCAGAAATTAAACCTGGGCTCATATTTTAATAAGGAAAATAGAGAGAATTCCACAGAGCACTCAAGAGAAGAAAGTCTACACCGAGCTATGCATATCTTACACATCGCATCTGTCCTGTCATAGGGAGAAAAATCAGTGTTCAGATTTCTTATATGGGATGTAAGGATTCTGCATTTCCTACAAGAATATCTGAGGTAAGATTTCCATATTAGAAATATGGGAAATTCACATATCACGGTGAATATATGTAACCAAATTTTTATATCCGAAATATGTACACTTCATATGTACTCTTACATAATCTATAGACTTGTTTCCATATGAGAAATGAAGAAAGCCTCAATTTTCCATATCACAAATTCCTCATCAGGTGAATTAAAAAGAATACATATGCAATAGAGAGAATTCCGTATTGCATGTAGAAAACTCTTCTTGCAGATTTAAGTATGTGAGATACGCAACCTTCCATATTTCCTTTAGAAACTTCGACACCTAGATGGAGAAATATGGCCCATAAAACACAGGATTTCATGCAAGAAAACAAATGCCTTGATTTTCTATGTGAAATTTCAGTTCAGTTCAGTTCAGTTCAGTCGCTCAGTCGTGTCCGACTCTCCGCGACCCCATGAATCACAGCACGCCAGGCCTCCCTGTCCATCACCAACCCCCGGAGTACACTCAAAGTCATGTCCACAGAGTCGGTGATGCCATCCAGCCATCTCATTCTCCGTCGTCCCCTTCTCCTCCCGCCCCCAACTTTTCCCAACATCACAGTCTTTTCCAGTGAGTCAACTCGTCGCATGAGGTGGCCAAAGTATTGCAGTTTCAGCTTTAGCATCAGTCCCTCCAATGAACATCCAGGATTGATCTCCTCTAGAATGGATTGGTTGGATCTCCTTGCAGTATAAGGGACTCTCAAGAGTCTTCTCCAACACCACAGTTCAAAAGCATCGATTCTTCGGCGATCAGCCTTCTTCACAGTCCAACTCACATCCATACATGACCACGGGAAAAACCATTGCCTTGACTAGACGGACCTTGGTTGGCAAAGTAATGTCTCTGCTTTTTAATATACTATCAAGGTTGGTCATAACTTTCCTTCCAAGGAGCAAGCGTCTTTTAATTTCATGGCTGCAATCAGCATCTGCAGTGATTTTGGAGCCCCAAAAAATAAAGTCTGACACTGTTTCCACTGTTTTTCCATCTATTTCCCATGAAGTGATGGGACCAGATGCCATGATCTTTGTTTTCTGAATGTTGAGCTTCAAGCCAACCTTTTCACTCTCCTCTTTCACTTTCATCAAGAGGTTTTTGAGTTCCTCTTCACTTTCTGCCATAAGGGTAGTGTCATCTGCATATCTGAGGTTATTGATATTTCTCCCAGCAATCTTGATTCCAGCTTGTGCTTCTTCCAGCCCAGCGTTCCTCATGATGTACTCTGCATATAAATTAAATAAGCAAGGTGACAATATACAACCTTGACGTACACCTTTTCCTATTTGGAACCAGTCTGTTGTTCCAATGTGAAATTTAGATAATGCAAAATTCAGGGGAGATGATCTGCACTTAGCTTCATGAATGAATTATGGAGGTTTCACATTTCATGATGGGAAAATCTGCACACAGATTTTCATCAGCGAAATAAAGATAATGATATTATGTGTGATAAAATCTGGGCTCAGCATTAGAGCTTGGAAGGACTGAGAGTTTCATATTTAATGTAGGAAAATGGGTTACATGATTTTCAACAGAATTTCAAAACTTCATGCAGTAAAATCTGCACACAGAGGCAGATGAATGGGAAAAGAATTTATCGTGCCTATAAGAGAGTCTGATGTTAAGAAGGATTGGAGATGGGAGGAGAAGGGGATGACAGAGAAAGAAATGGCTGGGTGGCATCACCGATTCGATGGACATGATTTTGAGTGAACTCCCGAGTTGGTGATGGACAGGGAGGCCTGGTGTGCTGTGATTCATGGGGTCGTAAAGAGTCGGAGAAGGAAATGGCAGCCCACTCCAGTGTTCTTGCCTGGAGAATCCCAGGGACGGGGGAGCCTGGTGGGCTGCCGTCTATGGGGTCACACAGAGTTGGACACGACTGAAGTGACTTAGCAGTAGCAGCAAAGAGTCGGATACGACTGAGTGCCTGAACTGAACTGAACTGATGCACAACAAAGCAGTATTACTCAGCTGTATAAGGGAATGCATTTTACTCCTTTGAACGAGATTTATGGACATGGAAACTCTTATATAAATTCAGAAAGAGAAAAATCAATACTGAATATCAATCCATGTATTTGAAATTTATTTTTCTTCAAGGTTTTCCATCTATTTTTTTTTTCAAAAACAATTTTAGGAAAATTTACTTAAAAACAACCTTATCTTAAAATGGAGTAACTTTGGTTTTACAAGCAGCAAGTAAAGTACAGAACCAAAAATTCATTACAGGAGCATTAAGTTCTACATTAGGTCACAGAGTCTAATCTGAAATCATACCCATAATATCATTTTTCAGGATATCTTTGAATTAGTTATTTCCCAAGATGTCTGAACCATAGCTACTCTATTTTGATTTTTAATTGTAAAAAAAAAAAATTTAATAGCCAAAGCAGATTTCACCATTAATGACGTCAGTGTTTTTCTAGGTATGAGAAGATGCAAGAATTGGAACTCATAAAACCTTTTTCTGAAAAGATCTAACTATCTGAAGGTCTGTTCTGCCAGTTTTTTGTTTTTATTTTCAGAGCACAGAGTGCCTCATTCCTGATTTTCAGACTGAACTTCTTTCAGGGGGTGTTGAAGGTCAGCAGCTTGCAATGGTCATGATGTATTCTTTATAGAGGCAGCTGGCAAGGACCAACTTCCAGTCAGCAGAGTCACTTCATAGCCACATATCTGACCCTGTGACACCATTTCATGGCCATTGTGTCCCGCAGTGCTGGGAAGGCTCATTTCCAGGTCTAGGGAAGTGACGGGCCACTGAGTGTGCAAAAATTGGATCAGGTCTTGCAAGTAGCAAAAGTCTCTGGACCACTGTTTCACTAGCCTCCTTGTCCAGGAAAATATTTCCCCTTGATGCTTTTTCCCATACCCAGAGTCACATTATTACAATTATTGATTTCATATGGAACAGTCAGTTCAGAATTATGATCCAGCAATCGCACTCCTGGGCATACACACCGAGAAAACAAGAATTGAAAGAGACATATGTACTCCAATGTTCATTGCAGCACTGTTTATAACAGCCAGGACATGGAAACAACATAGATGTCCATCTGCAGAAGAATGGATAAGAAAGCTGTGGTACATATACACAATGGAATATTACTCAGCCATTAAAAAGAATGCATTTGAATCAGTTGTAATAAGGTGGATGAAACTGGAGACTATTATACAGAGTGAAGTAAGCCAGAAAGAAAAACACCAATACAGTATACTAACGCATATATATGGGATTCAGAAAGATGCAAATGATAACCCTGTATAAGAGATAGAAATAGAGACACAAATGTATAGTACAGTCTTTGGGACTCTGTGGGAGAGGGTGAGGGTGGGATGATTTGGGAGAATGGCATTAAAACATGTTTGTTGCCATATGTGAAACGAATCACCAGTTCATGGTCGATGCGTGTATTTGAAATTTTATGGGAACTGACAATCCTACATAGTGAACATCGAATAAGACACGGACATAAAAAACAGACTTGTGGACTGAGTGGGATAAGGTGAGGGTAGGATGATTTGAGAGAATAGCACTGAAACTTAAATATTGCCATGTATATGTAAAATAAGTGATCAGTGGGAAATTGGTAGAGGAAGCAGGACCCACAAATTCGTGCTCTGGGACAACCAAGAGGGAGTGAATGGGGAGGAAGTTGGGAGGGGATTAAGGAAGGGGTGTGTGTGAGGAACACATGTATAGCTTGGGCTGATTCATCTTATTAATGCAAAAACCCTCACAATATTGTAACGTAGCTACCATTCATTACAAGGAATAAATGAATGAAAAGATTATTCACCGTACTATTGCACAATGGCCAGGAACCTCGAAACGATTGTGGGAGGAGAGAGAGATGCCAAGCACATCCAAAGTAAGTGCGATGATGAAAAGAGAAACGAATGATGGATAGTGAGGCACAGCTCTGTACAAAGGAGACTCACTGATTTCTTCAGAAGAGTGATAGTATTTGAGCCCAAAATGAGGAAACACCTGTAGTTGGGGTCTTGGTTGTGGAATGAGAGTTCAGAGGCACAGTGCAGCTGAGTCATCTGTAAATCTGAGAAGTGACTTTTGTAGGTCAGGCTGCTTCATCTACCCCAAGATTCCCTAGTAGAAACCTGTTATTCAGTTGGTGTATGCACATGCTGTCTCAACCAGCTTCCCTCATGCACTGGTGTCACACTGTGTTACACAGATGCTCAGTTTCTCCACAAGGGAAATAAATGACCCAGATTCCTGGAAACATGCCTGTGAGTGGCCATCCCACAGTCTCCTCACCTGGCCTCCTCTCAGTTATCTCTCATGGTGTTGCC
The DNA here is from genome assembly GCF_049115385.1 of Moschus berezovskii. Classification (NCBI taxonomy): domain Eukaryota; kingdom Metazoa; phylum Chordata; class Mammalia; order Artiodactyla; family Moschidae; genus Moschus; species Moschus berezovskii. Next base: position 55,136,058 of record NC_142489.1, read on the forward strand.
TTCTCCCTAGTATTAGTCCTAGTAGTCAGAACTAGTACTGAGAGTTTTGGGCTCGAGAACCTCAATGATGATATGCCTGGGAAACCAGCAAAGTCAGCAGAAGGTTGGTCAGACCCTGAGCTCACCGAGTACTCCTAAGTGAACTGCCAATTCTGTTCAGGCACAGAGAGAGCCCACGTCTACAATCCTGCTAGATCCTGCTAAATTTTGGTCACAGAACAACCTGAAAAATTTTATGCTGTTGCTATAATTGTGGTGCCTGTAGGACTGTGATTTATGTTCAAGTCCCTCGTGCCACTGAATTGGAGGGGAATGTCTTGCTGATTCAGGATGCTCCAGGACAGAAAGGGTATGGGGGAAGGACCTAAATCACCTACCAAGGTTAACCTATCCCTTTCTGTCCCCACTCTCCATATCCAGGGTGCTGCCTCATACCAGTGATGCTGGCTACTGCTTAACAATCAGTTCACTGCCATGGCTTCTTGCGAAAGAACAGTGTGCTGTTACATCAATCCGTGGGTTGCCTGAGTTCCTCCACTTGCCAGGACAAACTCAAGGTAGGCGGGGTGTGAAACCTCATTACATGAAAGCTGTCCTTTCCTCTTTTCAGGGGCAAAATGTGTACCCACCCCTTCACACTCACCATCCTTTCGCATGACATTGTCTCCAGTCTGATATTCAAGTTCATCATGTAGCAGTAAAGCATGTCTTCACGGTATCTAATCAAGGCTGTCATCTGGAAATGGTTTACAAACTGCTTTGGGTCAAGGAGTCTCTAGATGATAGAGGTGACAGGGCTGGAAGACAAAATCCAGTCTAGCATCATCCGACATCATCTGAATTTAATTTGCGACTTGTAACGAGTCACCTTCTGCTCACCCAGAATGTATGAAGGCCAAAACCCCTAGTCTGTGCATATCAAACTCTTCCCCAAAGGAGGTGCTGTTCTATCTGAAGGCCCTGAGATCCATCTTCAGGTCAGTTCAGTCACTCAGTCATGTCCGACTCTTTGCGACCCCATGTATCACAGAACTCCAGGCCTCCCTGTCCGTCACCAACACGGGAGTTCACTCAAAATCATGTCTATCGAGTCGGTGATGCCATCCAGCCATCTTTTTCTCTGTCGTCCCCGTCTCTTCCTGCCGCCAATCCCTCCAGCATTAGAGTCTTTTCCGTTGAGTCAACACTTCACATGAGGTGGCCGACGTTTTGGAGTTTCAGCTTCAGTATCAGTCCTTCCAATGAACACCCAGGACTGATCTCTTTTAGAATGGACATTCATCTTGGACTCCTGAAAATTAGCTTATTCCTGGAAAACACAGCCTGCTCACTAGGACTAACATGAGCACTTAGACATCCCAAAAACCTCACCCCCAAATTCACTCAGTGTTTTGGATGGGAAGTGTGTAGCACACAACCCATTTTTCTGAAGAGTCTGTCCCTGGTGCTAATAACAATTCTGATTAAGACAGCTGCAAGGACAGGCCAAGCATCAGTTTGTGCTCATCAGAACAACAGGGCCATCACCCGTAAATCAGGAACCGATTTGTAGGACTGCAGCCAACACTCATTATCCAGTAAGTATATTTTGTACCCATGCCTCCAGATCTGCAACTCTTTTTCTCATAGCCCAGATAAAATGGATGCGACAGCACCCAATGGGCCCACAGATTTGAACAAGAAGTGGCAGATTCCCCGTGCATGGAATTTTTCTGTTCTAGGCAGGTCTTCCGCTTCTGACCAATCCTGGGTTTCATCAGAGATTAGGTCCCTTGACATCCACAGGGAGGACTTCGAGAGCTTCATATCACTTGATTAACTGTTAGTGACTCCTCAAACCCTCCACATGTGCTTCCCAGTATAAACATACAAAACAACACAGCAGAAATTGTGAACTTCTTTATTTTTCTTGATGTAATTACCAATTTGTGGACCCACTGTCCTGAGTTTACACTGGCCATCTGGGAAAGAGTGCACAAAGAAATTCATAAATGCAATATAAAAAATTTAGTATTTCCTTCCACTGTATTGAATTCCATATTTCATGCAGGAAAATCCATGCCTAAAATTTCAACTGTTTTATATATAGAGTATTCTTTTACATTACATATTTATGAATAACAGCACATATATTTGCAAATGTAGACTATGAACCATTCCCAATTCAGAAATTACACCTGGGCTCATATTTTAATAAGGGAACTACAGATAATTCCACATTTCAGGAAGGAATATAAACACCTAGCTATTTATATGGGAAATAGAGCATCTGGCATGGCAAGAGGTGAAAAGTTGGTGTCCAGATTTCTTTTCTCAAATACAAGGTTTCTCTACTTCATATAAGTATATCTGATGTAAGATTTCCATATTGAAACATAGAATGTTCCATATTTCATGGACAAATCTGCACTCAAAGTGTATGTCTTATTGCACACTCTGTAGTTTGGTTTTCATATGGGAAAGGAACAAAATTCCAAAATTTCCACGTCAAAAATCTCCTTGTCAGGTTAATTAAAGTGAATATATGAAATATAGAGAATTCCATATTGCATGTAGGAAACTCTGCTTTCAGAATAAAGAATATGAGATACAGAAAACCCCATATTTCAGTTAAATACATCAACACCCAGATGGAAATATATGACATATAAAGCATACCTTATTTCATGAAGGAGGTAGATGAAACTGGAGCCTATTATACAGAGTGAAATAAGCCAGAAAGGAAATAACCAATACAGTATACCGACACATATATATGGAATTTACAAAGGTGATAACGATAACCCTGTATACAAGACAGCAAAAATTACACAGATGTATAGAAGTCTTTGGACTCTGTGGGAGGGGGCGAGGGTGGGATGATTTGGGAGAATGGCATTAAAACATGTATATTATCATTTGGAAGTGAATTGCCAGTCCAGGATCGATGCATGATACAGGATGCTCGGGGCTGGTGTACTGGGATGAACCGGAGGGATGGGATGGGGAGGCAGTTGGGAGGGGGGTTCAAATGGGGAACACAGGTACACCCAGGGCAGATTCATGCAAAGTATGGCAAAACCAGTGCAATAATATAAAGAAATTAGCCTCCAATTAAAATAAATAAATTTAGAAAAACAAATAAAATAAAATATCTTATTAAAAAAAAAGAAAAGGTGTGCCTTAAATTTATATGTGAAATTTAGATGATTCCAAAATTCTGGTAAGATTATCTGCACCCATTTTCACGAATGAACCTCAGAGGTTCCATATTTCATGTGGGAAAAACTGCACCCAGTTTCTCAGTGGTGACTTAGAAATGATTTTATATTATATATGAGTATGTGATAAAGTCTGTACTCAGAGTTAGATCTTGGAAATACTGAGTATATCATATTTAATATAGGAGAAAGGACACACTGATTTTCTACAGAATTTCAAATCTTCTTGTAGCAAAATGTAGAGATAATAGTAGATAAATGGATAAGGAAGATGTGGTCTAATACTCAGCTCATCTATTGCACTCAGCTATAATAGTGAATGCATTTGACTCACTTCTAACGAGGTGGATGAACATGGAGCCTCATTTACAGAGTAAAGTCAGAAAGAGAAAGAAGAATACTGAATATCAATGTATGTATTTGGAATTTAAACAGATGTTACTGACAATCCTATATACAAGGCATCCTATAAGAGTCAGACCTAAAGGATAGACTTCTGAACTGAGACGGATAAAGCGAAAGTGGGATAAGATTTGCGACACTAGTGCAGAAATACAGACATTACCATATAAATGTGAAATAAATGACCAGTGTGAGTCTGACACAGGAAGCTGGAGACACAACATCGTGCTCTGGGATAACCCAGAGAGAGGGAGTGGGCAAGAAGTTGGGAGGGGATTCGGGAATTGTGTGTGTGTGCGGAACACCAGTATGCCTAGGGCTGATAAATCTTGATACATGGCAATAAACCATTACAATATTGTAAAGTAATTACCCTCCAATTGCACGAAATAAATTAATAAAAAGTTTATTCACCGTAGTATTGCACAAAGGCCAGTAATCTCAGAAGGACTGGGGATGTCAGAGAGATGCAAAGGAAATTACAGGTTAAATGCGATCAAAAAAGAGAAACCAACTGTGGAATGTGGCTCATGTGTTTGTACAAATTGACACACTAAATTTTGTGAAAAGGGACTTTTAAGAGCAATAGTACCTGAACCCAAATTTAAGTCGAGACTCTGGGCGGGGTTGTTGGCCATTGAATGACAGCAGAAAGGCTCAGTGAAACCGAGTCGTTTTGCAATCTGAGTAGTGAGTTTGGTCGGTTAAGGTGCTTCGTCTATCTCAGTCTTCCCTAGTGCATAGTTCTTCACACTTCTGACTAATCCTGATTCCTTTTTGTCCTGTGTCACTCTGTGGTCCATGGAGGATCAGTTTCTCCATAAGGTTAATAAATGACCCACATTCTTGTAAACAAAAAAGTCATTGCCAAGCCTCCAGTCTCCTCACTTGGCCTTCTCACAGCCTTCTTCCTCAATTACTACTGAAATGGTTTTGGACATAGATTCTTAATGATGATCTTCCAGGAAACAAGCAAAGTCCGCACAAGGCTCGTGAGATGCTGAGCCGCCCTGTTCGCTGGCAATTTCTCCACATCAATTGCCAATTTTTAGAGGCTCAGTTTGATCCCACAACTGCACTCCTGCTAGATCCTTCAATTTTTGCCTGAGTACCATTCTAACAGATTTCAGGTGCTCTAGCAATGACAGTGGCTGTTTTCATTATCATCAATCCTTAGAAGGTAACAGGCAAGAAGACCAGTGGTATTCAAATGGGAGAAATAGGCCACAAGTATCAGACATTTTTTATCTCTCTTAAGTGGCAGGAGGAAGCAAACTATAAATTTTAGATTGTTTCCCCTTCTGTATACAGATTTAAAAGGAGGTTTCTTTTAAAATTCTGTGCTGCCTTGAGGACACCTGATTAGAACTGAACTTAAATTTCTCAGGTCTTAATCCAACCAATGCCTTTTTTATAAGGAAATGATTTCCTTAAGCTATGTTAATGAACTATACAATTTCCCTTTGCTATGTCTTTTTCAATACCGTTCTGCCTAAGATTCATAACCTACTTGACAAAGCAGAATGTTTGTCTAACATAAATTTTCGCTACAGTTCAGTTCAGTTCAGTTTAGTCGCTCAGTCGTGTCCGACTCTCCGCGACCCCATGATTCACAGCACGCCAGGCCTCCCTGTCCATCACCAACTCCCGGAGTTCACTGAAACTCATGTCCACAGAGTCGGTGATGATATCCAGCCATCTCATTCTAGGTCGTCCCCTTCTCCTCCCTCCCGCAACCCTTCCCAAGTTATGGTAATTAGATGATGTGTTTGCTGGGAAAGCTAAGCC